>NC_132842.1:5161231-5761231 GCF_048164855.1 Canis lupus baileyi
AGAGGAGTGAACAAAGGCATGGACACTTGGAAGTATCCCATCTTCAGACAATGGGGACTGAATATGTTACGTCAGAATGAGAAGCATGTGCAATGGGAAAGGACATTTAGCAGATAGATGGGGAAGGATCAAGTGTCATTACAGGGAACCTAGAATTTAAGCTGTAGAACAAGGGGAATCATCAAAAGTTCCAAAGAGAGAAATGGTCTCATCATATCAGTGATCCAAAAAAAACTCTTTAGCAAGTATACAGTATGCACATGGCATTGGGGTAGACAGAAATGTCCACATTAGTGGGGAAAGGTAAGCTGAGTGGTTTAGTCAACTATCAAGGTCAGTGTCCAGTGAGTTTCAGGAATTTCACTGAGAGGGTTTATGTACCAAAAATAAAGTTGTTTTAGATGGCCATTGGGGTTGCCGCCTGGGTGGCTTGGTTGGTTGAGCGTCTGCCTTTGGCTCAGGTCATGATCCCACGGCCTTGGGATAGAGTCCCACATTGGGCTTCCTGCAGCAAGTCTGCTTCTCCTCCTGCCTGTGTCTCTGCCTCTCTCTGTATGTCTCCCATGAATAAATAAGTAAAATCTTAAAAAAAAAAAAAAAACTTTAAAAAAATATATGGCCATTGGAACTCTATACTTCTAATTTTAAAGTTCCAAGGTTCGGGATCCCTGGGTGGCGCAGCGGTTTGGCGCCTGCCTTTGGCCCAGGGCGCGATCCTGGAGACCCGAGATCGAGTCCCACGTCGGGCTCCCGGTGCATGGAGCCTGCTTCTCCCTCTGCCTGTGTCTCTGCCCCTCTCTCTCTCTCTCTCTCTCTGTGTGACTATCATAAATAAATAAAAATTAAAAATATATATATATAAAGTTCCAAGGTTCATTAAATCAAAAAACTGTACAAACTTACTTGGGATTAAAGTAATGTGTTTTACCTAAACTCTTTGGGAAAGAAAAAACAAGATATACAGATCTTATCCATACATGGAAAATCTGTATATGCACAAACTATGATCTTTAGTAAAAGCATAGTTGCCTATTTTGTCTCATAAGTTCAGAAACAAGAGTTTATGTAATAAACCAACATGTATCATGTAGGTGATGCTACCATCTTGCACTGGCTTGCTGTTAGCCAAGTCACTATCTTGCTGTTAGCCAAGTCACTATCTTACAGTAGTATTGAAAAAAAAACAAAAATCTTTATGGATGTGGATAATTTCACACTTGTAATCACATAAACTTCAACATTAGAATAAAGGTATTTTTTTAATTTGAGAGAGAGAGAACACAAGTGGGAAGGGCAGGGAGAGAGAGAGAGCATCTCAATCAAGACTCTGTGCTAAGCATGGAACCCAAATTCGAGGCTCAGTGTCACGACCCTGGAATTACAACCAGAGCCGAAACCAACAATCAGATGCTGAACTGATGTGCCACCCAGGCACCCCTAAAACTATGGTTTTAATTAAACACAAATTGAACTGAGTAAATTTAGTGACATTCCCATCTTATAACATATGTGGATATAGCATATCAATAATACTCCTTTATCAAGATGAGTTTCAAATTGGATAATGGGTGTTCCCCTAATTACAATTTAGTTCTTTTGTCCTGATTTTCACTTGTGAATGTTAAGGGTTATTTTTGGTTTTTGTTTTGTTTTTTTTCCTAAACGTTCATAACCGTACTTGTATGTCTAAAATACCTGAGCTGTCCTGTGGATTAAATAATGTTTACACAGACAGAGTCCTGATATACATACTTATTAATACCTTGCCTAATTAACTGGAAAGATTCAGGTTCAGTGAGGAGCTCAAGGATGTGACATAAGCCTCAGTGTTTTCTGTTCCCTCCAGGTCTTGAAACAGTTACCTCCGATCCTGGGATGCCTGTGAAGTGCCTGACATCTAATCTACTGCAGTCCAGGAGAAGGCTGGCTACATCAAGTGCCAGCAGTCAGAGCCACACCTTCCTGTCCAGTGTGGAGTCTGAGTGCCACAGCAGTCCCAGATGGGAAAAAGACTGCCAGGTTAGAGGGACATTTATCTGAACCCAGGCCAATTTCATGTCACATGAATGACGGAGATACTTTATACTTTTCTGTGTAAATTCTGTAAGGAAATGAAACTTAGGTAAATGGCAGTCAAGATAGTCTTCATTTCCCTGTATATTCCGTCAAATTATATCATGTTGAAGGGAAACCTAGACTCTAGTCTTAAGAAATTCAATGAATATTATTCTCAGTAATATGATGGTCTTCACTGTTGGATATTTGTATTCTAGAAGTCAGGTCAGATTATTTTTTAGTCAAGGCAGGATTTCTCAATCTTTTTTCGTCTCTTATAGGCTGCTCTATAGATAATACACACTACAGGACAAACAGGTTTCCATTCCTAATACTGTTAGTTCACCTCTTTCCTGTTCAAGAAAACATATTGTATAAGTATTTTGTTATTATCATTTGCATCATCATTTCATCTTGTTGACAGTGGATTTTAATTTCTGTTATTTTGGGTTTTAATTATAAATTATGGATAGTTTAGCTTCACCTTTATCAGCTTGGTTTTATTATACTTGTGCAAAGTGATCTGTTTAACAAAATTTTTGTCTATAATTTTCCATTAACTATATTTTTAAGTCCTGTGCATTTTGTAATTCAAAACAGAATCATCTATATCGCTATTGCAAACCAAATATATACATAATATAGCTTTACCCTCAATTTTACCTGAAAATGTTGCCTATTAATTTGTCCTCTGTAAATACTACGTATCAAATATGTATTATAGAATATCAAATACATATTAAATTATGCAAGTGCATATTAGAAAATAGTTTATTTGAATTTTAGGCTGCTGTTTCATTCAATACCTAATAAAACATACTTTAATTGTTTATGCTTTTTAATTCTGTGATATCATTGTTCTATTGTTCCAGTGGAAACTGGGAATAGGTAGCATAGTAATTTATGAGGTCATCTATTCCACCGAAATCAACAGAGGTTTAAAAGATTCAAGAATCTCGGTTTTATACAACTAAAAGAGTGTTTTTTTCTCCCTCTTAGGAAAGTGATGATGCACTGGGCTCTACAGTGATGAGTTGGAATATAATAGAAAAGTCTTCGTGTACAAAATCTACCGATGCCATTGAGACAAAAGGTTTCAATAAAAAGGATTTTGAATTAACCCTTTCTCCTATTCATAACAGCAGTATCATTCCTGCGACTGGAAGCTCTTGTGTAAACCTGGCTAAAAAATGCTTCCCTGGAGAAGTTTCTTGGGAAGCAAGAGAACTGGACATAAATAATGTTAATGTGGCCACTGACACCACCCGGTGTGGTTTCCATCAATCGGATCAGTGGGTTGTGGATCCCAGTGATGGGACTGAAGAATACTGTGGAAAAAGAGGTTTTAAAAGAAATTCTGAGTTAGTTGACTCTAGTCCTTGTCAGAACATCATACAGAATAAAAAAAATTGTATAGAGCATAAGTCTAGAAATGAAAAAAGTAATGGTTATATAAATCAAAGGACAAGCTTAACCAATGAAGTCCAAGACCTGAAGCTATCGGTATGTGAAAGTCAACAAAGTGACTGTGCCAATAAGGAGAACATGGTCAATTCTTCCATTGATAAACAACAAACCCCAGAAAAATCACCTATCCCAATGATAGCAAAAAACCTTATGTGTGAATTGGATGAAGATTGCAACAAGAATAATAAGAAGTTCTTAAGTTCTAGCTTTCTGGGTTCTGATGATGAGAGAGCTTCTAAAAGTATCTGTATGGACTCTGATTCATCTTTTCCTGGAATTTCTATAATGGAAAGTTCATTAGAAAGGCAGTCCTTAGATCCAGATAAAAGCATCAGAGAATCTTCTTTTGAAGAATCAAACATTGAAGACCTACTTGCTGTATCACCCAGCTGGCAAGAAAATCCCTTGCCAAAAGATGATGAGAATCTGGCTGTCCAAGCCAGTAGCCAAAAAATGTTAGCTTCGTCTTCTGATGTGTTAAAAACATTAACCTTATCTAAAAGAAATGCAGTAGCTTTTCGAAGTTTTAACAGTCATATTAATGCGTCCAATAACTCAGAACCATCCAAAATGAGTGTTACCTCTTTAGATGCAATGGATATTTCCTGTGTTTATAGTGGTTCATATCCCATGGCTATAACCCCTAGCCAAAAAGGAATATCCTATGTGCCATATCAGGTATGTGATAACTTTTTAACACTTTGTCTCTAGATTTTATAACAAGAAACTCTGAAGGCCAGATACTTGCCTCTCACCTAGACTTTCTGAGATTAATCATAAAGTTCTGTTTTGATGGTTAGGAATCTATGGATTATTGGAGGTTTTGATGCAGAAAGGTAAAGCTGGTGGTAATTTTATTAACTATAGAGCCTCCTGCATTTGCTCTCTGGACTTTCACATATTTTCTTTTTTTGCTTTTTTTTTTTAAGATTTTATTTTATTATTATTATTTTTTTAAGATTTTCTTTTCTGAGGGAGATCATGCTCATGAGTCGGGGAGGAAGGAAGGGGCATAGGGAGAGGGAGAAGCAGACTCCCTGCTGCACCAGGAGCCCGCTGTGGGGCTTGATCGCAGGACCCCAAGATCATGACCTGAGCCAAAGGCAGACACTTAACAGACTGAGCCACCCAGGTGCCCCTAGACTTTCACATGTTTACTTATTTACAGACACATATTTTCACTTGATGAAAGCAACTCCAAGTTACAATATTAAAGTTCAGTCTATCTTACTCCCTTCCAAGGACCTTCCTACATTATCTCTTCTTTTCAAAGAAAATAGTTGGAAAGTATATATTTCAAGTCTTCTGTTTTTATTGTCTAATAATCTTCATCTTAATAATCCCAAAGTTTTCATTTTTTTAATCTTAATAATCCCAAAGTTTTAATTTTTTTTTCTTTTTTTGGAGAGACATCATAAAATAGAAAATATGCAAACTGAATTAAGGTCACCTCAATTAAGACTTGGGGTTTTCTAATCAGAACTCACTGAGTGACTTAGAAGTTCCTTTTCCTCAGAGCCTATTTCTTGTCTCTCAGTAGAATGTGCTGACACCTGTCCCACTGGTCTCACAGAGTCCTTGTGAGAATACAGGATATCTTAAACAAATACTGATTAGCACAAGAGGTTATTTACATTTACTTCAGCTTATGTGTTCAGTCACATAAAATTCAGTCATTTTCAACCATAGCATCCTTCAGTGACCATTCTTAAGTTTGTATTAATCCATGCTATCAGGGTGCTGGGGTGGCTCAGTTGGTTAAGTGTCTGCCTTTGGGTCAGGTCATGATCCCAGGGTTCTGGAATCCAGTCCCACATCCAGCTCCCTGCTCAGTGGGGAACCTGTTTCTCCCTCTGCCGCTCCCCCTGCTTGTGCTCTCTCTCTCTCTCAAATCTTTTTTAAAAAAATCCACGCTATCAAATTCTTACAGATTTCTTCATTCTTGCATGCATATCTAGATCTTATTAAAGTAATTGGTCTTATCTAAGCTATTTAATTTCACCAGATGGGCAGCCCTAGTAGCTTAGCAGTTTAGTGCCGCCTTCGGCCCAGGGTGTGATCATGGGGACCCAGGATCGAGTCCCATGTCAGGCTCCCTGCATGGAGCCTGCTTCTCTCTCTCTCTCTCTCTCTCTGTCTCTGTCTCTAATAAATAAATAAAATCTTAAAAAAAAATAATTTCACCAGATACTAGGACTGTTTGGAATCATCGTTGGTAATGAGTCCATTTTCAAAATTTATCAAGGATTAGAGTATGGCTTTTATGCCTGACTGCCTAGCTTTGCTTTTGTTTTAGTATTTCTGTTCACTGTAGAAGGAATGAAGAGATTTACTGAAAACTCTTTTTAAATTGGCAGACCCCAAATCAGGTCAAATCAGAAACTCCATACCGAACTCCAAAGAGTGTAAGGCGAGGAGCGGCCCCAGTAGATGATGCGCGAATTCTTGGAACCCCGGACTACCTTGCTCCTGAGCTGTTACTGGGCAGGGCCCATGGTAAGACTTACATGTCTTCAGTTTTTGAAGTATTATCAATTACTACGTTTTCTTTTAAGGTAAAATGGTTTTAAATTTCTTTGGTACTTGGATTGCCTGGAGTAAAAGAAAATGAGCTCATGTGATACTGTTTTCTCATAAATATGGCATTTCTTATGGTTAAAGAAGACATGCAGCCATTTGTTCTTTGCCTTCTTGTTCACTCTCAGTGATCCAGAGAATCCCTAGTCTACCTGCTCTATTATTTTTGTTCAAGAATTCTTCTCGGGTCTGTTTCAGCTTTGGCTCAGGAATACAAAGTTGAGTCAAACTCCTGTTCAGTCTGCAGCAGCACATTCCTGTTTAGAGCTCGTTCTCCCTCCCTCTCCACAGGGTCAAGCCAGGAATGAGCTCTCTTCAGGTTGCAGCATAGGAAGACAAGGATGACATTTTTACCTAGCCTCTTTTTATCCCTTTCTCTCAAGAATTTTCCCTTCCTACATTCTGAAACGAACGGTATTGGACTGAATTCTGTCCCCCTGAAAAGACACGTTGAAGTTTTCACCCTGAGATTTTTTGCATGTGCCACGCGGAAATATGGTCCTTGCAGGTATAATTAGGTAGGTAGGTTAAGATGAGGTCACCCTGGAGCAGGGTGGGCTCTTAAGCCAATATGACTGGTGTCCTTATAAAAACACAGCCACACGACCATGGAGACCCAGGGAGGATATCACAGGAAGAGGGATGGTTGGAGTGAGGCCCCTGCAAGCTAAGGACTGCAGGCAAACCACCAGAAGCTGGCAGGGCAAGGTAGTTTCCCTATAGGTTTCAGAGGGAGCATGGTCCTGTCAATGCCTTGATTCTAGACTTCTAGCTTCCAGAGCCATCAGACAATAAAGTCCTGTTTTGAAGCATCCAGTTTGTGGCACTTTGTGACAGTAGCTCTAGGAAATCAAAACCGTTGGTTTCAGAATGTAGGAAGGGAAAATTCTTGAGAGAAAGGGATAAAAAGTGCCTCTGGGTACTTAACTCATTTTTATACAGTGCCCCTGTTGCTAAGTCACAGATTTGCTCACTAGTTTCCTATAATATACATTTTCTCTACTCAGGATACAGTATGAAAGTAAGCATCACATGTAAAAGTTTGTTTTTTAGGATCTTTGCCACTATTTTAATAGGACACCTAGTTACCTTACTGTCTCATGATATATACTTTTAAAAGATTTTATTTATTTATTTGAGAGAGAGAGCACAAGCAAGGGGAGCAGTAGAGCGAGGGCAAAGCAGGCTCCCGGCAGAGCAGAGAGCTCAATGCCATTGCCATCCCAGGACTGGAGATCTTGACCTGAACTGAAGGCAGCTGCTTAACCAACTAAGCCACCCAGGCTCCCCCTTTAGTGATACATTTTAAGATTTTCATTTTCTATAAAATATTTGATACACAGTTCTTAAAATAACAATACAAAGCAATTTTTTTTAGAAGGCTCCACACTGGGAGCCCACTGTGGGGCTTGAACTCAGGACCCTGATCAAGAGTTG
Source organism: Canis lupus baileyi (assembly GCF_048164855.1). Taxonomy (NCBI): domain Eukaryota; kingdom Metazoa; phylum Chordata; class Mammalia; order Carnivora; family Canidae; genus Canis; species Canis lupus. The sequence goes on from NC_132842.1 coordinate 5,168,768, forward strand.
GATGCTAAAAAAAAAAAAAGTTGGATGCTAACAGACTGAGTCAACCAGGCCCTGCAGTACAAAGCAATTTATGATTTAAAAAAAAAAAAAAATCACTGCTTTATACCTGTTTCCCCAATTTCCAGACCCCAAGGCCTGTCTATACCAATTTTGTTTCTTGTATTGACCTCTCTGTTTCTAAACATCATAGTGAGGACAGCTAAGACTTCTCTGAGTCCTCCCTGGTCTTCCCCCTAGGCCAATTACTTAGGAACTCTGGCCAGTTTCCCATGGCTGTTTGTGCATATTTTTGTTTCATTGCTGTTAACATTGTGTCAAAATTATGTTTGTCTCTCCCAGAGTAGGTTGTTTTCTCTTTGGGAAAAGCTCTTTCTTATTTATCTTTGCATCCCTTGTATCTGGCATAATAATTCATATATAGTTCAATGAATGATATGAGAATGAACTCATGATTTTTATACAATGTTACCTAATTACTCTTTTCTTACATGCAGGATTTCTGACTCTGGGTGAGTGAGCTTCTCTATGAAGTAATATGCCAAAGCAAATTACACTGAACAAAGTATAACTAGATCACATTGTATAAAAAATTTTGTTTCATCTCACTTAGGAAATACAAAATGAACTATATTCTGTCTTCTGAGCAGGAAGACATCAGAGAAAATGTTCTTCTCTGAAAACAAATGTAGGCATATAGCATTTTTAAAAATAACTTTTAAAGGTGGCAGAGAGTGGAGATATAGCCTTTTCTATTGCAACCCAGGAAACCGGCTTCATAAAATATTTTAAATTAGCTCCTACAACAGGGCTTGAATTTTCCTACCCATTTAATTCCATTATTATTAGGAAACAGAAAGGCATAACAGTATCAATGTACAAATTACACATGTAAGTTTTGAATTAGAAAACCAATAATGTAGGGATGCCTGGGTGGCTCAGTGTTTGAGCACCTGCCTTCTGCTTAGGTGGTGACCCAGAGTCCTGGGATTGAGTCCCACATGGGGCTTCCTGCGTGGAGCCTGCTTCTCCCTCTCTGTATCTCTCATGAATAAACAAATAAAATCTAAAGGAAGGAAGGAAAGAAGGGAGGGAGGGAGGGAGGGAGGGAGGGAGGGAGGGAGGGAGGGAGGGAAGAAAGAAAAAAAAGAAAAAAGAAAAGAAAACCAATAGTGTAAAAGAAATGTGTTCTATTCTCTAATAGTATGTATTATAATTGCTACAATTTATCATAATATGTGATCTTATTAGACTTTGACTCAAATATATGGATATGTGTGACATATCTATGGAGAAATCGTGTAAGTTTTTGACATGAGGACATTTTGGCTGAGCTGGGAAAAGGGTTCTAATTTCTAACCTAAGTAAAATAATAAAAATATATGTCTTTTTCCTGACTTCTCCCCTAATTTTTTGTTATTATTTGGTTATACTATCTATTCTTTCTCCATGCCATTTAAAAGATCCACTAACTGAGGTGGTTTGTATGTGATTATTACATGCATTCGTATTACATTACTTCTAGAAATAGAAGTCTATAGACTGTTTGTTCCTTAGGGAGGATGGGATTCTGTGACTTGCCATGAAGAGGCACTCTAAATGCCTGTGATTATTTTCCTAATGGCAGATTCCACAACACTTTCCTACTTGTTTTAAAATGGAATGGTTGGGGGCAGCCTGGGTGGCTCAGTGGTTTAGCTCCACCTTTAGCTCAGGGTGTGATTCTGGGGACCCGGGATTGAGTCCCACATCGGGCTCCCTGCATGGTGCCTGCTTCTCCCTCTGCCTGTGTCTCTGCCTCTCTCTGTGTGTCTCTGATGAATAAATAAATAAAATTTTTTTAAAAATAATGAAAAATAAAAAAATACAGTGGAATGGTTGGTAGGGACGGGTGGGTGGCTCAACAGTTGAGCATCTGCCTGGGGAGTGATCCTGGAGTCCCGGGATCAAGTCCCACACTGGTCTCCCTGCGGGTAGCCTGCTTCTCTCTCTGCCTGTGTCTCTGCCTCTCTATCTCTCGTGAATAAATAAATAATTTTTTTTTTTTAAATGGAAAGGTGGTAGTTTCTTAACCACAATAATAAATTGTGTGAAGTTGATTTTAAAGAGTAATTTTCAAGCACATTTAGTACTAGACTAGAATTCCTATTTTGGGATCCCTGGGTGGCTCAGCGGTTTGGCGCCTGCCTTTGGCCCAGAGCGTGATCTTGGGGTCCCGGGATCGAGTTCCGTGTCGGGCTCCCTACATGGAGCCTGCTTTTCCCTCTGCCTGTGTCTCTGCCCGCCTCTCTCTCTCTCTCTCTCTCTGTGTTTATCATGAATAAATAAATAAAATCTTTAAAAAAAATCCTATTTTAAATTTATATTGAAGTTAATCTTTTTTTTTTTTTACTAAAATTAACTTTTACTTAGGAAATACTTTTTCATAGAATTAAACAAAAGTATAAACCAGATTATAAGGTCATGTATGTTTAAAATAATTGTTTAAAACATCTTTGTATATAGATGATGCTTCCAGTAAAGATCTTATTTAGAAAGGGGTTTTACATATTTATTAAGACTTACTCCCAAATTACTTCCTCAAGCTATGGTTTAAGTGAATATTTTTTGTGAAACTAATTTGTCCCCCTATGTTCTTAGAAAGAGTGAGGATACCTTAAAACATTCTAAGACTTTTCCTTGTTAACCAGGGTGTCCTCCAATTAGTATAAATATTGCTACTTTATCTCATACCCATATGAAATAAATGGAATACAGAATCATCTCAATGTTCTTGTTTCCCCCGATTTGAAATTGAGTACTCTGTTAGTACTCTATTTTAGAGAGTAATCTTTAGATTTTTTTTTTTTAAGATTTTATTTATTTATGACAGACATAGAGAGAGAGACAGAGACAGAGACACAGGCAGAGGGAGAAGCAGGCTCCATGCAGGGAGCCTGACGCAGGACTCAGTCCCAGGTCTCCAGGATCAGGCCCTGGGCTGAAGGCGGCGCTAAACCGCTGAGTCACGGGGGCTGCCCCTAATCTTTAGATTAAATGCATTCCTTCGTTCTGTTTTAGGATTTAGAACAAGTAAGTGTCCAGAATATCAGAGGTTATTGTTAGTGACAAAAGAAAGATACCTTTCATTTTTCTTTGACTAGCTGTGTTGATTGCTAATCTAAACTTCTTGGAGAATAGAGAAGGAAAGTAATTGCCATATTACCAAAGTGAAGGTAATTTGGATTTTTGTACCTTAAGAAGCTAGAAGAATGTCTTAGGAAATGAATGCCTTGACTGTGCCCAAATATCCGTGTATTAACATTTTAGTTGGTGAAATATTTATACAAAATGCTTGCAAGTTCAGCTACTCCCTCTTAAATTCTAGGTCCTGCGGTAGACTGGTGGGCACTTGGAGTTTGCTTGTTTGAGTTTCTTACAGGAATTCCTCCTTTCAATGATGAAACATCACAGCAAGTATTCCAGAATATTCTGAAAAGAGGTGATTCTTTTTCTCTTAAGATAGATGCATTTAAAAAAAAAAAAAAAAAGATAGATGCATTTATCTGAGTATTATTTGAACAGTGATTAACAAGCTGTTTGTGTTTGTAGATATCCCTTGGCCTGAAGGTGAAGAAAAGTTATCAGATAATGCTCAAAATGCGGTAGAAATACTTTTAACTATTGATAATGCAAAAAGAGCTGGAATTAAAGGTAAGGTTTTATGTTAAAAAAAACTCTTATTGGGATCCCTGGTGGCGCAGCGGTTTGGCGCTTGCCTTTGGCCCAGGGCGCGATCCTGGAGACCCGGGATCGAATCCCACATCGGGCTCCCAGTGCATGGAGCCTGCTTCTCGCTCTGCCTGTGTGTCTGCCTCTCTCTCTCTCTCTGTGACTATCATAAATAAATTAAAAAAAAAAAAAAAATCAAGTTAAAAAAAAAAAAACTCTTATTCTCGGTTTGTTTCAGATGAATGGTAATGATATCAAGTTCTAGTACAATATTATAGATAATGACTGCTAAATTGGTTAAAAATTTCATCAGTTTATTTTTGCTGACTAGGTATGCATTGATATATTTGCCTCTATTCTGCATTAAAATGCAATGCATCAGGTGGGGATATTCACTCACTTAATTTTATTAATCTCAAACAGATACCTTAAAGCAATCTTACCTTTTCAATGTCTTAGGTTTTTTCAAAGTGTTAAAGTTATTCATCAACAAATACAGGAACTTTTTAAATCAAAACTCTTTTCTGTAAGTTCTTACTGCTTCATTTCTGATACCACTGTTGACTGACAAATGTAGCAAGTGCCAGGTTGTCTCAAATAAGACAAATCTGGTATATTTGTGAACCATTCAATGGCTTTTTCCAATACAGGTGTATATTAAAATTCCAATTTTGAAACTAGAAAAACTCATTAGCTTTCGTTTAGTTTCAAATTAGATATAATGTCAACTGCCTTAAGGTCTTTTTTGTAGAGGTACCTGGGTGGCTCAGTCAGTTAAACATCTGCCTTTTGCTCAGGTCATGATCCCAGGGTCCTGGGATCGAGCCCTACATTGGTCTCCCTGCTCAGTGGGGGAGCCTGTTTCTCCTTCTCCTCCCTGCTTATGCTCTCTCTCACTAGCTCTGTCTCTGTGTCTTTTTCTAATAAATACATATTTTTAATTCCTTTTTTAAAAAAATATTTATTCATGAGCAACAGAGAGAGAGAGAGAGAGAGAGAGAGGCAGAGACACAGGCAGAGGGAGAAGCAGGCTCCATGCAGGGAGCCTGATGTGGAACTCGATCCCGGGTCTCCAGGGTCACTCCTTGGGCCGAAGGCGGCGCTAAACTGCTGAGCCCCCGGGCTGCCCCAAAATTCCTTTTTTTAAAAATTGCCTTTGTAACAAAGTACATATTGAGTCAAAGAAGCAGTTATGTCCCCAAATGCATTTCCATGTGGTATAAGGTCTTCAGAAAAAAATGAGCTTTAGTAATGTCACTCATATAGCTTCTAGGTGTTCCCTCTAATAAGACCAACAATTTACTTATTTAACAAATCCTATTGAGTGACTTCTAGGTGCCAGGCAATGTTGCTGTGGGCGTTGGAGGTATTCTAGGATGAACAAACTAAAATCCATGTGCTTATAGAACTTTGTCTTTAGTGGAAAGACAGAAAGTAGGGCGCCTGGGTGCCTCCGTGATTGACCTTTGCCTTTAGCTCAGGTCATGATCCTTGGGTCCTGGGATTGAGTCCTCCATTGGCCTCCTCGTAGGGAGCCTGAGTCTCCCTCTACCCATGTTTCTGCCTCTCTCTGTGTATCTCATGAATAAATAAATAAAATCTTAAAAAAAAAAAAAAAAAAAGACAAAGTAATCAGATACAACCATGACATAATGCCATCTAGCAGTGAGTCCTGAGAAGAAAGGTAAAGCAAGTGAGTAGATACAAAGTGTTAAGAGATCTAGATAAAGTGGTTGGGAAGACCTCTGTGACAAGTGAGATTTGAAGAAAATCCTTTGTAAAATGAGTGTGCAGACATTTGAAAGCTCAGCTCTAAAATTACTTTGGAATAGGAGTTCTCATCTGGGGTAATTCTGCTTCCCAAAGGACAAAATAAGCGGAGACAGAAGAACACCATTCTCACCAATGACCTCAGATTTTTGTTTGTTTAGTGAACGACTTACATAGTGAAGCAGATGACAGGAGTAGTCTTCAGTTTTAAAAACAGTCATTGCGGGATCCCTGGGTGGCACAGCGGTTTGGCACCTGCCTTTGGCCCAGGGCGCGATCCTGGAGACCCGGGATCGAATCCCACGTCGGGCGCCCGGTGCATGGAGCCTGCTTCTCCCTCTGCCTGTGTCTCTGCCTCTCTCTCTCTCTCTCTCTCTCTCTCTCTCTCTCTGTGTGTGTGTGACTATCATAAATAAATAAAAAATAAAAAATAAATAAATAAAAATAAAAACAGTCATTGCAACAATTGTTTGTAGAGTTAATCTTAAATTAGCTTAGAATTCCTTTGTGAGTTCAGTTTAAATAAATAATTATGATGAGAGAGTCATCAAGTTTCACATCACAGCCAGATATCACAGTTTAAGAGTTACTGCTATAAGTAACTCTAAAGTAATCTATGCTCAGGCATTTACTTTGAACAATTAAGAGACACTTTTTCTAAATGTGAATTATTTTTGTTGTTTTATTTTCCCACCAGTCTTTTAGTTTAGGGAAAAACCAATTTGTAGACATATCAACTACCCAACCCATCACTCCTAATGTAGACACATAATTCTTTCCTGTCTCTATTGTCTTCTCCTAATATTATCCTTAAATTTGGTTGTTGATTTTTTTAAAACTAATTAATGCCCTAATTATCAATTAATTTGCCAACATCTTTATTGTTCACTTAACATGAAGGGTTGAGGAGAGGGGAGGTTGTGTCTAACAACTAAGTATCACAGTGTGATCAAAAGAGTATGTTTTCATTTTAGTAGGTAGAAGGAATTAGGTATTGCAAATGTACTTAAAGAAATGACCAAGTTGAGATCTTGTAAGTGAAGCAGTAAAAATTCCAGATATAACCATCCTGCAAAATGGTCATGTAGTCAAGATACAAGTCAATGAAATCAAAGAAGTCAAAGAACCATGAAGAGAATGTGTCGCAAATTTCATCAGTGTATGTGTTAAAAATCACCATGAAGGAGAAGGATGGAACATAGAGAAGAAAGTTAAGGTAGTGGAGGATGACTTCCTACCAGAGTTACGTAGGGCAGTAGGTGGTGCTAAGGATCACAGAGAGAGAAAAACAGCTAGAAGGACTTGGAATGAGAAGTGGAGCATTAACCATGAAGATTAGTGGTGTGGAAGCTGTGTCTGGGAGCAGGAAATAGTCCAAGCTCTTGTGCCATCAAGTCATGGGTTGTGTGAGAAGATGGAGGCATGAGAAAGATAGGCTTCTGTTAAAGCACATCACGCATTTACTCATTTGATAGATACAGGCCAAGCACCTGTCATGTGTTAAGTGTTAATACAAAATGACATAATATGTACCATTGTGAAGTACATGGTTGCACAGAGAGATAGACATTGTGGGCACCTGGGTGGCTCAGTCAGTTAAGCATCTGCCTTCAGCTCAGGTCATGATCCTAGGGACCTGGTATCTAGTCTCACATCAGGCTCCCTGCTCAGGGGGAGTCTGCTTCTCCCTCTCCCTCTGCCCCTCCACCCTGTTGGTGCAATCTCTCTCTCTCTCCTCTGTGTCTCTCTCTGTGTCTGTCTCTGTCTCTCGTTCACACTCTGTCTCAAAATAAAAACTTTAAAAAAAAACACAACACATATGTGAAGCAAAACAAGGGTAAGATATATGTGGAGACCTTCCCTTATTACTATAAAACAGTACTTACTAGGTAATGGTGTCATAATACTCTATTTTATGTTTTTCCTAAGAGCTGAAATGTCATCCTCTCTTCAGTGACGTGGACTGGGAAAATCTGCAGCATCAAACTATGCCTTTCATACCTCAACCAGATGACGAAACAGATACATCCTATTTTGAAGCCAGGAATAATGCTCAGCACCTGACCGTATCTGGATTTAGTCTATAGCACATCATCAGTTTTCCCTTTAATCTAATCTTGTCTTACAGAATATGCTAGCATAATTATATACACCTTCAGAGTCGACTGATCTAAGGGGGAAAAAGAATCATTACATTACTTGGATCAATGAGTTTGCAGTGTATGTTACAGCTTCCACACAGTTAAAAGTCTATCAAGATAACAATCAGTACTTATCTTAATCTCAGAGTTGTATATAGATCTTTAGAACCTTTTTCACTTTATTTATTTTGTTACTGCACTTTATGAAAAGTAATGCATCAATAAAAATAAAATGACACTACTCTGTTAGAAAAGTTAGCTTCCAGCCTTTCTTTCACATGTTGATTTCAGTCCACTGTTCAGTTTGGTGTAAAATAACAAAATCATACAGCTTTCTTTTTTTTTTTAAGATTTTATTTATTCATGAGAAAGAGAGAGAGAGAGAGAGGCAGAGACACAGGCAGAGGGAGAAGCAGGCTCCATGCAGGGAGCCCGACATGGGACTCGAACCCGGGTCTCCAGGATCATACCCTGGGCCGAAGGCGGCGCTAAACCACCGAGCCACCTGGGCTGCCCAAAATCATACAGTTTTATTGTAATTTTATTTAGACGTGATTGCTTCCAAAAGCTCAGGTCCGGAGAGAGCAGTCATTTAAGGTTGCTCTTGTGGCCTCAAAACTGCAGCTGGGAAATTCCATCAGTTGGTAGTGTAACTTCTCTAAGGCATGAGGAATAAAAAGGATAGAGGCTTTAGCTTACTTTGCTACGAATACATTCTTGCTGCCTTGGCTGCTTCTGGTGCTTTCTCTACAACACCTATTTGCTTAAAATTATACTGGAGGACTTTGGTGTGATATGCTGTAGCAATTTTAACAGCTTATTCAATTTTTTTTTAAAGATTTTATTTACTTACTTATGAGAGACACAGAGAGAGAGGCAGAGACACAGACAGAGGAAGAAACAAGCTCCTTGCAGGGAGCCCGACATGGGACTCAATCCCAGGTTTCCAGGATCACGCCCTGGACTGAAGGCGGCATGAAACTGCTGAGCCACCCGGGCTGCCCAGCTTATTCAATTTTAATAAAAAACGTGATGGTTTACATCTTCAAAGAATTTGTTAGAACATGTGCAACATTATAAGAAAACCTGACCCTTAAAAATAATTTATTTTTGCTTAATATAACACTTCAAGTATATCATCTGTCAACATCCTTCTAATTAAATATATAAGATTCAATTTCACTATATTAATGTTACCTAGAGGCAAATAAATGGGTGAGTAGTCCAAGAGAAAGGAAGATGGTGATGGAATAGATTCAGTATTCATAAATCAAGTCAACATGATATTAATATATATTAAAAGAAAGGATAAGAACCATATGATCGTTTCAATAGATGTAGAAAAAGTATTTGTCAAAATACAACCTGATTCATCATGATAAAAACCCTCAACAAAGTAGGTTTAGAGGGCACATACCTCAGCATAATAAACTCCATATAAGAAAAACCCACAGCTAATAGCATCCTCAATGGGAAAAACAGAGCTTTTCCTCTACGGTCAGGAACAAGACAGAGTGTCCACTGTTATGAACATAGTACTGGAAGTCCTAGCCACAGCAATCAGACAAATCAAAAGAAAGAAGTAAATCTCACTATCTGTGGGACACCTGGGTGACTCAGATGTTTAAGTGTCTGCCTTCTGCTCAGGTCATGATCCCAAGGTCCTGGGATCAAACCCCTATGTCAGGCTCCCTGCTTCTCCCTCTCCCTCTGCCACTCCGCCTGCTTGTGTACTCTCTCTCTCTCAAATAAATAAATAAAATCTTAAAAACTTTCACTATTTTCAGATTACATGGAAACTCTGAAAGACTCCAAGAAAACCTGCTAAAACTGATACAAGAATTCAGTAAAGTCACTAGTGTACAGAAATCTGTTACAGGGCAGCCGCGGTGAGTCCGCAGTTTAGAGCTGCCTTCAGCCCAGGGCGTGATCCTGGAGACGGGGATCAAATCCCTCGTCAGGCTCCCTGCATGGAGCCTGCTTCTCCCTCTGCCTAGTTCTGCCTCTCTGTCTCTGTGTGTCTCTCATGAATAAATAAAATCTTTATTTTAAAAAATCTGTTACAGTTAAGATTTTATTTGTTTATTTGAGAGAGAGAAACCAAGAAAAAGACTCTTACCTATAGAGAACACACTGATGGGTAAGCAGAAGGGAGATGGGTGGGGGGATTGAGCAGTGCACTTGCTGTGATGGGCACCAGGTGATGTACTGAAATAACTATATTGTGCACCTGAAACTATTACACTGTATGTTAACTACCTGGAATTTAAATAAAATTTTATGAACAATAAATGGGTAAGTAGGAAAAAACAGGAAATGGGGCAGCCTGGGTGGCTCAGCGGTTTCATGCCGCCTTCAGCCCAGGGTGTGATCCTGGAGACCTAGGATCAAGTCCCACGTTGGGCTCCCTGCATGGAGCCTGCTTCTCTCTGCCTTTCTGTGTGTGTTTGTGTGTGTGTGTGTGTGTGTGTGTGTGTGTGTCATAAATAAATAAAATCTTTAAATAAATAAAAAAAACAGGAAACGAAATCCTCTTTGAGTCTTGGAGATCACCAAAAGTAAATCCAGTTTGCACTACAAAAGCCCTCAAACAGGTTCAGTTAGGAGTCGGTACCAGGAACATTTCAAAGAGTGAAAAAAAGTGGTTAAAATAATTCCTGGAAATCAAAACCACAATGAGATACCACCTCACACCAGTGAGAATGGGAAAAATTAACAAGGCAGGAAACAACAAATGTTGGAGAGGATGTGGAGAAAAGGGAACCCTCATACACTGTTGGTGGGAATGTGAACTGGTGCAGCCACTCTGGAAAACTGTGTGGAGGTTCCTCAAAGAGTTAAAAATAGACCTGCCCTACGACCCAGCAATTGCACTGTTGGGGATTTACCCCAAAGATACAAATGCAATGAAACGCCGGGACACCTGCACCCCGATGTTTCTAGCAGCAATGCCCACAATACCCCAACTGTGGAAGGAGCCTCGGTGTCCATCGAAAGATGAATGGATAAAGAAGATGTGGTTTATGTATACAATGGAATATTCCTCAGCTATTAGAAATGACAAATACCCACCATTTGCTTCAACGTGGATGGAACTGGAGGGTATTATGCTGAGTGAAGTAAGTCAATCGTAGAAGGACAAACATTGTATGTTCTCATTCATTTGGGGAATATAAATAATAGTGAAAGGGAATATAGGGGAAGGGGGAAGAAATGTGTGGGAAATATCAGAAAGGGAGACAGAACGTAAAGACTGCTAACTCAGGGAAACGAACTAGGGGTGGTGGAAGGGGAGGAGGGCGGGGGGTGGGAGTGAATGGGTGACGGGCACTGGGGGTTATTCTGTATGTTAGTAAATTGAACACCAATAAAAAATAAATTAAAAAAAATAAAAATAAAAATAAATAAAATAAAACAATAAAAATAAAATAAAATAAAATAATTCCTGGAATTTCGTATCAGAGCACCTGGATGGCTCACTGGTTGAGCATCTATTTTTGGCTTAGGTTGTGACCCTGGGGTCCTGGGATTGAGTCCTGCATCAGGCTCCCCACAGGGAGCCTGCTTTTCCTTCTGCCTATGTCTCTGCCTCTCTCTATGTCTCCCATGTATAAATAGATAAAATCTTAAAAAAAAAAAATTCTAGATCCCCCTCTCCAACTGCACACATCCTTCTGAATATGCTCTCCCTTCCTCTTGGCAGATATTGTAGGTTTTTCCTCAGGATAGGTAAACAGGCAGGGTACCAAGCACACATGAAAGCAGGGGTACTGGCTGTGCTGTAGATCTTTCATTTGCCCCTCCAAATCCACTTCCACCCTTCTCCAGCCTGTTCTGTGTCCTGGGAAGCTGACCTGCATTGACTAAATCAACAGACTTTCCTACACTCTGGCTGCCAGATAGACTTGGCTACTGGAGAGTATCACCAGGAGATCCAAGGGAAGGAAGAGAGTGAGGTAGGAATATTGATTCCCATACTTTCTTCCCTGTAAGTCCAGGTAGGCTGGCTGCCTCTCCACCAGTTTTCAGCTCTTGTAAAGTAACCATCTCCACAGTCCCAATCTGTCTATGGCATCTGATAATGCTCCTTCCCCTCATCCCTGAAGACCTAGGAGGTAGCAGCAGAGACCTACTGCTATTAACTCCCAAGGGATTCATTCGTTATGATCTGATCTATGTCACCCCAGAATTCATATATTGAAGTGCTAACCTTCAGTACCTCAGACTCTAAGTATATTTAGAGATGGAATCTTTAAAGAGATAATTAAGTTAAATGAGGCCATTAGGGTGGTCCCTATACCAGATGACTACATTCTTATAAGAAAAGTAGATTAGGGGATGCCTGGGTGGCTCAGTGTTTGAACATCTGCCTTTGGCTCAGGTCATGATGATCCTGGGGTGCTGGGATCAAGTCCCACATGGGGCTCCCTGAGGGAGCCTATGTCTCTGCCTCTCTCTCTCTCTCTCTCTGTCTCTCATGAATAAATAAATAAAATCCTTAAGAAAAAAAGAAAGAAAAAAAGAAAGAAAGAAAAGTAGATTAGGACACAAATGCAGAGGGAAGACTGTGTAGAGTTGCAGAGAAAAGATGCCATGAGAGGCCTCAGAAGAAATCAGCCATCAAAAACCTGATCTTGGATTTGTAGACTCCAGACTGTGAGGGAAAAAAATTGGATTTATTGACTGCTAGGTAGTTTTATTTTTTTTTTAAGATTTTATTTATTCATGAGAGACACAGAGACATACGCAGAGGGAGAAGAAGGCTTCCTGTGGGGAGCCCGATGGGGGACTCAATCCCAGGACCCCAGGATCATGACCTGAGCTGAAGGCAGACACTCAACCACTGAGCCACCCAGGTACCCACTGCTAGATTTTAGCCACCTAGTCTATGGTACTTTGTTGTGGCAGCCCTAGCAGACTGATATAGTACTAAAGTATTCCTTGTGGTTTCCTTATACCCTGCCCATTCCTTCATTAAATAGGTTTTTTATGTTCTCCTTTCTCCTCAACATATCCAAATGAATTTGCATTTCTGTTGAGTCTCTGATATAAATAATAGCATTAAAATAGGCTTTTTAAAAAAAGATTTTATTTATCCATGAGAGACAGAGGCAGAGACACAGGCAGAGGGAGAGGTGGGCTCCTCAAAGCAGGACTCAATCCCCAGACCCAGGATCACGCCCTGAGCCAAAGACACACTCAACCACTGAGCCACCCAGGCATCCCACTAAAATAGGCTTTAAACAAACATGTACATCAACTGCCAAGACCCCCAACCCTCTAACCCCAACCCTCAGTCAGCTCCCAGAATGCAGTTAGAAAGGATCTAAGCCTCTAGGCAAGAGATTAGTAGTCTGAGGAATTTAACCACCTCAAGAGATCTTTAAAAATATCCAAAGATAGGGCACCTGGCTGGCTCAGTCGGTGGAGCCTGTGACTCGATCTCAGAGTCATGAGTTCAAGGCCCACTTTGGGTGTAAAGCTTACTCTAAAAAAAAAAAAAAAAAATGTGACATGGATGTCCCCAACTTTAAATGGCTTATACAGAAAGCTCTTCAGTGAAACCTACTGTTTCTAAGCCCCACTGAGAGCCTCCAATCAGCTTTGTAGTCTCTTACTCAGAAATATGAGCAAACAACTAAAGATTACAGATACCTGAGGAAAGTCTTTTTAAATATATTGACCAAAACAATTTGAAGAAAAAGTCATGACGGAAGCAGAGTCTATACACACAGAAAAAACTTCAAAGGTATTATCAGTAGTATCCCCAGAAACATTTTAAAGGATATTGCCTTGGGATCCCTGGGTGGTGCAGCGGTTTAGCACCTGCCTTTGGCCCAGGGCACAATCCTGGAGACCCGGGATCGAATCCCACGTCGGGCTCTTGGTGCACGGAGCCTGCTTCTCCCTCTGCCTATGTCTCTGCCTCTCTCTCTCTCTGTGACTATCATAAATAAATAAAAATTTAAGAAATTAAAAAAAATAAAGGATATTGCCTATAGTATAAAGAATACTCAGAAAAATTTTAAAACATTTTTAAAAATATGGTACTAGAGGGCGCCCAGGTGCTTCAGTCGGTTTAGTGTCTGCCTTCAGCTCAAATCATGATCCCAGGGTCCTAGGATCTAGCTCAGCAGGAAATCTGCTTCTCCCTCTCCCTCTGCCACTCCCCCTGCTCCTGCTCTCTCTCTCTCTCCCTCTCTCTCTCTCTCTCAAATAAATAAATAAATTTTAAAATGATAGTAGAAATGAAAACTAAATAGAAAGGTTCAAAGTTGAAGAAATCTCTCCCAAAGAGTAAAAAGACAAAGTTGAAAAATAGGAGAGAAAAGATGAATTTCAAGGATGTGTTTAGTTTAGGTAGTTTACTGTCCAAATAATAGGAGCTCCAGAGAAAATGAACAGAGAAATGGAAAAGAAATGATTAATGAAAACAACAATGTTCAGCCTGAAGGACATAAATTTACAGATCGGAAGAGCCAAATGGTCAGCATAAGGAAAAAACAGTACTGATGTATATTGTATTATTGTTTCCAATCCACTCCACATCCTTTCTCATGCAAGATTGTAGTGTTTTCCCTAGAGTGGTTGAAATAAATTTCCTCCAACTTGGGTGTGGTCATGAGACTTGCTTTGGCCAATGGAAGATTAGTAGACATGACGTGTGCTCATGGTCCAAATAGGAAGAGGCACATGGAACAGAAATGAACTCAAATCAAAGCGTTGTTCTGACAAACTGAACTGAGTCCAGCATGGGCACAACCTACCCAGAGACCTATGAGTAAGGATAATGAGAACATTGAACTTTGAGGTCATTTGTTACATGGCATCATTGTAGCAAGTATCTCCTATGTATAGGAACTTACAACAGTGAAATTTCAGACACTGGGGCAAAAGGAAGATACTATAAGCATCCAAAGAGGAAGAAATAAGACTGGTGTGAAATAATAGAAAATATACATATTGACTTCTGTCCCTGGTTCCTGGTATAGAGCTCCTAAAATCCTTGTAATTTCCTAAGTGATAAGAACAGTGAGAGCATCTTTTGTTCCCACATCTGGTCTTTCACCTGTTTTTGCTCCTAAATCCCTTGGAATTCCTGGGTGACAGGAGTATCGTTTGTTCTGATGAGATGACTCTGATGAGTTGGTTGCCAGAAAGACAAAGCCATAACTAGAAGCTTGGAATTCTCAACCCCACCCTCATTCTCCAGAGAGGGGTAGGGCTGGCATAGCCTTATGGTCATCTGCCCATCCTTGAGACTGTCACTGTGGTCAGTAGAAAGGATATACACTGACCAGGTTTGAGTCACAGGGCCACCACCGTGGCTTGAGGAGGGGTAGGGCTGGCATAGCTGGGTGTTCTATTGTGCAGGAACCCCTCACCTCCCCCACCCCCATCACCTACTGAGAATGGAGGATGAAGAGCTCTCCAAAGGGAGAGGGACAGAGGAGGGCGGTGTCTTTATCGGAGGAGGAGGAGGGAAGGATGCTAGGCAGGATAACAGAACAGTGGCAACACTCTGTGTTACATACATATTTAAAAGTTCTCTTTTGTTTTTTATTTTTTTTATTTTTTTATTATTTATGATAGTCACAGAGAGAGAGAGAGAGAGAGGCAGAGACATAGGCAGAGGGAGAAGCAGGCTCCATGCACCGGGAGCCTGACGTGGGATTCGATCCTGGATCTCCAGGATCGCGCCCTGGGCCAAAGGCAGGCGCTAAACCGCTGCGCCACCCAGGGATCCCTCTTTTGTTTTTTAAAGGGAAAGGACTTTTATCCCTTTCCAGTTTATAAAATGTGGTACCATTTCAAAAGAGGATTGATGGAGAGAAAATCAGCAAACAATGGTTGAGAAGCAAAAAGGAAAAACAAGTAGAGACCTAAAGAAGGGGGCATTTAAACCCAAACACATGTTCTTTCCTGATATATGGGCAAAAATAAATTTGTAAAATTGTATATATGTATAAACTGGAGTAATTTTAGGCCTTTAAATAATGTTTTTATAGACAAAAGACCTAACTATGGTAAACTAGCTCTAGCCAATAATAGGGAGAGGGAGTGTCCTGTGTGAGAGTTCCAAGAAAGTTACTGTTTCCTGATCAGATAAAGATCTTTATCTGTTTGTAAAATAAACATTAGACCTAGATGTGGAGCAGCCATCTGGCAAGCAGAACAACAAAAGCTACACATCAAAGACAGCGGAACAGAAAGGAGCCTCTTCCTAACCATGTTGTGGAAGCACCCAGCCCTAGGCTTCCTACCTCTGAGTGACTTCTTTTTTTTATTTTCAAGATTATTTATTTATTTGACAGAGAGAGAGATAATAAGCGCAAGCAGGGGGAGGGGCAGATGGAGAAAGAGAAGCAGAATGCTGAGCAGGGAGCCGGATGTGGGACTGGATCCCAGGACCCTGAGATCATGACCTGAGTGGAAGCCAGATTTTTAACCAACTGAACCATCCAGGCGCCCTGTGTACTTCTTGTATTTGAGAAAAAAAAACCCAAACTTACTTGGTCAAGTCACTGACGTTTTTATGACAGGCAGCACAACATTGGTATTTTTTTTTTTTTAAGATTTATTCATGAGAAAAAAAAAAAAAAAGATTTATTCATGAGAGCCACACACAGAGAGAGAGAGGCAGAGACATAGGCAGAGGGAGGAGCTGAAGCAGGGAGCCTGATGCAGGACTCGATCCCAGGACCCCAGGATCATGACCCGAGCCAAAGGCAGACACTCAGCCAGTGAGCCACCCAGACACCCAAACACTGGTATTTTAGGTGATACAAATAGCTAACATCACTTTTATCAGTATCTGTAAAAGTTACAAGTTATATATTTGTATGAAAAACACAAATCCTGGGGCGCCAGGATGGCTCAGTTGGTTAAGCATCTGCCTTTGGCTCAGGTCATGATCCTAGGGTCCTGGGGTCTCAGCAGGGAATCTGCTCCTTCTCTCTTTCTGCCCAACCCCCTCCTCCTGTTGGTTGTCTCTCACACTCTCAAATAAATGAATAAAATCTTTAATAAAAAAAAAAAAATGGGTGTATGGGTGGCTCAGTCAGTTAGATACCTGCCTTCAGCTCAGGTTATGGTCCCAGGATCCTGGGATTAAGCCCAGCAGGGCTCCCTGCTCAGTGCGGAGCCTACTTCTTCCTCCTCCCAACTCCACCCCTCCCTTGTGCTCTCTCTCTCAAATGAATAGTCTTTAGAAAAAAACAAAACACCCCCCTAAAAAAAAAACAAAAAAAAAACACACAAATCCTCTGAGCATATTCCACCTAAGACCAATTGTGTATTTAAGATGTCATGGCTGGGGGAAGCTATCTATGTGGTGTAAGAATGGAAACTAAGATTTTGACTGGACATTCTCAACCAAATGACTAAAGGACTTCTACTTTATCCCAGTTTTGAACTTTTATGAAATTCTATGTAATACCATGGTTTTATTCTGAAAGAGGCATGATTACTTTCTATGAATTCCCACAATTTACACTTGTTTAATCCTTTATTCAATGTACTTCTACCAGTAACAAGTAATAAAAACCATAGCATTTCTCATTAACCTTTTTATTTTTAATGTAGTTTTACAATAAAGGAACAGAAAAGAAGATCATTAAAAAAATACCAGCTGTCAATTTAAAATTTTAAATGAGGTTCTTTTTAACAAAGCAGTAACACCATATCCTATAATTACATCTTTATTTATATATACAAGAACTGTGTGCAAAGTACTTTTCAAACTATAAAATAAGACTTTGGAATAGGATACAAATGGTTATCCCTAGGAGTTAGTTACCTCCCACTGCCTATAATGAATCACAACTGCTTATGTTCTTAAATTTGCTTTTAGTTATTTTATTTACTATCAAGAAATGCCACCACCATTGTCTGATACCAAATTAATATCTAATTTTTAAAGAATAATCCCTGATCCACAGGTGTGAACCTTATTTTTCCATATAATTCAGTTACTTGCTTCATTTTTTCCCCTAAATAGAGTTTTTAAAAGGTGAATATTAGTAACCCCTTTAGAGAGACACATTTTAATCAGGATGTGATTTAAAAATAAAACCATCAAGTTACAAGAAAAAAAAAGGAACAAAGAATTTGGGGAAAGCAAATTGTATTCTTATACTGTTTTCTTCAAGCAAAGAACCACGCTCTATGCAAGGGATGGATTACTTTCTTAAAACACTCTGAACACAGGATGCTTAACCCAACATCACACATATCGAGAATGCTTAAAAATTATTTGCTACTATGCCTTCGAATGAGAGAAATCTTTAAAGTACAAGCTACATCTAAATGTGAAATTTTGGAAGGTATACAGGAAGAATAATTCCAAACAAAGCCTTCAAGGATCTCTATATGTTACAGTCTTCTTTCTCATCTAAATGTGGGGGGCGGGGGAAGCATTTACATTCAGGTTAGTTGGGTGTGCCTTCTTCACATGGAAGCATAAGCCCTGCTTGCTTGCAAATCCTTCCATTACCCCTGTGAAATAGGTGTATCTCAAATATTATACCCCAAGGGAAAAACAGAGGCACTAAAAGGTTAAGAGTCCAGTCTGTGTAGTTTACCAGTTGCAGAAAAGTGATTTTCATGTGTTTCCTTTTTGACCTTTTGTAAAAACAGTATAAATAAGTTTTCATTTTATATTTCAAAGCACCCTATGAAGCAGAAACAAGATATCCTCAAAGAAAAGCGATTACAAAGGAATAAATGTATACGATTGAATAAAATCTTATCAATGATCTACAGGCTCAGAGTATACTTCTAAACTTCCTAGAAGCCGATTCTTCATCATTCTTGTCAGCAGGTTATGTCTAGTCTGTGTTCATTTGTAAAAAGTAAGCCTGGTACATAGGGCTCTACTTTGTAATAACGACGCCTGAACAGTAAAGTCAGTGCTGTGAATGCCCAGGAAAGATTATGGGCAGCCCACAGAGAGGATGTGGAGAAAATTCTTCCAGCAGTTTTCTACTGCTTGGCATGGCAATTCATTGACTAAATTGAAAAGTTCATTTAATCTCATTTGAACTTCACTCCTGGTTTGTATTCTTTCTTATAGTTAATTTAGAAAATTAAAAATAAAATATCTCATTATCACAACTGTACCTTGGAAAAGCAGCTTATTGTTCTCTACGGGAGATAATCAGGTAAATATGTTACCAAACAATAATTAATAATTTAATGCTCTTCAAGTTCAAGGTAGGGCAAATCTATGTATGCTACTTGTAACCTAGCTGAGATTAATTATTCAAGTATCAGCAATATTAAATGTTATCATTTTTGTAGTGCAAAATATATATATGTATATATGTACACAAACCAAACTATTGGACGACAAAAAGAAGTGTAATCATCACAAACTAAGATTCTCTTGTGATTTCCACATTCCATTTCATTCTGAGGTCATTCAGGCCCAGTAGTCTTCTTGGGTAAAACACCATTTTCTTCAGTTCAGTTTTCTTTAAAAAGAAAGTAAAAACCAATTTTCTGTGAATATAAATGCAACCTGAATATGAAACACATCCATACCAGAGAATTCTTTGGACGATAACATAACAATTCATATTCACGTTCAGAATCAAATCATAAAATTGCCAGTAGTTCCTAAGAAATTCTCATCCTTTTGTAGTTGGCTTAAGGCGATTCAGGGTTTTGGGAATTATTTTACAACTTGGCAAAGCTGTGAAACAAAAAATGCTTAATAAGACTATAATAGGTTGATAGATGTATAACCTAGACTATTCATTTAATCAACATATATTTTGTGTCTATGACTTTCCAGGCTCTGTGCCAAGCACTGGGGATTCAAACATAAATGAGGCAGGCTCTCGACTCTTAAAAGAGCTCTCAGGTTAGCTTGGGGGTAGGAGGGAGAACATATAAACTCACAATTCAGATAGGTATAAAATGACAGTTTTAGTGATAGCAGAGTGAACGAGTGATCAGAGAAGGGTGGGTTTGTCAGCACAAGACACAACAATCACGTATGATCTGACATCTGGGAGAGGTCCCACACCTGTAAAAATCTCTATATCCTCCCCAGCACTCTAGATGCCAAAATGCCTGAAATGTTCTCATTATAGATTCATTTCCTCACCTCTACAGAAATGCTCTTACACAATCCCCTTGGCAGGAGGGATATTTTAAATAATACGATCATCTTCTATCCTCTGTAGAAATCCTCTTATGTACACTTCCTTGGCAGGAGTGACATTTTAAATAGATCAATTTTCACATAAGGAGAGCCCTAAGGGCATGAAGGAAAAAAGGCTCCTGGAGCCAGAACAGAATTATGAGTGGTACTTTTTTTTTTTTTTTTTTAAAGATCTTATTTATTTGAGGGAACCCTGGGTGGCGCAGCAGTTTAGCGCCTGCCTTTGGCCCAGGGCGCGATCCTGGAGACCCGGGATTGAGTCCCACGTCGGGCTCCTGGTGCATGGAGCCTGCTTCTCCCTCTGCCTGTGTCTCTGCCTCTTTCTCTCTCTTCTTTGTGTGACTATCATAAATAAATTAAAAAAAAAAAAAAGATCTTATTTATTTGAGAGAGAGAGAGAGAGAGAGTGTGTGTTCTAGCACAAGCAGAGGGGAAGGGCAGAAGTAGAGGGAGAGAAGCAGGCTCCCTGCTCAGCCTCGATTCCAGTACCCTGGGATCATGACCCCAGCTGAAGGCAGACACTTAACCAACTGAGTCACACAGGCACCACAGAATTGCCCTCACTAACAGCCTAAGTGAGGGGTTAGCAGAAATGTTCACTGGATGGTGCATGAACAGTTAGCAACACTTACTAAGAACCTATGTGATGTAGATTACTACACAAAATTCTTTGCATATTTACAAAAAAGCACATAACTCTCTGAACCCTCTATCTTCTCCTGTAATAGGGAAATAGAATACATACAAATTCCCATCCGTATTTTCAGAATTTTAGAATGTTTTTCAAGGTTCCTCATGAGATCTTTTCGTCCTTTTTTTCTTTTTAAATTAACTTGCAAAATGTAGGGTATGGTGTGATAAGAGAAGAAAAGTTACAGAAAACAACAGATTAAAGGTAGAGGGAAACATTATGCCTTTCACTTTGCCTGCTAAACTATCTGCCCTGGCTGTACTGATGAGATTCTTTCCCCTCCTCAGAAGCCTGGGCCTGACTTTTTGAGGCAGGCTCCATCTGAAAAGTGTTCCTACAGAGAGGCACCTGGGTGGCTCAGCGGTGAGTATCTGCCTTCGGCTCAGGTCATGATGATCCCCGGGGTCCTGGGATGGAGTTCCACATCAGGCTCCCTGCAGGGAACCTGCTTCTCCCTCTGCTTATGTCTCTGCCTCTGCGTGTCTCTCGTGAGTGAAAAATGAAATCTTTAAAAAGGAATGTGCTCTTCATACCACATTCAGAAAAAAACGTCTTTTGGGATTTTTTTTCTGATCCACTGCAGAGTGATAATGCCTGAAATTTACTTTTGAGTTTATATTCTTCTACACTGGGAGGAGAGAGGGGGAATCAAACAGTGGACCCTTCACCTCGCTTTTAATGTTGAAGAAAACAAACTATTATTTCAAAAAGCTTACCACAAATAGATAGCTACTTATTTTACATATATATAGAACTATCTCACTGTGTTTGTACCCAGATGCCTATTTATTAAGTAAAATGGAAAAAAAATTTAAATAAATAAATAAACTAAAAGCTTTCTATATCATATAGTACTTCAGTGTGACCTCCTACAAATAGTGGGTATTCAGTCATGCACTCAGCACACACTTTCTGAAAGCCTACTACATGCCAAACACTGAATTAGGGGTCGAGGCACAGGATGGTCCCTATTATGAATAGAGCACACCCACTCCTTTTCATACCTTTCCCCACTCTAACTGGATTTCTGGATCTTTCTCCTCATCTCTAACACAGAACCCATCTCCTTCAAACTATACACACTGCTCTCTAGTTTTCATTCCTATAACTGTCAGATTAAAAATTGCTACACACTTCCAGATGAAAAGATGTCTAAGTCCCTTCAAGCCTGAAACTTCTTTCCATATCAAATATGGCTCTGTCTCCAATCCCTGTTAATTTGTTATGTATATGAACAAACAATACAAAAGAAAAGACTCTCATTGGCAGTGCCTGGGTGGTTTAGTCAGTTGAGCGTCTGCCACTTGGTTTTGACTCAGGTCATGATCTCAGGGTCCTGGGATTGAGCCCCACATCAGGCTCCCCTCTCAGCAGGGAGTTTGCTTGAGATTCTCTCTCCTTCTGCCCCTCTCCACGGCATGCTCTCTCTCTAAACAAAAAAAT
Organism: Canis lupus baileyi; assembly: GCF_048164855.1. Classification (NCBI taxonomy): domain Eukaryota; kingdom Metazoa; phylum Chordata; class Mammalia; order Carnivora; family Canidae; genus Canis; species Canis lupus. The sequence continues at coordinate 5,190,690 of NC_132842.1, forward strand.
CTTTAAAAATAAACCACTATCTCATCAAAATGCAGTTGCGCAGTGCTAAACAATTGGTAGTTTGGGACGCCTGGGTGGCTCAGTGGTTGAGGGTCTGCCTTTGGCTCAAGACATGATCCTAGTTTGGGGATCGAGTCCCACATCAGGCTCCCTGTAAGGAGCCTGCTTCTTTTCTGCCTGTGTCTCTGCATCTCTCTCTCTGTGTCTCTCATGAATAAATAAATAAAATCTTAAAAAAAAAAGACAAAGTTTAAAAAAAAATTGGTAGTTTGAAAGGACTAAACATTTAACCTACTGAAAATTTGATAAAGATTCAACAATAACAAAGTAGAATATTAAAAATAGGAGAATTTCTCCATTCAGAGACATCTGTAAGCAACTTAGGAGAAATGGTGCAGATGTGTACCAGCAAGGAATATCTTAAAAAAATAATTTTAGAAAAACTCCAATTTTTGGTGACTGCTGAAGCAGAGTCATTGTTTTCTCAGTCTTTATTAAAGTGACAAGCTGCTGCAAACTTAAGCATAACATAAATTATTAACCCAAGTAAGCTTAACAGTTTTTGTCCTGTGCCAAATTTTTCTACTCTCTAATGCTCAACGATCAACAAAGGAAACATGTAAAGAACTTTGAAATATGTTGCAAAATATGTCAACACCTACATTTAGTGCCTTGCTGCTTGAATCTAGCACTTACTACATAGTGAAAAAAGGTTCGGTTCTTTTTCCCTCCTATTATCAGGGAAATTAAAATTTAAAACACCGTGTCGCACTAAACCCAACCATCATGGGATAAATGTAAAATTTGCGAAAAGAAGAAAAGGAAGGACATAAGCTAAAGTTTATTGAACCCTTACACCAACTTTACACAGAGCTGAAATGACATCTATACAAATGACCTAGAAAGGAGGTAAATAACACTGTGAGAGCAGTTCATGCTTCTGAATTAAAGTTTTTTCAAGTGGGTCAGTGTAGTCCAAGAACACGAATGTACCACAAAATTTTTTAGTTCTCTTATGAACATAAGTTGAACTTTTTTTCCCCTAGATTTTATTTATTTGAGAGACAGAGAGAGAGAACACAAGTAGGCGGAACAGCAGGCAGAGGGAAAGGGAGAAGCAGGCTCCCTGTAGAGCAGGGAGCCCAACACGAGGCTCGATCCAAGGACCCTGGGATCAGGACCTGAGCTGAAAGCGGATGCTAAGCTGACTGAGCCATCTAGGTGACCTGAACTGTCTTAACATAAGCAGAAAGCAGGAAGATTGAAAGGATTCACCCAAATCCTGATGGATTTCAGTTTCTCTGCCATCAAGTATTATCTCTGGAGCACTTATACTAACTCATGTGCTGCTTATCCCTTTCAGAGAAGAGAAGGGCAAATGTCTCATTTCTGCTTTTGGTAGCAAGTGTTGTTAATTTAGGGACCTGGGTTCTTTGATAGAAGAACAACATATCCATAATTATTTAAACTTGTAGGTCTTTAAAAATGTGTTTCTATTGCATGTATTTAAGAGAGCACTTAAAATGTTATTATCAATTATTCTATTTCTTCTCCCTATCTGTTGTTACTTAATATGAAATGGTGATGAAACACCAAAACCATAGTAAGTGAGACTGTGACGCGGTAAATAATGATCAATATGCCCATCCATGGGAAGTAATTCAATTTACATACTGTCTAAAAAAAAAAATATGTGTGTGTGTATATATATACATATACACACACACATACTTTAAGGATTTTCTTGAACCCAAGAGACTGAGCCTTTGGTTATTCCTAACCTAGACAATCTCAGAGCCCTTTCAAGGATCCCAATTTATTATTCTCAGACCAATTTGAGGTATCTCCTGGCATCCCAAACTGAAAGTTTGGCCCTCACATTAGAAAAATCTCTATTTCTAGAGATAAAAATAAAAATCTTCTGAAATGTCAATGTCTCTTTCAAAGGTATAGAGAGCATGCAGGTATTGTTTCCCTACCTATTGTCTACAATCCTTTAATGTTAGCAAAAGGCCCAAAATAAACATCAGACTTTGATTTTTTTTAAGTCTAACAGGTACCTAGGAATCCACTAGATATGATTTCGAAGAGAGTTTCAGTCTCAGGATTGGTACAGAATGTTCAGTATGACAATATAGCTACAAAATGGAGCTATCGTTTCCATTGCTGTTGAAAGCTCTGTCTACTGTAGATTATAAGGCTTTGCATACTATTTTCAATTATAAAACTAAATTACCTTCTCCTTCTTTGATAATATAAATGCACCAACCACTGGGCAATAAAAGGCCATATGATAGCAAAAGTTAATGCACCAGGAGACATCTCGAAGGGCCACCAAGATGGTCTCTGAGAAAATAAAATAAGCTGGTCACCAGTCTATTACACGCTGTATATATAAAATGTACCTAATTCATAATTTTGAAAATATAAAACTTAATAACAAATCTCAGCCCTGCTAAAGAGAAGGGAGATATTCTGTATCTCAGAGTGTAATTCAGTACACAGACGTTCAGGAGTACTTTAGACTTAAAAACATTAAAAATCTATTTTAATTTCAAAGCTCTAAAGGGTAGATTTCATTTGGAATATTTCAAGAACCTCATATAATCTAAATTTATTTTAAGTTATTTGAAGCCCTTATTTTTAGATTTGAAACCCTTATTTTAGACTTAAATTTAAGAAAAGAATTTCTTACCTGCGAGGGAGGCTGATTACTGGTCTGTAATGTCGATGATTTTGCCTATAAATACAAATGAAAGTAATTTAGCTTTGACAAAATGAGAAAAAAAAATAGTAATTTTTTCTATATCTTATCTTAAAAAAAAAGAAAAAAAAGTCTAGGGAAGCCTGGGTAGCTAAATGGTTGAGTGCCTGCCTTCAGTTCAGGTCGTGATCCTGGAGTCCTGGGGTCAAGTCCCATATCAGGCTCCCTGCATGGGGCCTGCTTCTCCTTCTGCCTCTGTCTCTGCCTGTGTCTCTCATGAATAAATATAAAAGTATTTCAATTTTTTTAAAAAGTCTAAAACATTAGTTTATTATGTTTTTCTGCTAATCATACTTTGATTATACTGAAACCTATACTGGCCAAATAACAAGGTCCCTAAATTCCTAGCCAAATAAATACCTTCGACATTTTATGTTTTATAGTTCAAATTATATAAAATCATCAAATAAAACCTGAAATTAATCTGAACCATTACTTCTTGTATACTGTTACTAAATTATCTAATTAACTTAGTAATTCTTTGTTTCCATACAAATTACAAATTTAAAAACACATCTGAGAACTGCAGCCTTGATTATTTTCAAATTATAAATCATATCGAAAGATCTGCTTTGAAAATTCTTAAGTTTTGGGTTTTTTTTTTTTTTTTTTTTTAAAGATTTCACTTATTCATGAGAGACACAGAGAGAGAGAGAGAGAGAAGCAGAGACATGAGCAGAGGGAGAAACAGGCTCCCGACATGGGACTTGATCCTGGGACCCCAGGATCACACCCTAGGCCGAAGGCAGGCACCAAACTGCTGAGTCACCCAGGAATCCCCGGTTTTTGTTTTTGTTTTTTTAAGATTTTATTTATTCATGAGAGACAGAGAGAGAGAGAGGCAGAGGCAGAAGTAGGCTCCATGCAAGGAGCCCGATGTGGGACTTGATCCTGAGACCTTGGGATCATGCTCTGAGCTGAAGGCAGATGCTCAACCACTGAGCCACCCAGGCATCCCTGAAAATTCATAAGTTATAGCACAAGAGGTATGATAGAAATGAACTGTTGGTACTATAGATTTGCTTTTAAGTTTTTTCCAGCTTTATCAAGGTATACTTGATAAATAAAATCGTATACATATATATATATATGTGATGATTTGATGCATATATACAATATGAAATGATTACCATAATCAAGTTAATTAACACATTCCTCACTTTACATAGTTATTATTTGTGAGGGGAGGAGTATTGTAGGATTTTTAATGAGATGTATAAACTAAACAGAAAAATTTCAAATTAATTGAGAAAACATATTCCAATTTGGCTCATCCAGAAAACAAGTTTCCTTATACTAATTGTTGGAAACTTATTACTTCAGTTTCTCCATTTATTTATTATTATTTTTTTTAAAGATTTATTTATTTATTTATGATAGAGAGAGAAAGAGAGGCAGAGATACAGGAGGGAGAAGCAGGCTCCATGCCGGGAGCCTGATGCAGGACTCGATCCCGGGACTCCAGAATCGCGCCCTGGGCCAAAGGCAGGCGCCAAAACCGCTGTGCCACCCAGGGATCCCAGTTTCTCCATTTATTATATCTTCAGAGAAAGTATGAAAATGAGATCGTTCGTTTGTTCATTCATTCATGCATTCATTCATCCATCCATTCATTCATTCATTCATTCATTCAGTAAATACTCAGCGTCTATTATGTACCAGTTAACCCTGGGCATTAGAGATGCAACAGAGAGCAAAATGACAAAAAGTGCTGCCCTAATGGAGCTTATACTATAATGGACAGATACAAATAATAATGAATAAATCAGTAAAATATGCAATGTATCAGGTAGCAATAAACACCATAAAGAAAAATAAAACAGGAAGGAGGGAAAAACAAGAAAAAGAAAACAGGGAGAGTAAGAGACATGTTGGAGGAGGAGAGTCTTGCAAGTTTAAATGCAATGGTGATGGAAGGCTTTGCTGACAGTATGCTATGTAGCTAAGGGAGGCGGAAGGGAGGGTGGGGGGTAGGAATGGGGAGGGAGGGTGGGGGGGCAGGGGTGTGTGTGCAGCACAATCTTCCCTACAGAGGGATTAGCAAGTACAAGGATCCAAGGTGGGAGGGAGCCTTCAAGCAAGTTCAAGGCTCAGCACAGAGGCCTGTATGCTGAAATTACAGCAGGAAGTGGTAGGGAGGAGGCAGGCTTTAAATTTCCTTGTTATGGGTAATATAGTATCAAGGACTTCAGTAGGACTATACCTTACAGGTAAAACTAAATTAGTTGCCTCCAGATGTTGCATTAGTCCTCACCTCATCAAGGTGTACAGAAGGGCATAATCAAATTGCAAGTGCTGAAAGAATCTAGACAAACCAATGATCTTTATATTAGTTGTAATTGTACCTTGTAGGCATAATAATATATATATTTTTTCAAAGATTTATTTATTTGAGAGAGAGAATCTTGAGCAGACTGCCTGCTGAGCACAGAGCACAACACAGGGCTTGATCTCAAGACCCTGAGATCATAACCTGAGCCAAACCAGGAGGCAGACGTTCAACCAACTGAACCATTCAAATGCCCTACGGCGTGATATTTAACTAGGAGATTTACTTTATGGCATTTTTTCAGAATAAAGGATAGATTTAAAAATTGGGCTCCCTGGTATCTGATGACTTAATCAAGGTCACATTTGTCAGTGTGATTTCTAGATGGAATTCAAGGTGACCAAATCCCAATGTGATGACACAGCTGCTCTTCCTCATTAAAGCAGCAACTACCAACAAATACTAAAGTGGAGTCAGAACTATTAAATGTTAACTATTAGCAGATTTTTTTCCCTAAGTAATAAAGTCTGAAAAGCAAATGAAGATTCCCAAGGACCCCTGCTTTCATCTAAGAAGTACTGGCACTAGCTGTTATAATTAGCGTTATGATTTTTTGCTGTAATGATATTTATCCATGTTGTTGAAAAAAAGAATCAATGACACTTGTGAAAGCACAAAAAGGAAGACTTTCTTCAAGGGGGTAGGGGCTATCACGATGCAGGGATTGGGGCTCATTCCCTGCACACCCAGCACAGCATGGGTGAGGGGGAATGTAGTGTCAAGGCATATGGCAAGGATGAGCAGATGGAAAATGCCTAAATGGAAACATGGGGTTAGGAAGATTCTGGCTAAACTGACCTAACAGGATTCTTGTGGAAGGCGGGCCGGGATGATCAGACATCATCTGGCAGCTGGTGGAGGATGAGGAGCCTGTCTGGTTAACTTAGCAGGGTTCTTGATAAAACTGGATTTTATAAGGAAGAAGTGAAGAACTGGGCCTAAGAGAAAGTTCAGGAATCTAACATTTAGGCTGGCAATGAATCTTTGTCAGTACCAGTGGCTTTTACGTAGCTTTTTCATATTTAGAAATCCTACTTACCATTATATGGCTAGATTAAAATAAGGATTACTGATTTTTTTTAAAATATTTTTGAAAGGAAAAATCCCATACAACTATAACCGTTGCAAAGAAAATATGGAGATGGAAAATTATTTAAGTTAGGTGCATATTATTATTATTATTATTAAAGATTCCATCCATTTGTTCATGAGAAACACAGAAAGAGAGAGAGAGAGAGGCAGAGAGAGACAGAGGCAGAGGGAGAAGCAGGCTCCTTGCAGGGAGCCTGATGTGGGACTCCATCCCAGGACCCCAGGATCATGACCTGAGCCAAAAGCAAACCCTCAACTACTGAGCCACCCAGGAGTCCTGCTCCTAGGTCCTATTAAAAAAAAAAAAAAAAAAAAAAATCATTGGGGCAGCCCAGGTGGCTCGGTGGTTTGGCGCCACCTTCAGCCCAGGGAAGACCTGGGATCGAGTCCCACGTCGGGCTCCCTGCATGGAGCCTGCTTCTCCCTCTGCCTGACTCTCTCTCTGTCTCTGTCTCTCTCTCTCTCTCTATCTCTCTCTCTCCTCTCTGTGTAGGCTCATGAATAAATAAATTAAAAAAAAATCATTACGCTGATTTGTGTAAGTCAGATCAACACAGACTACACTTACATGCTGTTATGCAGGATCAGCAGCAGTGGAAGAAGACAAATTTGAACGCTCACCTGTGAAGCTGTTAGTGTTTCCAGTTTATGGAGTCTCTGCAGGACGTTCTGCATGTCCTCCTGTAGGCGCATGAGGACGAGAGCAATCTGCTCATTGAGGCTTCCCCATGAGCCTCTGTCCGAGCCCCAGCGCTCCCCGTCCCCTCCGCTCCCTACTTGCCGACCCTTAGATCCTTCGCTCAAATGTTGCATCCTATGCCCTATTTTAAGAAAGCAAAATAAGTTAGTTTTAAATAATTCTTATAAAAGTAGAAAAGTGCGTTTTACTCATTTTCCTCTGTTATTTCTTTGAGATCTAAATCTCCAAAGTGGAGTGGAAGCAATCAGAAAGTGTACACAAAATACTGGGAGCAAAGAAGCAGATATATAAGCTTCTATTTATACTGATTTACTCAAAGTTTTTCCTGCTAAGGTTTTATAATGTATTTACTGCACTAGTAAATGACTAAATGCATATAATTCATACAGAATTTACATATTTGAGCTGCATTCACAAAAATTCTTTACTAATAAAGTAACAAGATTGAAAAAAAATCTGAGGACTGCTTCTTTAGAGTATTTTGACAAATAATTTATTTAAATTCAATTTTCCAACATATAGTATAACTCCCAATGCTCATCTCATGTGCCATCCTCCTTAGTGCCAGTCACCCAGCTACCTCCCCCTCAGCAACCCTTTGCTTCCCAGAGTTAGGAGTCTCTCATGGTTTGTCTTCCTCTCGAATTCTTCCCCACTCAGTTTCCTCCTGCTTCTTTAGAGTATTAAAAGCTACACATTTTCCTTTTTGGTCATTTTTAATTTAATAATACTGTAAATCTCCCAAAAGATTGTTTAATGTATTTTTTATTATAAATTCTATTATACTTATCACTATTAAAATTTTTTTCACTATTAAAATTATGTTATATATCCATCATTTTTCCTATGCTTATACTTAAGGAATTGGCATTACCCCTAACACATGATTTTGTGTCCTTCTTTTAAAAAAATTTCATCAATATGTATCTGCATCATTAAATTTTGTTTCAAAACCACTGCAATGTCTACATAAATTCCCCAGTAAGACCATGAAGAAATCTACTCATTCTCCATTTTTGGATAGTTAGGACGATTCCAAATTTTTGTGATTACAAATAACACTGTGATGAATGTCTTTGTATATAAATTATTGCCCAGATTTCTTTAGGAAAAACAGAATCAAAAAAGAATTACTGGGTAAAAGGATGACAACTTTGTAGAGGTTCTTTTTTTTTTTTTTTTTTGAGAGAGAGAGCACAAGCAGAGAGGAGGAGTGGAGGGAGCGGGAGAAGCAGACTCCCCACTGAGCAGGGAGCTGGATGATGTGGGGCTCCATCCCAGGAACCTGAGATCATGATCTGAGCTGAAGGCAGATGCCCAACCAACCAAGCCACCCAGGCACCGCTTTGCAGAGGATCTTCATTAAGTGCTGCCAGGTTATTTTTCAGAAAGGCTGCAACAGTTTTATATTGCAGTATATAAAAAGCACTACTGTGCAGAAATGAAATATTACAAGCTTTTGTCCGTTTGCTAATACAGTTGGGTAAGTTTTGTTTGTTTTAAATAATAACCAAGAACCTGTTTACCTCATTGCCCTTTGGCATCCTGGAGCCCCAAAGCAGCAGCAGGATTTCCAAAGGTGAGCTTGTATCACCTTATTTGGTCTTGTAAGAAAAATGGAACTAAAGCTGTTTGCCAAGTTAAAGCCCAAAGAGAACGCTGAGGGCTTGATGCCAGTTTCAAGAAGACTTCTACTCTTGTATCGAAAGGAAGTAAGTTTTGAAGTGGTTCTTTAAGAAAGAAAGGACCACTTCAGCGACTGGTGTGGAATTTACAAGGGGAAAAAAAAGTGGAAGTCTGGTCTAAAGGCTTATTTTCCTGTATCCTTAAGAGATGGAGAAATTCTATGAGGGCCTATTAGTAGGTACTGAAGAATCACTCCTGTCTTTGCTCACTTTACTATGTCCTATGTCATAGTGAGCTTTCAAACCAGCCTTCACAAAGACAGGATTAATCAGACTATTTCCATGCTATGGTAATCCCCACCTCCAGTCACTCTGTCCAATTACTCATTTTCTTTTCTTCAGAGCATTTATCACCATTTGCAACCAATCTGAATTATTTATGTATTCACTGTCAGCTCCCCTTACTAGAACATAAGCTCTGTCTGTGGAAGGGGCTGTCTCCTTCTCTACAGCATCCCCAGGACCTAGAACACAGCCTGACAAAGAACAGCTCAATAATATCTATTTAATGCTGAGGCAGATTTACTATGAAGCTCAAGAAGCTTAACTTTAGGGTCTGCCCCTTGTATGGACTCCTGTGATTGCTGGGAGTTGTGGTGTTTTATAGGACAGGTGAACTCGGGTTATAAATGGGAAGCCTTTCATACATTCAATTTAGGTAAATTGCCTAAAGACAGGAACCTAAATCTGAGGTTCTAGTAATATGTTGTGATCTTTCTCTTCTTTGTTAGAATATTTACAATTGGTATATGTTCAAATGCCTATTGGTTAAACAATTAGTTTCTTAATACCATTAATTCTCTTTTTTCCCCCGTCTTCATTTTATGTAGATTTTTCAACCAGATACACAGATATTCCTTTAACTTTTTACGATCTCATAAAATTATATAGGGATTTTCCTTTTTTTAAGCATACATGATTCAATACTTGTATATATTGCAAAATAATCACAGTAAGTACAGTTAACATCTGTTACCATACAGTTACAGACTCTTTTTCCTTGTGATGATAACTTTTAAGATTTACTATCTTAGCAACTTTCACATATGCAGTACAGTAGATTAACTACAGTCACCATGCTGTACATTATATCCCCATGAGTGACTTACTTATAACTGAAAGATTTTACCTTTTGACCCTTGACCTGTTTCACATCCTCCTCCCCCCCCCCGCCACACCCCCCGCCTGTGGCAATCATTAATCTGTCTACCTATTCTCTATCTATAACTTAGTCTTTTTTTTTTTTTTTAGATTCTACATATGAGATCATATGGAATTTGTCTTTCCATTATTCTTTTTTGACATTACCTATCCATTCCTAACTACGAACAATTATAAATTAATATATATTTACATTCTTCACTATTCAACTCTAATCTGTTACCTGATCACCTTACTATTCTTAATGTTTCCCTTTGGATTGTTAAATGATATTTTACGTTTATTACTTGATCTGTCAGCTTTAAATGATATCTTTGATTTAAGGAGGGAAATGTGGAAAAGACAGAATTCAAATTTTTACCTATGGTAGCAAAAAAAGCAGAAATGCAGTTGGAGGAACGAGTAACTGATTGCAGGGAGGAGGGGTGACAGAACATAAATTTGGCTACCTCAAAAAACCGTGTAAAAGATGTAGAAATAGAGGGGCCCCTGGGTGGCTCAGTCCTTTGGCTCAGGTCATGATCCCCAGGTCCTGGGATTGAGTCCCTGCATTGGGCTCCCTGTTCAGTGGGAAGCCTGCTTCTCCCTCTCTCTGCCACTGTGCTCTCTCTCAAATAAATAAACAAATCTTAAAAAAAAAAAAAAAAAAGATGCAGAAATAGAAATGCTCCCCTCACCCCAACCCGTATCAAACTACTATGCCTTGTAGAATCATAGGTAAGAACCAGGTGTAAAGAAAAATGGTCAGATGTATGTAAGGATAACTTTTAACATTCCGTTTGCAGATGGATAGTTCTAATATTGCTCCTATCTGAAACTCTTGTTTTACTAGTTACTTTATAAGGATAGTTAGTGAGAACAAGAAAAAATACACACCTCTCCCTCTTCTGACATTAGAGAACTCATTTTCTCCACCCCGTCGCTCACGGTGTGGTGCTCCACTGTTGCTTCGGCCATCTTCTCCTCCATGCTTTACTTCACCTTTTCCTTCAACTGCTACCACCTGCATATCCCCAGTGTTGCCATTTCCAGGAGATCCATCTTCAGGAAAACCAGAGTTTTCCAAGGGCTTATTGGGATCACCACCCAAGTAATATCGAAATGGTCCGTTGTTTAATGTAAAGCTGTCTAAAGACTACAAATTTAAAATAAGTTAAAAGCTATAAACATAAGTTTTTATGATAATAGAATTTTTTTTTAAATTTTTATTTATTTATGATAGTTACAGAGAGAGAGAGAGGCAGAGACACAGGCAGAGAGAGAAGCAGGCTCCATGCACCGGGAGCCCGACGTGGGATTCGATCCTGGGTCTCCAGGATCGCGCCCTGGGCTAAAGGCAGGCGCCAAACCACTGCGCCACCCAGGGATCCCAATAGAATTGTTTTTTATAAAACTTTTTTCACGTTATGATAGGAAATATTTTCTTTTTTTAAGGTTATTTATTTGAGAGAGAGCAAGAGAGAGCAAAGCATGCGAGAACATGAGTGGGGAGGGGGCACAGGAAGAGGGGGAAGCAGGTGCATGGGGCTTGAGCCTGGGACCCTGAGACCATGATCTGAGCCAAAGGGAGACACTCAATCTACTGAGCCACCCAGGTGCTCCAGAAATATTATTTTTCTAAAAAGTTATTCATTTTCTGCTCCCTATATGTAGAAAAATGAGTTAGGGATGATTCATCCATGAGCAAAGAATTGAGTAGTTTTGGCAGTAAACTGTTCTCATGAGTCAGTCATTCATCCAAGAGACTTTTAAAAAATATCTACTCTTATTCTAGTTACTATGCTAAACTCTAAGGATAACATGAAAAAAGAGATAAAAGCTCTGTCTGCAAGAGGCTTCTAGATTTGGTAAGGAAGTGAGAGATGTAAGATCATTACAGTGTAGTTTGATAAGTGTCATGAAAAACATAGACAAAGGGTGCTTGCTATAGGAATTCACAGGAAGGGTACCTAACTTATACTGGGGCTGGGTGGAGGCTTCCTGGAAGAAATGATATGAACTAGTAAGACTTAAATGAGTATAAGCCAAGTTGAAGGTGTACTAATAATGTCAGCCTGTACCAAGAGAGTAGTAGTGGGACAGAGGGTGATTCAAGAACTTTTGAGATTACAGAATCATTAGGAGTTGAATACTGAATGTAGGAAGTAAGGGAAAGGAAAAGACCCGATGATTTTGAGATACTCACCAAGATAAGAAATACAGAAGACAAACAGGTTTCAGGGGAACAGAAAGAGACAATGGTATAGTTATAGATAAGTATAAATTGAGGTTCTTAGGCAAGATGTTTAATAGAGCAGTTAGAATTCAGAGATATAGGTTGGAGATGACACTTTTAAAATCATCAGCATGTGAGTGAAGGTTGAAACCAACAGAGTAGTTAACTAGAGATATATTTGTGAAGAATACCAAATTTAAGGGGTCAAAAGAGGAAAGAAAAGTTGAAATCAAGTCATTATGCCAAAGGGATATATATAGGGGAAAGGAGAAAAAATGAGTGGGAAATATCAGAAAGGGAGACAGAAGATGAGAGACTCCTAACTCTGGGAAACGAACTAGGGGTGGTGGAAGGGGAGGTGGGGGGGTGGGAGTGACTGGGTGACGGGTACTGACAAGGGCACTTGATGAGATGAGCACTGGGTGTTATTCTATATTTTGGCAAATTGAACACCAATAAAAAAAATTTTTTTTAAAGGGATATATATAGGAATGGTGTATATGGCAAATACTTCTGAGTTGTTCATATTTTATTTGAAATATACTAAAATAAAAAAAATGAAATATACTAAAATAACATTTGTTATCATTAAAAAGAAATCTTAGAAATCTAAATCCACCTAACAAAATTCCAAGTACACTGGTCTGTATTGGTCACTGGTTTGCAATAATATCAGAAGTATATGTACATGTATATATAAAATAAATATTTCCTATCTCAAATCTCTTTTAGAACAGCACTTCCAAACCAATCACTATTCTGATAAATGGTTATGCTAGAATCATTTTCTATTTTTAGCTTCTACAAAGCAATAATTACTAATATTTCAAAATTTCAGCCTTTTATAAAGGCATTTATAAGTGACATAACTTATTTAAATTGGACTGAAATAAAAAACTTTCTTTTAAACATAAATTTGTTAAGTGAGATGAGGCCCTTCCCAGGGCATAAGCATAAGGTCTTCTAACAGGTCAGAGATTTAGTTAAACCAATGAGACGCAATGCTTTCATACCATAAACCCTACAGTAAGGACAGAAACCAAGATAATGTAAATACAAGATAAAAACATTACTGTATTCAAAAAGCACTACACTTCACACCAATCAGAATGGCTAGCATCCAAAAGACAAGAAGTAACATGCATTGGTGAGGATATGGAGGAGAACCCTAGTGTACCATCGGTAGGAATGTAAATTGGTGTGTCCACTATGGAAAACAGTATGGAGGTTCTTCAAATAATTAAAAATAGAAATACCAAATGTTCCAGTAATTCCACTATTGGGTATTAACCCAAAGAAAATGAACACACTAACTTGAAAAGATATATACACCTAGATGTTTATTGCAGCATTATCTACAATAGCCAAGATATAGAAGCAGCCCCAGTGTCCATCAATAGGTGAATGGATAAAGACAATATATGTGTGTATGCACACATGCAAACATACATACATACAATGGAACATCACTGAGTCATAAAAAAAGAACGAAATCTGGCCATTCTTAACTACATGGATGGACCTAGAGGCTATTAGGCTAAGTGAAATAAGTCAGACAGAAAAAGACAAATACTTTATGATTTCACTTATGTGTAGAATCTAAAAAACAAATAAACAAAACCCCAACAATTCCTTTTTTTTTTTTTTTTTTTTAAAGATTTTATTTATTCCTGAGAGACACAGAGAGAGAAGCAGAGACACAGGCAGAGAGAGAACCAGTCTCCTCACAGGTAGCCTGACGCAGGACTTGATCCCCAGATCGGGATCACACCCTGAGCCAAAGGCAGATGCTCAACCGCTGAGCCACCCAGGAATCCCCAAATAATTCTCAAATATAGAAAACAAACTGGTGGTTGCTAAAGGGGAAGTGGATAGGTGACAATGGGTGAAATAGATAAAGAAGATTAACAAGTATAAACTTCCAATTATAAAGTAAGTTAAGTCTCAGAGGTGGAAAGTAAAGCATAAGAAATATAGTCAATAATATTGTAATAGAATCGTATGGTGACTACACTTATCATGGTGAGCACCAAGTAATGTACAGAATCATTGAATCAACATGTTGTACACCTAAAACTAATATAATATTTTGTTAATTACACTTAAAGTTATTGTGAAGAACAGATTTATTTGTCAATTATTCAATTTTCTTGACTGTCAATCAATGTTTCAAACATAGCAACTAGTTTGAGTTTACTCTCTGCCTCCTCCATCCCACCTCACTCTCAGAATATTTACAAATATATTATAAATTATAATATTTAAATATTTTTGAATATTCAGGAATATATTTTTTAAATTTACAAAAATAATTTTAAATACAAAATTTAAATATTTTATATGTAGATTTTCAAAGTGATAGGCACTGGTATTAAAAGAAGTTATGGGGGGCACCTGGATGGCTTAGTCAGTTAAGTGTCCAACTCGTGACTTAGGTTCAGGTCATGATCTCAGGGTCATGAGATTGAGCCCCACATTAGGCTTGCACTGGGTACAGAGCCTGCTTGAGATTCTCTACCTCCTTCTCCCTCTGCCCCTCCCCCACCTTATGTCTGCTCTCTGTCTAAAAAGAAAATCTTTTATTTTTATTTATTTATTTTTAAAGATTTTACTTATTTATTCATGAGAAACACACACAGAGAGAGGCAGAGACACAGGCAGAGAGAGAACCAGGTTCCATGCAGGCAGCCTGATGTGGAACTCGATCTCGGGACTCCAGGATCACGCCCTGGGCCAAAGGCAGGCGCCCAACTGCTGAGCCACCCAGGTGTCCCTAAAAATAAAATCTGTTAATAAAAATAAAATTTAAAAGCAAATAAAAAATAATTAAAATAAGTTATGCACTGAATTCTATCACTTTAAAGATTTCCCAATTAAAAAAATATCATTTTTACCTCTTCTTGTCCAAATTGCTCCATGGAATCACAGTAAACTTCACTATCTGAATCACTTGTCAAATGCTGAATTCCTGAAACATCTTCAACATGATCATCATTTATATCTAAAAAAGAACAAATAATTATTATTCTCTAATTGAAGAAAAATGCACTTACTCCATTGTCAAAATTTAACAGCTCAATATTATTTTCATACTAGAGACAAATTTGATTTATCAAGCCATATTTTTTCTTTTAACTTACCAAAACTTTAAATTTAGTTGATAATTTTTACTTGAAAAGATTATAAAGTACTTTATCATATAATTGCACAAAGACATTGTCTATATCAAACCTTACAAAACTAATAACCTTATAAGAGAAAACTGACTACCAGCTAGGAGGCCTAAACTGATAGCAACTATGTAAGTTCAGTTGTTACATTAAATAAGTTCATTTCCTGGTTTCTTGACTGAATTGCAGCAATGTTCATAATTCATCAAATATATATGACAGGCTCACCCCTAGAGTCCTAAGATACGAAAAGACTGTAACTTATGAATAAAGAGCAAAGGCATTGTATAATCAGAGGTTGGGTTAAAAGAAACATCAGGGGCAGCCTAAGTGGCGCAGCGGTTTAGTGCCGCCTTCAGCCCAGGGTGTGATCCTGGAGACCAGGGATCGAGTCCCACGTCAGGCTCCCTGCATGGAGCCTGCTTCTCCCTCTGCATGTGTCTGTTCCTCTCTCTCTCTGTGTCTCTCATGAATAAATAAATAAAATCTTTAAAAAATGAAAAAGTGAAAAAATGAAAAAATAAAAAAAAGAAAAGAAACATCAAAGGGCAACTGGATAGCTCAAATGGTTAAGCATCTGCCTTCGATCAGATCATGATCTCAGCGTCCTGGGATCAAGCCCCACCCATGTTGGGCTCCCTGCTCAATGGGGAGTCGCTTCTCCCTCTGCCTCTCTCTCAAATTTTATTTTAAAATGTCATACAAGGGATCCCTGGGTGGCTCAGTGGTTTGGCGCCTGCCTTTGGCCCAGGGTGTGATCCTGGAGTCCCGGGACCGAGTTCCACATCAGGCTCCCTACATGGAGCCTGGTTCTCTCTCTGCCTGTGTCACTGCCTCTCTCTCTCTCTCTCATGAATAAATAAATAAAATCTTTAAAATGTCATACAAAAACACAATAAAAAATGTCTCAATAAAAATATAGAAGCCCTGCTCCTAATTCACTATCATTCAAAGCCATACATCTTTATAATATTAATAAACCCTAAGATATTACTGAATGAAAGATTTTTATGGGACTCTTTTCTTTTTTTCCCTCTTTTTCTCTTTTCTCCCTCCCTCCCTTGCTCCCTTCCTTCCCTCTTTTTTAGTAGGATCCATGCCCAGTACAGAGCCCAACATGGGGCTCAAACTCACAACCCCAAGATCAAGACCTGAGCCGAGATCAAGAGTTGGACACCCAACTGACTGGACCACCCAGGTGCCCCCTAGATAAGAGGTTTTTAATTCTAAATTGCTCCTAAACATCCTCAAATAATGAAGAGACTATTCCATTGGTAGGGAAGAGGCTGGACAGATCATTATTATAGGACTGTACCTTGGTGAATGCAGATAGCAGTTTTTCCAGTTTTCTCCAAGTTTTCATCTACAGCCTTTATTTCTTCAGCACTTCTACCATTCAAGGAAGAACTGGCATGAATGTCATTCTGTATTTCCTGAGCAGAGTGGTCTTTATCATAGGTATTAGTGACAATGACTTCCAAATTCTTATGGTCTGCAGATTTCTTCATCATTTTCTTATCTTTTACAAGAAAGTAGGGAGATTCATAAAAGTTCACAGTAGGTCAACTTCTGCATATATTTTCTAAAATCAAGTAATCACTTCTCCAACCTACCATAATCCCTTTGATCAGTTTCCTACATGGATCAGAGAGATGAAATACTCTTTAAAAAGGGGTTTATTGGGATGCCTGGGTGGCTCAGTGGTTGAGCGTCTGCCTTTGGCTTAGGGCGTGATCCTGGAATCAAGTCCCACATCGGGCTCCTGCATGGAGCCTGCTTCTCCCTCTGCCTGTGTCTTTGCCTCTCTCTCTCTGAGTGTCTCTCATGAATAAATAAATAAAATCTTTTAAAAAGGGGGGTTTATTACATGCTGACAGCCCACTCAAAACTGCTTCAGTTCCCTGTGAATCTTTTAGAAGCTATTTTATTTTTACTTTACTTTATTGTTAAATAGACTCAACACCCAACATGGGCTAGAACTCAAAACCACAAGATCTAGAGTCACACGATCCACCCACCAAGCCAGCCAGGCTTTCCTAGAGCCCTTTTTATTTTATTTTTTATGATTATTTTTTATTTAAAGATTTTATTTATTTATTCATGAGAGACAGAGAGAGAGAGGCAGGCAGAGACACAGGCAGAGGGAGAAGCAGGCTCCATGCAGGGAGCCCGATGTGGGACTAGATCCGGGGACCGTGGGATCACGCCCTGAGCTGAAGGCAGATGTTCAACTACTGAGCCACCCAGGCGTCCCCTAGAGCCCCTTTTAAAAGATAATTTCTTGGGATGCCTGCATGGCTCAGCAGTTAGGCACCTGCCTTCGGCTCAGGTCATGATCCTGGGATCCGGGATCAGGTCCCGCATCAGGCTCCCTGCAAGGAGCCTGCTTCTCCCTCTGCCTAAGTCTCTGCCTCTCTCTCTCATTCTGTGTCTCTCATGAATAAATAAATCTTTAAAAAATAAAAAAAAGATAACTTCTCAAGGTCAAGATAACACTCTCAAGCACAGGCAAGTCACCCTATGAGACCCAGTTGTACAAAGGGGTCCACATAATCAATAATATCCTTCAAAGAAGATATTATTCATCATATCTTACTAGAAAATAAAAGCAAAACGAAGTTGTGCCATTTGTTTTAGTGTCTTTCTGCCTCCCCCTTCTAAAGTAGTCTTCCTAAGAATCACTGTTACTCTTACTAACAAGGCCCTCCTAGTGTAGTACCCCATGACTCCAGTGTTCCTTCTTCATCAAAATTTCTTCCTGTATCCAATTCTCTGGATTCCATTCTATTCTTGACAAGGTATTGAGAGTTTAACCTGTCTCCTCTCCTTGGTAACATATGGATATTCATATTTGGAACATCTAAAATGAATACACTTGTTTTTGTTTGTTTAACTAAACTCTATGCTGAACATGGGGCTTGAACTCATGACTCTGAGATCAATAGTCAGATGTTCTTTTTTTCTTTTCTTTTTTTTTTTTTAAGATTTTTTGTATTCATGAGAGACACACAGAGAGAAGCAGAGACACAGGCATAGGGAGATGCAGGCTCTCCGCAAGGAGCCCTATGCAGGACCCCATCCCGGGACCAAGCCCTGAGCCAAAAGCAGACGCTCAACTGCTGAGCCACCCAGGCATCCCAACATGAATACATTCCTAATGCAACATTTCAGGCAACAGATTTAGAGAAATGTCTATTCTTGTTAGGGTTCAATCTCATCTATTCTATCTATGCATAAGGTTGATTGTCCCTGTATCTTCGGTCCACAAAAAACTTATTGGTAGGGATCCCTGGGTGGCGCAGCGGTTTGGCGCCTGCCTTTGGCCCAGGGCGCGATCCTGGAGACCTGGGATCGAATCCCACGTCGGGCTCCCGGTGCATGGAGCCTGCTTCTCCCTCTGCCTATGTCTCTGCCTCTCTCTCTCTCTCTCTCTCTGTGACTATCATAAATAAATAAAAAATTAAAAAAAAAAAAAAACTTATTGGTAAAGTCAAGAGCCTGGATCCTACCATAAACACTATTCTCATACAAAACCAAATCAGCCCAGACCTCTTCATATTTTATCTAATTTAATGTAAAATTATTAGTTCATCATCCAAAGATTACCATTATCACTTTGTTCGGCTCCTTTCACTTCTTCTTGGGCCTCTTCTTCCTCAGACTCAGCTCCACTATCACTGCTTTCAGCTTTACCATTAACAGTTTTGGCATTTGGAGTAGAAGTTAGAACATTACCAAGATCTAAAATATGAAATGATCACTTAATCTCTAGTGCTGTACATACAATAATGCTATCATTTACAAATAATACTGCCATTTATAAATAACTAATAAAATTACTTTGAAGTAAAACTTAGAATTTTGATATATAACTAGTATTCTTTTCTTTGACTATAAGTACACATATATTACATAAATAAACTTCAAGTATCAGTTTATAACAAAAATGATAAATCCTTATTAAGCAAGGCAGAGAATGTTTTTTTAAGTTAATATCAAATAATAAAGTTAGAGATAAATGATCTTTATACACCGTAAATGAAGAGACAGTTGTTACATGCTAGCATACTGAAAACATAAATACAACACTCTCATCAATATTATAAATGAACTACATTTAAAATTTTTTCATCCTTTTATTACCTTTAATGCTTTATATTTAAATTATTTTCTTCTAAAGCATCAGTTAGTGAGATCAATCACTTAAAAAGGTACATAAATTGTCCTACTAGCCAGTCATATCTTGTGAATAAATACACCAGAACTTCTCAAACATTAATATGCATAGGAATCAGCTGAGATCCAGTTAAAAATCAGTAAGTTTGGGATGATCTAAGATTCTGCATTTCCATAAAGCTCCTCTGTGATGCCAATGCTGTTGGATACTGAACCTCATTTTGAGATACAGGGAATTTCCACCACTCTTTAAGATAATAAGGCCTCCTACATGGCTACTGGCCAAAAACAGTGGTCTCCCTTCATAAACCTTTGGGCTCATTTTCACCTACTCAAATGCATTTTGGATGCTTCCCTGCATCCCAAGCAACAACTAAATTTCACAATCTCCATACATCTTAAACAGGAACAAAAGAATAAAAACTCAACTCTACCACTGCCATCGTATTCTACTCTCTTTTAGAGAACCTGAAGCATCACAGTTTATGAATCTCCTTGTTCTCTCCCTGCCAACCAGAAAAAGCAAGATTAACAAAAACAAAAAACTAAAAACAAAACAAAAAGAAAAACAACTAACCAAAACAACCACCACCACCACCACCACCACCAAGAAACAAAAACACCCACCACTCATGGACATCTTCAACAAAACTAAGCAATAGAGAATTCCCTAAGCCCCCACCAAATAGATGTTTGTAGTAAAACTACTTGACAGCAGCAAAAGCAGCACCACAGCAGTTCTGTGATAAGAGGTATAGAAAGCACAGAGAATTACTAGCAAGCCCAACTCAACATCCAAAAATCAGTTAATGTATTACATCATTCTAACAGAATAAAGGACAAAAGCCACATGATTATCACAACAGACACAAAGTATTGACAAAAATCAAATACTTTCATAATAATGCTGAAGAAATTAAAAATACAAGAGAATTTCCTCAATCTAATAAAGGTCATCTACAGAAATTCACAACTAGCATCATAATCAATGTTAAACGACGGAGTGTTTTTTGCTACTAAAATAACAAACAAGACAAAGAGGTCTGCTTTTGCCATCTCTATTTAATATTGTACTGGAAGTTCTTGCCAGGGCAATTAGACAAGAAAAGTAAATAAAAGGCATCCAGACTGAAAAGGAAAAAAAATGGTCTCTGTTTGCAAATGACATGCTCTTACATACAAGAAATCCTAATGAATCTACAAAAAAAAACCTATTAGAATTAACAAAAGGAGGGCACCTGGGTGGCTCAGTAGGTCAAGAGTTTACCTTTGGCTCAGGTCATAATCCTAGGGTCTCCAGATAGAGTCCGACATCAGGCTCCCTACTCAATGGGAAGTCTGTTTCTCCCTCTCCCTCTACCCCTCTCACCCACTCATGCTCTCTCTCTTTCACAAATAAATAAATAAAATCTTTAAAAAAAAAAAGAACAAAAGGTTCAATGAGACTGCAGGATACAAGATCAATAAGCAAAAATCAATTGTATTTCTACAGGCTAACAATGAACAATACAAAATGAAATTAGAAAATAATCTATAATAGCAGCAAAAAGAATAAAATGCTCAGCAGTACACTGGAAAAAAGAAGGTATAAGAATTTTATACGGCAGATGACAAAACATTTTCAAAGAAATTAAAGAACTAAATAAATGGATTGGAAGACAATACTGTTGTGATGACAAAATACTCCTCAAAATGACCTACAATTCGGTGCAATCCCTACTAGAATCCTAGGTGACACCTTTATGCAAAAATTGACCGGCTGATTCAAAAATTCATATGGAAATGCAAAAGATCCAGGATGGTCAAACTAATCTTGAAAAAGAACAAAGTTGAATAGTTCATACTTCCTGATTTCAAAACTTACTATGCATCTGAACTATGAAAAAGCCCATGTGACACAGATATATCTGTTTTACTGGGCCTAAGTGGCTTTCAATACCATTCTTTGCTAAAAAAAAAAAAAAACAAGTCAAGATTGCAAACTATGAAACACTCAAATATTTTAACCCTGGTTATTACATTTCTAATATTATTTCTTACAGATATATTTTCTCTTTTATTAAATGACATTTGTACAGGGTTACTTTCAGCAGCTTTTGAAGACCAGAAGAGGAAACAAATGTAACACTGTATGTTAACTATACTGGAATTAAAATAAAAGCTTAATATAAAAAAGAGAGGAGGAAGCAATCTAAATGTCCATTAGAATTATACAGGTTAAATAAATTATGGTACAGGTCCATATTCCTTATAACCCTTGCATCTGCAATCCTTGCAGATATGATTTAAAATCCAGTTTTCTAACTTTGCAAAGGTCATACACTGTATGTACTATACATTATGTAACATCTTCAATAGAGTCTAGGCAGCTCCCACTAAAAAAACTAATAATAAAGAAAGTTTTTACAGCAAAACATATGGGTAGTCACACTAAATAGAATAAATATTTTAAACAGCCTAGTGTAGGGATCCCTGGGTGGCTCAGCGGTTTAGCGCCTGCCTTTAGCCCAGGGCATGATCCTGGAGTAGGATCAAGTCCCACATCAGGCTCCCTGCATGGAGCCTGCTTCTACCTCTGCCTGTGTCTCTGCCTGCCTCTCTCTCTCTGTGTCTCTCATGAATAAATGAATAAAATCTTTAAAAAATAAAAATAAAAGTCTAGTGTCAAATCAGGTCAGGGTGGGCTGCTCAATTAGTTCATGTCAGGACAGGCTTTGCTTTCAAATGAGTCACCAAAAAATATCTGGTTTATCAAGGTTTTTGAATTTTAAATTATAACTTAGGGATTATGGATCTGAGCATTTACTATCATTATTCCTTGTCTTTATAATTAGCTGTTTAAACATTTGCCTTTAACCGGCTTAGATACTACTAAAAACAGATCCAGATTTACTCCCCTCTAAATCCTAACAACATGCTTCATACAGAGGAAATAATATTTTTTCTGCATTGAACAGCATGACTTATAAGGAAGATTATTTGTTAAAATGTGTTTCTTTAGGCAAATCAGATATAGAGGATGTGGTTATAAGAATGTTATGCTCAGTGAGCATTATAGCAGTTACTACTGCAGACACAAACTGCAGATCTTATGACGCACAGGAAGGTAACTGTTCTGAAACCCCTGATTTCTGTCAGTTAGTAAAAGATACCTTGTAAATAGGGATTCCAGGAAAATAAAACATATTTTTCATTTGAAATAATTCTTACAGGCTCATTTCACTCTGCTTTCAAAAAAAAAAAAATTTAAAGAGTAATGTTTATACTTAATGCCAGCAAATTTGCCTATTATTCAATTCCTGCTAATACGTGAAAGATAAGCCTTTCAATTCTTTCCTGAGAACACAAAATTAGAATTCTAAAAAAAAAAAAAGACCAAGCTAAGTGAATTCCCTGGCATCTTGTTTTAGATTGCTACACTATATAAGCTATATTATAAACATATCTACATTAAAATTAGCTAGAAAATCATTTCAGCTATGGCACCATTAATGTAATACAGAAAGCAAACCAGAAAGTAAATCATCAAAATAAAATCATAAATTGTTATAATCTTGTATATATTTGGTGAGCCACCTGTCATGTTTTAATAATTGAAGGGCTAAAATTTGAGTGTTTATATTATTTTTGAACTTTATGTAATGTATTTGCTTGAAATGAAAACTCTTGAGTGACCAGCTTATAAGTTAAATTTGTGTAAAATTCTTTTGGCATGTAAATTTTAAACAAAACATTTACATGTATTTCATTATTCCTACCTTCTAAGTATTTAGAGATTTTCTCCAGTCGGACTGGCATGTGAAAGTAAAAAAAAATTAGACATATAAATATTAATGCATGCATAATACATCAGTTGCTGGATTTAAAAACAAGGTAAAACATTCCAACCTGAAGTTAAATCAGAAGTTCTGCCACACTTTTTGTCTTCTACAATTTCATAAAATGGACCTATGACATGTAGCAACTCTTCAACTTTCTCAGTCATCGGCATAGTTTCAAGAATCTGTAATCAAAAGAAACAAACCTTGTGAAATCACAAACTACTACTATGGTCTACACTAGTACCAAATAACATAATATTTACAATTTATTTAGCAATAATTTTGAGATTTCAAGTTCCCAAAGTATCTACATTAATTACATAAACTGTATACTCTTTCAGGAAAATCCAAGTATATTAAAGACTTTATTAAAAAGTGTCTTCATCAAGTGCCTGGGTGGCACAGCCAGTTAAGCATCTGCCGTCTACTCAG
The DNA here is from genome assembly GCF_048164855.1 of Canis lupus baileyi. Lineage (NCBI taxonomy): Eukaryota > Metazoa > Chordata > Mammalia > Carnivora > Canidae > Canis > Canis lupus. The sequence goes on from NC_132842.1 coordinate 5,214,235, forward strand.
GTCATGATCCCAGGATCCTGGGATCAGGTACCTCACTGGCTCCCTGTTCAGCGGGGAGTATGCTTTTCCCTCTCCCTCTGATGCTCCCCCTGCTTGTGCTCTCTCTGTGTCAAATAAATAAATAAAATCTTAAATAAGTAAATAAAATAAAAGTGTCTTCACTTCGAAGACTGTTTTACATAAACTTCTTTTAAAATTTTATACAATAACCCATAAATTGTGCATTAAAAACCATTCTCTAAGGTCATGTTTCTAAAAGGGCATAAAAGGAAAGTAGGAAATGGTTGTCATTTTCACACCTATGGGCCAATTTAGAATCATCAAATTTAAAGAGCAAGGTAAATTAATTTCAAGTAAATGGCCATCAACTGGTAACTGATAAAAGAAAATATTTCCATATAGGAGATATTTTGCAGATATTTAAAAAGAATAAGGTTAGCTTTGTGTGTGCTGACTGGGAAAACATCTGAATTTTTTTATAAGCAAAAAGGTAGTTAGTGAACAGTAGGAATATGATACCATTATTGGTTCTTCTCTTTTTTTTTTAATTTTTATTTATTTATGATAGTCACACGGAGAGAGAGAGGCGGGGGGGGGGGGGAGAGACACAGGCAGAGGGAGAAGCAGGCTCCATGCACCGGGAGCCCGACGTGGGATTCGATCCTGGGACTCCAGGATCGCGCCCTGGGCCAAAGGCAGGCGCCAAACCGCTGTGCTACCCAGGGATCCCAAGGTTCTTCTCTTTTAAAATAAGAAGATATACATATATGTGTTTTCTGAATCAATCTATAAAATAGAATTAAAAGTAATTAGACTCAAAGAATTAACATGGAGGGAATAGGAAAGACTCTTCATTTTTTTTTTTGATGTTTGGATTTTTTTCATTTACATTTATTACTTTTACTACTAAGATGAACACATTTATTACTTTAAGCAACCAAAGTCCTATATCATTTTTGCATATTTTTCAGCTTATATACAGTTTTAAAGTGGCCACTTACACCTTTAAAATTAAGAAGCTCAGACTCGTCAGTCACCGCCCTGCTTTATTGTTGGCTTACTGCCTATCTTTCAGAGCAATACAATGTAAGCTCAGTAGAACAGGGCCTTCATCTAGTTTTAATCAACAAGGCGGAGGTATGTTGGGAGATTATACAGGATGAACTATGCTAAAAATAACTAGTTATAGTGATTATAATGTGATCTGAGAGCTAAATGTAAATTACCTAATTGCTGTTCCTATCAATGAATAGAACTGAAAAAAATTGCTTTAACCATAAAATATCTTTTTTAGAAGGGAGTACTTGTTACTGTGAGGCTGGGGATATTAGGGAGGGCATTTTTATAGTTTAATATAGATATATGATCTGGAATATATATGGATTATAATAGATTCAACCCCAAAATTGAAACCATTAGGTAATGCTTATTTTGATATGACCAGGGATTCCTGGGTGGCGCAGCGGTTTGGCGCCTGCCTTTGGCCCAGGGCGCGATCCTGGAGACCCGGGATCGAATTCCACATCGGGCTCCCGGTGCATGGAGCCTGCTTCTCCCTCTGCCTGTGTCTCTGCGCCTCTCTCTCTCTCTCTCTGTGACTATCATAAATAAATAAATTAATTAAAAAAATTTTTTGATATGGCCAAAGTCACAGCTACTACATGGCAGAGATATAATTCAAACACAAGTCAACATCCTTTACACTATTTAATACTAGAATAGTGTATGTATGCAAAGATTCAATGGAATCTGGTAAGCTAGCCATATATTCCATCTTGACCCACTCCACCCAAAACTTCCTTTGATCCTGTTTCAAACCAGATCTCTTTTAGTTATCTCTCAATTAGATATTACTCTAAAAAGTCTATCAAATTTGTCTTTAAGTAGAGCTACTCAAATCTGTTTCAGTTTATACCCGTAAGTAACGGACTGAATTATGGATTTCAAATGTCAGAACTAAATATATGTAGTATGTGCTAGTCCTAGGCAAATCTAAGCAGAGTTATTTTTCTTTCAATAAGCTAGAATTTGGGATGCCTGGGTGGCTCAGCGGTTTAGCACCTGCCTTTGGCCCAGGGCATGATCCTGGAGTCCCAGGATCAAGTCCCACATTGGGCTCCCTGCATGAAGCCTGCTTCTCCCTCCTCCTGTGTCTGCCTTTCTCTCTCTCTGTCTCTCATGAATAAATAAAATCTTAAAAAAAGAAAAAGAATTTCAATAGTCAATAAAATCAGGACACAAGCAGCCACAGCAAGATATAGCCAGAATTTAAGAGATTACTCTCTGAAGAAAAAACTAAAAATACAAAACCCAAGAAGAATGATCTTAGTCATCTGCAAAATTCTCTCCCTCACTCCAATGCCGAAATAAAAGAAATGGCATGTGCACGCACACACACGCATGATACTGGCAGGGACAGACACAGAGAGACAAGCAGAGCCAGGCAAACCTCAGTCTAGGTAACTACTCCTAGAGAAGATTTTATTTACAGTATAAGTGAATTAAATCAATTCAATTCGATTATAACCTATCCAAATGAAAACTGTTTGGTGAGCTGCACAGATTCCATAAAAGTGGCATCTGTGGGGTGCCTAGGTGACTCAGTCGGTTAAGTGTCTGCCGTTAGCTCAGGTCATGATCCCAGGGTCCCAGGATTCATTCAGCCCCACTTCAAGCTCCCTGCTCAGCAGGGAGTTTGCTTCTCCCTCTCCCTCTGCCCTTCGCCCTGCTTATGCTTCTCTCAAATAAAATCTTATTAAAAAAAAAAAAAAAAAAACAGCACCCAAAGCACAGTAATTTTTCCAGTTCTCCAGCACATTTTCTTGATAAGAAACATCATTTCTGTATGATAAAAATATACTATCAGAGGCACAGATACACTGTATTGTAAAGCAAAGATTAAATTGCTCAGATTTTTTTTTTTGATCAAATGAACAGATCTCTTAATGCCATCCAAATCTCAGTGTTCTATGCTCTGTTCAATAGACAATCTTAGCAATCATTCATCCAGTTTCCCAAGTGCCTCTGACATTTTGAGGAGTGTCCTATATCTTAATCAGGAGTATGCTGCACACTTGAAAAATATAACACCCTCTGTAAGTTAAAGAATTAGCATTCTGGGGGAAAAAATTAGTATTCCGGTTTTTCTCCAAATCTCCAAAAGGTGGTTATCATCTGTCAACCCTTAGAAAAGAAAGCCAATGTTCTGGACTTGGCAGAGGTACAGACCAGACCCTCATTCATGGTGACTTTCAGGTTCCATCCTTTATGAGACTCTGTTCTAATCTTCCCTCTGGTACAGCTATTATCCCATCCTCTTAGAAATCCCGAAATGATTAGTCTGAGGTTATGCTGGGGCAATATTTTTTTTTTTTATATATATATTTTTTAAACAAGATCCCCCTAGTGATTCCAATGTGTAGCCAGAGTTGAGGACACTGATCTCTCTTTACATCCAACGGACATACTGCATATTATTCAAGTTTTGTTTTGGCTGAATTCTCTAGAAACCCTCATTAACATAGCCTATATAATTTGGGGCTGGCTGACTGGCTCGGTTGAGCATGCGACTCGATCATGGAGTTCTTTTTTTTTTTTTTTTTAATTTTTTTTTAATTTTTATTTCTGATAGTCACAGAGAGAGAGAGAGAGCGAGAGAGGCAGAGACACAGGCAGAGGGAGAAGCAGGCTCCATCCACCGGGAGCCCGACGTGGGATTCGATCCCGGGTCTCCAGGATCGTGCCCTGGGCCAAAGGCAGGCACCAAACCACTGTGCCACCCAGGGATCCCTCGATCATGGAGTTCTAAATTTGAGCCCCACATTGAGTGTAGCGATTACTTAAAAATAAAATCTTTAAAAGAACAACAGATAGCCTGTAAAATTTGTACAGAAAATAGAATTTTATATTTCCTTTTGATTATGAAAATTAACTTTATTTAAAAGAACTACAGATTTTTCCCACAAACCACATTACTTTTTTTGTTCCCTCAAAGCTAAAATCCTATTAATTTAAAAGAATTTTTGATTCCAGCAACTTTTTAAATGATATTTCACTGGACAGTTTATAGATTACAAAAGCAATTTTCTATAAAATATTATCTATTAGGGACACCTGGGTAGCTCAGAGATTGAATGTCTGCCTTCAGCACAGGGCATGATCCCAGGGTACAGAATCAAGTCCCGCATCAGGCTCCCTGTGAGGAGCCTAGAACTCTGCCTATGTCTATGCCTCTCTCTCTGTGTCTCTCACGAATAAATAAATAAAATCTTTTTACAAATATCTATTATAAAATATAAATTAAATGGATTAGTTCCTTTTTCTCAAAAAAAGGTTTTATTTTATTATTTATTCGTGAGAGACACACAGAGAGAGAGAGGCAGAGACACAGGCAGAGGGAGCAGGCTCCAAAGAGGAAGCCCGATGCGGGACTTGATCCCGGGACTCCAGGATCACACCCTGGGCAGAAGGCAGACACTGAACTGCCAAACCACCCAAGGATCCCAATGGACAAGTTCCCTAAACATGTGAATGCAAAAGCAAAAGAATGAGATTTATAATACAAGAGTAATTCTAAAGAGCAATAGCACACTGAACTATATTTAAAATATAATTTAAATTCCTAATTGGTTGTGTTAATTAATTACTACAATTACAAAAAGTCCCATATTCAGTAACCTAATCTTTGGGATAATGTACCATCCCATACCATTATCTAATATATATATATACACACTTATATACATGAATATTTTATAATCTATAGACCCAATGTGGGGGTTGAATTCACAATCCTGAGATCAAGAGTTGGATGCTCTACTGACTAAGCCAGCCAGGTCCCTTCCACCCTCTGCCACATCATTATTTAAAAGTATACAATTGTATCTACTGATGTCCACAAAGCAAAACTCTGCAAATACTTTAAAAAATGAATCAAATTTTCAACTGATTAGTATCTTAACATTTTAGATTTATCTCTAAAAGTCTACCAAAATTTTATTATATTCACCTTCTGAAAAATGAAATTTTAAAAGTCTGAATGGATGGGACACCTGGGTGGCTCAGCAGCTGACTGCCTTTGGCTCAGGGTGTGATCCTAGATTCCAAGGATCAAGTCCTGCATCAGGCTACTTGCATGGAGCCTGCTTCTCCTCTGTCTTGTCTATGTCTCTGCCTCTCTGTATCTCTCATGAATAAATAAGTAAATCTTTAAAAAAAATTAAAAGTATATTCTTGAATTAGAGAAGTAGTTATAGAAATCTATGGGTACAGTTAAAGTATCTTAAGACAGCTAAAAGGCAGCAGTATAGTTTAAAACCGTATCCCTCCCATTTTAACCTGTAACTACATCATTACTTAATCAAATTGGATAGGAAAAATGGGTAAATTTTACCTGATGTGTCTATTCAACTTTACATTATAGAAGTGTGCCCCCCAAATCAGAATATTTAAAATAAAGAAAAGGAATAGTTAACAAACCAAAAAGGCTTTAGATTTTCTTTCTGCTTTTAAGAGGTTCCTTTGTTGTTGTGCTACTGATACAGTTAACAGTCAAAAGGATTAAACTCTGCCTTCTGTTATAGATAAACCACATCCACTAAATAAAAACTGTGACAGGGATCCCTGGGTGGCGCAGCGGTTTAGCGCATGCCTTTGGCCCAGGGCGCGATCCTGGAGACCCGGGATCGAATCCCACGTCGGGCTCCTGGTGCATGGAGCCTGCTTCTCCCTCTGCCTATGTCTCTGCCTCTCTCTCTCTCTGTGACTATCATAAATAAATAAAACTTAAAAAAAAAAAAAACTGTGACAATTTAACAAAGGGCACAACTTTGAGCAGTGCAGAAGAAAACAAAATAAAACAAAACAAATGAGTCTCAATCACCTCACAAAAATTACTTATAGAAATTAACACTGGGATTTTGGTACATATACAAGACATGGGTTTTTGGGTTTTTTTGTTTTTTCTGCCTTGTTTTAATTTGTGATGGTGGAAGTTAGTACCTTCTAAAATACGACCAACATGCACTCAGAACCAAGTGGAACACTGTAATTCTGTGAGATTATATTCTTTCTTTCTTCTGTACCCTCTTTTATCTTGTTTATGTTTTTGTGGTCAATGTTGGGGCTTTATATAATAAGTATTGCTGGTTCATATAAATTTGGAATTGAGCAACTTCTAACATAGAGAACAAAATACACTGAGAACCAAGAGGATCACCCTATAGGACTCCTCAGGTAGACTACATTCTCTCTCCATTACTACTTCCTCACAAACACCATCCCCCCCACCTTTTAATTTTTTTCTTTTTCCTCTTTTCTCTACTTTTACTTTTTTTTCTTTGTTTTTAGTTTTTAGCTTTTAGCTATTTATTTTTACTTCTGTGTTTTAAAACTTGTTTTTGACTCCAGTGGTCCTTCTGTTATATTTTGTTCTGGTCTTCTTTTTCTTTTATTTTCTGATCTCTGACCTCTTCAGAATCATCAAGGGTGTATTTTACTTAGGTCGTGGTCGATATTTTTGACTCAGCCCGCTCAAACAGCCACTCTTGCACTGGACAAAATGACGAGAAGGAAGAATTCACCGCAAAAGAAAGAACAGGAAACAGTACCCTCTGCTACAGAGTTACAGAATTGGATTTCAATACAATGTCAGAAATTCAACTCAGAAGCACAATTATTAAGCTACTAGTGGTTCTATAAAAAAGCATAAAGGAATCAAGATACTTCATGACTGCAGAATTTAGATCTAATCAGGCCAAAATGAAAAATAGACTAAATGAGATGCAATCCAAATTGGAGGTCCTAACGATGAGGGTTAATGAGGTGGAAGAAAGAGTGAGCGACATAGAAGACAAGTTGATGGTAAGGAAGGAAGCTGAGGAAAAAAGAGAAAAACAATTAAGAGCCCATGACGAAAGGCTTAGGGAAATAAATGACAGCTTGAGAAGGAAGAATATATGTCTAATTGGGGTTCCAGAAGAGGCTGAGAGAGAGAGACCACGAAGTATATTTGTGCAAATCATAGCTGAGAACTTCCCAAATCTGGAGAAGGAAACAGGCATTCAAATCCAAGAGATAGGAACCCCCCCTAAAATTCAATAAAAACCATTCAACACCTCAACATTTAATAGTGAAACTTGCAAATTTCAAAGATAAAGAGAAAATTCTTAAAGCAGTGTGAGACAAGAGATTCTTAACTTATATGGGGAGAAACATCAGATTAACAGCAGACCACTCCACAGAGACCTGGCAGACCAGTAAGGGCTGGCAGGATATATTCAGGGTACTAAATGAGAAGAACATGGAGCCAAGAATACTCTATCCAGCAAGGCTCTCATTCAGAATAGAAGGAGAGATAAAGAGCTTCCAAAATAGGCAGAAACTGAAAGAATATGTAACCACCAAACTGGCTCTGCAAGAAATATTAAGGGGGACCTTGTAAAAGAAAGAGGGAGTCTAAAGAAACAATCCACAAAAACAGAGACTGAATAGGTATTACAACACTAAATTAATATCTTTCAATAGGTACTCTGAAAGTGAACGGGCTAAATGATCCCATCAAAAGACACAGGGTGGGATCCCTGGGTGGCGCAGCGGTTTGGCGCCTGCCTTTGGCCCAGGGCGCAATCCTGGAGACCCGGGATCGAATCTCACGTTGGGCTCCCGGTGCATGGAGCCTGCTTCTCCCTCTGCCTGTGTCTCTGCCTCTCTCTCTCTCTGTGTGACTATCCTAAATAAATAAATAAAATATTTTAAAAATATATTAAAAAACAAAAAAACAAAAGACACAGGGTTTCAGACTGGATAAAAAAGCAAGACAAATCAATTTGTTGTCTACAAGAGACTATTTTAGACCTAAGGACACCTCCAGCCTGAAAATGAAGGGGTAGAGAACCATTTACCATTCAAATGGTCCTCAAAAGAAAGCTGGGGTAGCAATCTTCATATCAGAAAAGTTTATCCCAAAGGCTGTAGTAAGAGGTGAACAGGGACACTATACCATACTTAAAGGGTCTATCCAACAAGAAGACCTAACAATATTTATGCTCCTAATGTGGGACCTGCCAAGTATATCAATCAATTAATAAACAAAGGAAAGAGATACTTAGATAATAATACACTAATAGTAGGAGACTTCAGCACAGCACTTTCAGCAAATGACACATATTCTGAGCAGAACATCACCAAAGAAACAAGGGCCTTTAATAATACACTGGGCCAAACAGATTTCCCAGATATATACAGAACTTTCCACCCAGACACAACTGAAAACACATTCTTCTCAAGTGCACATGGAACTTTTTCCAGAATAGACCACATACTGGGTCACAAATCAGGTCTCAACCTATACCAAAAGATTGGGAATGTCCCCTACGTATTTTCAGACCACAATGCTTTGAAACTAGACTCAATGACAAGAAATTTGGAAGAAACTCAAATATATGGAGGTGAAAGAGCATTCTACTAAAAGACAAATGCATCAACCAGGAAATTAGAGAAGAAATAAAAAGATTCATGGAAAATAATAAAAATGAATATACAACCATTCAAAATATTTGGGATACCAAAAGTGCTCCTAAGAGGGAAATACATGGCAATACAAGCCTCCCTCAAAACATTGGAAAAAACACAAATACACAGGCTAACCTTGCACCTAAACGAATTGGAGAAAGAACAGCAAGTAAAACCTATACCAAGCAGAAGAAGAGAGATAATAAAGGTTCAAGCAGAACTCAATGAACTAGAGATCAGAAGAACTGTAGAACAGATCAACAAAACCAGGACCTGATTCTTTGAAGCAATTAATAAGATAGATAAACCATTAGCCAGTCTTATTAAAAAGAAAAGACTCGGGATCCCTGGGTGGCACAGTGGTTTGGCGCCTGCCTTTGGCCCAGGGCGCGATCCTGGAGACCCGGGATCGAATCCCACGTCGGGCTCCCGGTGCATGGAGCCTGCTTCTCCCTCTGCCTGTGTCTCTGCCTCCCTCTCTCTCTCTCTGTAACTATCATAAATAAATAAAAATTAAAAAAAAAAAAAAAAGAAAAGACTCTAATAAAATCACGAATGAAAGAGGAGAGATCACGAGTACCAAAGAAATACAAATGACTTTAAAAACATTATGAGCAGCTATATGTCAACCAATTAGGCAATCTAGAAGAAATGGACACATTTCTGAAAACCACAAATTACCAAAACTGGAACAGGAAGAAATAGAAAACCTGAACAGGCCAGTAACCAGCGAGGAACTTGAAGCAGTCATCAGAAACCTCCCAAGACACAAAAGGCCAGGGCCAGATGGCTTCCCAGGGGAATTCTGTCAAACGTTTAAAGAAGAAATAATACCTATTCTACTAAAGCTGTTTCGAAGTATAGAAAGGGACAGAATACTTACAAATTTGTTTTATAAGGCCACATTACCTTGATTCCAAAACCAAAGACCCCACCAAAAAAAAAAAAAGTATAGACCAATATCCCTGATGAACACGAATGCAAAAATTCTCAACAAGATACAAGCCAATAGGATCCAACAGTGTGGCAGTCCAGGTGGCTCAGCGGTTTAGGGCCACCTTCAGCCTGATCCTGGAGACCTGAGATCTAGTACAACATCAGGCTCCCTGCATGGAGCCGGTTTCTCCCTCTGCCGTCTCTGCCTCTCTCTCTCTCTCTTTTCTCTCTCTGTGTCTCTCATGAATAAATAAATAAAATTTAGAAAAATCCAACAGTATATTGAGAAAATTATTCACCATGACCAAGTGGGATTTATCCCCGGGATGCAAGGCTGGTTCAACACTCGTAAAACAGCCAATGTAATAGATCACATCAACGAGAAAAAACAAGAACCATATGATCCTCTCAACAGATGCAGAGAAAGCATTTGACAAAATACAGCATCCATTCCTGATCAAAACTCTTCAGAGTGTAGGTACAGAGGGAACATTCCTCAGCATCTTAAAAGCCATTTATGAGAAGCCCTCAGCAAATATCATTCTCAATGGGGAAACACTGGGAGCCTTTCCCCTAAGATCAGGAACATGACAGGGATGTCTACTCTCACCACTGCTATTCAACATAGTACTATAAGTCCTAGCCTCAGCAATCAGATAACAAAAAGAAATTAAAAAAAAAAAAAAAGAAATAAAAGGCATTCAAATTGGCAAAGAAGTAGTCAAACTCTCCCTCTTTGCAGATGACATGATATGACATGATACTGGACACAGAAAACCCAAAAGACTCCACCCAAAGATTGCTAGAACTCATACAGCAATTTGGCAGTGTGGCAGGATACAAAATCAATGCCCAGAAATCAGTGGCATTTCTATACACTACCAATGAAACTGAAGGAAGAGAAATTAAGGAGTCAATCACATTTACAATTGCACCCAAAAGCATAAGATACCTAGGAATAAACTTAACCAAAGAGGTAAAGGATCTATACCCTAAAAACTACAGAACACTTCTAAAAGAAATTGAGGAAGACACAAAGAGATGGAAAAACATTCCATGCTCATAGACTAGAAGAATAAATATTGTGAAAATATCTATGCTACCCAGGGCAATTTACACGTTTAATGCAATCCCTACCAAAATACCATAGATGGGGATCCCTGGGTGGCGCAGCGGTTTAGCGCCTGCCTTTGGCCCAGGGCACGATCCTGGAGACCTGGGGTCTAATCCCACGTCGGGCTCCCGGTGCATGGGGCCTGCTTCTTCTCCCTGTGCCTGTGTCTCTGCCTCTCTCTCTCTCTCTCTATCATAAATAAATAAATAAAAATTTTAGTTAAAAAAAAAAAACAAAACACCATGAATGTTCTTGACAGAGTTGGAACAAATCATCTTAAGATTTGTATGGAATCAGAAAAGATCCCGAATAGTCAGAGGAATACTGAAAAAGAAAACCAATGCCAGGGGCATCACAATGATGATTTCAAGCTGTATAACAAAGCTGTGATCATCAAGACAGTGTGGTACTGGCACAAAATCAGACACATAGATCAATGGAACAGAATAGAGAATCCAGATGTGGACCCTCAGCTTTATGGTCAACTAATATTCAACAAAGCAGGAAAGACTCCACTGGAAAAAGTACAGTCTCTTCAATAAATGGTGCTGGGAAAATTGGACAGCCACATGCAGAAGAATGAAACTGGACCATTCTTTTATACCATACACAAAGATAAACTCAAAATGGATCAAAGATCTAAATGTGAGACAAGAATACATCAGAATCCTAGAGGAGAACATAGGCAACACCCTTTCTGAACTTGGCCACAGCAACTTCTTGCAAGATACATCTATAAAGGCCAAGGAAACAAAAGCAAAAATGAATGATCCCAATAGTTATCTTCTATCTTTTATCTTAATCAAAATAAAAAGTTTCTGCACAGCAAAAGAAACAGTCAACAAAACTAAAAGACAACCTACAGGGATCCCTGGGTGGCGCAGCGGTTTAGCGCCTGCCTTTGGCCCAGGCACGATCCTGGAGACCCAGGATCGAATCCCACGTCGGGCTCCCGGTGCATGGAGCCTGCTTCTCCCTCTGCCTGTGTCTCTGCCTCTCTCTCTCTCTCTCTCTCTTTCTCTGTGTGTGACTATCATAAATAAATAAAAATTAAAAAAAAAAAAAAGACAACCTACAGAATGGGAAAAGTTATCTGTAAATGACGTATCAGATAAAGGGCTAGTATCCAAGATCTGTAAAGAACTTATTAAACTCAACACCCCAAAAAAATAATAATAATCCAATCGTGAAATAGGCAGAAGACAAGAACAGAAGACAAGAACAGAAATTTCACCAAAGAAGACATACACATGGCCAACAAGCACATGAGAAAATGCTCCGCATCACTTGCCATCAGGGAAATACAAATCAAAACCACAAGGAGATACCACCTCACACCAGTGAGAATGGTGAAAATTAACAAGATAGGAAACAACAGATGTTGGAGAGGATGTAGAGAAAGGGGAACACTCTTGCACTGTTGGTGGCAATGTGAACTGGTACAGCCACTCTGAAAAATGTGTGGAGGGAGGTTCTTCATAGAGTTGAAAATAGAGCTACCCTATGACCTATATCCTATAACCTATATACCCTTTGGATATACCCCAAAGATACAGATGCAGTGAAAAACTGAGACACCTGCACCCCAATGTTTATAGCAGCAATGTTTGCAATAGCAAACTATGGAAGGAGCCTCGATGTCCTTTGACAGATGAATGGATAGAGAAGATGTGGTCTATATATACAATGGAATATTACTCAGGCGTTAGAAACGATGAATATCCATCATTTGCTTTGACGTGGATGGAACTGAAGGGTATTTATACTGAATGAAGTAAGTCAATCGGAGGACAATCATTATATGGTTTTACTCATATGAGGAATATAAGAAATAGTGAAATGAAAGGGATTATAAGGGAAAGGAAGGGCACTGAATGAGAGGGAGGCAAACCATGAGAGGCTCCTAACTCTGGGAAATGAACAAAGGGTTGTGGTAGGGAAGGTGGGAGTGGGGTTAGGGTAACTAGGTGACGAACACTGAGGAGGACACTTTATGGGATGAGCACTGGGTGTTATACTCTATGTTGGCAAATCAAACTTCAATAAAAACAAATAAAAAAAAAAGAAATTAACACTGGCAAACAAGCTGGCAAAAGAAGTGTTCCTTTTTACAGATTTTATGTTCAAAGATAACTTATTTAAGATTATAAAACAGACCTAAACTTCACAATGTCTTTTTTTTTTTTAAGGTTTTATTTATTTATTCACAAGAAACACAGTGAGAGAGGCAGAGGCAGAGACTTAGGCAGAGGAAGAAGCAGGCTCCTTGGGGAGCCTGATGCAGGACTCAGTCCCAGGACCCCGGGATCACAACCTGAGCCAAATGTAGATGCTTAACCACTAAGCCACCCATGCATCTTTAAATTTCACAATTTCTTTTTTTTTTTTAAATACTATTTATTTATTCATGAGAGACACAGAGAGACAGGCAGAGACGCAGGCAGAGGGAGATGCAGGCTCCATGCAGGGAGCCCGATGTGGGACTCGATCCTGGGCCTCCAGGATCACACCCTGGCCCAAAGGCAGGTGCTCCACTGAGCCATCCAGGGATCCCAAATTTCACAATTTCTGATCCAGTTCCAACACAGCAATGGTGCTTTATAAAAAGACACTAAGAGTATCTTTAAAATCATGATTTCTTCATAAATTTGCTCCTCAAAAAATCCCTTGAGCAGACTTAAGAAAGCTAGTCAGTAAGGAAAGCTGTCCTTACCAATTACCAGAGAAATTAAAAGCATCCTTATCTTATTTTGTTTCTGAAGGATCTCTGCATTCAAGGAAAAGAAATCCTTGTTATTAAGAAATCCCATGATGGGAGTATTTCAATTTGTGAGTCAAACTCGACGAAAACACTGATGGGCAGGGTTGTTAGCTATTTCTCCTAAATAAAAAGTTCCAAAGCAGAAATGCTTTCAAGGTTGCTCAGGTATTCCCCAGATTCCTGAGGAAGGGGCTTCAATATTTCAAAAGATTCCTATTTCTACATTTTCTGAAGAAGCTATGGACAAATACAGAGAAGATTAAAAAAAATCCCATCACTACAGTGTGATCTTAAGGTAAAAACACTTATCTTAAGATGAACATTGAAAAAAAAAAAAAGATGAACGTTGAAGAGACAGATAAAGCCCTAATAAATTCATCTTAAATATTATATGCTAACATATTATAATTTCTTTGTTCCTTAAAACAAAGAAGCTAATTTGCTTAATAACAAAATTAATTTAATTCAGCTGTGCTGGATATTTTTTTTTTTTAACTCATGACCCTGAGATCAAGACCTGAAAATAAAATTTAAAAATTGTAAACATTAAAAAGAGACCTGAGCTGAGATCAAGAATCAGATGCTTAAGCAACTAAGCCATGCAGGTGCCCCATGAATATTTTCATTTTCTTTTTTTTTTTTTTTTAGGTTTTATTTGTTTATTCATGAGAGACACAGAGAAAGGCAGAGACATGTGCAGAGGGAGAAGCAGGCTCCCCAGAGGGAGCCTGATGCTGGACTCAATCCCAGGACCCCAGGATCATGACCTGAGCCAAAGGCAGACACACTGAGTCATCCCGGAGGTCTAATATTTTCATTTTCTGCTGTGAATGATTTCCCCTACCTTTTTCATTTCTTCAACATATGCAATCATGGCTTCTTCTTTGGTCATATCACCCAACGAACTCCAAGCATCCCTAGAAATAAGAACAGGCAAATATCAAATTACTGAACAATTTCCAATTGCTCAGAATACAATTTGTAGTCAATGCTATAGGGTCATTAATTTAAAACAGGCTTTCTTCTTAAAGCCTATACAAAAATATTATGCTTCCAAAGGATCTCTTTAAAAGTACCATCTTAGGGGATCCCTGGGTGGCTCAGCAGTTTAGCGCCTGCCTTAGGCCCAGGGCATGACCCTGGAGTCCCGGGATCAAGTCCCACATCAGGCTCCCTGCATGGGGCCTGCTTCTCCCCCTGCCTGTGTCTCTGCCTCTGGGGTGTGTGTGTGTGTGTGTGTGTGTCTCATGAATAAATAAATAAAATCTTAAAAAAAGAAATAAAAGTACCATCTTAAAAAAAAGTATCAGAGAAAATAAACTGTCAAATTAAATATTATTTAAAAGTAGTAAATATGTAGCCCATCTGTAAATTATAAACTATAAGTTACAGAGACTATTATATATACCATAGAGTAGATACTATATATTGTTGAAAATATTTGCTAAGAACTCTTCAAAAATTTTGTATGATAAAGAATGGTGACAGTAACGAACATTTTAAAAGACTCTATATGAAATGAACTATCATGGCCATGTTTTAAATGAACAGAAATTCTGGTTAAAAGTTTCCATTAATTTTAAACAAGAGTCTAACATATACTCAAAAAATAAAAGTGGCTTCCTACTTCTTAGAAACAAAAATGTGAGGCATAAGACATTTTTTATTTTATTTTATTTTATTATTTTTTTTGCATAAGACATTTTAAACCCCTAGATAAGGACAACAGTCCTCTGAAATTTTTGCCTATAATGAAACTCTTTCTTTTTACACATTTTTTCCAGAAGCAGTTTAAATCCACCAATGGTCAATTCTGAGGGAAAAATCGTAAGGTAAATCACTTGTCTTAAAACAGATCAACTAACAGACAGCTATTACATTTAACCTTTTATTTATGACTATTCACAAAGAACTTAGAGGAAAATATAGTACTAAGAAATCCTCAAAGGAGTTTAAGGACTTCCAATTCAGTGTAAATAAATTTAACCATCAAAATGTGTGGCTCTTAAGATCTGCTACACCAGCTAGCATACTCTGTTCCTAAAGTACAGTCCATGTTATGGAGGTTTCTCTGGCTATTTTACGACTTTCTTATGTATATTAAAAATCAAATTTCTATTCAAGTACAGTGGGACAAGAGTGATAGCCCAGACCAAAAGTTAGCACAGCATGTGCCTAGTTACTTATCACCTAAAGGCTCAAAGTAAACAGTGTCACTTGGCAAGTAAAAGTCATTATTTTTCTTGGTAAAAGAGGCAGGAGAGTTTAACTGCTCTTGGGAGTTGCTCTTCTTACAATAAAATGAAAAAAACTCCTAAAAGGAAAGACTACCTGAAAATGATTTTTTTATCTTTGATACACCTGTCCTTTTTGGTTTTACTGTTTTCCTCTCTTCCCCAAGACTTTTCTCTTCATATGAAATTGTGTTAAAAGAACGCGGAGGATAAAAATCGGATCCAATACGCTAGAACAGTATCTGCTCAGAATAATATGTAACCACATAAATAAGTCATATGATAATTATGTCATTAAAATAAAATTCCTTTCATAGCTCCCTATATGAAATTACCATTTATATCTTCCAATAGGATCCCAGAATCCAGGCCTTGCAAGTTTACACGGTCCTTCAGTTGCCTGCTTATAGAAGCTATAGAACTTGAGCATCATTTCATTTGTTGGCTGAAATGAACCTATTGGAAACATATCAAAAACAGATCACCTGGAGAATACAATTGACAATCTAAAGCTATAAATCAGCTCAGTTATAATAATAGTGATTTTTAAATATTTCATTAATAGTTCAGATAATCACTTATTTGTCTTATAGAAACAAATGTCATGGCTCTGTAAGTTGCTTTAGTCCTCTAATTAAAAAAAAAAAATAAAACTCAGGCAGCCCCAGTGGCGCAGCGGTTTAGCGCTGCCTGCAGCCCGGGGTGTGATCCTGGAGACCCAGGATCGAGTCCCACATCGGGCTTCCTGCATGGAGCCTGCTTCTCCCTCTACCTGTGTCTCTGCCTCTCTCTTCGCTCTCTCTGAATGAATAAATAAATAAATCTTTAAAAAGAAAAAAATAATAATAAAAGAAAATAAAACTCTTGGGGCACCTGAGTGGCTCAGCAGTTGAATGTCTGCCTTTGGCTCAGGGCATGATCCCGGGGTTCCAGGATGGAGTACCACATTAGGCTCCCCGCACGGAGCCTGCTTCTCCCTCTGCCCATGTCTCTGCCTCTCTCTCTGTGTCTCTCATAAATAAATAAATAAAATCTTAAAAAAAAAAAAAAACTCTGGAGATTGTTACACTTTAATAACAATGCCTTACATAGTTCAATAAATAAAAGGATAAATGAACAAATATGCTCTAGATGTAACTAACTGGAAAATATCATTTCAAAAAGCAATTTATGAAAATACAGAATAGCTGCATTATGCAACTATTAATAAGGTATTTTCTAAACAAGGATAGTGACAAATCAAACTGCCTAGCATAAGTGAAAAAGTTAAATGTACAGTCTGCTTAATGAAACTTCAATATTAAGAAATTCAACTCAAAAAAAAAAAAAAAAGAAATTCAACTCTCTTGGCCAAATTTCAATTTCTTAATGGATAAGGAAGTTTGACTAAAGTCAACCAGTGTGTGCTGTGATAGAAAAAGAATCAATCCAAGATAAAAGAGATTTCACACTTCCTACCTTTGTAATTTTGAACACATCAATTTCTTTGAAAATCAGTGTGCATACATGTCTCTAACATACCTATAACCTTTTTATAAAAGGTAACCTTTTAAAAATTTATTGTATGCATTAGTACTATAAGTTGCAATATTTCATAACAAGGAAAATCAGAATGCCAATGTTTTATAATAGGTAATGCCAAAATAATTATGATACGTATATACATATATACAACTGGATGATTTATAACTACAGCCCTTACAAATTATATATTATGAAAATACAAAGAATGGCTTGAGAAAAGTTTCACAATCTATTATAAAATGAAAAAAGAAAAACAAACACACAAACAAACCAGTAGTTCAAAAATAGCATATCCAGGGGCATGGGTGGCTCAGTTGGTTAAGAGTCTGCCTTTGGCTCAGGTCATGGGTCCTGGGATCAAACCCTACATCGGGCTTCCTGCTCAGCAGAGTCCGTTTCTCCCTATCCCTCTGCCTCTCCTCTCAACTCGTGCTTTCTCTCTCAACTAACAAAATAAATAAATCTTTTAAAAAATAAAATAAAAATAGCATATCAAATACAATTCATTTTTGCAAAATATTTATATGCATCAAAAGCAGAATAGAAGGAAACACACCAAAATGTTAAAGAAGATATTTCTGGAGATACTAAGCATAGAGATTATTTTTATTTTCCTGTTTGCTTGTGTTTTAAAATTTTTTACATTCTGTTTGTATGTTATTTTTATACAAAATTATTACAAAAATAAAAACTGTAAAAAGATATTTTTAAAAACTTTATAGATTGCATAACAAATAGTGTGTAGTAATCAAAAACTAGTAGTTTATAAACATTGTGAAAATTACAGCACAGACAAGCTGAGAGCTGGTGTTTCAGGTATGGGCAAGAATGAATAATTAATTCCAAAACCACAATAACAATTCTATATCATATATACTCCTTTAGGAGTATCTATTAGATACATTATTTCAATAATATTGTCCTCTTTGGTATAACATAGGTTAAAAAACATAGGGAAATTACAGTTAAAATGGCTACATATTTTTTTAAGCTTTGAAATAAAGTTTTATTTGAAGAAGTATTTTTTAAATGGTTACCTATTAAATAACACAAATCTAAATTTAAAACACCAAGAGATTCAACTCATAGTATCTACAGTAAATCAAAATAAGATTTAAAAGTTTAAGATGAGTGACATATACATTAGAATAGATTACAGCAAAAATTGATAATGTATTGAATATAATCTATATATAAACACCAGATAAAATATAATCTGTTCTTAAGGTGCTCACACATACTATATTTGATATTTGTATTTAAAATGTCATCTAAGAATTTAAATTTCTTTTTTATTTTAAGATTTTACTTATTTATTTATGAGAGACATGGAGAGAAAGAGAGAGAGAGAGGCAGAGACATAGGCAGAGGGAGAAGCAGGCTCCCTGCAGGGAGCCAGATGTGGAACTTGATCCCAGGACCCTGGGATCACATCCTGAGCTGAGAGCAGAAGCCCAACCACTGAGCCACCCATGTGTCCCCTAAGAATTTAAATTTCTAAAGGCCAAGGGTAAATCAAACATAGATCCTACATGATTCATTGTAACCTTAGACCTTAAATAAAGGCCAAGGAACTAACTGTAAGATATTACTCTTTGCAAAACTGTTCAGGGCAGACACCTGTTAAAAGGTATTATTATAAAAAATTTTAATTCATTATAACAATACTTCCAGCTTCAATTAATATCAGTTTAATTTCAGGGGATAACAGTATACTGAATATTATCCAACTCAGGTGCCATTTGCCAGGATATCTTAACTTTGCAATAGCTTCTTAAATGCTATGTTTATACAGTTCATATTTACACAGATTTCTTAATACATTATATATACCCAAAAAAATAGACTAGAGATGTTAAGTTCTACCTTTAACAATTTTCAAAAAATTAGAAAAATATTGGTTTAAGAGAAAGGATGATGCTACAACTTATGTAAAACTCTTAGAATGATGCCTTTTTATAAACCCTCTTAATCAGGCATTTTAAAAACCAATAGCTAAATAAGTTCCTATATTATTTCTTTACATATTGTTCATTCACTTTTTTCTTTTTTTCTTATCTTTCTTTTATCTTTCAACCCCTTCACAATCTCAGACGTTCCTCCTCCAGTCTGACGTTTGAGATTACAAAAAGAATACTATTTTGTGTATATTTGTTTTCAAAACCTTTTGAATTTGCACTTAATGAATTTTTATTAAACCATGTTGAATAGTCATTACCAAGTCAACTCATGATTAATTAAAACAGAAAACATACGAAATACTGTAAAAATATGCTAACGATGTATTCAGTGAATTTTATGCTCTGGCACAGTAATAGTGCTTTAAGAAGCATCGTCAGAAAATACAAGTTAATTGTGAAAAATAATTCCTATAGTGAAGAAGGATACGAAGTAAAAGATAAGAGTTGTTTTTGCCAAGCCTCTCCAAAGGAAAAAATATCTTAAAGGCTTTAAACTTTGTCCCCAACTTTGGTCAAGCACATAAAATGACAAATGCAAAAAGCTCTGTAAACTCTTAACAAGATAAATTTGAAGAAAACCACACCTGGACACATCACAGTCAAACTGCTGAAAGCCAAGGATAAGGAGGAGAAAAATTTTGAAAGGAGTCTGAAAAATCTTAAATACAAAAGAACTGAAATGACTTTTCTCCTAAGCTGCAAGGAAGGCCCAATATAAGTATAAGAAAGAGAGCACAAGAATACAGAGGACAGCACACTTGAAAAAAGTCACAAATACATGTATGTATTAAAATAAATCATTTTACAAATGAATTTAGCTCTTCTTTCCTTTCCCTGCCTTCACATCAAAAGTTTTTGAAAGGCTTAAATAGTGCAGTTTATGAGTAGGCGGCACCAGGCATCCCCCACCCAGTTTTGTTTTTTTTTTTTAAACATACCCAAATCCGCAGTCATTAAGTGACAGACTTTTGTTTTCAGCAATAGCAACTACTCAAAAGCTGGATAATAGATTCGTCTCGAGCTTGCAAGATCAGCAGGTAATTAATTCCCATTCTTCACCTGCCCTCCAATTACATTCGTTGTAAACGCAGAAGCGAAGTAGGTTAAATTAGCAAGTCTACCAGCCGAGAGAAGGTTCAAAGAGGCGACGTTCGGGAACTGGGGCCTCGGGCCTCTGCAGGAGGCTTCTGGAGCTGGGCTGCGGGAGCCCAGCGCACTTACCATTTTTCGGCAAACTCTGGATCACCTTCACCGCCGCCTCAAACCTGGTTTCGTGCACGGATCTCGTGTCCGCCATCTCCAGCCGCCAGCGCCGGCCCCGCTCCCGGTCCCAAGGTCTGTCGGCTGGAATCAGGCAGCAGCAGCAGCACCAGCTTCCCCAGGAGCCTGCATGAAACTGGAACATGGAGCGCAGCCGCGGATCAACATGCCCAAGGAGGAGGAGGCCCACGCAGCGAGTCAGCGCCCCGTGGCCCTGCCCTCCAGGCCGCACGGACCGAGGCGGCCCGGCTCTTTCCTCCTCCCCGGGGCGTGACCTAGGCCGCGCGGCCGAGAACGAACGACCACTCACCGAGAGGAAGAGCATCTCTAGCACAGCGCGGAAGGGCTCCGGCCAGCCGCGGTCGCCGAGCCGCTCCCCCACCCGCAGGACCCTGGCGGAGCAGCCACTCTCCCCATCCCGGCGGGGTCCGTGGGTCAGCCGGCGCCCTCCTCGCGGCCCCGCCCCAGCGCCACCACCGGACCCACTCGCTGCTGCCGCGGCCGCTCCGCCGACTCCACCCCCCGCCTCGCGTCGCAGCCCGCGGCGAGCGCTGCCGCCAGGCGACCGGGTGGCGCCTGGGAGGAAGGCAAGGCCGCAAGGGCGACGGCTCGGGTCCTCGCTTTTGGAACGGGCGGGACCGCCGCGTCGGTACCGGCGCACCTGGGCTCAAAGGGCCGAGCGAGAGTCCGTACCGTTGGGGGAAAATATAAAAAGGACCCTGCGGTTCACAGCGCCTGAACTCTGAAGTTACGGCCTGAGGACTGTGCAGGGACGTGAGCAAAGGGCTTTAGGTCCGCAGAGACTCGGTGCGAACCTCGAGCTCTTGGAGCAAGCTACTCAGCCTCTGCATTGGCAGTCTTGCCAGCACCCTAACAGAGGAAGGAATTAGAGGTGCTGCATCAGTGTTTTAGCAGGGCTTGGGCTGCCTCGAGTCGAGAACGTCCGAGAGCCCCCCAAGGAGCAGGAAGATCGCCGGCCGCCAGACCGGATTGGGAGCTCAGGGTTGGGGGTGGGAAGGAGGGCAGTTTCCCCGGCACCACTGCTGTCCTCCCACCCGGGGAACCGGGCACAGTCCAGCTCCAGCGCCATTTAATAGGTCACACGGCTCGAGGGAGGAGGCACTGAGGACCCAGAACGGACTGTCAGCCCTCGAAACGGGACCCTGGGCCCTCACCTTTCCAGTATAACGCCCCGCGACCTCAGGCACCTGGAATCTCCCCCAGGCCCACTGGGGGGTGGAGGGAGGGGGGAGGTACTGATACGCGTTTTAGGGATGGAGTCCTGCGGCCCGGAAATCCCCGAATTGCCAGGAAATCACTGTCAGTTTGGGGTGGGTTAGGAGGGCTACTAGCAGATATCTAAGCGCAGACTGTAAGGTGCTCTTCCCTCCGAGCCGCACAACCGGCTTTTACCTTGGCATTACCAGGCAAGGCCCGTCCGGTATTGTCCCAGTCGCCCGCCCGCCCCTCGCCCTGCCCCGTGGACTTATGGGAAACGTAGTCCCCCAACCCCCTCTGCGGCGCTTCCGCATTACCTCCCTCCGCGGCAGGCGTACTTCTCACCAGTTCCGGTTCGGTGTCTGCGGCCCGCGGTTGCTTTGGCGGTTGCGGCGGAAATCCTTCTTCTCCGCTGCGTCGCGACCCCCGGGCCCCTTCTAATGCCACATCCACTTCCACCGAAAGAGACCCTCGGTGACGCCTTCGAGGGTACCCTGATGTGAGCTGGTGTGATTCGGAGAACTGGGCTCTAATTCTTTGCTCCTGATTGCTTACTAACTTTGAGGGCGAGTATATGAAAACGAGCGCCATTTGGGTGATAAAGAACTACCGCTTTTGTGAGTGCCCGGTGTTTGCCAGGAGAATGGCACCTGTTCCAAAAGGCAATAGGGTGTTTACGAGTGAGGAAATGAGGCTCACGGTAACTGATTAGCCCAAGGTCCCACAATTCAGTAAGTAACAAAACCAGGAGTCAGTCCATAAAACTCGTGCTTTTTAGATCTTGGACTTATTCCAGGACACTAAAGTGAAAGACTAGCCATTTTTTGTTTGTTTGTAATTTATTCAAACTAGGAAGGATTTATGTGTTATATCTGCTGCTTCCTGTATGTCCTTTTTTTTTTTTTTTATCATATTCACTTCAGTTCCAGTCTGTTGAATCATGCATACTCATGAAAGAGCTTAGATTTTTTTTCTTTAAAAAAATTTTTTTTTATCTATTCATGAGAGACACAGAGAGAGGCAGAGACACAAGCAGAGGGAGAATCAGACTCCCTGCGGGGAGCCTGGTAGGGGACTGGATCCCAGATCCCAGGACCCCGGATCATGACCTGAGCCAAAGGCAGACGCTCAACCACTGAGCCACCCAGGCGTCCCAAGAGCTTAGATTTCTAATCTAAGACTTCATTTTGACAACTCTTCGTTAAGTTTATGGAGTAAGAAATGTATAGTATTCTGGTCTTTAGGTAAGGATGAATAAGAATTTTCTGTCAGTGGTTTTTATGGAATTTCCATTTGCAGGTAGTATGGATTTCGAATCAAGGAGAATAGCATAAGGAGAAAGGAAATTGGGATTATTCAGATAAAGGTATTTTAAAAGTAAGCACTTTCATATAACTGTGCTGGTTTATATACGGTAACTCCTACTGAAACACACTGATGAATATGGTGGATTGATCCGTTCCTAAGCTGCCTTCCATTTACCTGAACAGCCTGTAATTCTACCTAAAATACATCTCATGGAACACTGGTTGTCTTTCAGTATCTTCAGAGCAGTGCCTACTATGAAGCATTGTTCTTTTGAGATTGAATTGACACATACCTATTAGTTTCAGGTGTAAAACATAATGATTGAGTGTTTGGACGTACTAAATGATCACCAAATAAATGAAGCATTCTTTTTTAAAAAAAATATTTATTCATTTAATAGAGCAGGTGGGGTTGGCAGACAGAGGGAGAACCAGGCTCCCTGCTGAGCAGAGCACCTGATGCAGCGCTTCATCCCAGGACCCCAGGATCATAACCTGAGTGGAAAGCAGATACCCCCCCCCCAAAAAAAAAGAAAAGAAAAAGAAAGCGGATACCTAACATACTAAGCCACCAAAGAACCAGATAAATTAAGCATTCTTGATGGTGTTTTTCTAGAGATATTTTAATTAAGAATAAGCCCACTTCTCCCTCATGACCATAAAAAAGGTAAAATAGTACATTTTTGTGTCAAATCACTAAATTATATACCTGAAACTAATGTAACACTGTGTTACAACTTTTAGTTGAGTATAGTCAGCTATACTCAAAAGAAAAAAAAAAGAAAATCTTTTGCTCTCTTTAGAAAAAAAAAAGGTTTATTTTTCTTTGTGTATATTATACTTCATTTAAAATTTACACTTAAAAAAATTGTACACATAGGGACACCTGGCAGGCTCAGTTGGTAGAACATGTGACTCTTGATCTCAGGGTTGTAAGTTCCAGCCCTGCAATGGGTATAGAGATTACTTAAAAATAAAATCTTTGAGATGCCTGGGTGGCTCAGCGGTTGAGCATCTGCCTTTGGCTCAGGGCATGATCCCCTTCCCAGGATCGAGTCCTGAATTAGGCTCCCTGCAAGGAGCCTGCATCTCCCTCTATCTACGTCTCTGCCTCTCTCTCTGTGCCTCTCATGAATAAATAAATAAAATCTTTAGAAAAAAAACAAATCCATAAAGACTATATTTTTCTATCAACTACAATTTGATCAAGAAAGCACAACCATTATGATTGATATAGTACAATAGATTAGTTACAGGGATTAGACTTATATAATTATGGGAGCTACTGAAGAGTTTATGAGAAGCTATTGCCATTGTGTCTGGAGGGGAGCTTAAAATTGCTATAGTGTGTCTTGTAGTCAAGAACTTACATGAAGTAGGGCAGAACAAAGACAAACTGAAACCAGTGAGGACAAATTGAATTCTATGTTCTCTCTCACTGCGTCTAAACTAGATGACATGGATGACCTTCAGAACGAAATGATACCAGTCTTCATGGAGCTGAACTCATGCCTGACCTAAGACTTGGGAAAGTGGGTCAAGGTGCTACTCCATACCTAATGCCCTTCAGAGCTGCTTGACTCCTATCTGCCAAATCTCACATAAATTCTTATGGTCAACCCTAATTTAGAACAATACAGAGAAGGGCATTCTGGGAGATGTAATTGTAGCTTCTCTAAAAATAATGACCCAATACAAACTCACCAAATTATTCTAATTTTTACTTTTAAAGTAGCCAAAATTTGTTCCAGGAATATATAGAAAGATGAATATTTAAGCGTCTAACAGGGGTACCTGGGTGGCTCATTCAGTTAAGCATCTGCCTTTGTCTCAGATCATGGTCCCAGGGTCCTGGGATGGAGGCATGTCAGGCTCCCTGCTCAGCAAGGAGCCTGCTTCTCTATCTGCCTCTAAAGCTCCCCCTGCTTTGTGCTCTCTCACTTGCTAACTCACTCTCTCAAATTAATAAAATCTTAAAAAGGAGTCCTAGCTTCATGGCCTAATATAAATCTAATTATCTCCCCAAATTTCCCACCTCCAAAAGTATAACACTGGGGTAAAGAGTTTCAGGCTATGAATTTAGGGTAGACATAAACATTCAGCACATAACAACACATTTGACTATATCAAGATTTAAAAACTCTGGTGTGAAAGAAGATACATATATAAAATTAAAGCGTACTATAGATTTGGAGAGAGTACTTTCAATACGTGTTGAGTGATACAGTCTTCAAATCCATCTCCCTTCCCCTTGTCTTTGTGGAGACTATAAAAAAAAACCCAAAATTCAAAATCCTAGACTCTCCTACAGCTAAAGGTAGCCATGTGTCAGTCACTGGTCTGGTTTATGTATATAATAGACATTGGTTAATAGTGCTTCTGTGAAGGTTTTTTTTTTTTTTTAATAAGATTTTATTTATTTATTCATGATAGAGGCAGAGACACAGGCAGAGGGAGAAGCAGGCTGCACGCCAGGAGCCCGACGCGAGACTGGATCCCGGGACTCCAGGACCACACCCTGGGCCAAAGGCAGGTGCTGAACTGCTGAGCACTCAGGGATCCCCATTCTGTGAAGGTTTTTAATGGGTAAAGATTTAGCTGGAACACCCCTTTGCCCTTTTTTAGCCTCTGCCTTTTTCCTTCATACTTCTTATTCCTGAAATTTTGTGAGGTAGATAGAAGTATAGCAGCTATCTTGTTCCATAATGATAAAAGCCATGTACATGGAGGTGAAAATGGAAAGAGAAGAGGAACTTGGATCCTTGGTAACATCATGAACACCTCTACCAGTCTACCAGGGTCTGGGCAAAATCTCCTGATCCAAGAAAAAAATAAACATTTGTCATACTGTAAGAGTTTTGTTGCTTAAAGCAAAATGGAATTTCTGACTGAAACAGTCTGTAATGGATAAAAAAATCTTTCGTACAGAATGAAGAACTCTTATAGTTAATTAAAACCAAAGGACGCTGGAGGGTATTATGCTGAGTGAAGTAAGTCAGTCGGAGAAGGACAAACATTATATGTTCTCATTCATTTGGGGAATATAAATAATAGTGAAAGGGAATATAAGGGAAGGGAGAAGAAATGTGTGGGAAATATCAGAAAGGAAAACAGAACGTAAAGACTGCTAACTCTGGGAAACGAACTAGGGGTGGTAGAAGAGGAGGGCGGGGGGTGTGAGTGAATGGGTGACGGGCACTGGGGGTTATTCTGTATGTTAGTAAATTGAACACCAATAAAAAATAAATTAAAAACAAACAAACAAACAAAAAAACCAAAGGACAAAAAACTCAATAGAAAAATGGATATGGGAAAAGACTGGCACATAGCAGAAGAGGAAAAATAAATGGCCAAAAACACAAATGGGAAGATAAGCTCTATAATAATCAGGGAAATGCAAATTAAAACAACAGCGAAATACCACGTTTTATTCCTCAGTCCTACTAATGATCTTAGGTCTGACAGTATAAAATACTGGTGAGAATATGAGCATTTGGAACTCTCATGCTCTCCTAATGAGAATGTAAATTGATACAACCTACTGGAGACCAATTTGATGTTTTCTACTAAAAACGAAAAATATACATACTTAATAATGAAGCAATCTCCTTTTCTAGCATAAATTCTAGAAAACCTTCACTGGTGTGTACATGGAGACAGATAGAAGGATATATTCATCAGATAGCTGTTTGTAGTATGAAACATTGGAAACAACCAAAACACCTTCAAATGGAGAATATATAATGAAATATGGAACATTGGAACAATGAAATACTATGTAACAATGAAAAAGAATATAGGAGACTATATGAATCTCAAGAATATATTTAGAAAGTATAGAACACACAAAACAGAATTATAGTTTATGCCAACTTAGTATATAAAGTTATTTTTCAATAAGAAGATAAATGATAAAGAACACCTGGGTGGCTCAATGGTTGAGCACCTGTCTTTGGCTCAGGTTGTGATTCCAGGGTCCTGGAATCCAGTCCCACATCAGACTCCCCACAGGGGGCCTGCTTCTCCCTCTGCCTATGTCTCTGCCTCTCTCTCTCTCTCTCTCTGTGTCTCATGAATAAATAAAATCTTTATTAAAAAAAGAGAAACAATAAATTCATGCTAGTGATTACATTGGTGGATGGAGGGACTGGGTATGGTGTATAAAAGGTTTTTATCCAAATATTTTGTTTCCCTTTAAAAAACAAACAGGAGGGATCCCTGGGTGGCTCAGCGGTTTCGCGCCTGCCTTTGGCCCAGGGCGCGATCCTGGAGTCCTGGGATCAAGTTCTGCGTTGGGCTCCCAGCATGGAGCCTGCTTCTCCCTCTGCCTGTGTCTCTGCCTCTCTCTCTCTCTCTCTGTCTATCATA
This sequence comes from Canis lupus baileyi, assembly GCF_048164855.1. Lineage (NCBI taxonomy): Eukaryota > Metazoa > Chordata > Mammalia > Carnivora > Canidae > Canis > Canis lupus. The sequence goes on from NC_132842.1 coordinate 5,241,429, forward strand.
AATAAATAAATCTTAAAAAAAAAAAACAGGAAAAAAAATAAAAAACAGGAAAAATGTGACAATTTTTAATTTTTTATAGAATTTTACCCAATTGCCCAACATTGCTTATTGAATAATCCTTTTTTCTCCCCTGATTTGAAATGCCTCCTCTTAAAAGACTAGTTCCCGCAACTCAACAAAAACAATCAGATTTTGGGGTGCCTGGATGGCTCAGCAGTTAAGCGTCTGCCTTCAGCTCAGGGTGTGATTCCAGGGTCCCAGGATCGAGTTCCACATTGGGCTCCCTGAATGGAGACTGCTTCTCCCTCTGCCTCTGTCTCTGCCTCTGTCTCTATGTGTCTCTCATGAATAAAAAAAATCTTAAAAAAAAATCAGATTTTAATATGGGCAAAGAGCTTGAATAGACATTTCTCTGAGATAAGTATGCAAATGGTCAGTAAGCACATTAAATGATCCTCAACATCGCTAACCAATAGGCAAATGCAAATTAGCCATTTTTGTTTTCTTTTTAGATTTTTCTATTTATTGATATTTTCATTTTGTTCACACAATGCTTCCTTGACTTTCTCCACATCCTTCTTTAGTTATTTGAGCATCTTTAAAAACAGTTGTTTTAAAGACTTTTTCTAGTATATGTGCCATTAATTAGATCTTTATGAGTGACATTAGCTGTTGTTTTGTGTTCTTTATTGAATGGGCCATATTTACTGTATGCCATGTGATGTTGTTGTTGTTGTTGTTGTTGTTGATTACTGGGCATTTGAATCTAATAATGTGCTAACTCTGGGTACCAGATTCTCCAGTCCCCAGGGTTTCCTATTTTTTGTTATTGTGTTTGATTATTATTACTGTTTGCTGATTGTTGTATGCTGTCTGTTGAGGATCAGCCTGGGGCATGAACTAAAGATTTTCTCAAGTCTTTTCAGAGCCTTTCCCAGGGCATGTGTAGTTACTTCTAGTATTTCTTATATTTGCAGTTGCTTTTCTTTCTTCCTTTCTTTCTTTCCTTCTTTCTTTTTCTTTCTTTCTCTTTCTTTCTTTCTTTCTTTCTTTCTTTCTTTCTTTCTTTCTTTCTCTCTCTCTCTCTCTCTCTTCTTTCTCTCTTTCTTTCTTTCTTAAGATTTTTTTTCTTTCTTAAGATTTTAATTATTTGAGAAAGAGCGAGAGTGAGAGAGCCCAAGCAAGGGGAGTGACAGAGGGACAGGGAGAAACAGATTCCCTGCTGAGCAGGAGGCAGATTCCTGGTGCTTTCTCCTCAGCAGAGGAGGCATCATCTCCTGAACACTCACTTTTAATGGGTGGTGTGCTAAGTAGCTGATGGTTAATTTTATTATTTTCAAAACATAGGAATTAGCAAGGTTTCTGTAACTTCCCCAGAGTCTCACAGCTGGTGGATGATCAAGGTTATATTTAAAACGAATAAAGGGGGACGCCTGGGTGGCTCAGTGGTTGAGCATCTGCCTTTGGCCCAAGGTCCTGGGATGGAGTCGCGTACCGGGTTCCCAGAGGGAGCCTGCTTTTTTCTCCCTCTGCCTATGTCTCTGTCTCTCCCTGTGTGTCTCTCATGAATGGATAAATAAAATAAATAAATAAAATCTTTTTTAAAAGGTAAAATAAAATAAAATGAATGAAAGGACGCACTTTCAGAACAGCAGCCTAGGAATAGTCTTAACCACCTATATAAAAGCAATGAGAACACTGGTAAAATTGCAAAAATCATTTTTATCCAAACTCTGGCAACTAACCAAATTCTGGAAATTAACCATAACCATTAAAAATTAACTATAGGGCACCTGGGTGTTTCAGTCAGTTAAGTATCTGACTTTGACTGAGGTCATGATCTCAGAGTCCTGGGATGGAACCCCACATGGGGCTCTGTGCTCAGTGGGGAGTCTGCTTGTCCCTCTGCCCTATCTCTCTCAAATAAATAAATAAAATATTTTTTTAAAAGAAAAGAAATCTTTAAGAAAAATATTTTATTTATTTGTTTGAGAGTGAGAGAGAGAGAGCACAGGAGTGGGATGAACAGCAGAGGGAGAAGCAGGCTCCCCACTGAGCAGGGGGCCCCATTAGGGCTCAACCCCAGGACTCCAGGATCATGACCTGAGCTGAAGGCAGATACCCAACTAAGCCCCCAGGTGCCCCAATAAATAAAGTATTTAATAAAATTTAAAAAAAATAACTGGAAATAAAGGAGCATTCATTCAAGAAAAATAGCTGAGGGGCACTTGGGTGGCTTAGTCAGTTAAGCTTCTGACTCTTGATTTGGGTTCAGGTCATGATCTCTGTGTCCTGAGATGGAGCCCCCCAGTTGGCTCCAGGCTTGGGGCTCAGGGCTCTGGGCTCTGGGGGAGTCTGCTTGAGAGTCTCCCTCTCCCAATATCTCTCTGCTCCTTCCCTCTCTTGTGCTCACACCTGTACTCTCTCTCTCTCAAATAAATCAATCTTAAAAAAATAGCTAAATCTAGTAAGAACAATAAACATGTGGTGTTTGAATTTGTCTTCTTTCCATCCCTCTCTCCCTAGCTCTACAGTAGCCTTGAAACAAGCTATCTTGCAATCATAGTGCTTTGAAAAGCATCATCCTAGCAGCCTCTTGATGGGGAAGGACAGATTGGGAAAGCCCCCAAAAGTCCAATCCCCAGAGAATTATCGCTATTTGACTTTGCTGGCAACTCCCTTGAAAAGCTCTATTCTCAGAATTTATCTTTCATTTGACTCAGAACTTATTTAGCACTAACAATCCTATCCTCAAGGTATTTGTTAAAAAACAGTTTTGGGGCATCTGGTTGGCTCAGTTAGTTAAGCATCTGCCTTCGGCTCAGGTCATGATATGGGGATCCTGAGATGGAGCCCTGCATGGGGCTCCCTGCTCATCAAGGAGTCTGCTTCTCCCTCTCCCTCTACAGCTCCTCCTGCTGTGCTCTCTTGATCTCTCTCTGTCAAATAAATAAAATCTTTAAAAAACAAACAAGCGAAAAACCAGTTTTAATTGTTTACCATTGCAGTGGCTATGGCAGCAATAATAGGTGGGGCAAACAGAAATTGAATAAAAAATTTAAAAAGAGAATGTGGAGAATGAGATGTTCACAGAGGGTTTTGAAAAGCAGCAACATGTATTTTTGGAGATCTAGAATACCATGACTATATGCAGAGTTATGTACATGCCCAGGAGACACTGGGACATTGAGTAGATATTGCAGTGGCAGCAAATGACAAAGAATATAGACATTACAGAATTAGCTGGGAAATGTTCTTAAACAACAAATAAGAACGGCATAAAAAAAAAAAAAGAACAGCATAAAATCCTGGGGAGAAACCCAGATGCTCTTGTGTATGAGTAACCTGCAGGATTGCACAAATAGCACCCAACCACGTGTTTATGTATTGCACAAGTTTTCCCAGTTGTAGTGAACACCTGACACTTATTTTCTTTGATTATTTAGTCTCTCTGGAAACTTCCCACACCAATCTCAGGGCGTTCAAGTGATTATGCTAAGGCTGTTTGAACATGTCCCTGTTGCCAAAGCTGATGATTGGAAAGAAGAGCCAATTCCAGTTGGAATAAAAAGATTTTCTTTTTGAGAAATGGATTTGAGGGCAATCCTCTCAGGTCCGCTCCCTCTTCGGGAGCTTTGTACTTACTATTGCTCAATAAACGTCATCATTCAATAAACTTTGCTGCCCACCAAAAAAAAGGGGGGGGGGACATGGGTTTGGAACTGAGGAATTTGAGCTGAAGATGGTTTTTTTATTATTTTTTAAAGCTTTTATTTATTTATTATTCATCAGAGACACAGAGACATAGATAAAGGGAGAAGCAGGCACTCTGCAAGGAGCCCAATGTGGGACTCGATCCCTGGACCTCGGGATCACACCCTGAGCCAAAGGCAGATGCTCAACTGCTGAGCCACCCAGGTATCCCAGAGGATGGATTTATTGCATGGTAAAGATGAAACATTTGGTACATACATTTGCCATGCTCTTCACCATTTACGAAGGGTACCAAAACAAAAAAACCCAAAATCTTTACAAAGAAATTGGACACTAAATGAGAATACTACTTGGGGGATGCCTGGGTGGCTCAGTGGTTAAGCATCTGCCTTCGGCTTAGCGCATGATCCTGGAGTCACAGGATCAGGTCCCATATCGGGCTCCCGGCATGGAGCCTGCTTCTCCCTCTGCCTGTGTCTCTGCTTCTCTCTCTGGGTGTCTCTCATGAATAAATAAATAAATAAAATCTTAAAAAAGAGAGAGAGAGAGAATACTACTTGGGTTCCTAATGGCCTTCCAAATGACTTGCACTAGTATTTTTTTTTTTTTTTTATGACTGATTGCATTTGTAGTTTTGAGTTCTGTGGGTGAGCCTGAATTTTCATGATGAGGACTTTTTTCTGCTTTTCTTTTTCCCTTTTTTGTCTTTTTCTGTCTTATACTACATTGGGTTTTGTTTTCTGTAACATCCAACTAAAGAATACTAACTTTACATGGATTGTCATTTGTTTATAGAACTTCTAAATATTATATTGTTCATTTGTCAGGAAAAGAGAAATTACTCTAGGTATTTCTAACACTGAGGGATTTGTAAAAGCATTGGAAAGGTTGGAGGGACAAAGTTCAGAGAAGGGCCATTATTAGCCGATTCTCTGCTAGGTTCAAAGAATGAGCTACTTGTTATTGCTGGTGAGACCAGCTGTTCCAGAAACAGTTCTGATTGTCACAAATGCCTGCAGGATCTTGTTGAAGCTGAAAATGAGAGGTGGAGGAGGATGTGTTGATTCAGCAGCTTCCAAAATTAACAAGAAATTAATTCATTCAAACCATGCTGGAAATATTATAGCTTCTGGAAGAGAAGAAAAAATAGCATGAGATTTCACTTAAAGGCTATATTTTTCCCTACAGAACTCCAGGTACTTTGCATTTTTAGCCACTGCTAATTTTTTATTATTTCAGGATAACAGCTTGCTGCACTCTAAAATAACACCAAGGTTCTGCAGGGGCTTGACTTAACATGTCTAAGGGAGCCCTTTCCCCCATGTTAAATGAATAATCAGACCTGCCAGAAAACCAGCCTATAGGTCTGGCCTGCTGCAAATATGATGACTCTGTATGAAAGAATGTCCACCACCAATTATAATAAAATTTGAAAGGAAGGTTTACAATTCATTCTGTCTCCTGAAATCCTCTGGTCTTGTGTGGGCCTTGCTACACTGTTTGAACAGATCATTCCATTCACCCTCCTTCTCTGAGGATTCCTGGATGGTATTATTAATTTGAAAAGAAGCAAAGAGAGGTCATAATTGAGGGTTGTAGAACCTGGGATGTCAATTAATCCTAGAATGTCCTGTAGTGAACTGAATCATGTCCCTTGCAAAATTCATATATTGAAGTCCTAACCTCGAGGACCTTAGAATGTGAGTGTATTTGGAAATAGAGCCTTTAAATAGGTAATTAAGATGAAATGAGGTCATGGGATATGATCCTAATGTGGTATGATTGGTGTCCTTATCAAAAGACAAGATTAGGCAGTGATTAGGTGGTTCAGTTAAGTGTCCTGACTCTTGGTTTTGGCTCAGGTTGTAATCTCATGGGTTATGGGATTGAGCCCTGCTTCTGGCTCTGTGAGCAACATGGAGTCTGCTTGGGATTTTCTCTTTCATTCCCATGCTGCCTTCTTCCCTCTCTCTCTCTCAAATAAATAAATAAATAAATAAATAAATAAATATTTCAATTAATTAATTATTTCTGTAAGATCTTATTTATTTATTCATGAGAGACAGACAGAGGCAGAGACACAGGCAGAGGGAGAAGCAGGCTCCCTGTGGGGACCCTGATACAGGACTCAACCCCAGGACCCTGGGATCACGCCCTGAGCCATAGGCAGATGCTGAACCATTGAGCCACATGGGCACCCCAATATATTTTTTAAAAGGCAAGATCAGGGCAGCCCAGGTGGCTCAGTGGTTTAGTGCCGCCTTCAGCCCTGGGCATGATCCTGGAGACCCGAGATCGAGTCCCACGTCGGGCTCCCTGCATGGAGCCTGCTTCTCCCTCTGCCTGTGTCTCTGCCTCTTTCTCTCTCTCTCTGTGTGTCTCATGAATAAATAAATAAAATCTTTTAAAAATATAAAAGGCAAGAGCAGGACATAGATACCAGGGAAAAGTCCCACGTGAGTATATGGTGAGAAGATGACCATTGCAAGTCAAGGAGATGGGCTTTAGGAGACACCAAACCTGGTTGACACTTTAATCTTGGACCTCTAGCCTGCAGAACTGTGAGAAAATAAAATTCTGCTGTTTAAGCCACTCATTGTGTGGTATTTTGTTTTGGCAGCCTGAGCCGACTAATACCTTGCCCCCTTTTTAAAGATGTTTATTTATTTATTTGAGAAAGAAAGAGAGCAAGGCTGATCCTAGGACTCTGGGATCATGACCTGAGCCAAAAGCAGATGCTTAACCGACTAAGCCACCAAGGCACCCTCTCTGTGACCCTGTCACATAGTGTGGTGGATGAGGACAAGGAAGGACAGAGAAGAGAACCCTGGTTGCCTGACTCCTGGTTTCTTTCCATTATACCACGTTTCTTATCTACATTCTGGTTTGTTAACTACACAATTCCAAGTTAGTATCCTGGGATGCGATATGTGAATTAACTGTGCAGGAGTCTGAGATTCACTAAGTTTGCAGTGTCACTTGTGTCCAGATAGCAAGAGAAGCAATCTTGTACCAGGATAGTCCAAATTATCATTTCCTGGCACATCTCTTAATCACTCTGAATTAAATTTTTATGATTATCAGCAATCTGCTATTTCAAAGTTGAATATATGAAATTTCAATTTATCTCCATGCATATGTGCAGATTTTGCAATTACAAACTGTTTTTCATGACCAAATTGATTATCTTGACTAGACATCCATGAAATGAAATGTATAAGGTCTGATTTTCAGCTCCGGCCTCAGTATACATTATTTAGTTTAATACAGACACTCTTATTCCTTATTCTGTTGGGATTTCTTTGAAAGACATTTCATTTTAATTTATTTTAACAAAATCCACAGAAAAATACTACATAAGTGAATAGTATAAAAGCGCACATTATGGGAAAAAAACTGAACTCAGAAGTTCTTATGATGTTCTAATTTAGTGTCACCACGTTTGCTTGCCATTTTAATGTTAACTCTTGACCATTTAGTCACCTTTTAACTTGGAGAAGCAAGTTGTCTCCTATCTTTTTGGGTTGTGTGATTTTTTATCCTATATCAAAGCCAACAAAAGATGCGATTTTCCCCCCTGTTCTTTAGTATTTGAAGCAAGGGATTTTTCTTCTGCCTATACTTTCTTTGGGGTCAGCTTCAGTTAGATTACAATAAAACTCACCTATTTTAAGTGTGCAATAAAGTTTGAGAAGTACGTTTAGTCATATCACTACAATCATGATCTAGAATATTTCCCTCACCTCTAAAAGTTAATTTGTGTCTGTTTGGAGTCTGGCCTCTGGCAAAGTCTGATGTGATTTTTTAATCATCAGTTTTGCCTTTTCTAAAATTTCATATAAATGAAATAATACAATATGTAGTCGTGTGTATGTCTGTCTTCTTTCATTTAGCAAATTGCATTTGAGATTCACCCATAACTTTTTTTTTAAAGATTTTGTTTATTTATTCATGAGAAACACAGAGAGAGGCAAAGACATAGGCAGAGGGAGAAGCAGGCTCCCTGTGGGGAGCTTGATGTGGGGCTTGATCCCAGGACTCCGAGGTCACTCCTGGAGCCAAAGGCAGATGCCCAACCACTGAGCCACCCAGATGCCCTACCCATGACTTTGTGTGAGTATATAATTCATTACATTTTGTTGCTGAATAGTATTCTATTGTTTATCCATAGCTGGTTGAAGGACATTTGTGTTGTTCCCAGCTTTTAGTGGCTATGTATACAGCTACTATAAACATTCACATAATGTTTTTTTTTTTTTAAGATTTCATTTATTTATTCATGAGAGAGAGAGAGAGAGAGAGAGAGGCAGAGACACAGGCAGAGGGAGAAGCAGGCTCCATGCAGGGAGCCTGATGTGGGACTCGATCCCAGGACTCCAGGATCACGCCCTGGGCTGAAGGCAGGTGCTAAACTGCTGAGCCACCCAGGGATCTCACACATAATGGTTTTTGTGCCAACATACATTTTCATTTCTCTCAGGTAAATATCTATGAGTAGGATAGCTAGGTTATATATTAGGTATATATTTGGCTTTATAGGAAACTGCTATACTGCTTTGCAGAGGGACTGCAGTAGTTTGTAGCCAGTAATATATAAGATGTAATGTCTCTGCTAATGTCAGGATATTTTTTTTGTAGCTATTCTAATGGGCATGTAGTGTAGTCTTTTAAAATTTATACTACAGGGTACATGGGTGGCTCAGTCCATTTAGCAGCAGGCTCTTGATTTCGGCTCAGGTCATGATTTTAGTGTCATGAGATTGAGCTCTGTGTGAGGCTTCTGCACTAGTGTGGAATCCAGTTGGGTTTTTCTCTCACTCACTCTTCTCCCCACACCCTTGCACGTGTGTGTGCCCCCATGCTCTATAAATTAATTACTTAATTGAAAATCTGAAAAAAATTTACACTACATCCTGGTGCAGGGCAGTGTTATCTTAGTATGGCTTTATTTTATTTATTTATTTTAAAGATTTTATTTACTTGTTTGAGAAAGAGAGAGTGCACACGAGTGGCGGGGTAAGGGGGTGGTAGAGAGGGAGAGGGAGAAGCAGGCAGCCCTATGAGGGATTTTTTTTTTTTAATTTATTTTTATGATAGTCACACACAGAGAGAGAGAGAGAGAGAGAGGCAGAGACATAGGCAGAGGGAGAAGCAGGCTCCATGCACCGGAGCCCGACGTGGGATTCGATCCTGGGTCTCCAGGATCACGCCCTGGGCCAAAGGCAGGCGCTAAACCGCTGCGCCACCCAGGGATCCCCCCTATGAGGGGTTGATCCCAGGATCCTGAAACCATGACAGGAGCTAAAGACAGATACTTAATAGACCGAGCCTCCCAGGTGCGCCTAGTATGGCTTTAGTTTGCATTTTCTTGATGAGTAATGAGTACCTTTTCCTGTATTTATTGGCCTTTTGTGAAATGTAGTTCTCTTGTCTGTTTTTTATTGAATTGTCTTTATTTATTTATTTTTAGATTTCATTTATTTATTTGACAGAGAGAGAGCACAAACAGTGGGGAGAGGCAGGAGAGGGAGAAGGAGAAGCAGACTCCTTGCTGAGCAAGCCAATCCCAGGACTGTGGGATCACGTCCTGGCCAAAGGCAGATTCTTAACCCACTAAGCCACCCAGGCACCTCTGAACTATCTTTTTTGTATTGACTTGGAAGAATTTTTTAATATTTTATTTATTTATTTATTTGAGAGAGAGTGAGTGAAGAGCAAGATAGGGCACAGGAGTTGGGGAAGGGACAGAGGCAGAGGAAGAGAAAGAAGCAGACTCTTCACTGAGCAGGGAACCCAATGCAGGACTCCAAACCAGGACCCTGAGATCCGTGACCCCAGCTGAGATCAGATGCTTAACCGACTGAGCCACCCAGGTGCCTTGACTTGGAGGAATCTTTTAAAGTTATATTCTAAGGATGAGTCCTCTGTCAAATGTATATGTTGTGGCTTATCTTCTCACTTTCTTAACAGTATTCTTTTTTTAAGCATAGTGTTTTAACTTTAATGATGGCTATAGTAGGCTGACTAATGGACTTCCAAAGATGGACTTCCAAAGACACAGGCAGAGGGAGAAGCAGGCTCCACGCAGGGAGCCTGACGTGGGACTCAATCCGGGATCTCCAGGATCATACCCCGGGCACTAAGCCGCTGAGCTACCGGAGCTGCCCCATTTCCATATAATTTTTAGAATCACCTTGTCAATTTTTAAAAACCTGTTAGGATTTTGAATACGGGTGTATAAGGAAGTTGTTTTAGTACAGACATTTAGATCCTTCAGCTAAATTTTATTCTATTAAATCTTTGAATATATACATTTTTCTGGTTTATCTGTTAGTAACTTTTTATGTTTGTAACTTAACCTAAATTTATGATAGTAACATATGCTTATGGTATAGAGTCACATTTTGTCCTTAGAGTCAGTTAAGTTCTTAGCTTAATTTATTGGGAGGGAAAAATGGTTTTCAAACTGTGGGTCATGAAATGAATTCAGTGGTCCTTATCAACATTACGTAAAATAAAATAGAACAGGAAATATCAGAGTAATCATATTTAGTTTTGTAAAACTTTTTTTAAAGGTTTTATTTATTTATTTATTTGAGAAAGAGAGAGCAGGAGCAAGAAGGAGGGACAGAGGGAGAGGAAGAAGCAGAGTTCCCACTGAGCAGGGAGCCCCACATGGGACTCGATCCCAGGACCCCAAGATCATGATCTGAAGGCAGATGCTCAACCACTGAGCCACCAGGCATACCTAGTTTTGTAAAACTTTTATACCAGCGTGTATATCATCTATCTATCTATCTATCTATCTATCTATCTATCTATCTATCTACCTACCTACCTACCTACCTACCTACCTATGTTTTGGATCTTGTTGCATATAATATTTTTTATTTTGAGTTGTGTTGAAAGCCCATAGCTACAGTATGGTGCTGTGTTTTACAGTTTTATCTCCACAAACCCCTTTTAAGTTGAAGTGTAGTTGACACTCTTTGGTTTTAATAAAGAAATATTGCCAGATTATAGACTGTAATTATCAGGGAAACTATTTTTTAAATAAAAATACAGAGGATAGCAATTACCTTAAATTACCTTAAAGGTATGAGGGATAACTTCTTTGAATGTATTTTATATGAACCACAAGTATTTGAATGGATAGTTTTAACTGGATAGTAGGAATGATCACTGATCTAGAAGTTGAAGCACTTGATTACTATTTCCAGTGTCCTTAGCTAAACTCTTTTGCTTTCTAGCTTAAATTTCCATATTTAGTAAAGATAGAAGAGAATCTTTAGGTCATTTATTCCTCAGAGTTGTGGGCATGAGAGAAATCTGGTAGTACTTTGAAAATAGTAAAGCAGGGGCACCTGTTTATTGACTTCCCCAATGTTGGTTTTTTTTGTGTTTTTTTTTTTTAAGATTTTATTTATTTATTCATGAGAGAGAAAAGAGAGGCAGAGACACAGGCTCTATGCAGGGAGTCCAATGCAGGACTTGACCCTGGGGCTCCAGGATCATGCCCTGGGCCAAAGGCAGGTGCTGAACCGCTGAGCCACCCAGGGATCACCTCCCCAATGTTGTTAAAAGGTATCACTATGTGGGGACACCTGGCTGGCTCAGACAGAAGACCTTTGATCTTAGGGTCCTGAGTTGGAATCCCATGTTGGATGTAGAGATTAAAACAAAAACAAATAACCAACCACCAAAAGCCAACCAAAACTTAAAAAAAAAAAAAAAAGGTATCAATATATAGATATAAGCAAGCTTAGTGATGTCTGTAGTTAAATCTGGCTCATGTGGAAACCAAATTTAAGAATATATCACATTGGGGGATCCCTGGGTGGCGCAGCGGTTTGGCGCCTGCCTTTGGCCCAGGGCGCGATCCCGGATAACCGGGATCGAATCCCATGTCGGGTTCCCGGTGCACGGAGCCTGCTTCTCCCTCTGCCTGTGTCTCTGCCTCCTCTCTCTCTCTGTGACTATCATAAATAAATAAAAATTAAAAAAAAAAAAGAATATATCACATTGTTAAAAAAAATCACATTAAAAATACTAATATATTGTAGAGTCCACTTTTAGGCAAACAGTCTTGAGAATGGATGTACAAAGGGTCATAGTGACCACCTGGCTGAACACAGGCCCATCAGGTGACCCACGTCAAAATATCCATAGGCCATAACTAACCAGTGGGCTACTTACAACTAGGCACAGTTCCCAAAAAAGGGAATATTCCATATGTCACCATGCCGCCTTTTCCTACCCCCTTTAAAAAAAAATAAAAAGGATTTTACTTATTTATTCATGAGAGACAGAGACACAGGCAGAGGGAGAAGCAGGCCCCGTGCAAGGAGCCCGACATGGGACTTGATCAGGATCACACCCTGGGCTGAAAGCAGGCGCTAAACCGCTGAGCCACCAGGGCTGCCCTTCTTACCCCCTTTATTTATTTATTTATTTTTTTTAAATTTTTATTTACTTATGATAGCTACAGAGAGAGAGAGAGAGAGGCAGAGACACAGGCAGAGAGAAGCAGGCTCCATGCACCGGGAGCCCGACGTGGGATTCGATCCCGGGTCTCCAGGATCGCGCCCTGGGCCAAAGGCAGGCGCCAAACCGCTGCGCCACCCAGGGATCCCTCTTACCCCCTTTAAAGACAGTCCTCATGCACTGCCTCCTTGCAGACAGCCTGGGTGGCTCAGCGGTTGAGCATCTGCCTTTGGCCCAGGGTGTGATCCTGGGGTCCTGGGGTCGAGTCCCCTCCCTGCATGGAGCCTGCTTCTCCCTCTGCCTGCATCTCTGCCTCTCACTCGGTGTCTCCCATGAATAAAGAAATAAAATCTAAGGAAAAAAAAAAAAGTATAGGGAGATACTTGCAAAGAAGAGTTAAAGAAAAAGCAATTAGGACGGAATAACACTGAAATTATGTGTATTTTTAAATTGTGAATCTTTAGGTACGGAGTATTCTTGTTCAACTCGTACCTCCAGTGTTAGTACATTGCTTGGTACAGAGCTTTAATGACAAATGTTTGCTAAATTTTAAATGATAAATGGAGAGTGGAGGAAGTAAGCCAGAGTCGCGTTACATCTAAGAAGACAGGGAGTAAAGATTTGGATCCCTTCATATGCTAGCCCTTTTTAATCCCGTATCAGTGTTGATATCTCTGATTCACTGACATTTCCTATCAACCAAATTCTGCCAATATTCACAAGTCTTCCCTCGGGAAAGGATTTTATTTTCTAGACTCTCTCTATGGTGCCATCTGCCGGAGATGTCAGGAATCTCCGCCTTTAACCCCCTCCCTGGGCGGTCCTTTACGGTCCTCCCTGGGTTTTTTTGTTTTTTTTCCTCCCCGGGAGGTTCCCCTACACGCATGCGCTCTTGGTTTGACGGCCTGTGAGAGACTACAATTCCCTGAAGGCCTTGCGAAAGGAAAAAAAAAATCCCGTGGTCGCGGGGAGAAGGAGGGAAAGACGTGAAGGCTCGCGAGAGAATGGGATTGAGGCGACTGCGCGAAGTGGGTGGAGCGGGGTGGAGAGGGTGAGGAGGAAGAGGAGGAGGTGCCGTCCCACAATACCAGGCGGGAGGGCGGTAGGCGGTTTGTATCCGGGCTGTGAGGTGCTCGGCCCCTCCGCGGACCTTGCTGCCTCTGTCTCTTTAACGCGAGAGGAAGCGATGCAGAGGGGTGGAAAATGGCAGAGCTGCAGATGTTACTAGAAGAGGAGATCCCGTCTGGCAAGAGGGCCCTGATAGAGAGTTACCAGAATCTGACCCGGGTGGCGGACTACTGTGAAAACAACTACATACAGGTGAGGCGCGCGGGCGGGCGGGGGGCAGGCGGGAGCCGGCCGGCCGGGCCGAGGATCCGCCGCCTGCCGCCCGAGTGACCAGCCCACTGGGCGGGGTAGGGAGCTGCCCTAACCTCAGCGGCTGCCTCAGCCCCAGCCTCAACCCCAACCCCAGCCCCAGCCCCAGCCCCAGCCCCAGCCCGGGAGAGAGAGAGCAAGTGGCCGGGCTGAGGGGATAGGGCTGCGATACAGGAAGTGGCTGCGGTGGTTGAAGCCGATAGAAGCCGAGAGAGAAAATGGGCGAGGGATCCCGGCGCTCGCGGCGGCCGCAGACCGGCGCCCCCCTGCCGTCCGCCTCCCTTCGGGGTGCGCCCCCCCGGGTCGGGCTCCCTCCCCCCCGCCGCCCCTCCCCGGGTCGCGCGCTGCCCTCGGCCGCCTTCCGTTCGCCGCGCTCCTGTCCGGGAGAACCCGCTGCCGTCCGTGCCGGAGGGGTCTGGGACGGGGGAAGAGGGGAGGGCAAGGAGGAGCGGCCGAAGGGAGAGGAAAAGCGGGGTGTATGTGTGTGTGTGCGCTCGTGTGTGGCGGGGGAGGGCAGGGTGGGAGCGATTATGTCAGTTCAACCCAGAGGGTGTGTCTTTTTATTTATTTATTTAAAAAAAATTTGTCATGAGTCACATTACACAGATCTCCCGGAGGAGAGGAGGAAGCGGATGGGGAGCGAGGGAGGGCGCATAAGAGAAGTTAATCTCAAAATTCCTGTAATTGAAGGTTTGTAAATTTGCCTGGCTGTCCGATTTCAAGTCGGGTTCCCCCCCCCCCCCCCGCATTTTCACTTCCGCCCCACCATAATGCATTCTAGAGGTGGTGAGGACTGTCCTTATCGTAAAACATAAATTATTCTGAACTACTTGCAAAAATGTCTTGCGCTCTCTCTTCCCCAAAAGTTCTTGAACAACATGTTGGCTTTAAAAGTAGCTTAAAATAGAACAGTGTAACTGCCGGTTTCTTGTTTTCTGAGGTTTCTCTCTTTCCGACCTAAGTAAATGCATAGACTATGAATCCAGGTAGATTACCGGACGTATTTAGTCCTAGGACCATAATGTTAAATGTTACTAAGTTTATTAGAACATTCTCAGGCTTTAATTATGTGAGGTTCTTGTTGGTTTTTATTTTAATGATTGAAAGTGATTTATACTGTGATAGTTTGGTTTGTAGATCTTCAGCTGGGTAAACCAACAGTTTGCTGTAGAAGCAGTTAAGGAGTAGAGTCCTTTGTATCAATATAATGACATCAAAAATTCGCTTGTTAGGATAAGGCATAATCCAGACGTGCTCTGAAAGAGTCGAGTTATTGCAATTTAGAACTAAAGTATTTCTAGAAATGCCTTCCATGTGATTATCAAGAACCAATAATTTCTATGTTGGCAAATGGTTTGTTTCCTTTATTTTTAGAAGGAGATACTGTTTTCAGGATATTTTGAATATTTCTCAATTTCCATAGTAACATTGTGTCTTAAGTAGCACCAGTAAGAATTTATCTCCTAAACTTTTTCAAGCTTTTTACTTTAGGAGTTCTGATAAATAAACTTCTTGAATGGCCACCATGTCTACTGTAGTATTTGTTTTTGCAAACTTTGTAGTTAGCCTTTTTTTAAAAAACAATTCTAAAATCTATGGAAAAGTGAATATAGTTTTCAAAAAGAAGAGTGGTCTTGTAGTTTATTGATATTAACATATACAACTTGTATTCACCATAACATGAAAAGCCTTAAAATTGAGGTGAATCTCAATTTGCTGAAAGTTCTGAAGATTCTGAAAATTAAAGGGAAAGCACAGGAAGTTTCTTGTCCCCCAGTCCAGAAAAATCATTTCTTTGTAGAAGTCCATAAATAAGTACTTCATGAAAGGGTGGCTTCTTTTGCGGTTGGGAAATCTGACAAATATATGGTGTGGTAACTGCTACGTGTTGGCAAATGCCTGTTTTAACTTGTCTATTGACTCCTTTTTTTTTTTTTCAGGTAGTTGTGTGCTGTATAGTTTTTATTTTTTTCCTTCCTGACCTCTTTCCTCTTGCCACAGTCATGTAACTCTGAAACACTTTTAAACTTCATTAGTAATATTCCTAGTTAAGATAAATCACGGTGTTTCTTCTGTAATTTTTTTTTTTTTTTTTAAGATTTATTTATTTATTCAAGAGAGACACAGAGAGAGGCAGAGACACAGGCAGAGGGAGAAGCAGGCTCCATGCAGGGAGCAGACGAGGGACTCAATGCCTGAGTCTCCAGAATCACGCCCTGGGCTGAAGGCGGCGTTACCGCTGAGTCCCCGGGGCTGCCCTGTAATCTTAAACATGTTAGTACCGTGGTGCCAAGAGCCATTGCCAATGGCCCCAAATTGTTTTTGGTGGTTCTAAACTTGACACCAGTAAGATATTTTGAACTTGGGTGGGGTGGGGGAGATGAAATTCACACATAGTGTTTATCTTAGTAGCCTTGAAATTTTGAGCAGCATGATGCAGGCTACTAGCTGCCTTCCCTGAGATGGGGTCAGGCTCAGAAGATGATGGAGGCTGTGGAAGTTGATGTAGTAGCTTAGCCTTTGTGACATGCTGTTCTGCTAACTTTGGTGGAATAGGAAACATGTAGTGCTAGAAATATACATTTAGCTGTCTTTTGAGATCTTTCTATATCCTTTCTGTGACCCTGGGTTTGATTAAGTTATGAACATTTTACATAAACATATTACCTCTCAGGGAAAGCATATAGTCCTATATATATATATATGTGTGTGTGTGTGTGTGTATATATATATATATATATATATATACTTAATATAGTCACTTATATTTTGTGAATTTTTTATACTCAAGATGAGTTATTTTATTGCTTGGGTGATTTTTATCCTCAGAGTTCAATTTTTATTTTGTTTTCATACAGTTTGGAAGTACAATTCAGGTGAGTTGTTTAGCAGACAAGTTCTTTTGGCTGTGGTGCAGTTGAGCATAGAGCACTTTATTAGTTCTTCAGGGCCTGTTGACTTTAATTATTAAATTGTTTTATTAATAGCAAAACTTCTCAAAACAGTCTATTACTGTAAAAAAGGATAGTGCTTTTGAAATTGCTATGGGGAAATAATTCTCAAAATATAAAGTATTTTATATATAGACATGAAGAAAAATCTTTGCCTTTTTTTGTCTTCAGTTTGAGTTTTTCTGGTGGGTTAGGTCAAGGACAGTCACTCCTCAACTTGTACATACTCGTATCTGACCAGTTCTCTTTGCTCTACTTTAGGGTCTGTATTGCCATTGTCATGGAAACTGTTTTGGGGAATAGGAAGGTAAGCTAAGTGAAAAGGAGTAGAAACTGCTAAGACAGGTTTCTCAGCATGCAGATTGCTAGATTGGGGTCTTCCAATATACCTTTTTTTTTTAAGCATAAAAGTCTTCCATATAACTTTTTTTAAAAGATTTTATTTATTTATTAATGAGAGAGGCAGAGATATAGGCAGAGGGAGAAGCAGGCCCCATGCAGGAAGCCTGATGTGGGACTCGATCCTGGGACCCCAGGATCATGCCCTGAGCTAAAAAGGCAGACACTCAACCTCTGAGACACCCAGGTGTCCCTATGATTTTCTTTTTTTAAGCAGATGATCAGCCTGTAGTCAGAGGCATCAAATACCTAGCCTAAAGTTCTATATCTTGTTTAGACAGTGTGTAGAATCAAACACGATTTTCCTTTTAATGAATACTGACTGAATGGGGATGTTTACCTGAGCATAGAGGATAAAAAGCTGGTATGAAGAAGGTAGTACTGTAATTGCTTCTACTTGTTGAGTACCTACCCCGTCCCAGCCTCTGCTGGTTGATTTGTATTGTCTTTAATCCTTAAAAAACTCTCCATGATAGGCAGTATTCTTTTATAGTTAAGGAAATTAAGAGTCAGAAAAGTTAAATAAATTTTGTTTGATCATACAGTTAGTAATTGGCAGTCAGGGTTTCTGCCCAACTCCGAGAGGCTCCACAGGCTAAACTCCTGCTATATCACTCTGTCTCCAGACTCCATTGAATCTAGACTAATTCAGAAATGTCATAGGATGAATAGACTCTTGTTGGAAAATCTAGAATCTAACAACTATTTTATCATCGTTTCTTCTGAGTTCCAGGTTGCAAGTATAAGAACAGGTATGTTTGTAATTTGGGGACTTGCCTTCATCACCAAAGGATGGTAGCTTTGGCACTTGAAGTACTGTATTATAGGAATCAGGCTAGTTTTTCATTGAGTTTGGTGGATCCTTTCCTTTCTATGCATCTTTGGTTTTTAAAATTCTGATTCAGCTTTGCAATTGTGATAAGAAAATTTGTATAATAATTAGTAGAAGTTAGCAGGGGCTCCTGGGTGCCTCAATCAGTTAAGTTTCCGCCTTTGGCTTAGGTCATGATCTCAGGGTCCTAGGTTTGAGTCCCAAGTTGGCCTCCCTGCTCAGTGGGGGGGGGGGGGGGGGGAGGTTTGCTTCACCCTCTGTTCCTCCTCCCCACTTGAGCTCTCTCACTCTCTCAAATAGATAAACTCTTAAAAAAATTAGTAAAAGTTAACAAAAAAGTCTTGAAATATTATAATTATTTCTGATTTCCACACAAACTAGGTTCAGTCAAAATGGTTAAGAAAATTAGGGTGGAGGGATCCCTGGGTGGCGCAGCGGTTTAGTGCCTGCCTTTGCCCAGGGCGCAATCCTGGAGACCCGGGATCGAATCCCGCATCGGGCTCCCTGCATGGAGCCTGCTTCTCCCTCTGCCTGTGTCTCTGCCTCCCTCTCTGTGTCATGAATTAAAAAAAATCTTAAAGAAAAAAAGTTTCTAAGAGAGTAGATCTTAAAAATTCTCACTATAGTAAGAAAAAAAAATTATAACTGTGTGGTGATGGATGTTAGCTAGGTTTATTGTGGTGATCATTTTGCAGTATATACAAATACTGAATGATGTTGTACATGTGAGGCTAATGTTATGACAATTTAAAACAAAACGGAGCTTTAGATATTTTATGGAAGATCCTCAGTTGTTTGATTTATACCATGTCACACCATGTTTATTAATGCTGCTGTGAAGCAGATAGGATCTGACCTTCCATATTAGGTCTTACAAAAAGTCCATTCATAAGGATAGAACATTATATCAATTCTTATTATTAATACTCTCAAGGATATGGACTATTCTTTAGGGCTGTATGTTATTTGAAAGTTTGTGTTAAAACTAATGTCCTAGAGTGCCTGGGTGGTTCAGTTGGCTAAGCGTCTGACTCTTGGTTTTTACTCAGGCCATGATCTCAGGGTGGTGAGACAAAGCCCTGCACTGTGCTCTATGCTCAGCGTGAAACCTGCTTGAGATTCTTCTCCCCCTCTGCCTTCACTGCCATGCTCACATGCTCTCCCTCTCAAATAAAATCTTAAAAAAAACAAACAGTTCTCCTTTTTCCTTTTGTAACTTTCGTACTAATAAGAACTTTACCTATGGTGCTTTGATCTAATCCTGATCTGTTTAGATCCTGAGTTTTAGCATGCTTGTATCTTTTGGACATCCTAATTCCTCAGGATGAGGATACTTCTAATGCCTTCTGTGTGCTTCTGTGTCCTCCAGTTGGTTCTGATAGCTAAAGAATGCTAATACTCTGTAGTGGAAGAAAGGTATTTGAACAAATGGGGGTGTGATCTGTGATTGTGTTTGTTTAAAATAAACTTACCATTTCCAATCCATCCTATTTCAAATATAACTTAAAGTATAAGGAAACTGGGTAGCTAGGGTGGCTCAGCATTTTACTGCCTCCTTCAGCCCAGGGCCTCATCCTGGAGACCCAGGATCGAGTCCCACGTCGGGCTCCCTGTATGGAACCTGGTTCTCCCTCTGCCTGTGTCTCTCATGAATAAATAAATTAAATCTTAAAAAAAATGTATAAAGAAACTAATTTTGAACTTTATTTTACTAGTAACACAATAATTAAAAATTCATTATGGAAAATTTCAAACATATTCAGAAATGGAGAGAATATATAATGAAACCTTATGTTCATTACCCATCTTCAACAATTATCAACTCCCGGCCAGTCTCCTTTCATCTATATTCCTCTTAAATCTCCTTACCATTATTGTAAAGCCTATCTTTTACATATCATTTCATCCATGAATATATTAGAATATTGCCCTAAAAGATAAAGGGTTATTATTAAATCTATTGCATAACTTTTATATGTGGAGAAAAAAGATGATGAATGTTATAATTTACAAGTGACAAAAATGAGTAGAAAGCTTTAAAATGGTTAATATATATATTTTTACTGTTAACATTTTTAATTTACAGCCAATTTTGTTAGTGATTCCTGCCATAGGTTGATTAGATATAGCTATACTATTTGGTTCATATGGAATTTTTGTTTTTTTTCCTTTTACGATTTAATTGACTTCATTAAGCAATTCATGAATCTAGGATCATCCCACATAGCAAATAGAGGGGAGCTCCCAAGTGGATTCTTTTTTCTTGAGATATAATTCATATAAAACCAACCATTTTAAAGTATATAGTTTAATGGTATTTTTTACTCTACAGTGTTGCACAATCATCACCTTGATCTAGTTCCAGAACATTTTTATCACTCCTCAGAATAACCTTGTACTCATTAAGCAGTTTGTCCCTATCCCTACCCACCTAGTACCTGGCACCTGCCAATTTGCTTTCTGAATTTTTGTATTCTATACAGTTCATATAAGTGGAATTATATAATACGAGGCCTTTTGTTTGCCTTCTTTCACTTATAGTAAACATTATATTTTTGAAGTTCATTTTATAGCACGTGTTAGTACTTCATCCTTTTTTATGGATAATATTCTACCAAATATACCACATTTTGTTTATCCATTCATCTGTTATTGGACATTTGAATTTCTACTTTTTGGTTATTGTGAATGGTATTATGAAAATTCATGTATGGTGTTTATTGGAGTACTTTTCAGTTCTTTGGTATATACACCTAGGAGTGGTTCATAATGCTCTTTTGTTGTGAAATATATAGCTATCTGAATTTGCACTGTAGTACTATCATATTGCAGTGTAATGAGGGAATTGCAGGCATGAACATATACTCAGAATATGAGTGTAAACTGATAGCAATTAAGACTTGGAGTCTAGGGATCCCTGGGTGGCACAGCGGTTTGGCGCCTGCCTTTGGCCCAGGGCACGATCCTAGAGACCTGGGATCGAATCCCACGTCGGGCTCCCGGTGCATGGAGCCTGCTTCTCCCTCTGCCTGTGTCTCTGCCTCTCTCTCTTTCTCGCTCTCTGTGTGACTATCATAAATAAATAAAAATTAAAAAAATAAATAAAAAGCTATTTAATAAAAAAAAAAAGACTTGGAGTCTAATTTTTCACTTTATATATAAGGTTAATTTCCTTCATTACTGAAGTGATATTAAATATAGGAACTGCACAAATTTTAAACTTTTTAGAAATATACATGGCTTAGACCATTACAAGTTGGTGGAGCATGTGACTCTTGATCTGTGGTTGTGAGTTTGAGCCCTATGTTGGGTATAGAAATTACTTAAAAATAATAAATTTAAAAAATCACTTCTATGTACAACCTTTATTTTTTTATTAAAAATTTTTTTTAAAGCTTTTATTTATTTATTCGTGACAGAGAGAGAGAAAGAGACACACACACACACACACACACACAGGCAGAGGAAGAGGGAGAGAAGCAGGCTCCATGCAGGGAACCCGAAGTAGGACTGGATCCCAGGTCTCCAGGATCACACTCCAGGCCGAAGGCGGCACCAAACCGCTGGGCCACCGGGACTGCCCTATGCACAGCCTTTAAAGAATGTAAAGTTACTGCTGTATAGTTGGGAAACTTAAATTGTTTAAGGCAGAAAATATTTCAGTCATAATATATTTTGAAACTAAAAGTACCTGAAACTTCTGTGAGATTGTCTAATTAAATCAAATGTGAATTCTTCTTCAGAACTTAAATGAAGCATAGTATGCAAGATGTGCATCTGGATAGTCTCAGCCGCTTTTAATTAGAGCAAATTTTTATTTTTTATCTCCTTGAAATTTAAAGGGAACAAAAATATTGTCTAATGAAAGTGTATTATTGAAAAACTTCAGTTTACCTTTACAGGTCACTTGTTTCCTGAATGCTTTATATTTAATTCCTAATACTGATTTTTACATGCTCTGATAAAATTACATTTGATAAATTTTATTTTTTCCTTTTGTGGAAAGGCAAGCATGGTATGCTTTTTTTTTTTTTTTTAAGGTTTATTTTTATTTTTAAATAATCTCTATACCCAACATGAGGCTTGAACTCAGAACCCTGAGATCAAAAATTGTATACTCTACTAAGTCAGCCAGGTGCCCCAAGCATGGATGGTGCTTTTTGAGAATCCTTTCTATTTGTGCCATGAGGGAGTTAATGCCTTCCAGAAAGGTGAACACTGGAAATGTATATAATGCATTATGTAGAAAAAAGATACTTCTTGGTTCAAATACTAGCAACCTGTGACAATAACAAATACTGATTTTAGAAAATTGTGTAGTAGGGCAGCCTGGGTAGTTTAGCGGTTTAACGCCGCCTTCAGCCCAGGGCCTGATCCTGGAGACCAGGGATCGAGCCCCACGTCAGGCTCCCTGCATGGAGCCTGCTTCTCCCTCTGCCTGCGTCTCTGCCTCTCTCTCTCTCTCTCTCTCTCTCTCTGTGTTTCTCTCATAAATAAATAAAATCTTTTAAAAAATAAAACAAGAAAATTGTGTTTATAAAAGGTTTATGAGGGAAGCCTGGGTGGCTGCCTTCGACTCAGGGTGTGATCCCGAAGTTCAGTCGAGTTCCATATTGGGCTACCTGCAGGGAGCCTGCTTTTCCTTCTGCTTGTGTCTCTGCCTCTCACTCTCTATCTCTCTCATGAATAAATCTTAAAAAAAAAAGTAAAAATAAAAAGATTTGTGAATGCCATTTTATTTTTTTTAAGATTTATTTATTTTAGATAGCATGAGCAGGGGGAGGGGCCCAGGAAAAGTGGGGAAGAGCGAGCTAGAGAAGCAGACTCCCCTCTGAGTGCAGAGCCTGACAAGGGCCTCAATGTCACAACCCCGAGATGGTGACCTGAACTGAAATGAAGAGTCAGGTGACCAACCAACTGAGCCACTCAGGTGCCCCTATGCCATTTTAAAATTATGGTTCTACTCACAAGTGGACCCTTAACATAGCCCATCAATCCCACTATATTTTTCATACCAGTGTATTTCTCTGTTTACCATAGACTGTTTTAAGTTTCTCTTCCCTTTTAAAATCTCTTTCCTTTCTCATCTTTTATTCCATGGAGAAAATAGTCCTCATTATATGACGTAATTTTTTACCACTCCATCTCCAATCCTACTAGCATCCTTTGCCAATCTATTCTGTTTCTTTGTTGTAATGGAGGAAAGGTGTCCTTCCTCCTAGCTAAGGTCAGTCCTTATCTTTGCTCTGAGTCCCATTCTCTCTTCCCTTTTTCAGAAGCCTTACGCTTATATCTTCTCTTTATTGAATTTGTGCAGTTGGAATCAAAACATCTCAAGTCTTTATTGTATGAGCAAATTATCCTTTGACTTCATAGATCCATGTGGTACCTGGCCTCTTTTTCCCATGTTGCTTAGAGTTTTATTAGAATTATTGTATACACCCTCCTCCATCCCTCACTTTGCATTCACTCTTTAACCTGTTTTGTTCTGTCATTACTTTTCCACTGAAATTATGTTCAGTAACCTACATGCTGCAAAATTCATTGAAAGCTGTTTAGTTCTCATTTTTTTCTAAAGATTTGTTTATTTATTTTGGAGAGTGAGTATGCAGACATTAGCGGGAGGGGTGGAGGGAGAGAGAATCCGAGCCCAATGTGTGCTCGATCTCACAACCCTGAGATGGTGACCTGAGCTGAAACCAAGAGTTCTATGCTCAACTGACTGAGCCATCTGGGTGTGTGCCCTCTGTTGAGTTCTCATTTTGCTTGTCTTCTCAGCATCATTTCACAAAATTGACTACTTTCCCTTTTTAGGAAAAGCCAATCCTTTGGCTTTTATGATGACATTCTTTCCTACTTTTCCTGTTACTCTCTGGCCCCTTATTCTCCTTTACTTTTAAGTATTGTTTAAAAATTTATTATTTTTTTTAAGGTACTAGGGGTTGGTGTTTTTTTTTTTTTTTTGAGTGTAGTCGATACATAATGTTAAATTAGTTTTAGTTCAAGGTAGTGATTCCAGAGAAGTCTATACATTATGCTTACCACAAATGTTGTTACCATTTGTCACCATACAATGCTATTATAGTATCATTTGACTATATTCCCTATGCTGTGGCATTTATCTCTGTGACTTACTCATTCCATAACTTAAAGACTATAGCTCCCACTCCCCTTCACCCATTTTGTCCAACTCTCCACCCTGCCTTTAAGTATTAAAGTGGTCTAATTGATACTTCTGCTTATTTGAATCATATGTGCCTCAGACTTATGATGCTAGAAACTGAATTCATCACCTCTCCCTAGTCTCCTTTACTACTGTCCATTCACTCACCTATTAGAAACCTAGGCATCATT
This sequence comes from Canis lupus baileyi, assembly GCF_048164855.1. Taxonomy (NCBI): domain Eukaryota; kingdom Metazoa; phylum Chordata; class Mammalia; order Carnivora; family Canidae; genus Canis; species Canis lupus. The sequence goes on from NC_132842.1 coordinate 5,265,540, forward strand.
CTTGAGTCCATTATTCCTCTTTGTCCTCTCTTCCCTTCATCTGTAACAGGTCCTGTTGATTTTTAAATTGACTTATTCTACCATCCCAGTGTAAAGCTTAGATAACTGCTATAGCTTCTAATTGTCTTTACATCACCATGAATCTTCCTCTGATCACGTTCCCATTGTATATCCTGTGGCTTAAGTGGTATTTTCAAAAGAAATCTGATCATGTCACTCCCTGCTTAAAAATCTTTTAATGATTCCCCGTAAGTATACAGTCTCACAATAAGACCTAAGAGGCCCTATATAGTACAGCTCCTATTTTTCTAGTTTTGCTGCATTCATCCTATTACCTTTATCTCACCAGTTATATTGGCCTTTCAGTTTTTGCAGTTTCATTCTTTTCTGCCTTTGCAAATGTTGTTCTCTGTCATTCCTCTCAGTCTGAATATTACTATTTGTCAGGTCTTGTAGTTCAGAAAGAATTACCGTATTAAATCATTCATTCTTCACTTGATAAAAATTCCTTGAGTACCTACCATTTCTCAGATACTCTCCTCTTAGGTCCCAGAGATGCTATAGTGAGTAAGGCCAAGCACCTCCCCTTATGAATTTTTCATTATAGAGGTTAGGAGACAGACAATGAGCAAAAAAAAAAAAAAAAAAGACTGTTTTGGACAGGGAGAAGTGTTGTTTGGATAATTAAATGGGAAAAGAAAGTGATTAATGGGCAGAGGAACTGAATTGATATTTTTCCAAAGAAAACATACAGATGGCCAGAAGACACATGGAAAAATGCACAACATTACTAATCATCAAGGAAATGCAAATGAAAACCACAATGAGATATCACCTTATACCTGTCAGAATGATTTAAATCATAAAAAACAAGAAATAACAAGTGTTGGTGAGGATGTGGAGAAAAAGGAAGCTTATGCACTGTTGGTGAAATGTAAATACATACAGCCTTAATAGATAATAGTATGTGAGTTCCTCAAAAATCAAAAATAGAAATACCATATGATCCAATAATTCCACTACTGTTTACCCAAAGAAAATGAAAACACTAATTTGGAAAGATACATGTGCCCTTGTGTTCATTGCAGCATTATCTACAATAGCCGAGTTATGGAAGCCATCTAAATGTCCATTGATGGTTTATGGATAAGGAATATATGGTATATACGCAGACAGGAATATTACTCAGCCATGAAAAGGACAAGAATTTGCCATTTGTGGCAACATAGATGAATCCAAGTGAAATAAATCAGACTAAGAAAGACAGATACTGTAGTATTTAACTCATGGGGAAACTAAAAAAAACAAAACAAATGAATAAACAATAAATTGATTCAGACTTGTAAATATATAGAACAAACTGATGGTTGCCAGAGGGAAGGAAGTATGGGCAAAATGGATGAAGAGGAGTGGGGGATATGGGCTTCCAGTTATGGGATGAATAAATCATAGAACTAAAGGGCACAGCATAGGGAATATAGTCAATGATACTGTAATAGTATAGCATATTGACAAATGGTAGCTAATTATTGTGGTGAGTGTAGCATAATATATAGATTTCTCTGGATACACTGTTGTATACCTGAAACTAATGTAACATTGTCAATTATACTCAAAAAACTAAATATAACAAAGCAAATAATATTACTCTGAACTGGTTTAAAAAAAAAAAAAGATAATTAGGAGATCCTGCAAGATGGCAGAGGAGTAGGGTCCCCAAGTCACCTGTCTCCACCAACTTACCTAGGTAATTTTCAAATCATCCTGAACACCTACAAATTCGACCTGAGATTTAAAGAGAGAACAGAAGGAATACTACAGAGAGAAGAATTTGCACTTCTAACAAGTACAACTCGTTTTTAGCCACTCTGCACTGAGCAAAAGGACTAGAAAGAAGAACTCACCACAAAAGAAAGAATCAGAAACAGTATTCTCTGCCACAGAGTTACAGAATTTGGATTACAATTCAATGTCAGAAAGCCAATTCAGAAGCACAATTATAAAGCTAGTGGTGGCTCTGGAAAAAAGGATAAAGGATTCAAGAGACTTTATGACTGTAGACTTTAATCAAGCCAAAATTAAAAATCAATTAAATGAAACGTAATCCAAACTGGAGGTCCTAACGACAAGGATTAATGAGGTAGAAGAGAGTGACATAGAAGACAAGTTGATGGTAAGGAAGAAAGCTGAGGAAAAAAGAGAAAAACAAAGACCATGAGGAAAGGTTAAGGGAACAAAACCAGGAGTTGGTTCTTTGAAAGAATTATTAAGCTAGATAAACCATCAGCCAGCCAGTCATTTCAAAAGAGAAAAGGTTCTAATTAATAAAATCACGAAAAAGGAGAGATCACAACCAATACCAAGGAAATACAAACGATTTTTTAAATTTATTTTTAAAAATTTATTTATTTATTTATGATAGTCACACACAGAGACAGAGGCAGAGACACAGGCAGAGGGAGAAGCAGGCTCCATGCACCGGGAGCCCGACGTGGGATTCGATCCCGGGTCTCCAGGATCGCGCCTTGGGCCAAAGGCAGGCGCCAAACCGCTGCGCCACCCAGGGATCCCTACAAACAATTTTAAAAACATATGAGCAGCTTTACGCCAATAAATTAGGCAATCTAGAAGAAATGGACGCATTTCTGGAAAACCACAAACTACCAAAACTGGAACAGGAAGAAATAGAAAACCTGAACAGGCCAATAACCAGGGAGGAAATTGAAGCAGTCATCAAAAACCTCCCAAGACACAAAAGTCCAGGGTCAGATGGCTTCCCAGGGGAATTCTATCAAACATTTAAAGAAGAAACAATACCTATTCTACAAAGCTGTTCCAAAAGATAGAAAGAGATGGAATACTTCCAAACTTGTTCTGTGAGGCCAGCATCACATTAATTGCAAAACCAGACAAAGACCCCACCAAAAAGGAGAATTATAGACCAATATCCCTGATGAACGTGGATCCAAAAGTTCTCAACAAGATACTAGCCAATAGGATCCAACAGGACATTAAGAAGGTTATTTACCATGATCAAGTGGGATTTATCCCCGGGATGCAAGGCTGCTTCAACACTCGTAAAGCAATCAATGTGATAGATCACATCAAGAAGAGAAAAATCAAGAACAATATGATCCTCTCATTAGATGCAGAGAAAGCATTTGACAAAACACAGCATCCATTCCTGATCAAAACTCTTGAGGGTGTAGGAATAGAGGGAACATTCCTCAGCATCTTAAAAGCCATCTACAAAAAGCCCACAGCACATATCATTCTCAATGGGGAAACACTGGCAGCCTTTTCCCTAAGAACAGGAACAAGACAGGGATGTCCACTCTCACCACTGCGATTCAACATAGTACCAAAAGTCCTAACCTCGGCAATCAGGCAACAAAAAGAAATAAGAGGCATTTATATTGGCAAAGAAGAAGTCAAACTCTCCCTCTTCGCTGATAACATGATACTGGACGCAGAAAACCCAAAAGACTCCACTCCAAGATTGCTAGAACTCATACAGCAATTCAGCACTGTGGCAAGATACAAAATGAGTGCCCAGAAATCAGTGGCATTTCTGTACACTAGCAATGAGACTGAAGAGAGAGAAATTAAGGAGTCAATCCCATTTACAGTTGCGCCCCAAAGCGTAAGATACCTAGGAATAAACCTAACCAAAGACGTAAAGGATCTATACCCTCAAAACTGCAGAACACTTCTGAAAGAAATTGAGGAAGACACAAAGAGATGGAAAGATATTCCATGCTCATGGATTGGAAGAATGAATATTGGGAAAATGTCAGTGCTGCTCATGGCAATTTACACATTTAATGCCATCCCTATCAAAATACCATGGACTTTCTTCAGAGAGTTGGAACAAATCATCTTAAGATTTGTGTGGAATCAGAAAAGACCCTGAATAGCCAGGGGAATATTGAAAAAGAAAACCAGAGGTGGGGGCATACAATGCCAGATTTCAAGTTGTACTACAAAGCTGTGGTCATCAAGACAGTGTGGTATTGGCACAAAATCAGACACAGATCAATGGGACAGAATAGAGAACCCAGAAATGGGCTCTATTAGTTGACCAACTCTGTGGTCAACTAATATTTGACAAATCAGGAAAGACTATCCACTGGAAAAAAGACAGTCTCTTCAATAAATGTTGCTGGGAATATTGGACAGCCACATGCAGAAGAATGAAACTAGACCATTCTCTTACACAAAGAAAAACCCAAAATGGATGAAAGATCTAAATGTGAGACAAGAATCCATCAAAATCCTGGAGGAGAACACAGGCAACACCATTTTTGAACTTGGCCACTGCAACTTCTTGCAAGATACATCTATGAAGGCAAGGGAAACAAATGCAAAAATGAATTATTGGGAGTTAAGATAAAAAGCTTCTGCACAGCCAAAAAACCGTCAACAAAACTAAAGGACAACCTACAGAATGGGAAAAGATATTTGTAAATGACCTATCAGAATAAGGGCTAGTATCCAAGATCTGTAAAGAACTTAGTAAACTCAACACCCAAGAAACAAATAATCCAATCATGAAATGGGCAAAAGACATGAACAGAAATTTCACCAAAGAAAACATACACATGGCCAACAAGCACATGAGAAAATGCTCTACATCACTTGCCATCAGGGAAATACAACTCAAAACCACAATGAGATACCACCTCACACCAGTGAGAATGGGGAAAATTAACAAGACAGGAAACAACACATCTTGGAGAGGATGTGGAGAAAGGGGAACCCCTTTTGCACTGTTGGTCGGAATGTGAACTGGTGCAGCCACTCTGGAAAACTGTGTGGAGATTCCTCAAAGAGTTAAAAATAGATCTGCCCTACAACCCAGCGATTTTACTGCTGGGGATTTACCCCAAAGATACAGATGCAGTGAAATGCCGGAACACCTGCACTCCAACGTGTACAGCAGCAATGTCACAATAGCCAAACTGTGGAAGGAGCCCTGGTGTCCATCAAAAGATGACTGGATAAAGAAGATGTGGTTTATGTATACAATGGAATATTACTCAGCCATTAGAAACGACAAATACCCACCATTTGCTTCAACGTGGATGGAACTGAAGGGTATTATGCCGAGCGAAGTAAGTCAATTGGCGAAGGACAAACATTATATGATGTCATTCATTTGGGGAATATAAAAAATAGTGAAAGGGCATAAAAGGGAAAGGAGAGAAAATGAGTGGGAAATATCAGTGAGGGTGACAGAACATCAGAGACTCAACTCTGGGAAACGAAGAAAGGGTAGTGGAAGGGGAGGTGGGCGGGAGGATGGTGGGTGGGTGGTTGGGGTGACTGGGTGACGGGCACTGAGGGGGGCACTTGATGGGATGACCGCTGGGTGTTATGCTATATGTTGGCAAATCGAACCCCAAATAAAAAATATACAAAATAAAAAAGGAAATGGAGTGATGATACAGAAAATTTGAATTGGAAGGAGGACTTCTTTAATTAGGGAAGTTAGGTAGTGGCTCTGTGGAGATGGCATTCGAGCTGGAGGGTAGATATGGCATCTTCCATTGGAAGATCTGAGGAAAAGGAAAGATGGGAAAAATCTAAGAGTAATGTGGCTAGAGGAGAGTTTGTGAGAGGGGAAACTGCTAGGAGAGAGGGCAGAGAGATTGTTGGAAGCCAGATTATGAGGAGCTTTGAAGGCCTTGAAAAGAGGTTTGATTTTATTCAAAGTGTGATGGGGTTATCTTTAGAGTACTTGATTTACTCTTTAAAAGAATCATTCACGCTACTGAGTGGAAAGCGTACTGAAGGGAAGGCAAGAGCAGAATCAATCAGCAGGGAGGGTATGGTGGTAGTCCAGGTAGGAAATGAGAATTGTTTGTACTTCAGTGGTGGGGTGGGGATTTGAGGGGAGAGCTTGGATATTTTTAAGGCAGAGCTGGACAGAACTTTCAGCAGATTGGATGTGGAGTATGAGGAAAAGAGGACTCAAAGGATGACTCTTAGTTTAAATTTTTTTCTAAGTATGCTAGTGGATGGTAGTGCATCTGTGGGAGGATGTTAAGAGTACTGATTGTTAAGTATGAGATGCCAGTTAGACAACCAAATAGACCAGATGGTCATTCTGGAGCTTAGGAAAGAGAGTTAGAGATCCACTTTTATGAATCATTATAGAATAGATTAGCACTGTCTCATAGAAATATAATGTGAGGCACATATGTTATTTAAACATTTTCTAATGCTACATTAGAAAAAGTATGAAGAAACAGGTTGAAATTAATTTTAATAACCCAGTGCATCCAAAATGTAATTACTTCAGTAAGCAATCAGTATAGTTAATTAAAGGGATATTTTACATTTTTCTTCTTTTTATTATTTTTTTTTTGTACTAAGTATCTGGAATCTTATGAATTTGATACTTAACAGCACGTCTTAGTTGGGACATGGATAGTGAAAAATGGGGGTGGGGATTAATGGGTTGAAGTCCTATGATGTGAAAGCATAGTTGGAATTGAGGTACTAGAGTAAATAAACTGCAGAGATACAAGTTATGTGTTTAGAATGTGGGATTTTTTTTTAAATTTTGCCTTTTTTTTTTTTTTTTTTTTTTTAAATTAGAGGCAGAGAGAGAGAGAGGCAGGCAGAGAGGCAGAGACACAAGCAGAGGGAGAAGCAGGCGCCCTGCAGGGAGCCCGATGTGGGACTCAATCCCGGGTCTCCAAGATCACACCCCAGCCTGCAGGCGGCGCTAAACCGCCACCGGGGCTGCCCTAGAATGTGGGATTTTTGAAATTGGTATAATGACTCGTGATGGACATGGGAGATTTTTTTTAACTTTTAGTTTTGAAGTAATTTGGGACTTAGAGAAAAGTTTCAGAACCAATAAACTGGTTTCTCCCAAGTTTAATATCTCATTGTACAAGAACATGGGAGTTTTTGACTGTGGTGAAGAAAAAATGGAAGAAAAAATTGTTTCAGTTCAGGAGGTCAAGTGAGAGGCAGGATTTTTTGGTGGATTATCTGAGTGTATGTTGACATCACTAAGAATAATGATAGAAATATTGGTGATTTAGTGAGCTAGATGTTAGACCCTCCAGTGTGATGGTTGTTGGTAGATGACACAAGGAGCTTACTTCCATAGAGACCTCTTCCCTGTCCCACCAGGTCAGTTTATACTCTGTTAAATGCTCTCCTTGTATCCTATATATTTCCTCTGTGGCACTCATTGTATCTATTTGACACTTGATGCTAATCTCCAAGAAAGCAGGACCAGGTTCGTTTTAATTATTACCATATCTCCAGTTTCTGCTCGATAACAGGCACATAAGTTTTCAGAAGTTTATATAAAGTATGAAGGAGTCTAGAAGCTTAGTTCTAGTCCTCATTCCAGGCTGTAACCACCCTTTAACTCTACCTTCTGTAAAATGGCAGATTTGAACTAGACTGTGTCCAGAGTGACAACTCTTTATTCTTATTTTAAAAAATAAAAACATTTTTATTTGAAAAAAATTTTGTTATTAATTCTAGTTATTTAATATATTAGCTCCAGGTGTACAGTACAGTGATTCAACAATTCCATGAATCATCAGTGCTCATCATGACAAGTACACTCCTTAATCCTTAGATTGACAATTCTGATGGTCTGTAGTTAAAGTTTGTTCCTGTGTGTATGATTTTCAGCCTATTATGTTTTTCATTAGTTTGTTTCTGAGTTCTTCAGTTTTCTCAGGAAAAAAAAAAAAAAGCCTCTTGATCTACTTACACCTATTCCTTCCATTGTGTTGTTAGCAGATGTTATATTTAAATGTTTACTTTGTTATAACTAAGATATCAAGAGACTGAATAAACAGATTGTTCAGGAAATGAATTAATTCCAGTTATCAACTGTGATTCCTCTTAAACATTCTTAAAACCTAACCTTTTTGTTAAAATCAATTTTTTCAAGTCCTACTGAAGAGAGAAAATGTAGGTGAGAATGTGTTAGAATATCTTTTTCTTTATCTCTTGATTAGTTGTCTACAGTATAGATCAATGATATTGAAACTTATGGTCTTAGGACTCCTTTATATATACTCTTGAAGTATTGAGGTCCTCAGAGAATTTTTCTTTAGGTGGGCTATATCAATATTTACTGTATCAGAAATTAAGACAAAGTTTAAAACATTAATTCAGTTAAATAACATGTAATGGGTTTATTTTTAATGTAAATAATATATTTTTGGGGACACCTGGGTGGCTCAGCAGTTGAGTGTTTGGCTCAGGGTGTGATCCCCATCCCGGGATTGAGTCCCACATCGGGTTCCCTGAGAGGAGCCTGCTTCTCCCTCTATGTCTCTGCCTCTCTCTCTCTCTCTCTGTGTCTCTCATTAATAAATAAATAATTCTTTAAAATATATATATATATATATATATATTTTGAAAAATAACCATAGTTTTCCAAAACAAAAAAATTATGCTTAATAGGAAGAGTGGCACTGTTTTATATTATTGCACATCTCTTTAGTGACTAGCTAATAGCTAAATTCTCATCTACTTTTGTATTCAACCTATTTTATTTTGGTTGAAGTATATTAGAAAATGCTTCATACAGTTGTGTAGTTGGAAGGAGGAGTTGGATTTGGGAGGAGTGTTTTGATTGTGCATATAGTTGTGGAAAATTTTTTTGATACTTCATCAAAACTTGGTACATAATAGTTTCCTAAAAGTTGGTTGCAGTGTGGACTCTGAAGCCATATCAATAAACATTGTATACTCCATTACATTAGAAATTGTTGCATAGGTCATTTGGAAAAGTAGCGAAAACCTTTTAAGTTCATGTTGATAGATAGAGGTTTTCAAAAATTCTAATTTTTGCTTGAAAGCTTGAATTTTACATTGGCAACAAGTATTACCAATTCTTTTCTTTGAAGTGATAGGCTCATCTTGTTAGCCATAGTTTGTCCGTTGTTTTTTGAAGTAACAATGAACTCATTTTTGAAGTCTTTTTTTTGAAGTTCCATGGAAAAGTGTTTTTTTCAGCTTTTAGATAAATTGCACAAGTGCTTTTTCTTAAAGGCAACCATCATACCTAGAATGCAGAAGTATTTTTGTCACATCTTAAGGGGTAAAATTTAATACAATTATATTTTTTCTCTTTCTTAAAGAACATTTTTATTATTATTATTATTATTATTATTATTATTATTAAAGATTTTATTTATTCATGACAGAGAGAGAGAGGCAGGGACACAGGCAGAGGGAGAAGCAGGCTCCATGCAGGAAGCCCGATGTGGGACTCAATCCCCAGTCTCCAGGATCACACCCCGGGCTGCAGGCGGCACTAAACCGCTGCGCCACCCGGGCTGCCCAAGAACATTTTTAAATGAAGCTATTGTGTCATGTGTTCCTCCCTGTCTGTCACAGCCCCGTGAGTGGTTAGTGATATAGAGCACAATAATTATTAGTACAGTTGGTGACAGGGACTTGATTCATGTTAGGAGGCTGATGGTTTGTCACCTTTGCTTCTTCACCATTGTTGCAAATGTAAACACAGAAAAGAAGGCAAATAGCGTTAGTATTATTGTGAAAATAGTTTTGACCTTGTGAATCCCCTGAAAGAGTCTTAGGCATCTTTTGAGGTCTGCAGACCACACACTTTGAGAAGTTTTGTATAGATGATTGGTTTAGTAGACTTAATGTCTTCCTTTTGTGGTAGTAATAGGAATCTGAATTTTAAATATGACTATATAGCACTATGTATTTTGGACATTTCTGACTAAAGTAGCTTGAGTAATTCCTCATAAAAATATAAAGTTCCTTATGTAGGAATTCTCTTAGCATTGTGTATATTGTGTTAATTATTTGGATCGTTTTTATATTCTGGGTCGTGTTATTGCTCTGTTTATTTTATCTCTCAGTAGCACTAATTTTGAAAGTTTAAAAAATTTCATATATGTTTTCTCCAAATTTCAACAATACTAAACATTTTGTAATGTTTTGGAATAAATTTATTTCATTAATACAAAGTTCAAATTACATGATTGTAAAGAAGCAGTATGAAATACTAATTTTAAAGTGATACAATAATTATTTATTTCTAATTTGAGTATAGTCCAGATTAGGTTTGAAGAAATCTGTTCTTGATATTATCCACGTTATATATCTTCCTTTCCTATATTGATATATTTATGTCTTTTTTTTTTAAAGACTTTATTTATTCATGAGAGACAGAGAAAGAGAGAGAGAGAGACAGAGACACCGGCAGAGGCAGAAGCAGGCTCCATTCAGGGAGCCTGATGTGGGACTCGATCCCCAGACTCCAGGATCACAACCTGAGCTAAAGGCAGATGCTCAACTACTGAGTCACCCAGGTGCCCCTAAACCTTTTTCTTTCAAAAAGGTTGAGAAACCTATTTTATTTTTTAGCTCCATATTCCATTAAAATTAGTATTCAATTGATAATACTATTCAGATTTTACTTTGAATAGTGGGAAGACAACTTGATGCTATGCCCTTTCTTTCACAATATTCAGAAAATACCGGAAAGAACCTAAAGAAAACTGGCAAAATTTTATAGGATCCCAAGTTCTAAGAGAAATTTTCAGTAAAATGAAAGATGTCTAATTAATATATAACATAGTTCACATGACAGAATATAATAATTTGTCACCTGTTTAGTTATTCAGGTTTTCACTGATTACTATGTTCTAGAGTGTGTTATGTGAATTAGGTATAATCTCTTTAAGATAATCTCTGCCTTCCTCACAAATCAAATCACATATTTTAATAAGTTTTATCTAGGGAAGTACATGTTGACTTGAGAGCATATATAAGATGCCTCCACCTAGCCTGTGTATCAAAGAAGTAATATTGGAGTTGGGATATAAAGAATTAGTATATGTTAACCAAGAAGTTTTGAGGGAAGGAGAAACAATGTATTTACCCAGAGGGAACAGAAACATAACTGAGTGAGAGCAGAATGAGAGCAGAGTGATTTTCAACAAGATAAAGACCTGTGTGTGCTTTAGAGTATAGTGAGTAAATAAAGGAAAGTAACCTTTGAGGAATTAGGTAAGGATGAGACCTTTTTAATTTCGGCCTGATGAGATCTAAATTCTGCAGTCATGAAGTCTCTTGAATCCTTTATGCTTTTTTCTAGAGCCACCAGTAGCTTTGTAATTGTGCTTCTGAATTGGCTTTCTGACACTGACTTGTAATCCAAATTTTGTAACTCTGTGGGAGAGAGGACTGTTTCTGATTCTTTCTTTTGTGGTGAGTTTTTCCTTCTAGTCATTTTGCTCAGTGCAGAGTGGCCCAAAACAAGTTGTACTTGATAGAAGCACAAACTCTTCTCATGTAGCGTTCCAGCTGTTCTCTCTTTAAATCTCAGGCCGAATTCGTAGGTTTTCAGGATGATTTGAAAGTTATCTAGGTAAGTTGGTGGAGACAGGTGACTTGGGGACCCTACTCTTCTGCCATCTTGCCCCACCTCTCAAGGATGAGATCAGTAAAGCTTTATAGGCTATGTTAAGAATGTTGGTCTTTTTTTATGAGGCTGATGAGAAGACATTTTTCAATGTCTTTTAAGCAATGGGATGATATTATTTTTACTCTTTTAAAAAATTACTCATGTTAAGAGTGAAGAACAGATTGGAAGGCTTGTGTATGGATTGGAAGGAGCTCAAGAAGAGATTGGGGGGAGGCTAGTTTAGAGTTGATGGTAGCAAGTGGTGGTGAATGATTTAAAATCTTTAGTGCTTGGAATCAGTGTGATAGGCTGTGGCTACTTTTCTAGAAAAACTGAGGTTATAGGGATGTGTTAGAGGTAGTTCAAAAAATAGTTAATTTGATATTTGACAAATATTTATTGTCTGAAAGACTCCTAAGTACTGTAATGTCATGTTGTGATGTCTACTATATGGGATATAGTTATGTAAAAATCATTGACTAAAAGCAGATTATAAAGCCTTAAATTTAAGAAAGAGAAAATTGATTTATAGTACTGATACTTAAATGAAAAAATATTCTGTATGGAAGAAAATAATTGTTATTTTTGAAAAGTTTTCAATTTTAGTTTTGGCAGTCAATAGAATTTTGCTTATGGAAAGAAAAAAATGTGAAGCAGTTTTTTTGTAAGAGCATCTGGATACATTCCTACAAAAGATTCAAATAATAGTATTGAATTAAAGGCAAAATCTAAAATTCCCCTTTCTTTTTGTCCTCCCCACATTCCTGCTCATTCCCTACCCCAAATTGTTGTCAAGTTTGTTTTGTATCCTACTTTTTACTCAAAGGGTGAGGTGGTTTGGGAAGATTGATCTGGCATTGGTGCAGGGTGGATTAGTGAAGAGACAGACTGGATGCCTAATGACTAATTAGAGGACTTGTATTTGTACAAATGCAAAGAATATTTCTTGAATTGAGAGAGCTGCAGTTACGATTGAAAAGGAAGGAATAGGGATCCCTGGGTGGCGCAGCAGTCTGGCGCCTGCCTTTGGCCCAGGGCGCGATCCTGGAGACTCGGGATCGAATCCCACGTCGGGCTCCCGGTGCATGGAGCCTGCTTCTCCCTCTGCCTATGTCTCTGCCTCTCTCTCTCTCTGTGACTATCATAAATAAAATAAAAAAAAAAAAAAAAGAAAAGGAAGGAATAAATGTAAGCATCAGGAAACCTTGGTGAAGGAGATATGGGTAGATATGGAGAGGGAGAACTCAGAGATGACTTATTTTTACCTGTAGCCATTCTCTTCCAGCATAAAGCTAATACGCCTACAGAAGGTAATTTGCAGTCACAGAAGTGAATCTATAGACCCTTTCTTTTCAGCCGTTAGTACACAGTTGATTCCAACACTTCCCAGGTTTTACTCCTCCACAGTTGAATTGATAGGCAGAGCAGTGGGTTGGAAAATAGGAATAAGGCTTGACTGTTAGCTGGCTGTGTGGGCAGAAGTTGGGAGAGGGAGGAAAGAGAGGAAAGAGACTCCCAAGGGTCTCTGGCTATGTAGTATGATGACATGAGGTTGAGGTGCAAGTTTCTCCTTCTAATGTTAATTTTGATGTTCTGTCATAATGTTCTGTATTACAGATGTTGACATTTTTAGACCCTTAGAATCTTTTTATAAATGCTTCCAAGACATGTGTGACTTATATGTGGATTGATAATTATTCCTTTAAAAAAGAAACTTTTAGAGACTTTAAGAACAGTGCAGCGTTTAGGGGTTTCTGGGAAGACTTTTCATAAAGACGGAGTTTAGCGGAGTCATGAGTTTAAAGAGTTAAGGGGCAAGGGAAGTTGGGAGGCAAAGGAGGTGGGTAGCAGGAACAGCATGTATACCGATAACATGTTTGAGAGAGGTATGAGTAGTTTGCTTTTGATAGTGTCAGATGTAGGGGAGAGAAGTAGGGGAGGAGATGAGAGCTCAGTGGAAAAACAGGCAGACTTCAAACCCAAAACTTGTCATTAAACTGTAGTTGATCAATTCATTGTTTCCTACATTTGACAACAGAGAAACAATGTTTTAAATTTAACATCGATAAGATGAAATTGTGCTTTTGCTGTGTCCTCATATGTATTATTTGTCTAGACATTTGATGTAATCAACAGAAACCAATGAATAAATGGGTAAATGCAGGAAAATTGAATTATAGATCTAAATAAATCGTTCTTGTATGAACTAAGTGTCATGACTCAGGACTGCCGGCATTAGTGGATTTATTATTAGTGTTTATTAGTATCTTGTGGAATATGAAGTCACTTATTTCCAATTCAGTTGTGCATTTCTTCCACTCATCCTTACTCCTTACTTCCCCCCACCCAAAACACACACATACACACAAAGAAAGGAAGAAAGGCAGCACGTTGCTATCTATATGAAAATCCTTCTACTGTCTGATTTTTTGTTTTGTTTTACTTAGGTTTTGAGTGAAGAGGTGAGATGGTTTAAGATGAGAGTGTAAATAATAACATCACTGAGAAGAATTGTAATAAAAACATTCTTTTTACAATCAGAAGTCCTAGAAAATTTGCTTTCACCAAGATGTTTTGACTTCATGAATACTATAAATCATGTAATGATCTTGTTTCTTTATCTTTGTGGATTCATGGAGATCAGAGCCAAACTTATGGTTCCAACTTATTAACTAGGACTGTGCGGTCTCTTGGTCTGTGGATTAATGTCTTGCCTTTATATTATTGGATATCCTGACTTTTGTATATTTTGCTGTTAGGTACACATGTTTTTATGTACTGATATAGTAATAGCTAATGGCCTTATTCCAGACCAGTGAAATTAAAATCTTTTTAGAGGGAAATGAAGATTAGATCAAGTCCAGGCCTCTGGATTTTTTTTTAAAAGCTCACTAGGGGGTGTTGATTCTCTCCTAGGATTGAGAATCACTTATTCTAGAGCAGGATGTTTGCAGCAAAGGGCTGGATAGTAATTTTAGGCTTTATAGGCCATATGATCTGTCATAAATATTAAACTCTGTTTGTAGTAAGAATGCCATAGATGATATGTAAATGTGTTCTAATAAAACTTTGTTTGCAGAAACAGGAGCATATATTTACCCCAAGGATCATAGATCATAGTTTGTAGAGCCCTGTTCTATAGCGTGAACTTCAGTGACTATGCTATACTGCTGATGGACCAAAACTGTGTTTGAACTAACATATAGAGGCTAATGGATTTCTTTTTTAATTTTTATTCTTTTAAAGATTTTAGTTATTTATGAGAGAGAATGTGTGCATGCATGCATGAGGGAGAGCATAAGCAGGGGGAAAGAGGCAGAGGAAGTGGGAGAAGCAGACTCTTCACTGAGCAGGGAGCCTGATACAGGGCTCTATCTCAGGATCCCAGGATGCTGGGATCAGGACCTGAGCCAAAGGCAGATGTTTAACCGACTGAGCCACCCAAGTGCTGCCTTCTTTTTTTTTAAAAAGAGACTTCAAAAAAATAGACTTTTTAAGAATAGTTTTAAGTTCACAGCAAAACTGAGTGGAAGGTACAGAGATTTGCCATATACTCTCCATCCCTACACATGCATAACCTCCCACATTAACAATATCTACCTCCAGGATGGTTTGTTACTGTTGATGAACGGTGAACGATTGATAATCACTCAGAGTCTGTAGTTTATTCGTTTACATAGTTTGGGGTTAACTTTTGGCGTTGTATTTTCTCTGGGTTTTTGTTTTATTATTATTATTATTATTATTATTATTATTATTATTATTTATGATAGAGAGAGAGAGAGGCAGAGACGCAGGCAGAGGGAGAAGCAGGCTCCATGCACCGGGAGCCCGATGTGGGATTCGATCCTAGGTCTCCAGGATCGTGCCCTGGGCCAAAGGCAGGGGCCAAATCGCTGCGCCACCCAGGGATCCCCTCTTTGGGTTTTTACATATGTCTTTGACAGCTGTATACCACTGTAGTATTATACACAGTGGTTCTCTGCCCTAAAAATCCTTTGTACATCAAACTATTCATCCCTCCCTTCTAACCCCAGGCAGTCAGTGATCTTTTTACTGTCTCTATAGGTCTGCTTTATCAAGAATTCCTATAGTAGTTGGAATCCTACAGTAAATACCCTTTTCAGATTAGCTTCTTTCACAAAGTAATCTGCATTTAAAGTTTCTCTATGTCCTTTCCTATCTTGAAAGTTCATTTGTTTTTAGCTCTGAATAATATTGCATTGTCTGGATGTGTACTACAATTTATGTATCAGTTCAACTCACTGAAAGACGTCTTGGTTGCTTCCAAGTTTTGGCAATTATGAGTAAAAGATGCTAAAAACATTTTTGTGCAAGTTTTTATGTGTATAGTTTCCGTTTCCAAAGTGACTGTACCATTTAGCATTCCCACCATGGATGAATGAGAGTTCTAGTTGCTTCATTCATATCCTTATCAGTGTTTGGTGTTGCCATTGTTCTGGAGTTGGGCCATTTTAATAGATATATAGTGATAACTTGTTTTAACTTGCATTCCCTGATGACATATGATATGGAGCATGTTTTCATATATGCTTATTTTCTGTATATTTTCTTTGATGAGGTGTCTCTAAGGTCTTTGGCCCATTTTTAATTGGATTGTTTGTTTTCTTATTGTTGAGTTTTAAGAGTTCTTTATATTTTTTGGATATGTTTTGCAAATATTTTCTCCCATTCTGTGTCGTGTCTTTTCATTTTCAAGACCGTACCTTTGCAGGGCAGAAATAAAAACAAATAAAAGAAAAACCCGGTCTTAGATTCATTGATCTTTTCTGTTATTTTTCTGTTTTCTATTTCATTTATTTCCACTTTGATCTTTATTGTTTCCTTCCTTCTGCTAACTTTAGGCTTAGTTTATTCTCATTTTTCTAGTTCTTTGAGGTGTAAAGTTAGGTGTATCTGAGGTCTTTTTCTTAATGTAGACTTTTATTACTATAAACTTACCTCTTAGAACTGCTTTTGTTGAATTCTGTAAGTTTCAGTAAGTTGTGTTTTCATTTTCACTTGTTTCAAGATATTTTTTTGATTTCCCTTTTGATTTCTTTGACCCACTGGTTGTTCAGGTGTGTGTTTAATTTTTATGTATTTTCCAGTTCTCCTCCTGTTATTGATGTCTAGTTTCAAACTGTTGTGGTCAGAAAACATACTTGGTATGATTTCAGTCTTCATAAATTTGCTAGGCCTTGTTTTGTTACCTAACATAGGATCTGTGGAGAATGATCTATGTAACATAGGATCTGTGGAGAATGATCTGTGTATGCATGAAAGGAATGTGTATTCTGCTGTTGGATAGAATATACTTACTTTTATCAATATATTGTATTAATTTCATGTTTTTAATTAGCATCCTTTTATTTTAGCTTGAAGAACTTCTTTCGGCATTTAAAAATTTTTTTAATTTATGAAAGAGAGCATGTATGAGCAGGTAGGAGGCATAGAGGAAGAAGGAAAAGCAGACTCCCTGTTGAGCAGAGTCCGATGCCTGACTTAACTGACTGAGCCACTCAGATACCCCTTTCAGTATTTCTTGTAAGTCAGGTTTAGTGGTGCTGAACTCCTTCTTAAGCTTTTATGTTTTTGTGTCTCTTTCATTTTTTTTTTTAAGATTTTATTTATTTATTCATGAGAGACACAGAGAGGCAGAGACACAGGCAGAGGAAGAAGCAGGCTCCATGCAGGGAGCCCGACGTGGGACTCGATCCCGGGTCCCCAGGATCACACCTGGGCTGAAGGCAACGCTAAACCACTGAGCCACCTGGGCTGCCCTGTCTCTTTCATTTCTGAAGGATAATTTTGCTTGATAATAAAGTATTCTCCATTGGCAGTTTTTTTCTTTCAGCACTTTGAATATATATCATCCTGCTCTGTCCTGACCTCCTACTTAGGCTATTTCTTTTCTGTAGTACTCCGGTAGTTCACATATTGTTTCTTTTTATGCTGTCCCAAAGTCACATAGACTTTTTTTCACTTCATATTCATTCTTTTTCTTTTTTTTTTTTTTTTTTTTAAGATTGTATTCATGTCTTCATGAGACACACAGAGAGAGAGAGAGGCAGAGGGAGAAGCAGGCTCCATGCAGGGAGCCCGACGTGGGACTCGATCCCAGGTCTCCAGGATCATGCCTTGGGATGAAGGCGGCACTAAAACTGCAGAGCCACCCAGGCTGCTGAGCCATTCCACTGACTAAATAATTTCAAAGTTCCTGTCTTCTACTTTACAGATTCTTTCTTCTGATTGATCCATGCTGCTGTTGATGGTCTCTATTGTATTTTCTATTTCATTCATTGTATTATTTAGCTGTAGAGTTTCTTTTTGTTTCATTAGGATTTGTCTGTTAAATTTATTTTGTGTTTTGTTTTTATTGATTTTTTTTTAAATGATCTTTCTGTTTTCTCGTAGCTCACTGAGCTTCCTGAAAGAACTATTTTGAATTCTTCATCAAGTAAATCGCGGAACTTCATGTCTTTGGGATTGTTTACTAGAAAATTATTGCGAGCCTTTGATAGTGTCATTTTTCCTTGAATTTCCACGTTCCTTGAATTCTTGTGTTGCTGTCTTCACCTTTCAAGTAACAGTCACTTCCTCCAGTCTTTATTGATTGACTCAGGAGAGCACTATATTTTGTCTGCTCTCCTAAGGATTCTTAGGCCTTTACAGATCTTCCATGGCTATGCCTGTTCCAAATTTTTTGCTTCTCTTTGTGGTAGAATTCTTAAGCTTCCATGTTCTTTTTTGATTTCTACAAAGTGCCAGGCCAGGTGCTGAAAGCATGGGTGGTGCTTACATACTAAAGTTACTGATGTCTCCCAGGCCTAAAGATTTAGGCTGGCTTTCTGTGTGTATTTATCAGTCTTTTGCAAAAGCTCACTTTCACCATTGTTAGGTGTGTTCACAGAAGTCAGATATGAGGCATTTGGGGCAC
This sequence comes from Canis lupus baileyi, assembly GCF_048164855.1. NCBI lineage: Eukaryota > Metazoa > Chordata > Mammalia > Carnivora > Canidae > Canis > Canis lupus. Next base: position 5,283,911 of record NC_132842.1, read on the forward strand.
AGTGGTGCCGATGGGCCAGTCTGGGGAAAATCCACAGGCAGGGTGTTCCCAGCAGCTTATGGTTGGGCCCTCTGTTCTGACATCTGGCTGCTGGTCTCCCAGTTGCTCATTGCCCCCTAGTCATGCAGCTCATGGCTTAGTATTCTAGGTGGGGCAAGAAAGAAATGGGCTTCTTTGGCAGTGTGTCACACATCCGGGGGAGTTAGGCACTCCCTCACACACTCTGTTTACCTCTGAGGAGAAATCATTGGCAAAGTAGGGCTCTCTTGGGACTGAACTGTTTTAGAGCTTTCTTGAAGGAGGGATAATGTGGGTAAAGTAAAACTTTTCCTCTTATCCTTTCCAAAGCATCTTATCTCATTTCTTTTTTTCCAATTATGTGCAAAAACTTTTCCACTGGACTCCTTACAAAGGTTCTCTCATGCATGGTGATTGTCTAGGGGCTCCTGGACTGCAGTTTTGAGGGGAGCTAGTTCATGGTCCACTTCAGCATCCACATTTTGTAGGATGTCTGTATGTCTGTTAGTTGATGCATGAGTGGGTGAGAGTTCTTCTAGATCCTTTGGCATATGGTACTAGTGTCTGAACCAAAGGTAATTGGGGCTGGAGCCAAGTCAGACCTCTGTTATGGAGCTGATTCTGAGTCTGTAGCCAAGACCAAAGTCAAGTCAGTTGCCTGGGTGCTGGCCTATCTTCTTAGAACAGCTCTTCTCAACTTGGACTGACTGCACTACAGTTTCACAGTCTCTTCTCTGGATCTCATAGCTCTTACAAAGGCACTTTTGTCTGTAGATGGGTACCAGATAGTTGTGGCTGAAGGTGGTTATGATGGGGTATATCTTTTTTGGCTATCTTGCTAATATCACCTTTCCAGGTAAACTTTAGAATCTGTCAGTGTTCACAAAATAACTTGCTAAGATTTTGATTGGGATCTCAGTGAATAGATCAAGTTGGGAATAAGTGATATTTTGACAGTATTGAGTCTTCCTTTTCATGATCATGAAATATCTCTCCATTTATGTAGTTCTCTGATTTCTTAAATCGGAGTTTTATGGTTTTCCTTATATAGATCATTTACATATTTTGTTAGGTAGCTTACTTTCTTTCATTTTTTTTGTAAAAGATTTTATTTATGTATTTGAGAAACAGCACAAGTGGGGGAATAGGCAGAGGGAAGAGAGACAAGCAGACTCCCTGCTGAGCAGAGAGCCTGACATGGGACTTGGTCCCAGGACCCTTGAGATCATGACCGAAGCCGAAGTCAGAAGCTTAACCAACTGAACCTCCCAGGCACCTTGGTAGCTTTCTTTTTAATTCTATTGTATCCCCTAACTGGCATTTCGATTTCTTTCTTTTTTTTTTTCTTAAAACTTTTAAAAGGTTATTTGAGGGAGAGATAAAGCAGGAGTTGAGGGGGAGGGTGTGGAGGGAGAGGGAGAAGCAGGTTTTCCATTATGTAGGTAGCCAGATGCAGGTCTCCATCCCAGGACCTAGTCATGCAGCTCAAGGATCATGCCCTGAGCTCAAGGCAGATGCTTACTTGACTGAGCTTACCCAGGCACCCCTGGCATTTAGATTTCTAACTGATTAAATTATTTGGTTTGGATTCAGTATCTGGTAATTTATTAATATTTCTTCCTCTTTTGTGTCTATTTTATAACTAATGTTTGTGAACAGAACATCTCTTTGTACATATCTCAGAGTTTTTGGAATAGCTACATGAATGATTCTGCATTTGTCTTTTTGGCATGGCTATAACTTACAAAATTGAGTTGATTTCAGTAAAGATTTATTTTTTATTTTTATTTTTTTAAATATTTATTTATTTATTTATTTATTTATTTATTTATTTATTTATTTATGATAGACATAGAGAGAGAGAGAGAGGCAGAGACACAGGCAGAGGGAGAAGCAGGCTCCATGCCAGGAGCCCGACGCGGGACTCGATCCCGGGACTCCAGGATCGTGCCCTGGGCCAAAGGCAGGTGCCAAACCGCTGAGCCACCCAGGGATCCCCTCAGTAAAGGTTTATTAATTGACTCTTATACTTTTATAATTCTCATACTTTTATATAGCAGATTAAGAAATCGGGGTAAAAAAAAGAAATCGGGGTAAATATAATTTGTCAGATAGTGTCATACTGGTCTTGATTTTTGGTTTGGAAAATGTGGTTAATGAATCACTAGGATGGAGATGGTCAAGACTGATTCTGTGAGACTATTGTAAGCTGGTATAAGTGAGGAAATAGTCAGGACAAGGTACTTTTGTTGGTATTTATAGAATTTTTTTTTTTTTAAAGCAGAAGTACTTTGTTGTTCAAGTCAGTTAATTAAGGGTGGTACGGATTGTGACAGTATTAACTACCACCTTACCTAATAGTTTACAAAATGATGCATTATGGTCCTTAAGTGATTACCTAACAGAGTCCCATTTATTTGAGAATGAATTGAAGATGTGATTTTGTTACTTTAGTGAATAACTTAGAAAAGTGTTAAAGTTTAATTTTTGTTTCGCTTGTTTGTAGAACTACTATACAGAGCATCAGTTGTTTTGTAGATCAAAAACATTCTCGGCTATGCTAAGAAAGTCTGCTTTCTCACTCTATTCTCTTCTTTCAGTTAATTAGAATTCATTTGGCATACAAATTAGTTAATGATGACTTAGAGTGGTTCATCTTAGAGAACTACTTTAATAGTTTCACTTTGACACATTAGAATTTTATTTTGTTCTATTTTAAAGTTATAGGCTGGGAGGCAGTGTGGTATATTGGAAGACCATGGCCTTTGGAGATATAATAGGTCTGTTCTTTTCTAGCAGTGGTACTTTGAACAAATTACTTAACCTCACCAAATTTCTTTTTCCTCATTGTAAGCTATTTTAAATGGGATGTTTAACATAAAGGTACATATTACAACAGAATTCTTTGTCTCCATTTTTGACTTCTCTGTGTTTTCCCAGTTTACCTTATAAAACTGCACCTGATGTGGTCTTTCTGAAGCCAAAAACTTGTTTATCCGTTTTTTTCCTGAAAATCCTTCTGTGTCTCCCTTGTAGCCTCAGGATGAAGTCCAAATTCTTCAAGGGCCTATAGGATTTTTCTAGCCTTGTATATTTCTCCATTGGACTTTTTGAATATTGAAGCTTGCTCACCTCTAAGCTAATGCTCTTGTTCATTACATTCTGCTTTGAGCTTTAGCTTTTGCTCTTCTCCTTTCTGATCCCGAAGCTACTTCTAGTGTTCAGAATGTTAGATGAAATAAAATTTCAGTCCCTAATTACATATGACAAGAGTAAGAACTGTGTCAAGACCTTTGGATTAAGATGCTGATCCGGGATCTAGTCCTAGCTCCTCTGTTTACTAGTTAGAGAGTACTTGGACAGAGTAGTATCTCTGAGCTTTATATAGTGCCCATGCTCATGTCTGAAACCGGGATGTCTGCTTAGTTTGCTGTGTGGAAGTGCTTTGGAAACTAAATATGTAGCTGTTAAAAGTTTTACTATCAAGAGTATTTATTTTGGATATTAGTAAGATGGCTATATTTCCTAATGTTTGAGGAATTGGATTATGTCCCCCTGCCCCAAATTTCTATGTTGAAGCCCCAGTCCTACCTTGTGACTGCGTTGGAGACGGGGCCTTTAAGGAGGTGATTAAGGTCAAATGAGGTCATAGGGTGTAACTCTGACAGAACTTGGACTCTTTTTTTTTTTTTTTTTTTTAAAGATTTTATTTATTTATTCATGATAGTCACAGAGAGAGAGAGAGGCAGAGAGACACAGGCAGAGGGAGAAGCAGGCTCCATGCACTGGGAGCCCCATGTGGGATTCGATCCTGGGTCTCCAGGATCGCGCCCTGGGCCAAAGGCAGGCGCCAAACCGCTGCGCCACCCAGGGATCCCAGAACTTGGACTCCTTATATAAGAGGCAGGGACACTAGAAATCAATCTCTCTTCACCATATGAGAACATATTGAAAAGGTGGACCTCTGCAAGCCAGGAAGAGAGCTTTCACCAGAAACAATGTTTACCTTGGATTTTTAAGCATGTAGAATTGTGAGAAAATAAATTTCTGTTGCTGAAGCCATTCAACATTTTGTCATGACAGCCTGAGCAGACTAATACAGATTAAAATACAATTGCCTTTGTGGGAAGGGCAAATTAGATTGATTTCTCAGATAACAGTTTTTAAAAAAGATTTGAGAGAGATTGAGAGAGAGAAAGGGGAGCCGGCAGAGAGAGACACAATGAGAATCTTCAGCAGACTACGTGCCAGTGCCCAGGGTCTCATGACCCTGAGATCATGACCACAACGAAAACCAAGAGTCAGATGCTCAACTGACTATGCTACCGAAATGCCCGTCAGATAACATTTTAATGAGTAACACAATCAGATGTAAATTAGCGGACTAGTTTAGAGAATGACCTTGGTAATTTGGGAATTACTTTAATAGATTTTTTTTTCTATATGACTAGGAGAATTAGTTTAAGTTGTTACTTTTCAGTTTAACCAAGATGCTTTTTTGGAACTTACTCTGCCTCTCTCGCATATAAAAATTATTGAGGATGCATTTTGCTGTAGTTAATAGAAAAAGAACTTAGGCTTTTTTTTTTTTTTTTAAAGATTTTCTAAATTTATTAATGAGAGACACAGAGCGAGAAGCAGGCTGCCTGATCCAGGACTTGATCCCAGGACCATGGGATCACGCCCTGAGCCAAAGGCAGGCGCTCAACCACTGAGCCACCCAGGTGCCCCGAAAAGAACTTAGGCTTAAACAATAAGGAACATTTATTATTTTATATCACAAGAAATTCCAAGTTGGTTGTCCCAGGATTGGTTAATTCTCTAGCTTTGTATTATCAAGGATTCAAGTTCTTTCTGTTTTGATGGGATGGTAGTGAGGTATTATTAGCCTTAGTTTTAGTTTTTTTGGTGTCTGCAAGCTGGTTGCAGTAAAAATGTTACCTAGTTATAGAACATTTGGAAATTCCACAAAAGGATGAAGATGAAAACACAAATTGTTTATAATCCCAATGTAATCGTAATTAATGCTGATATATCTCCTCTCAGTACCTGGTGAGTTAGTTTGTATAGGTATTTAATTATACCAAACAAAATTAGGTTGCACTATATACATAGATATGTATTGTGTATTTTCCCATTAAGATTATATAAAGAGAATTTTTGTAATAAAAAATAATTTCTTTCTGATTATTGAAGTGTGATTATTGTTGAAAAATTGGATACAGAAAAAATATAAAGAATATTAAAAATCACCCATGGCTCATTATCCAGGGATATTTGTTAATCTATATAAATATATGTTTCATATATAATTTTTATATAAACATTTATATAAATATAAAATATGAAAGTATTAGATATTTATAAAAATAAATATAAAATATATTTTAAAGATTCTATTTATTTTATTTTAGGGCAAGCATGAATGCAAGGTGGTGAGGGGCAGAAGGAGAGGGAGAGAATCTCATGCAGACTCTATGCTGAGTGCAGAGTCTATCTAGGGGCTGGATCTCACGACCTTGATCATGACTTGAGCCAAAACCAAGAGTTGGCTGCTCAACTAACTGACTGAGCCACCCGGGTGGTCCTATACAGACTTTTCTTTTAAAAACCAGGTACTTGGGGTGCCTATGTGGCTCAGTTGGTTAAGTGTCCCACTCAGTCTCAGCTCAGGTCATGGTCTCAAGTTCAGGGAATTGAGCCCTGCATTAGGTTCTGCACTCAGTATGGAGTCTGCTTGAGATTCTGTGTTTCCCTTTCTCTTTGTCCCTCCCTCTGCTCACACTCTCTCTAAAATAAGTACCTCAACATCTTTGCTTCTTCACTGTCAACCGATACCTGTGGTCTCATGAGTTTCAGTTGACTGAGAAAAAAAAATACTTAGGTACAGTTTACAGATGGTTTTTTTTTTTTTTACAGATGGTTTTGCATCATATGCTGGTACCACCTGAAGTTGGATATGTATAGCACTGTAGCCATAATCAGGGGGCGACCCAGAGGGCAGTGGTTAAGGGGAATTCTTCTGATGAGTAGAACTTTGAACAGTGCACCTACTTATTTATTTTGTTGAGAAACACAGATGGTTAGAGATGTAGATCCATTCTGACTCATGACAGTAGCAGTTGTTGGACTTAATCATTATGGATCTGGAAAGAATGTAATTGGAAGTATGGGGGATAGGTATGTAGATATGCTCCTGAATGGACATCAGCTAATGTTTGTGTTTATTGTGATATGATGCCCATCATAGAGCATTCTCAGCAGAGAAGGATCTTAATAAAGTAGATAAGGTGTAACCTCTGGATTCCAGCCTCTTTCGCTATCCACCTCTATCCTTGCTTAGTGGGCTCATGAAAAAGATGCCAGGATGGCAGGCATGGAAGTTGTGCATGTTATGCTCAGCAATATGGACTTCATTCACCAAGACCAATCTGGCTACCACTGTTGGTGAATGACTACCTTGCTAATATTAACAGAGTACTGACACTGAATCCCAGAGATAGCACCATTCCTCTGGTATTTCATATCACATTGCCTTTTCTTTTTTTTTTTTAAAGGTTTTATTTACTTATAGAGAGGGAGAGAGGGAGGGAGAGAGAGTATGTGAGCAGGGACGGGGAGAGGGAGAGGGAGAATCTGAAGCTGACTCGTCACTGAGTAGGGAGCCCAGTGTGCCTAAAACGAGTCTCTCAGATGCGTAACCAGCTGAGCCACCCAGGCACCCCCATATCACATTGCTTTTGACCAGGCTGTTGACTCATGTTCATAGAATTCGTGATCTTACCATGTTCCCCATTACCCTGAAGCAGCTGAATTGATAAAACAGTGGAATGTTCTTTTGAAAACTCCGTCAGCTGGTTGACAATTCTGTGTGGTGCTGGGATAATGTTCTCTAAGACGTTGTCCAGTCTCTGAATCAGCCACCAACCAGTGTGTGGTGGTATTTATTTTGTAGCCAGCATTCATAGGTAGGGAATTAAGAGGTTGACATGGAGTGAACTCCTGTCACTATACACCTGATGGTCTACTAAGAAAATCTTTGCTTCTTTCCTCACTGCTCTGGGGTCTGCTAGTTTAGAGAGGAATACTTCTGCTGGGAACATAGTATTGGTTCTATTGAACTGGAAGTTAAGCACCTGAGCACTTTGACTTCCTCTTGCCAGTGAATTAATAGGCAAAGCAAAAGATTACTGTGTTGGTCAGGATGATTGAATCTGACTTCAAAGTGGAATTTGAGTTGCTGCTACATAGTAGGGGTAAAGAGGAATATGTCTGGAATGCAGGAGATTATCTGGAGTGCCTCTTAGTGCTTCCGTGTCCTGTGATAAAAGCTAATGCAGTAATAAAACAGTCTACTGCAGGCAGGGCTGCTCATGGCAGTGGTTTGAGTCAGCAAACCAGGCAGGGAATAACAACCAGATGAGATGATTGCTGAGGGCAAGTGGAATATGTGATAGATAGTAGAACATTATAAATACCACCTACGACCTCATGACCGGTTACAGAATGAAAACTCTAGTATTTATGAATATTTGCTCTGTACCTTAATATTTGTGTGTATATTAACCAGTTTTTTTTTTCCTCTCTCTGCAGTTCTTTTATATTTAACTTTAGATGTGTTAATAGTAGTTAACCTAGTATTTCGATATTTAACTTACAGGATATCCAAGGGGAAGTATAACTCAGCCAGTTAGAAAAGGAATGAACATTACTCACAAAGTAGACTTTGTATTCTCTTTTGGGGAGATAGCATCATTTTGGTTGTATGAGGATGACTGGATCATGTTGGACTGAAGCATGTTTTTGCTATTGTCTTTATTCAGGAGTTAAATATAATGAAAGAAGTTCCTACATAAACATTATTGACTGAGGGTACTGTAGTGGTTTGTACTATTTCAGTTTCCTTAAGTTGAAACTATGTATCTCATAGTTCTGTAGTAGACTTCCTTCCTTTAAGGTTGTGGGTTAGAATTGGCTAAAAGAATTTATGTAAGCGACATTCATTAACCTCTACAGGTTTTTGTGGTTAAGTGTAATAAGAGGCACAGAGGTGTTGGTGGGTTCCAGCTTGACCTTGGTCTCCCTTTACTCTAGTTCTTTTTCCTAGTTGCTGACAGTTTGGTCAACAGTGGCATCAGGCCCCTCAACTGATACGAAAATTGCAAAAGCATAGCTTCCCAGATCTCTACAGGAGCATTTCCTTTGCAGTCTCATTTCTCTAGCTGGTGTGTTTGGCTTCTCAAATTGATGACTTTCTGATCCTCACACTTCTCCTGTGGACTATCTTAAATTTTCCCAGCTATTTTTATAATGTGTGAAGTAAAATTCTATAATTTCTTATTAAGTGGCTCTGCTTCCTAGTTTGAATCCTGATTTAATACATTTTACTTGTTGGTAAGTATCACTTTTATTGACTACATGGCATTCTAGTATATGAATTTTTTTTCTAGTCACCTTTCATTGGCCATTTAGATTATTTCGTGTGTGTGTGATTATAAACAGAGGCGGTTGGACATCCTTAAACATACAGTATTATTATTTGTTTTGCACTTGACCTTTATTTCTTTTGGGTAAGCTCCTAAAAGTGAAGAATATATACCTTTTAAAGAACTGTTATACATGTTGTCTAATTGTACCCTCCAGCAGTATGTGAAACTGATTGCCCAGCCTACACTCTTGATCATGGTGGCTCTTTCAATTTAATTCTTTTTTATTTAAATTCTAGTTACTTAACATACAGTATAATATTAGTTTCAGGCATACAATATAGTAATTGAATAATATAATACCTGGTACTCATCACAGGTGCACTTCCTAGGGCACCTGGTGGTTTAGTCAGCTGAGCATTCCCTTCTTGGTTTTGGCCCAGGTCATGATCTCAGGGTAGTGGGATCGAGCCCCACATCAGGTTCCACGCTCAGTGTAGAATCTGCTTGAGATTTCCTCCCTTTCCCTCCCCCTCTACACCTCTCTTTGCTCCAACATGCATGCACTCTCTATAAAATCAATAAATGCAATCTTAAAGCCTAAAAAACAAGTATACTTCTTAATCCTTATCCCCCTACCCACCACCCACCCCTTTCATTGTAATTCTTTAAAGAAGAAAGATATCTGAGAATATAATTAGTTAACATGGAATTAATGGAAGGAAGCTAGTATCTTGGACTAAGTATGAGATATATTCTGCCAATAATATTTAAACATGTAACTAATTTTGTGTTTAAATGTAGTTGTTCGGGATGCCTGGGTGGCTCAGCGGTTGGGTGCCTGCCTTCGGCTCAGGTCGTGATCCTAGAATCCAGGATCGAGTCCCGTATCAGGCTTCCTGCTGGGAGCCTGCTTCTCCCTCTGCCTGTGTGTCTACCTCTGTCTCAATCTGTGTCTCTCATGAATAAATAAATTTTAGAAAAAAAAATGTAGTTGCTCTGGGGTGCCTGAGTGGCTCAGTCATTTAAGTGGCTGCCTTCAACTTGGGCCATGATCCCAGAATCCTGGGATCGAGCCCCATGTCGGGTTCCATGGTCCGTGGGGAGCCTGCTCTTCTCTCTTCCCTACTCATGCTCTCCCATGTGCTCTCTTGTGTGCTGTCTCTCAAATAAATAAAAGTCTTGGGCAGCCCCGGTGGCGCAGTGGTTTAGCCCTGCCTGCAGCCCACAGTGTGATCCTGGAGACCTGGGATCGAGTCCCACGTCAGGCTCCCTTCGTGGAGCCTGCTTCTCCCTCTGCCTGTCTCTCCCTCTCTCTCTCGCTCTGTATCTCTCATGGGTAAATAAAATAGAATCTTTAAAAAAAAAAATAAATGAAATCTTAAAAAAAAATGTAGTTGGTCTTTTGAAAACTGGGTTCTTACAGGTTTTCCATTAAGCCTGTTTCTTTAAATTTTTTTTTTTTTAATTTTTATTTATTTATGATAGTCACAGAGAGAGAGAGAGGCGCAGAGACACAGGCAGAGGGAGAAGCAGGCTCCATGCACCGGGAGCCCGATGTGGGATTCGATCCCGGGTCTACCAGGATCGCGCCCTGGGCCAAAGGCAGGCGCCAAACCGCTGCGCCACCCAGGGATCCCAGCCTGTTTCTTTAAAATAAAAGTCCTGTAGTATAGTACTGACTGGTAAAGGAGTTAGTTTGGGGTGTCATTGACTTAGGCTGTAATTATGGCAAAATTAAAAATTTTAGAATCTGATGATCTAGTTATTGGAAATACCCTGGGGGGTATAAATTGCGATGGTTTAAAAACATATTCTATATTAGGGTTGAATTTTGAATTTTATATAATGAGTATGCTAGCTGTTGATTGTTGTTCTTCAATTAAAGAAGAGTGTGCCACAACTCTCCTTCCTTGACTATCAAAACTGTGATGTAAGAGGCAGCAGAGACTTCTAGATTTTTTGCTAGAAGCTGGTAGGCCAGTTAGCAGTTGCTTAAATGGCAGGTGGTAAAACGAGGAGCTGTGCTAAAGCTTATGGTAACTATATTTCAATCTGAATTGCCATGCAAGCAGTTTGTTCTTTTTGCTCGATATTTGCCATAACCTAGTAGGATTTCTTTTTAATTACTTTTCACTTCTCTTGAAATGGGAATTGTGTTGGAGAAAATTATATCCTTTCAGTGGTAGCTGGGTATTGCATGACTCCATGCTTAATGGGTTTATTTGTTAATAGTGAACCAACATTTGGCCTATGTGCTCTTTTCTCCCTCTCATCCTTTCATTCCTCTCCACAAAATGATTATGGATTTCTCCTGGAAAGTTTCTTAGGTCTCAAACCAAACTTTATTTATTTTTTTAATTTTTTTTACATTTTTATTTATTTATGATAGTCACAGAGAGAGAGAGAGAGAGAGAGAGAGAGAGGCAGAGACACAGGCAGAGGGAGAAGCAGGCTCCATGTACTGGGAGCCTGACGTGGGATTCGATCCCGGATCTCCAGGATCGCGCCCTGGGCCAAAGGCAGGCGCCAAACCGCTGTGCCACCCAGGGATCCCTCAAACCAAACTTTAGATTGGCCTTCAGCAAAGTAGATGTTTTGTGTACCCTATGGTATATAAAACTTTTCCTTTTATAGGTATTAAAACCTGACATTTTAGGGATGCCTGGGTGGCTCAGTGGTTGAGCATCTGCCTTCGGCTCAAGGCATGATTCCGGGATCCAGAATCAAGTCCCACATCGGGCTCCCTGCATAGAGCCTGCTTCTCTCTCTGTGTTTCTCATCAGTGAATAAATCTTAAAAAAACAAAACAAAACAACAACAACAAAAAACTTGACATTTTAAATTCTTCCTATTAACATTAATATACCTTTTTTTTTTTAAAGGGCCCTTAGACCAATAAGTGTTCCTTATATTCTGTATTTAATCAAGTCTAAGAAACTTCCTCCTCACCCCCACATTTTAACATTTCTGAAATTGGGATGCATTTTACAATTTAAAAGCTGTCTGCCAGAGTAGTATTCATTGTCTGTACTTGTGGGAACTTGGTTGTTTTTGCTGGTGGTTTAACTGGATTATTGTGGCCTGTTAACAGATATATAAGGACCATTTGAGGAAAGGCTAGAGTCCTGGGTTTTACCTTCAGGCAGTTTTGGGGGTTGACACCTTCTGGTAAGATTAAGTTAGCAGTAGCATCAGAATTTGCAAAATTGATATGTTAGCAACTTGTAAGAAAATTCTGGAAATAATGATAGAGCCTTATCTTAAAAGATATTGTGTCACCTGCAGTGGGAAGTTCACAGCATCACCTGTATAGTATTCTTGCCACCTTGTTTAATCAGAATCTAGTCATAAGGAAATAATCTAGTTTATAGGAGTTTCTATAAAAAAATGGTTTGATTTTATTTTTTTATTTACTTATTTATAAGAACGATTTACTTATTTGAGAAAAAGTGTGCGTGTGCAAGCTCAAGCAGGGGGAGGAACGGGGCATGGGCGGGGTGGGGGGAATCTCAGACAGATGTCCAGTGTGGAGCCTAACGGGGTGTCAGTCTCACAACCCTGTGACCATGACCTGAGTCAAAACCAAGAGTCAGTCACTTAACTGAGCTACCCAGGTGCCCCATCTGGTTTGGATTTTTAAAATAACATCTGTTTTGAACATCAAAAAGGTCAGGGTTGAAGGGTAAAGGTTTTTTAAGTTTTAAGGAAACTAGATAGACATGACTATAGCTTTGGAAAATCTTTGGTTAGATCTTGCATTGTACAAAAGATAAAGAGTTTTTTTTGGGAATGGCTGGATGGCTCAATTGGTTAAGTATTGACTTGATTTTGACTCACATCATGATCTGGGGGTCTGTGCTCAGATGGGACTCTGCTTTTCCCTCTCCTGTTGCCCCTTTCCCCTGCATGTGTGTGTGCTTGCACGCACTCTTTCTCTTTCTCTATCTCAAATAAGTAAGTAAAATCTTTAAAAAAAAAAAAAAAAAAAAGATTCTCTCCCTCTGCCCCTCCACCCCCTTAAAAAAGGGATTTTTTTTTTTTCTGGAATTTGGATAACATTGAGTATGAATTTTCTAACTAATTTTATTTCTTTATGATTAACACTGACATAAAGTGACCATCCAGGTAAATCTGAGAAAGTATTTCCTATAAGTATAAAGTAATTTTTTATAAGAAAGCATTCGGACACAATTCAATTGACAGGTTTTTCCTAGTAATACATAAAAATGGTGCATCTCACAGTAGCTGGTTTGTGGAGTCATTGAAATAGAGTAATTTTTGTAGATTTAGGGTTTTTTTTAATGGATTTTCATGAAATTACTTCCATTAAATAATTGGAAAAACATGTAAAATATTCGATGGGAAAAATTCCGACTTTGGAAAAGTTTCTGGGAGGTTTAGATTAGAGGTAAGTTAAAAGTTATTAAAAGAAAGAAATGTTATTAAAAGACACGATGTGACATTCCTAGAAAGGGGGAGGAAAGGGAAAGATACAAAAGCAAAATGGCAGAAAAACTTTTTTTTTAAGTACATATGAGACTGACCCCCCATTTGTTACCTGAGTAGGGTCATTAAACTTCTTGCATTTATGGCAGGAAGAAATTGATGTTTTTCGAAGAGAGCAAATTATTTTCAAGTCTCTTGGCAGACTTTAAGGAAGGGTTCAAAGTGAGAAAGAACTTTTAATTTAAGTCATATTTTTCTTTGAAATGTTATTATACAGGCTAATGCTGTAGCATATGTTCTGAATATATGCTCTGTTTTCCATATAGGACATCTTTTAATAATGTAGGGTTCTAGCCTAGAATGATACTTTTAATGTTAGCCTATAGGTTATTTCCTTCAAAACTTTTGAAGGAAAACATGCGGGAAAATCTTAGTGACCTTAGGTTTGGCAAAGATTTTTAAAAATGGGATGCAAAAATCATGAAATATAAAAGAAAGAATTATAAATTGGACTTCATTGAAAGAAAAAGTTTCCCTTCAAAAGAGTGTTAAAGGGGCAGCCCTGGTGACCCCGCGGTTTAGCACCGCCTTCAGCCCGCGGCGTGATCCTGGGGACCTGGGATCAAGTCCCATGTCAGGCTCCCTGCCTGGAGCCTGCTTCTCCCTCTGCCTGTGTCTCTGGCTCTCTATCTCTCTCTCTGTGTCTCTCATGAATAAATAAATAAAATCTTAAAACAACAACAACAACAAAAGACTGTTAAAATAATGAAAAGGTAAGCTACTGACTAGGAGAAATATTTGTAAAACATATCTAACAAAAGACTGAGTTATGTGTAGGACTTTGGGAAGAACAGGTGGTAAAGGTTTGGTTTATAACATTCAGAGTAGTTTTTGTGGAGATGAGAGATGTAGTTATAACGGATAACAGGGAGGTTGGGATTCTGATGTTGATTAATGTAAACAGAAATATAAGATGGAATGAATTTAATCTATATCATTGTTGGTAGGTGTTGAGATTTTTTGTTAACATTTGTAAAGTAAAGCCCATAGATGGTGAGCCACAGTTCAATAAAAGACGGGAAAAAGGGAAAGTAGAATATAGAAGTTTATTACTCACAGGTCCTGGAGGTACACAACATGATGTCTCCAGGGGACCCAGGGGGAGTTCAGTGCAGGGTGTGGGCAGGCAATGAGCTGCAGGACTTGGGGTACATGGCTTTATTAGGGTCCTCAGGTCCAGTGCTCTGGGATTTCTGGGCTAATTCTGGATTGGTCAGTTCAAACCAAAAACTGTAGGGTTTTAATAAGCTTCAAGGTGGTCTTATAAGGGAGACAGAAGAAGAAGGAGCTGGAAGACAGGAGAGATTGTTTATCACGGGGATTTGGGGGAATCCTATCTGGAACGTATATTTACTTGTCACCCTGAGGGCTATTATCTAGGGCATGTACTTGTGGGAGGAGGTAGTGTCAATTCAAGGCCCCTCTAGGCACTTAGCCACATAAAGTGGATGCTGAGGCAGCAGTATTACAGAGTAGTTTAGGTATATTCTCAACAGTGGGTTGGGAGTTTGGGGCTGACAGAAGATCCTAAAGATATAATGTGAGAAGTTGGTGGTTTGAGGGGCTTTAGGCCACTCAGAACCAATTGTACTGTGTACCTCTGATGATGGTCACTTGATGGCTGCCTTAGTGGACCTCAGTGGATTGGCCACTCGAGGCAGTGGATCCCACCTGGCAGATAGGGATTTCTGCTATGGGCCCCCCAGTGTCCTGAGACTATCATCAGAGTGGTCCTATAAGCTTTTTGATTCAATTGGATCTTTCCATTAAAAAATATAACTTTGCCTTTCTATAGAATGCATGTTTAATGAATATTAACCTAAGTAAGTACTGATTGTTTTTGTTCTTATTTTCAGGCTGCAGACAAGAGGAAAGCTTTAGAAGAGACCAAAGCCTACACAACTCAATCCCTAGCTAGTGTTGCTTATCAAATAAATGCATTGGCCAACAATGTACTCCAGTTGCTGGATATCCAAGCCTCTCAGCTTCGGAGAATGGAGTCTTCCATCAATCATATCTCACAGGTAACAGCTTGTAAAAAGCTGTACATTCACATTTAATCAGCTGGAAGAATAGAAGCTGCATAATCAAAGAGGTAGATAGCCTGGAAATATGGATTCCTTACTCATCTTAATGACTGTAGTTATTTTAGGTTCAGGTTTGAATCCAGTTTACATACTCTTCTTCTTCTTCTTCTTTTTTTTTTTTGTTTGTAAAATATACATAATGTAAAATTTACCATTTTAACCATTTTTTAGTTATAATTCATTGGCATTAAGTATATTCGCATTGTTGTAGAACCGTTACTGGTTATCCTACTGTGAAAGACTTTTTTTTTTTTTGAGGTAAAATAAATTGTATATAATTAAAGCATACAATTTTATAAATTTTGATACACATATTACCCAGGAGACTATCATCACATTCAAGATAACACTCCCCACCCTCCCAATTTTTTCATACTTCTTTGTTATTCATCTTTCTATCCCCTGTCCTCAGACATTTCTGTCACTGTGGAGTGTGTGTGTGTGTGTGTGTGTGTATATATATGTATATACACATATATATATACACACACATATATATATATACACACACATGTGTATATACACACACACACGTGGAGTATGTATATATATATACACACACACGTATGCATGTATATACATACTCTCTTTTATATATATATATATATATATATATATATATATATATATATATATATGCTGGCATTACAAATATATTGGACAATATTCCCTCCTCTTCACCTCTATGGAAAAGTGTCTTTAGAATTGATACTTGCTACCTTCTAAATGTTTGGTGGGATTTACCAGTAAAGCTATCTGGACATAGTTTTTCTTGACAGGGAAGTTTTAACTATATATTTAATGTCTTCAGTAGATATACGACAGTTCTCTTCATCTGTTTCTTCTTGAGTAAGCTTTGTATTTGTCCAGGAATTTGGCCTTTCACCTATGTTGTTGTATTTATTTGCATAAAAGTGTTAATAACATGCCCTTATCCTTTTTATATTTGTAGAATCTATAGTGATATCACATGTCATTCTTGATATTCTTAATTGTTGTCTTTTCTCTTTTTAAGCTGGTTAGTATGGCTAGTTTATCAATTTTATTGATATTCTAAAAAAGTCCTCAGCTTCTAGTTTCATTAATCTTCTGAACTTTTTTTCTGTTTTCTATTGTGTTGATTTTTATTTTACTTGATTATTTCTTCTCCTTTTCCTTTCTTTGGAATTAATTTACTCTTATTTTATGCTTTATTAAAGTAAAAGCTGATGTCTTTGAGCACCTAATTTCCCTTGAAATAGTGTGTTATCTGTATTTCATAAATTTAGATATGTTGTACCTTCATTTTCATTCAGCTCAAAATAATTTCTAACTTTGGTTTTGGTTTCTTCTCTGGCCCAGGGGCTATTCAGAAAAATTTCAAGATTCTCAAAAGATCTCTCTGCTGTTGAGTTCTAATTTAATTCAGCAGTAGTATGAAAATATATAATTTGAATCCTTTCAAATTTATTAAGAATTGTTTCATAACCCAGATATAGTCTCTCTTGGTAAATGTTTTGTGTGCCCTTGAGGAGAATGTATATTTTACTGCATTTTGGTGGAATATTCTGTAAAAATCATCGATCAAGTTGGTTGATAATATTGTTCAATTCTTTTATATCCTTCCTGATTTTCTGATTACTTGTTTTATTAATTGTTGAGGAAGGTAAGTTGTATTCTTGGACTCTAGTTTGTGATTTTTTTTAAATTTTAATCTTTTTAAAAAATTACTTTGGAGCTATGTTATTAACATAATGTAAATGCTTAGGTTCGTAATGTACTATTGATGAATTTATTATTATGAAAAGAGTTTTCTTTATCATTGGTAAACCTAGGTTTGACTATCTAGGCAGATGTAGTTTGGCCAGGCACTGGGGAGATGGAGTGAGTTCCTGCAGTAGAGGTATTAACTGGATCAGTGTTCTTATAGTTCTCCCACTTTTTGTTCGTAGGTGCACTTAGAATCCTAAATTATTGAGAATGCAAGGGTTTTGGTTTATATGGGTAGATCATCCAGTATTTATCATATCAGAAATTAAAACTGATAAATTTTAAAGTGCTAATTAACTCATTTAACAATAAATACACCCATTACATGTTAATACAAATAACATTTTAATGAAAAATAACTCTTACCAAAACAAAAAAATTTGTGAGAAGAGTGGTATTTTTACATTTCTGCACATCTTTTTAATGTTTTATTTAATAAAAGATAATTCTCATACTTGTTTTTGAGTTTAATGTCATTTGTTTTTTTGTTTGAAATATATGAAGAAAGTCTAGCTTTTACAGATATATAGTTTGAAAAGGCTGGATGTTGGGGACCCTGGGAATTCTTGGACGATAGTTGGAAAACCATTGCATTATGGGGTTATTACTGTTTAGTCTATGATATGTATTTTTGGTATCATATACTGGCCATCATGCTTCCATTTAAAAAAAATCTTCCAAATTTGTAATCTAACTCCACCTATAGTTTTTTTCTGGTTCTTTGTTGTACAATTCTTGGTCCATCCTTACTGACTTTTATGAGTTTTTTTTGTTGTTGTTGTTGAACTTATCCATAATATGATAGGACTTCTGCTGATCCCTAATGGCCTGTTGGTATTTATTTTAGGTTTCCTCAACCAGTTTCTTAAAGATATTTCATGAGTTTTTTTTTTTTAAAGATCTTAAAAAAAATGGGAAAGCATGCAAATAAAAATAAAAAATAAGTAAATGAGAAAGTATGATACGTTGAGTTGGCACTCAATGGCCGGGAGCTTCAGTGACAATCATTTGATTGGCTCATTTACCATGATAAAATTATATTAATTGTCCTATTCAGTATTCCTATGTATGTATGTATGTATGTATTTATTTATTTATAAGATTTTATTTATTTATTCATGATAGAGAGAGAGAGGCGTAGAGACACAGAGGGAGAAGCAGGCTCCACATTGGGAACCCGACGCAGGAGAGAGAGAGAGAGAGAGAGAGAGAGGGAGGCTCAGAGACACAGATAGAGGGAGAAGCAGGCTCCACGCTGGGAGCCCGATGCGGGACTTGATCCCGGGACTCCAGGATCACACCCTGGGCCAAAGGCAGGAGCCAAACCACTGAGCCACCCAGAGATCCCCTCTAATGGATTTATATATATACATCTAATATTTCTAAGATGAACTATGGTAGTAGGCTGAGTAATGGTCCCTAAAGATATCCAGGTCTAAATCCCTGGAAATGTATTACTTTATATGACAGAGAAGACTTTAAGGATGTAAGTTAAAGATCTTGAGCTGGAGAGATTATCCTGGATTATCCAGGTATGCTATAAATGTCATCGCAAATGTCCTTATACGAGGGTGGGAGGGGGTACCTGCATGACTCAGTTTGTTGGGCTTCTGATTCTTGATTTCAGCCTGGGTCACAATTTCAGGACGTTTTCATGATTTGGATTAAAATTGCATTTCTTGGGCAGCCCGGGTGGCTCAGCGGTTTAGCGCTGCCTTCAGCCCAGGGCCTGATCCTCGAGACCACAGATGGAGTCCCATGTTAGGCTCCCTGCATGGAGTCTGTTTCTCCCTCTGCCTGTGTCTCTGTCTCTGTCTCTCTCTCTCTCTCTATCTCTGTGTGTGTCTCTCATGAATAAATAAAATTAAAAAAAAATAAAATTGCATTTCTTAAAGAGTATTATAAAATTGTGTGAATATCTTAAAACCATGAAGAAAACATGAAAAATTCCTCTAGTTTCCTGCCAAGTTCTATTATGAAATAGTATTTTTTATCTTTACCTTTGTTATTTTAAGACTGACATACAACTTAATCAATTGCTAACTTTCCTCCATTTTTCTTGTACATATTAAGATTCAACAATCATGTTTTAGGGAGAATTCTTCACCTCCTTTTTGGAGGGAGGACATTTTTTATTAGTTGAGATTAATAAGGCATTCTTGCTTTATTTATTTTTAAAAAAGATTTATCTATCTATCTATCTATCTATCTATCTATCTATCTATCTATTTATTTATGATAGAGAGAGAGAGAGAGAGAGAGAGAGAGGCAGAGACACAAGAGGAGGGAGAAGCAGGCTCCATGCCGGGAGCCGGACGTGGGACTCGATCCCGGGACTCCAGAACCGCGCCCCAGGCCAAAGGCAGGTGCTAAACTGCTGAGCCACCCAGGGATCCCTGGCATTCTTGCTTTAATAATAGTTATTAACAATATAGATTTATAGAGGAACAAGCTATAGTAAAGGTGTAGTAATACAGATTTTTCTCTTAACATAAGTACATGGTGCAGAACATATAAATGTTTATTTGTAGCAGTTGAAGGACTACACCTTGCCTTGGCACTAGACTTTATCTTTCTGTTACCTAAAATAAAATTCTTTTAATTGCTGTATGGATAAACATTTGTTTCAAAATTGGTTATTCTGCCAGGGACTCTTCTAGCACTTAGCACAGTGCCTGATAATACATGCTTCCATGTGAGTTGAAGGAGTTTTTGAATTTTATTATGTTTAGACATTATCTGAAAAATTTGAGGTTAAAGAAAAATACTCTGTAACAAATATTTCTGGTATAGCTTTTGTCCTTTACAAATTCAGGTTGGTTTTTTTCTTCTAAGAAAATGTATTAACTTGTCTCTCAGACTGTTAATTTTTGGTGTGACACTAGCGCTTCATGCCATCAGATAGAACTTCCATGAATTTGAATGTTTATTTGAATAAATAATTTAGTGCAAGGATCAGTAAATGATTATCTACGTGGGCTAAATTCAGTCCTCTTCTTATTTTTGTAAAATAGTTTTATTAGAACACAGTAGCATTTTTTTTGTTTACATATTGCTATGGCTGTTTTCACTTCTGCAATAACATAGTTCAGTAGTTAATGAGAGACACCATATGGCCTGTGAAGCCTAAAATATTTATACTCTGTTCAGAAAAACTCTGCTGACCCTTCATGTTGTGTTATACAAACTTCTGTTTCAATTTTTTTTTTAAAGTTTCATGTGATTTGATATCACTTTCTCCAGCTACTTTTTAATAACTTTTTTTTTTTAACTAGTTTTTCTGGAGGTTGATTTGCTGAACCAGAAATTGTAAGGAATGGGGCTTGCATGATGCAAATTGCATGATGATACAAATTATACAAGTTTATGGCTTTATTCTTTCTATATCTCAGCATATAGAAGTTAGTTTGTGTAAGAAATGATGGAACAAGCTCCATTAGAGGTTTGGTATTATGGCATAGCTTGGTTTATTGCAATGCTATTCTGACATTAACCTAGAGTCAAGACTGCTCCCATTTCAGATGCCAGTGGCAAATTGGATTCCCATTCTACCCACACTTTTGACCAAGTGGTCACAGATCTTTGCCAGGGGGAGTGTCTCACAACTCTGCCTGGGGTGTGATGATTTATTAGAATGACTCAGAATTCAGGAAGATGCTATCCTTATGGTTATAGTTTTATTTTAAAACAAACAGATTAAGACCAGCCAAATGAAGAGACAGGACCAAGTTTGGGATGGTTCTGAACACAGAGCTTTAGAGCTTTGACGGTCCTCTTCCTGTGGAATCAGGGCATATCACCTACCCTGTACATTAGTGTGTTGTTCATCAACCAAGAAGCTCTACTGAGCATTGGTGTCCAGAGTTTGTTTCACATGTAGACATGATTGATTGAACCATCGGCCATATGACTAAATTCCCATGGCCAGCCCTCCTTCCCTACTCAAAAACTGGGCTGACTCAAAGCCTCAATACTAGTCACATAGTTGGTTCTTTCTCGTGACCAGCCCCCATCCTGAGCTATCTTGTTAGTATAAACAAAGATACCCCTATCCTTGGGGAAATTCAAAGAATTGTAAGCTTCCTCCCAGGAACAAGGACAAAGGCCAGTCAAATTCTTTATTATACAATAGATATCAAATTTGAGGGTTTATGGCCTGAAATAAATTAGTAAGAACCAACAGTTAATAATGTATTTGTGGGCAGCCCCGGTGGCGCAGCGGTTTGGCGCCTCCTGCAGCCCAGGGTGTGATCCTGGAGACCTGGGATCGAGTCCCACAATAAGCTCCTTGCGTGGAGCCTGCTTCTCCCTCTGCCTGTGTCTCTGCCTCTCTCTGTGTGTGTCTCTCCTGAATAAATAAATAAAATCTTTTTTTTTTAAATTATTATTATTTTAAAGATTTTCTTTATTTATTCGTGAGAGAGACACAGAGGGAGAGAGAGAGGCACAGACACAGGCAGAGGGAGAAGCAGGCTCCACGCAGGGAGCCCGATGTGGGACCCGATCCTGGGTTTCCAGGATCACACCCTGGGCCGAAGGCAGGTGCCAAACCGCTGAGCCACCCGGGCTGCCCAAATAAATAAAATCTTAAAAAAAAAATAATGTATTTGTTTCATGATTGAACCTGTGATTTAGTTCTGTTCATACTGAAGCTTATATAAAACTCAAGTTTGAGGATTGCTTTTTCAGTTTGTTTTATAAACCGTTTTTGCTGCCATAGAACACAAGATCAAAAGATATAATTTATACAATGTTTCTTAAAACTGTTTTTCAGGTACTGATAATTAAAGTGTAGTATATTTATAGAAGTATATTTCTCAAATTGGTAATTCTATAGAAGAGTATTTAGCTTTTTAGATAACTGAAATTTCCTATTTTAATTGTATTATTTATTCATGAGAGACACGGAAGGAAGAGCAGGCTCCCATCAGGGAACCCCATGCAGAACTCAATCCCAGGACCCTGGGGTCATGACCTGAGCCAAAGGCAAGCTGCTCAACCACTGAGCCCCCCAGGTGCCCCAAGTGAGCTAGTCTTATAGCATGTATCAATGTTATCTGCACTGCACCCCACTAGCACTTGAGACACATACCAATTGCTGCATTTACTGTTGGCATTATGTTTTCATTGTAGTTGGGGCTTTTGAAAGATAACAGATTATATTATTCAGTTTTAAATACTCAGTTTTTAAAATTCTAGAACCAAGAATTTTAAACTAAACCTGTCATTGACTAAGGCTTTGTTTAAAAAATTTCACTTGGGAGGAGTTGTATATGTATACTATTAAATATAGTGGATGGAAATACTTAATAAACATTTTAAAAGAGTAAAAAGTCTTGTGGGCATATAGTTTGAGTGGCATCTAGGGAGTGACATTTAAGTTGGGTTTTGAAGATAGTCTTTACATTTATTGTGTGACATGGAGTACAAATGCATTCCAGTCTGAGGTAATGACATCAAACACAGACATGGATGTCTTATTTAGGGGTGACTGGGATGTGTGATGGAATGTTTGGAATGGGGCATGTACCTGGAGGTCAACTTGGAAAAATAAATCTGAAGTTCTAAATTATACTTCGTTTCCCTTTGATTTAGTTTCATTGAAGAGGCTGAATAATGGCTTTTGTTGTGTTAGGAGAATAGATAGTATCCTTTCGCTTCTTTTTTGTTTCTCATATCTGCTTAGTACTGGAATTGTACAGCTCCTGGATTGAGCAACATGCTTAGCAGAAAAAGTTATTACTGTTCCTGAACCATTGTCAGATGGCTGACGGGTGTGATTAAGCCCCTGAAGCAAAAGGGAGACCGTGTTTTTTGGAAATTGGAGGCCCTCTGCTTTCATAGTAAGCAGCAGGCTTATCCTGCCTCTATTCAGTATGCCTTTAGAGAAGGGAATCATCTAAGTCCATCTTCTGCCTCAAGTATTCTGTTTGTGATGCTGAGGAAGCAACCTCCAGTTTCCTCCCTGTTGATCATACACTTTGGGCTTGCTGACTTTTTCCTTCTATCCTAATTAATGATATAACAAGGGACTGTTCTCATCTTACTTAGAGTAAGGACTACCTTTTTCAAAAAGAGAATTGGAACCCCTTCTTTCTTCTAGCTTGATTATATATGGGTAGTTTGGGGGTCTCCTTCCAGATCTTCTATCCTTTTGGTTGGTTGTAAGCTCTTCACCAGGCTGTGACTTGAATCTTCTAATCAGTTTGAGTCTTCATAGTAGTCTGATCTTGTTTTGAAGCCTGGAAATGTTTTTCACTTCCTGTAATTTCAACTTTAGATTCCACAGCATGGCATTAAAAGGCTCTTCA
The DNA here is from genome assembly GCF_048164855.1 of Canis lupus baileyi. Taxonomy (NCBI): domain Eukaryota; kingdom Metazoa; phylum Chordata; class Mammalia; order Carnivora; family Canidae; genus Canis; species Canis lupus. Next base: position 5,307,011 of record NC_132842.1, read on the forward strand.
ATCTGGTCTCTTCCACCTTTCAACACATTCCTGCCATGTTCAGTTTCTTGAAGTGTTTCAGATGCAGCATGTAAATTTGTGCCTCTTTGCCTTTCCATAATCTGTTATGACTAAGACATAACATTAACTTTGTCATGTCTCTTTTGCTTAACATGTACCACCTGAAGTCTTCACTGACTAGCTCAGGGTAGAGTAACTGCTTCTTTGTGCTATGCCATCTAACTTGTTCCTCCTTTTGTCAGTGACTTGAGGTATTCATGTCTTCCCTCCATCACTCTCTAAAGAGCGTGTTTAATTCATCTCTGTTGCTCAGTGCATAGTAACTGGCACTTAAGAAGTGGTTTGAGGGGGATCCCTGCGTGGCTTAGCGGTTTGGCGCCTGCCTTCAGCCAGGGCATGATTCTGGAGTCCCAGGATTAAGTCCCACATCAGGCTCCCTGCATGGAGTCTGCTTCTCCTCTGTCTGTGTCTCTGCTTCTATCTGTGTCTCTCATGAATAAATAAATAAAATCTTTAAAAAAAAAAGTGGTTTGAGGAGCGCTTGACTGGTTCAATCAGTAGAGCATATGACTTTTGATATCGGGGTTGTGAGTTTGAGCCCCACATTGGGTGTAGTGATTACTAAAAAATAAAAAAAAAAAAAAAAGAAAAAAGAAGTGATTTGAGAAAAAAAAAAGTGATTTGAAAAGTCTTTGTTGAATGGATAAGGCCATGTGGTGTATGGTATGCTTTGGAGTCATAAAGACTTGGGTTTGAATCTTAATTCTGCCACTGTATAATGTGTTCAAGGGATCCCTGGGTGGCGCAGCGGTTTGGCGCCTGTCTTTGGCCCAGGGCATGATCCTGGAGACCCAGGATCGAATCCCACATCGGGCTCCCGGTGCATGGAGCCTGCTTCTCCCTCTGCCTGTGTCTCTGCCTCTCTCTCTCTCTGTAACTATCATAAATAAATAAAAATTAAAAAAAAAATAATGTGTTCAAATTACCTAACTTCTTTGAGTTTAGTTTTCTCATTATTTATATTTGGACAGTTGTGGTGGCCTTAGAGATTATATAAAGAATTGTACATAAAGCATTTAGCCTAACACTTGTATATAAAATGTTGATATTAGACATCATATCTGTTATCTATAGCTCTTACATGCAGCTACTCTTGTACTCTCCCTTCCAATCAACCTGCAAGCATGTTTGTTTTTACCCATCATAAAAAAGCTTTCCTAAAAAAAATAATAAATTAAAAAATTAAAAAGCTTTCCTTACCATACCCTCAAGGTACTATCTTTTCTCTTGACAGTTGCCAGGACAAGAACTTGAATCTGTCACCTTGTGGCATCTTTTTCCTCCAAACATGTATGTGTCTCAATCCACTGTGATTTTATTTTGTCTCTGTCTACTCCGTGGATGTTGCTTTTGGAAAGAGCCCCAATAATATCTTTGTTCTAAATCTAAGTTAAAACTCATCCTGTTACTTTTAGTTATAGCACATAACAAATTTGTTGTATGTTTATTTGTATACTTATTTACTGAATGCTCCTTTTGTTACAGGTAAGTTAAATGATGACAGGAACCTTATCTGTTTTGTGTATCATTGTATCCCAAGTGTCTTCATAGGGCTGGCAAGGAGTGGATCCTCAAGTCTTTGAATTATCAGTGTGGTACTTCAGAAAATGTATAGTCCTTTGCAAAAAGGGTGGAGGTATCAGTGTTGTTTTTAGAAAGTTCTCCCATTTTGGGGTGTCTGGCTGGCCCAGTTGGTAGAGCATGTGACTTTTGATTGTGGAGTTGTAAGTTCAAGCCCTGTGTTAGGTGTAGAGACTGCTTAAAAATAAAATCTTAAAAAGAAAATCTCCATTTTAAAACAACATGAATATACCCTAGCGTATATATGCTGCTGAAGCAAGCACAGGATATACCCTAGTGTGAATTTTGAATTATCAGTGCTTTGGTTCAGAATCTTAAATAATTACTAAAACAGGGGAGCCCCAGTGGCGCAGCGGTTTAGCGCCGCCTGCAGCTCAGGGTGTGATCCTCGAGACTCTGGATCAAGTCCCCCACGTCGGGCTCTCTGCATGGAGCCTGCTTCTTCCTCTGCCTGTGTCTCTGCCTCTCATTCTCTCTCTGTGTCTCTATGAATAAATAAATAAAATAAAAAGAAATTAAAAAATTAAAACATTTTATTTATTTATTTATATGTATGCATAGACAGAGCACAAGCAGGGAGAGGAGCAGAAGGAGAGCAGGAACATCTCAAGCAGACTGTGTGCTATGAAGCCTGGCATGGGGCTGTCTTACAACCCTGAGATCATGACTTGAGCCAAAATCAAGAATTGGATGCTTAATTGACTAAGCCATCCAGGTGCCCCTTAAATAAATTATTTAATGTGATCACTAACAATGTTTTGGTCTTCCTGTTCCCTGAAAAAGTCAGTGTGGAGAATTACAAAAGGCTGAAGTAACTAGGTACCCCTAGTGTTTGTATTCTCCACAGTCCTGCTCTGCCTTGCAGGTTCTTGTGAGGTGACCAGGCAAGAGCTATTCAACTGAGAAATTAAAAAAAATAAAAATAAAAAATAAAAATCTGTGTCTGTTGCTTTCGTGAAAACCCACATCCACCTCTGTCAGATACTATGTCAGTCCTTAAACCCTGCCTTCAGGATAAAGGCTAGTTTGTTAGCATGGTATCCATGCAAGCATGATCTTGTCTTTCCTTGTCTCCAGCTTCATTCCTTTCCCTTTCTTCCCTCTTACTTTGGGCTTCAGACATCCTAATTGATTAGCTCTTGTAGCAGTATCCCTTTATAGTGGCTCGTGCCTTTGCTTGGAGTGTCTGCCCTGCTTCCTCTGTCTGCTGACCCCTGCTCAGTCATTAAGCTTCTGCTTAATTGTTCCTGCATGGGGAACCCTTTTTTCCCCCCTGGTTCCAGAAGGCTAGGTTTGATCTTCCCTCATACTTCTGTGCATAGTTGTATATGACAGATAACTTCTGTTTGATCTTCTTGATCACTTCTGTGTGATTTTCCTAACCTACTCTCTTCTGCCCTGGTCTTTGCTCTGGGAGGCTTACCTGTATGGATTATGTCAATGGGCATCTGTGACTTCGGGCTTCAGAGTGGGTGCAGCCAGTGTGGAACACAAGAACATAGGAAGCAGGAAGGAAGGTAAGGTCAGAATGTTTACTTCCCTGGTTTCTTCCCTGTGGGTTGGCTGTGTCCCAGAGGAAATCATTACTCCCCTCAAGGTGGCTTTCTCTATGTGACTTTCTCTTCCAAATTCTGGTAAGCTCTCCTGCCCCTTACCTTTCTGGATTTAGGGGTGCTGCTGCTCCTGCTGCTAGTAGTTCCTGTACCTTCTGTTCCGTTCCCCTGTCCTTAGGATTCCTTGTGTTTAGTTCCTTTGTATGTAAATGCTTCTTGAATTATTCTAGTTGGATTATTTAGTCAGATTCTGATTGAAAGTCTGTCCAGTATAACACAGCATATATTATTTGGATAATGTTTTCTTTTCAATAGTTGGCCTTGTTTCTGCCTTTGCCCTTACTTTGGGTAAATAGTCTCAGCCTGTGTTGTCCTACTAAAGTACCCTATTTCCTCTTTAGACAAGACCTTGCTACTTTTGTTCGTATTGCATATTGAGCTTCTGTGTATGAGGTGACTTGAAGTTAGGATCGAACAATAAAAATTAGGGTTGAAAAATCTGTGACTGCAGGGAAAAAATTATTAAAATCTTTGTAATGACATTTAAAGGTCTTTAAAGGCCTGGGTTGGGACGCCTGGGTGGCTCAGCGGTTGGGTGTCTGAACCATGTGATGAAGAGAATTTGGGGCCATTGGAATTTGCCAATTTGGAACAGCGTCATCCCCTTTTTAAGTTTCGTTGATGAAAAAAAATCAGTATATCCTCTTTTTTAGAGAAATCTTACTTGGCTCTGTTCCTTCATAGATTGAGGGACCACAAATCAATAAATACCTTTGAATCAGTGACCTTAAAAAAAATCCTATTTTTTTTTATAACAGCAATAAAGATTACTTAAAACATTTGTGGGGGAGGGGGACTGGTGCCGCCTGGCTGGCTCAGTTGTTAGAGCATGTAACTCTTGATCTCAGGGTCAGGAGTTTGAGTCTCACATTGGTGGGTAGAGTTTACTTAAAAAAATTAAAAAACAGACATTCTGGGGGGGAGGAACTTATGGAAAAGTTGCAAGTACAGGACAAAGAACTTTTTGTTTTGAACAGTTTGAGAATAACTTGCTGTATGCTGGCCTATCACCCCTGCATACTTTGGTGTGTATTTTCTAGACACAGGTATAATATTCTACTGCATAACCACAATACAATAATCAAAATCAGGTAATTAACATTGTCACATGCTGCCATCTAATCCTCGAGTTACATTTAAATTTTCTGGATCCCTTGGGGATCCCTGGGTGGCTCAGCGGTTTGGCGCCTGCCTTTGGCCCAGGGCGCGATCCTGGAGTCCCGGGATCGAGTCCCATGTCAGGCTCCCGGCATGGAGCCTGCTTCTCCCTCTGCCTGTGTCTCTGCCTGTCTCTCTCTCTCTCTCTCTCTCTCTCTCTCTCTCTCATAAATAAATAAATAAATAAATCTTAAAAAAATAAAATAAAAATAAATTTTCTGGATCCCTGGGTGGCTCAGCGGTTTAGTGCCTGCCTTCGGCCCAGGGCGTTATCCTGGAGTACCAGGATTAAGTCCCACATCAGGCTCTCTGCGTGGAGCCTGCTTCTCCATCTGCCTGTCTCTGCGTCTCTCTCTCTCTCTCTCTCTCATAAATAAAATCTTAAAAAAAAAAATCCTTGGGTAGAAATTAAAAAAAAAATTTTTTTTCCAATTGTTCTAGTAGCTCTGTAAGAATAGGATCCAATTCAGAAGCATTTTTGTTATCCTGTTATCATGTCTCCTTAGCCTTCTTCAGTCTGGAGTAGTTACTCAGTCTTCCCTTGCTTTCCCTGGCCTTGATGCTTTTGAAAATTATAGGACAGCTAGTTTTGTAGAATGTATCAATTATTGGGGATGTTTATATTTCCTCGTGATTGGATTCAGGAGATAAATTAGAGATGACCTTTTGGATGCAATAGCTTCCTATTTAAAAATCTACTCCTATTAACTTTTTCAAGAAACTTTTTTTGTTTACATTTTAAGTCTTTTTCTAAATTTTTTAAGTTTTGGGACTTGTAAATCCATAGTAATCTTCAAAATCAGAGGCAACCTATAAAGAACCTGGCATGTACATCACATATAACATCCCTAAAACTATTTTGTAAGAGACAAACAAAATTCATTGTCATGGAAATTTGTATTTCAGCTAATCAGGAATAATTCTTTTGGTATATTTTATCATTAAGATCACATTGTATTTAAAAATTCTTTGGCAAAAAAAATTCTTTGGCTTCTGAATTGCTAGTGGTACTTGAGAACTTCTAAGACATAAGTAAGTGTATTTAATTATGGCAGAATTTATTATTTTTAAAATAATCCTCTTGGTTAAAAACATTGTACACATTTTAGCTCTCAGTTTTAGCTCTGAAATAATTTGAGAATCCAAGGAAGGCAGTCAGAATCACAGTTCTTAAGCCTATTAGATTTTTTTTCTTTTTAGCTGGTTTCCTTTCTAGCCACCTGTAGTTTTTTTTTTTTTTTTTTTTTAAGATTTTATTTATTTATTCATGAGAGACACAGAGAGAGGCAGAGACACAGGCCGAGGAAGAAGCAGGTTCACTCAGGGGAGGCTGATCTGCGGGACTCGATCTCCGGACCCCGGGATCATGACCTGAGCCAAAGGCAGAGGCTCAATCACTGAGCCACTCAGGTGTCCCACCACCTGCAGTTTTATGTGCAGTCGCACGTGTTCATGTTTTCTAAAACTGTCCTCTCACCAAGCTTGACATGTAAGCAACCTCTAATGCTTTTGGTTTGTTCTTTTTGAAGAGGAAAGTATAAATTATAAAACTTCATTGAGTATTTTAATTCATTAAAAATATTTTTGATAAAATATATCATTACAGAAGAAGGGACTGTTCTAGGAATCCTTTTTGATTATAGTTTATTTTGTCTTAATATTGTACATATTAATATATATAGACTGTATCTTTCCTATTTGCTGTCTTCTTCCTGTTTTTTTTTTTTTTAAGCTTTGTCTTATCTAAGCATAACTGGATTTTAAGAAATGTGATATTTCTTTTAACTGGGGATTTATTGCATTTACACCTAATGTCATTAGTGATCTAGTTGGAGTCAAATGAATCACCATTAATTTGTACTATTTATTCGTCTTATCTGTTCTTTTTTTTTCTTTTTCTGGACTAGCATTCTCTTTGGATTAACATTTTTCAGAGCCCCTTTTGTGTGTGTGTGTGTGTGTGTGTGTGTGTGTATGTGGATGTATTTTGTTTCTTGGTTATGGTGAATTAACTTCCTTATGTGTTTTATGAATTTTGATTATGAGCCCATCTAAAGATCTTGTCTTTGATATCTGTCTACTCTGAGAGGACTAAACTGACAAGATAAACTGAAGATATATATTTTCCTGATTTTGTTAGGGATACCATCAGTCCAGCACTATTTAAAGTTTTGAACCTAAAGACATCATAGAAACATGTTATACTTTCTAGGACAACTGCTGCCTCTCACCCCCACCCCACCCATGTGTGTGTTTTCTGAAGCAGCTGTGACAAATTACCACAAATTTAGTGGCTTAAAACCACACAACTTTACTATCTTATAGTTACAAAGGTCAGAAATATGAAATGGGTTTCACTGGGCCAAGATTGACATGTGGGCCAGGCTGTGTTCCTTCTGGACACATTCGATGGCAGGATCTGTTCTCTTGCCTTTTTTTTTTTAGCTTTCAGAGACTTCATGCATTTTTTGGCTGGTGGCCTCTTCCTTTGTCTTTGAGTCAGAAATGGCCAGTTGAGTCATTTCACATGGCAGTCACTCTGATCAGCATTAACTCTCCTGCCTCCCACTTTTTCTTATAAAACCCTTCTGATTACAGGAGCCCGCCTCAGAAATTTCAGATAATCTTTGTCTCAAGACTCCTAATCACATCTAAAAAGTCCCTTTTGCCCCGTGAGTTCTGCTTTCCCACCTTTAACAAACTGAGACCTTATGTTTTGTTGCCATTTGACATAAAAGCCGTAGCCCCTTTCTTAGTGGCTAGCAAGTCTCTGTAGAATAGCTTCTTCCATATTTCTGCTCTGGGTTTTAGCCCTACCTTCTTCCCCTTAAGGATTTTCTTTACGCTCTTTAGCATTGGGCTATGAATTTTTAAAAGATGTCACAGTTGGAATGCGTGGGTGGCTCAGAGGTTGAGCACCTGCCCCTGGCTTAGGGTGTGATCCGTGGTTTTAGGATCAAGTCCCACGTCAGGCTCCCTGCCTGGAGCCTGCTTCTCCCTCTGCCTATGTCTCTGCTTTTCTATCTCTGTGTCTTTCATGAATAAATAATAAAATCTTAAAAAAAAAAAAAAGATGTCACAGTCTGTTAAGAATGTTTAGGTAGTTTTCAGGTTATCTAATCTGCCATATTGCCCCAGTTGCCATTCCTTATTTATTTTTTATTTTTTTGCCATTCCTTATATTAGCAAGGTACTAATGAGTTTTAATAAAATGTAAAGTCTGGGGGCTCCCTGGGTGGCTCAGTGGTTTAGCTCCTGCCTTTGGCCCAGGGTGTGATCCTGGAGTCTTGGGATCGAGTCCCATGTCAGGCTTCTGCATGGAGCTTCTTCTCCCTCTGCCTGTGTCTCTGCCTCTCTCTCTCTCTGTCTCTCTCATGAATAAATAAATAAAATCTTTAAAAAATAAATTTAAAAATGTAAAGTCTTTCACTTTTATTTTCGTATTATTTTTGAACTTAAAATGCTTTTAATTAAGCCTCACTAAAAAAACCCTGAAAAACCTCAGTGGGTCTCATCATTGAAGAAGCTGGTCCATTAAGTCTGATTAAAAACAGTTTATCAATTTGAACACTGAATTTTACTCTTATCGACACACTTATCTTTTTAAACTTTAATCTGACCCCACTCTATCCTGGTTTACTCTGCTACTTACCCCAACCAAGAATCTCTGTCACCACATTCTGCCTCCCCTCTTGACTGTCTGGTCCAGTGGTCCTCTTTCAATAAAATGTTATTTTTTGTCTGTCTCATCTGAGCTAAAGGCATATAGATATTCTTCTGTACCCAGCTATTACCATTGAAATTCATTTCACAGTTTCCTACCTCTCTTTAGTGATATGTGAATGTGGTTAAAAGCCATTCAGATATACCTAAAGGATTATAATGATAAGTCAGGTTCTGTATTACCCCTTTTTATACGCACTCTTGCTTCTAGAGCATTCACATAGTGAGTACTGTGTATCAGGCTTTTTATATATGTGAACACCTACAAATTAATTCATCCTCAGAACGGTCCCATCTTAAAGATAAATAGATACACAGTTATGTGACTAATTTAGGATCATATAGCTATTAAATGGCATTTGGACCATGTGGTCTGGTTTTAGAATCTGCTTATCATTGGGGTGCCTGGCTGGCTCATTTGGTGGAGTATGTGACTTAATCTTGGGGTGGTGGGTTCTCTGGATGTATCGATTATTTAAAAAAACAAAATCTTAAGAAAAAGAAAAGAATCTGGTTATCACTATGTTCTACTGCTCTCAGTTCTAGACTGAAAATTATTTTCCCTCTGGTTCAGTGTGGAGCCAGATGCAGGGCTTCATCCCATGACCCATGAGATCATGACCTGAGCTAAAACCAAGAGTCAGACATAACAATCTAAGCCACCCAGGTGTCCTGTGTCTCTGATTTTAGATCTTTTATGTGTAACTTGTCTTTTTCTCTCTGAAAACCTTTGGAATATTTATTATCTTTAGCTGTGGTGTTTTGAAATTTCATGGGATATAACTCAATACTGGTCTTCTTTTTTTTTTTTTTTAAGATTTTGTCTATTCATGAGAAACACAGAGAGAGAGAGAGAGAGAGATAGAGGGGTAGAGGTAGAGACACAGGCAGAGGGAGAAGCAGGCTCCATGCAGGGACTTGATCCCGGGTCTCCAGGACTACACCCTGGGCCGAAGGCAGTGCTAAACTGCTGAGCCACCTGGGCTGCTGCCCCCATACTGGTCTTGTCTTTTTCTTTTTTCTTTTTTCTTTTTTCTTTTTTCTCTTCTCTTCTCTTCTCTTCTCTTCTCTTCTCTTCTCTTCTCTTCTCTTCTCTTCTCTTCTTTTCTTTTCTTTTCTTTTCTTTCTTTTCTTCCTTTTCCTTTTCCTTTCCTTTTTCTTTTTTCTTTCTTTTTTATTATATTATTTTATTTTATTATTTAATTTTTTATTTTATATTTTGTTTATTAATTGATTGATTGAGAAAAAAATTTATATTTAGATTTATAGCCGGCTGGACTCAGTTTAGATGATCCCAATTTTGTGGCAGCATCCAAAGCATCATAGTCAGGAGACAGTTGAACATATGCTTTTGTCTCTCCATCAGACCTGATCAAGGTGTTGACCTTGGTCACATCAGTGTCATAGAGCTTCTTCACAGCCTGTTTGATCTGGTGCTTATTGGCCTTGACATCCACAATGAACACAAGTGTGTTGTTGTCTTCTATTTTCTTCATGGCTGACTCAGTAGTCAGGGGGAACTTGATGATGGCATAGTGATCAAGCTTGTTTCTCCTTGGGACGCTCTTTCGAGAATATTTGGGCTGCCTTCGGAGACGCAGGGTCTTGGGTGGTTGGAATGTAGGTGACGTATGGATCTTTTTTTTGTGACTGTGCACGCCTTTCAGCACCGCTTTCTTAGCTTTCAAAGCCTTTGCTTTGGTCTTGGCTTTGGCTTTGGGAGGGGCAGGGGCTTCCTTCCTCACCTTCGGTGCCATCTTCTTGGTCTTTTTTTTTTTTTTTTTGTGGCCTTTTAAAAGTACAGATGGTGTCCTATTTATAATGGTTTGACTTAAGATTTCTTTGACTTTATGACAGTGTAAGAATGATACTGCATTCAGTAGAATCTGTACTTTGAATTTTGATAATTTCCTGGCTAGCAATACATTGTACGATATTCTTTTGTGATGCTGGGCAGCAGCATCTCAGCTGTCAGCCACATGATCACGAGGGTGAAACAGCTGATACACGTAACACCATTCTGTACCCACACAGCCATTTTGTTTTTTACTTTTAGTACGATATTCAATAAATTACATGAGATATTGAACACTTTGTTAGAAAAGGCTTTGTGTCAAATGTAGGCTAATGTAAGTGTTCTGAGTATGTTTAAGTTGGGTAGGTGATGCTATGATGTTCATTAGGTTAGGGGTATTAAATACATTTTTGGCTTTGCTCCACCATTTTATGTGTATGATTGACTGTTCCTTGCCATGTCTCCTCACAAAACTTTTAGGATCCAGTGATTCTTGGCTAAGAAATAAAAACAGAATTATCCTATTCCCCAGTAGATTTGGATGAAAACTGGTAATAGAATCAGGTGCAACTTTAAGAGGAGACATTGGAGAAGTACCAGGCTGGGAGTCTATGAGATGGCCCATATTTATGCTGTTTTGAGGCTACTTGCTAATTTTTTAGTTTTCTTGTTCTTTTTCATAAGTTAAATTCTTTCTTATTAATAGATAATGTTTAATTCTTCTGCATGTAAGTCCTAGTTTTTAAGTATTTCTCTGGTCTCTGAAAAAAATTTTAATAGCGTTTTTTTCCCTCCCTTTATGAAATACCGCCTTAAATAGTCTAGTCATCCTTGGTTGTCTGTTTCTATTTAAGAATGAGGAACTTAGATGCTTAAGTAGAAACTATGTGACAGATTGTCACTTGATGAGTGATTGGGCTTTTTAAGCAGGGGCACACCAGATTTTCAATATATAGAAGTCTATTCTTAAGCTGTTAAATTTCTGCTTTGGAGAATTTTCTAATTTTTTTCATGAGAGTTGCATTCATGGAGGAATTCTGGCATTCTGAGAACATGGTGAGTGGAAGGACTGATAGGGAAGTCCACTATTACTATATAGACACTCAGGTTATCCAACTTTTAGCTTTGTTTCCTCTCTTTTATTTATTTTAAATTTTATTTATTTTCTTGGGAGAGAGGACAGTGTGCACTGTGCACACCAGCATTGAGCCGGTGGAGTGGCAGAGGGAGAGGGACAAGCAGATTCCTGGCTGAGCAGGGAGCCAACCATGGGACTTGATCCTAGGACCTTGAGGTCATGTGACCCCAGCTGAAGTCTGATACTCAACTGACTGAGCCACCCGAGCTCTCTGTTCCTCACTTTTAAAAACAGTTTTATTGAGATATAATTCACATACTGTGTGGTTCATCCACTTAAAATGTACAGTTGTGTGACTTTTGATAATATTCATAGAAGTATGCATCTATCAGCACAAGCTATTTTGGAACACTGTCATTACTCCAAAAAGAAACCCTTGTACTCCTTTGCTAGCGCTTCCCAATTCCTGTATCCTCTCTATACCCAGCCATAAGCAACTAGTAGTCTACTTTTTAATCTCTATATATATGCTTATTCTGGATATTTTGTATAAATGGACTCGTAATAATGTGTGGTTCTTTGTGATGGCCTCTTTCACTTAGGGTGTTTTTAAGGTTTATTCTGTTGTAGTATGTATCAGTACTTATTCCATGTTATTGCCAAATGTCTATTCTGTGAATATATCATTTTATTTAATTATCAGTTAATGGACATTTGGATTGTTTCTACTCTGTAGCTGTTATGATTATGCTGGAACCTCAATATTTACATACAAGTTTCTTTGTGGACATAGATTTTCATATATAACTCCTAGGTTATATACCTAGGAGTGGACTTGTGGCATCATGGTAATTCCGTGTTTAACCATTCAAAAAATTGCCAGTTGTTTTTCAAAGTGATTGTGCATTTTACATTTTACCAGCAATGTGTGAGAGGGTCAATATCTCTACATCCCCACAAATCCTCTTTTATCTGTTTATATTTTTCTTGTAGCTGTCCTAGTGAGTGTCAGTATCTCATCATTTTGATTCTATTTCTCACTTTTGTAGTCTGTAGAACCAGTCACTTCCAAATTCTGAGCCTCTCAAGGGTTGTTGTTATTATTATTTTTAGGATAAATTGTCTTGCTTTCTCTAGGCATTTTGGGTTCTAGCTGCTTCTGTCCCTCGCCCCCCCCCCTTTTTTTTTAAAGAGAGAGAGTGCATGTGAGTGGGGAGGGGCAAAGAGAATATTAAGCAACCTCCATGTCCAGTGCAGAGCCTGTTGCAGGGCTTGATCCCATGACCCTGAGGCAAAAATCAAGATTCAGTCACCCAAATGACTGAGCCACCTAGGTGCCTCTTCTGTCTTAATCAGTTACCTTGATTCTGTTTGCTTTCTGATACCCAAACATTTATTGGAAGTTCTTGTCCACTGATTTTTCTTCTTTTATTTCTCCTTGTCCTTATATTTAAAAAATGTATTTAAATATATATATTTTATGAATTACTTATGTAAAATATTTATTATTATATATTAATTTTTTGGCATTCATTTTGGTGGAATTCTAAGAAGGGAGAGCCATTAATGTATCATCAGTCCTCTGAATTTAATCTAAAGCACCAGTTTGTACCTTTAAATATCCTCTCTGGGAATATCTCCAAATGTGGTTTTTACTTGTAGGAATTATAGGACCAAAAATACTTTTTTTAAAAAAAGATTTTATTTATTTGACACAGAGAGGCAGGGTGGGGGGCATATACAGGGGAAGTGTCAGGAAGATGGAGAAGCAGCTCCCTGCTGAGCAGAGAGCCCAAACAGAGGGCATCCCAGGACTTCATGACCTGAGCCAAAGGCAGACAGTTAACCACTGAGCCACCTGGGCGCCCCAGTACCAAAAGTACTTTTATGATAATATGAAAGAAAAGAGTAGGCGCAGAAATGGTTACTATTGAGTATAATTAAAATCTTTTCAAAGTGTTGGATTTGCTTCTTTTTTTTTCTGGGAATACTGGTTTATCCTCCTTATATGTTTAATGTGGCTGCTCTTCTTAAATGAACTAAGTAACAGTTTTTAATTTCTAAGATTGATTGTAAGAGTTGTATTATTAGCTTTAAGCTTTAACTGGTTTAACATCTAGTAAACTCAGTGAAATGCTTGGATATGGATTAGAGAACAGGATAATAGTAAAAGCTAACATTTATTTAGTTCTTTCTCCATGTAAGACCATGCTGAAAATCCTTTATGTAAATTAACTTGTTGAATCCTCACAGTCATGGTGTGGTTTTTTGTTGTTGTTGTTTTTTAATATCTCATCTGTACAATAAGAAACTGAGGGCATGGAGAGGTTAAGTCACTTACCCAAGATCACACAGCTAGTAAGTGTAGAGTACTTCATTCATTCATTCATTCATTCAGATTTATTTATTTATTTATAAAGATTTATTTATTCATGAGAAGCACAGAGAGAGGGAGAGAGTGGCAGAGACATAGGCAGAGGGAGAAGCAGGCTCCTTGCAGGGACCCTGATGTGGTATTCAGTCTCAGATCCCGAGATCACTACCTAAGCCAAAGGTAGGCGCCCAACCACTGAGCCACCCAGGTGTCCCAAGAGTCTACTTTTAAATCAATGCAGTCTAGTTCTTGAGCTTGTGCTCTTAGTCATTAGACTATAATAGGTGATATTTCTATACAGAATTTTATTTTTTTTTATTTCTAAAAGATTTTATTTATTTAAGAGAAGGGGAGAGTGCTCACAAGCAGGATGAGGGGGCAGAGGGAGAAGCAGACTCCCCACAAAGCAGGGAGCCTGATGTGGGGCTTGATCCAGGGACCTTGGGATCGTGACCTGAGCTGAAGGCAGATGTTTAACTGACTGAGCCACCCAGGCGCCTCCTCAACAGAATTTTAGGTACATAATATTATCTTTTTAAGAAGGGAGGAGCACTCACAAAATATTTTTTAGAAAGTTAATTCTTAGTACTAAGTACAAATTTATGACCTGGTATTTGGAAGATAAACTGTGATCTAATATTCTCTTAAAAGTTCATTTTTACCTTAGATCCTAGTTTGGATCAAAATGGTTATCACAAAATTAAGCGCAAAAAAATTCTTTTTTGAGGTAGATGTATAATCACCATGTGTAGTGTTCAACATTGTGTATTCTTAAGCAGAAGAGGAGACAAAAATGTCATTGGGTGACAAAAATGTCATTGGGTGACAAAAATGTCATTGGGTAGTACTAAAAATTGGATATGGGCCAAAGTGTTAGTAACAAATCCAGTTTTTCCCAGGATAAAGTATTTTGGAATAATTCTGATTCAAGTGTTTTAGATTATGTTTTTCCACCAGTCTTATTCTGCAGCTCTTTTCTAAATAGATCTATTTTATAGTGTGTATATATATAGGTCATTCTGAATCAAGTTAACTTTGCAGTTGATTGGGACCTTGTTTCAAGCTTATTGAACAAAGCTCTGTAACACAGAATTTTGGGCATAGAGCCATTTCCAGAGTCTGGTCCAAATAAGCAGTAACAAACAAAGATTGTTTCTTTCTTGGCTGAAGGCTTTCTCTGTGTGGCTTGTCTCAGGACTCTTTTTACACTTTTTCTATCCTTTTTATACTCCTCTCCGTTTTCTATTCAGGGCAAAACTGTTTCGATTTTTCATTCTGTAGTTATTCTTTCAGCAAACATTTATTGTGCTTTTACATACATACACCACACACACACACACACACACACACACACACACACACACACGATTCTTTGCTTGAAACCTATAATGCCCTCCCTGTATTGGAAGTGGTGGTTGTGAGGATAGTAGGCCTTCCAACATGATAGAAAATATGTGAAATACTGAGTAGTTTTGTTATGTTGTACTTCTTTTTTGCTCTGGTTTCTGTCTTTTGATAATTAGAAAGGAATTTTTTTTGGAGGATCTATAAAAAGCATGTTTTTCTGCCTCCCGCCCCCAATTGGTAAAGGAAAGGAAAGAGAACATAATTAAAACACCATATTTCAATATAATAGTTTAAAATAATTGTATCTTAAAATATAATTTAAAAATCTTGTCTACTTACAAAATTTGTCGTATTTCAATATTTGTTTTGGAAAATAATGTTTTCATTTCTAAATAGAATCACTTTAATTAGAATTAAATTAGAATAAAGTATTAGAATACTTTAATTTAATTAGAACCTTAGTTTTCTACAAAATATTTTACCTATTCAATTCCTGATCTGCTTATATTATAAAGAACCTGTTTGACCCTTTAAAAAGAAATTGCCAAATTTTATTTTCTAAATTCCTTAGTATTCCTTTAATAACTTTTTTTTTTTTTTTAAGATTTTGTATTTGCTTGACAACGCGAACACATAAGCAGGATGGAATGGCAGGCAGAGGGAGAGGCAGACTCCCTGCTGAGCAGGGAGCCCAATGCAGGGCACCCATCCCAGGACCCTGGGATCATGATCTGAGGCAAAGGCAGACTCTTAACCAACTGAGCCACCCAGGAGCCCCTCCTTTAATAACTTTTAATGAGAGCAGAGTTTAACTTATTTGTATTCATGCTGTTAAAAATTTTCTCGTACATCTTAAGCAGGTGTTGTATTTTCATGTCTTTTTGCCTTTGCTTATGCTCTTTCCTCTTCTTGTAATTTTCCTTTGTACCCCATCTTCCTCCTTTTTGGTCTGCCAAATATGGATGGCTAAAATGAAGCTTCTTTATGGAGTTCCTTGATGCTGCTTGATGAATACTAACATTTCTTTTTCTCATGCTCTATTTAGTATTTTGTTTGTGATTAAAGACTTTTGAAAAATTATACTTAATACATTCAGAAGAATGTATGCATTACATTGCATAATAATATATATATATTATATATATATAATATAATAATAAATTATACTTAATACATTCAGAAGAATAAATGCATTACATGTAATGCATGTAACAGTATTTGTAATAATAAAACATTTGTGAATCCACCACTAAAGTTAACTAGAAGATGATCAGTTATGTTTCTTATACCTATGTGCTTCAATCCTTACTCCCAACAGAATGCTTATTTCCTTGTCCTTCAAAAAAGTTTATCACATAAATATGTATTCCTAAACAATTGTTAATTTTGTTTACATTTGGGTTTAGTAAAAATAGATTCATATTATTTGTAGTCTAGCTTTACTTTTTAAAAATTAAGCATTATGTTTCTAAGATTTATCTGTACTTCATGTATATAGTTCATTCATAGTGGTTCATATTCATGTATAATATTTCAAATATAAATATGCTGCTTATTTGCATTTGCATTTAATGGATCTGGAATTGATTTTTTTCCCTAGAGTATGAGGTAGGGATCCAGTTTTAGTGTTTCTTTCTACATGGAAACTGGTTGCCCATTTGAATAATGTATTCCTTCCTACTGTTGTGTCATCAGTGTAAGATACCAAGTTTCCTTGTGTGAACTTGTTTCTGAGTTCTCTTTTATTGAGTTTGTCTTATTTAATATGGCTTTATAATAAATCTCAACGAGCAAGTCCCTTCTTCTTTGTAATTTTTTTTAACCTTATCTTGGTGATTCTTTCTCCTTTGCTTGCTATTCAGTATATATTTTGAAACCATAAAAGATCTGTTGGGATTTTTATTGGGAGGCATTGAAGTTATAGATCAGTTTGGAAGATTTGGCATCAATACTCCATTGGATGAGAGTGGGGGAATGAGAGAGATGTCTGGTTGGTAAGTGGGTGTATCTTATACTTTCAAGGTTACATAGTTTTTTTTTTTTTTTTTCTTCAGGTTAATTTTTCAAACTCCAATTTCACTGTTCCCCACCCCCCTCTTTTTTTTTTTTTTAAAGATTTATTTATTTGTTCATGATAGAGAAAGGCAGAGACACAGGCAGAGGGAGAAGCAGGCTCCATGCAGGGAGCCTGACGTGGGACTCGATTCCGGGACTCCAGGATCGCGCCCTGGGCCAAAGGCAGGCGCTAAACCGCTGAGCCACCCAGGGATCCCCCCGTCTTTTTTTAAACCTTATTTATAACTAGATGGGGAGAGACTTTGTTATGGCTTTATCCAGAATGTTCTGATCACTTCTGTTGATTTATCTTATATTCCCCATTGTCATGTTTCTTTCTCACAACTCTGCATATTATTTGTACTTGTCATACTGAGTCTGTCAAAAGAATTTACTGTTATCTAGCTCTAGATGATGCCTCTTACATTACCCGAATCAGAGACCTCCTTTGCTTTTTATTAGACTGTTGCAACTATGTCATTGTTACCAGCCCATTGTAGTACAATTTCATTTTGTGTGCTGAAAATGCAACATGAGATATAAAATTGAAAAATTGGGATCCCTGGGTGGCTCAGCAGTTTGGCACCTGCCTTCGGCCCAGGGACTGATCCTGGAGTCCCGGGATCAAGTTCCATGTCGGGCTCCTTGCATGGAGCCTGCTTCTCCCTCTGCTGTGTCTCTGCCTCTCTCTCTCTCATGAATAAATGAATAAAATCTTTTAAAAAAATAATAAAATTGAAAAATTATTTTATTTTTTAAAGATTTATTTATTTATTTATTTATTTATTTATTTATTTATTATTTATGATAGACACACAGAGAGAGAGAGGCAGAGACACAGGAGGAGGAAGAAGCAGGCTCCATGCCGGGAGCCTGATTCAGGACTCGATCCTGGGACTCCAGGACCGTGCCCTGGGCCAAAGGCAAGTGCCAAACCGCTGAGCCACCCAGGGATCCCCTGAAAAATTATTTTAAAAATGTGAAGACTTTCTTCAGATTAAAAAATTCTACAAACCATTGCATAATTCCAAAACTGGACAAGGAAAATTGTTAAATTATTTTATTGTCATTTGACACTTAGGCAGAAAACAAACACTATCCTGTGTTAAACTTAGTTGTTTGATTTTTTTGAGCTTTGAATTACATATAAAGTCTTTAGGAATGTACTCTTATCTTAAAAGATCCTTTGAACATGTTCATTCTATCTTTTACTTCGAAATTTATCTCCATGTGCATTCTATTTTGACCTGATCTCTTCTTTTATAAAGTCCTAAATCATCAAACATGATCTAATCATTTATCAGAATTTTTGTGTTTCTAGCTTTTCTTTAGTTTGTCCTGCTGATAGGCACATATGTAATATTTGTTTTTCTTTTAAATGAATTTTAGTCTGTAGGACTTGTTTATCTTGGAATCATTGAGTTTCAAGCTTCCAGAATCTTAATGCTCATTAGACTGACTTTGAGGAGTCTTCTAAAATCCTACTATTGCTAGTGGCAAAACTGGAGATTGGAACATAAATCATGTTAATCGTCCTTTTTTATCTTTTAAAATAAAAATTATGCATAATTAATAAGGTTTACAACATGATTTGATGTACATATACATAGTGAAATGATTATTGTAGTAAAGCTAATTAACTTAAGGTACCTTCTTCTCACAGAGTTACCTTTTGTGTATGTGATGAGAGCACCTGAAATTTACTCTTTGTAAATTTCCAGTATTCAGTACTGTGTTATTAACTGTAGTCATAATGCTGCACATTAGATCTCTAGGCTTATTCATTCTATTAACTGCAACTTTGTAGCCTTTGACTAATATCTCCCCAATACCCACTCCCAGAGTCTGGTAACCATCTTCTGCTTTGCTTTTTGGCGTTCAGCTTTTTAGATTCTTCATTTCCTGCACCTCTCCACCCCATCTCCTTCTGTGTGTGTGACTTTTTTTAGATTTTACAGTTAAGTGATAATGCAGTTTTTTTCTTTCTGCATTTGGCTTAGTGCATTCCAGATTCAACATTCATTATTTCTAATACACAATGTGGTATGTCCATGTTTTCACATTTTAGAAATACTTTCCCTTAACTGCAGGATTGTAGATTGGATAGATTGATAAGTAAGATTCAGACTTGGCTAATTTTTTTTAGTACTTTTATATCAAGCAATATTCTTTTGTTATCCCATCCCCATTTTATATAAGCAAAATGGAATTTTAGTGAGCTTAAAAGCTGTATAAAATATCACAACTAGTATGTGAAAAAGCCAGTGTTCAAACCTAGGTTTTCTGATTTCACATTTGTGTATATATGTGTATTTTCTTTAAATCAGTGGTTTTCAGCTATGCTTCATAGGTCTAGGGATTGCTGCATAGTGATCAGATGGGTAACTAGGATAACTCTTAAATGTTATCTCCAGTATATTATAATTGAAAACCAATTTTCTTGGTATCAAACTGCTTATTTTGCTATCTAAAGATGAAAAAAATGTGAAAGTAAGGAAATGCAAGTGTAAGAAGGAATTAATCTCCCTGAAAAAGCTAACTTTGGCTTGGTGAGCATATGCATGCTGTTGTTATACAAATGTTCCAAGTCTGTTCCCCTCCTCCTACCTGCTGTATTCACTCACCCTCCCATATGGAGGGTTGTACATTGCAGGAAGGGTTATGATTAGGACTTTTGTGATTTGTACTTGGGAAACTGGGGAGGAAGTGGACTCAGAAAAAAAAAACTTCAGGTAACTTGAAATAGTGTCCTGAATATGTCTGCAGTGTGTAGGGCAGATAGGAAGGGTGACAAAGATGATTTTAAGGAGAATTGTGGATACCATGATATTTGAAAGAAATAGGGAAAGAACTTGAGCCGTTTTGAATTTGTTTTTCCCATGAAGACTGGGAGCCATGTAGGATATTCTTTTAATAGGATTTAAGCAGGTGAGCTGTCTTCAGAGTTTTTCATTTTGTTTTCTCAAGTTTACTGATTTTGTAAAGATGACTATGGTTACACTGTAAAGAACAGATTAGAAAGGGGATAGACTGGATACAAGTGGACCAGTTAGAAGGCTTTTGCAATAACCAAAGTGAGAGATGACACAGTAGATTGACTAGGATTAAGGTGTTGGAGACACCTTAATGGTGTCTATATGGTTTGCATATATGTATGTTTTTAAATAAAGGTATAATTGACATTAATTTCAGCTATACCACAGAGTGATTCAATGTTTGTATATATTGCAAGGTGATCACCACAGTAAGTCTAGTTAACATGTGTCCCCAAACATAGTTAACAAAAATTATTTTCTTGTGATGAAGACTTTTTTTTTTTTTTAAAGATTTTATTCATTTATTCATGAGAGATACAGAGAGAGAAAGAGGCCGAGACACAGGCAGAGGGAGAAGCAGGCTCCATGCAGGGAGCCCGATGCAGGACTCAAACCCTGGACTCCAGGATCATGCCCCGGGCCGAAGGCAGGCACCAAACCGCTGAGCCACCCAGGGATCCCCAGGATGAAGACTTTTAAGATTTATTCTTAGCAACTTCCAAATATACTGTACAGTGTTATTAACGATAGTCACCATATTGCATATTACATCCCTATGACTTACTTATTTTGACTCCTTTAACCCATTTTGTCCAGTCCCTGCCTCTGGCAACCACTGATGTGTTCTTTGTATCAGTGGGCTTATTTTTTCATTTGTTGGTTTTTTTAGATTCCACATATAAGTGAAATTGTATGGTATTTATCTTTCTCTGTCTTATTTCACTTAGCATAATACTTTCAAGGTCCATTTATGTTGTTGCGAATGGCAATATTTTATACTTTTTAATGGCTGAAAAGTACTCCATAGTATAGTATACCATTGTGGTGGTGTATATATTTACCACAGCTTCTTTATCCATTCATCCATTGATGGACACTTCGATGTTTTCCCCCCATATCTTGGGTATTATAAACAATGCCGTGGTGAACATGGGAGTGCATATATATTTTGAAGTAGTTTTTTATTTTCTTCGATAAGTACTCAGGTGGAATTGCTGGATCATACAGTAGTTCTATTTTTGATTGCTTGAGGAACCTCCATATTGTTTTACATAGAGGCTGTGCTCATTTGCATTCCCATTAACAGTGTGCACAAGGGTTCTAACCTTTTTCTCCACATCCTCACCAAAGGTAAATATGACAAGATTTAGTGATATTGGATATGAAGTAGGTGCTAGATATCTGACTTAATTAACTTGATAGAAAACTGTTACAGGAACATTGAGTTTCCTATTCAACCATAGAGTTGAGTAGACTATGTGTTTGATTTGGGGCATTTTCATTTTGAGGTACCATTGGCATATCTGAGGAGAATGTTGCACTTTCTAAAAAGATTTATTTATTTTATTTAGTTTTTCATGAGAGACACACACACACAGAGAATCAGGCAGAGTGAGAAGCAGGCTCCATGCAGGGAGCCGCATGTGGGACTTGATCCTGGGACTCCAGGATCATGCCCTGAGCTGAAGGCAGACGCTTAGCCTCTGAGCCACCCAGGTGTCCCTATTTATTTATTTTAGAGAGAGAAAACATGCAAGTAGGGGGAGGGCCAGAGAGAGAGAGAGAGAGAACAAGAATCTCCAGCAGACTCCATGCTGAGTGTGGAGCCTGATGCAGGGCTTGATCTCATGACCCCAAGATCATGATCTGAGAGGAAACCAAGTATCAGACGGTGAACCAGCTGAGCCACCCAGGTGCCCCTGTCACACCTTTCATACAAATCTTTTTTTTTTTTTTTTTAATTTTTATTTATTTATGATAGTCACAGAGAGAGAGAGAGAGGCAGAGACACAGGCAGAGGGAGAAGCAGGCTCCATGCACTGGGAGCCCGACGTGGGATTCGATCCTGGGTCTCCAGGATCACGCCCTGGGCCAAAGGCAGGCGCTAAACCGCTGCGCCACCCAAGGATCCCTCTTTCGTACAATTCTGCACATCAGAGGAGGTCTAGAATAAAGTTTATGTGTATATAAATGGCAATTTAAACTTGAATGTGGATGAGTTTGCCAAGGAGAGGTTATAAAGCATAGAGAACTTAGATTCAGTACAGAGGCATTACATCTGTAAAGTGACCTTGCAAAGGACACAGAGATGAGTGTTCGGGGAGTTAAGAGCAAACCAAGGTGAGTGTTGGTCCATGTTTTTTACCCTCCAATGAAATCTCAGTATTTTCTATGGAATTATGAATCTCCAAACTTAATTCCATGTCAATCAGAATTTAGCTTGACCAAATTAAACTTATGTTAGAGAAGGAGTTTATCTTTTAAAAGAGATTTATATATTTATTTTAGAGAAAGAGAGAGCGCACGTGCACACATGCACATATACATGTGCCTGTAGGGGGAGGGGCAGAGGGATAGAATCTTCAAGCCAACTCTCCACTGAGTACCAAGCCCCATGTGGGGCTCAGTCTCACCACCCATAAGATCATGACGTGAGCTGCAACCAAGAGTCAGACTCTTTTTTTTTAAATTTATTTATTTATTCATGAGAGAACACAGACTGAGAGAGAGAGAGAGAGAGAGAGAGAGAGGGGCAGAGACATAGGCAGAGGGAGAAGCAGGCTCCTCGCAGGGAACTGGATGTGGGACTTGATCCCAGATCCCAGGATCACGACCTAAGCCGAAGCCAGATGCTCAACTGCTGAGCCATCCAGGTGCCCCCAGAGTCAGATTCTTAACCCACTGTGGCACACAAGTGCCCCAGAAAAGGAAAGAATTTAAAAGATAAGTGAAGGCATTAAAAAATGTAGCTTCTTAACTATAATTTATAACATGAGTGACTATATCAGATAATCTTCCAAATTACCGAAGAGGAGGGGACTGGCCCGAGTATGAATTGTTTCACTATAAAAAGAAAGCTTATTTTGGGATGCCTGGGTGGCTCAGTGGTTGAGCATCTGCCTTCAGCCCAGGGCGTGATCCTGGAGACCCAGGATCGAATCCCACATCAGGCTCCCTGCATGGAGCCTGCTTCTCCCTCTGCCTATGTCTCTGCCTGCCTCTTTCTGTGTCTCTCATAAATAAATAAATAAAATCTTTAAAAAAAAAAAAAGAAAGCTTATTTTAAGAACTGTGAAGGGTCTGAGATTTTGCCATCTATGCAAGCTAGGAAGTTAGCTTGCCATAGTTTCCTAGATGTTGTTAGAAGATACAAGACTTCTGGGTCATAGACATAGGACTTTATTATTCATGACAATAGCAAGAGCCAGTGTTGGTATTTGTGCCAGTTTTTCCAAGCCTAAGCTCCATAGAGAAATGTGAAGAGGGCTGAGTGATACCTGTGATGATGCCTCTCCTGTATTGCATTACAGTCTATAATAGGAGAGGAACCTCTAGGTTTGTATAGGTTTGTATATTTTCTTTGGAGAAATGTCTAACCAAATCCTTTGTCTGTTTCTTTTCTTTTCTTTTTTTTTTTTTTTGAGAGAGAAAGAGCCCGGGGCAGGGTGAGGTGGGGTGGGGGAGAGGCAGAAGGAGAGGGACAGGCAGACTCCTGCTAAGTGGGGAGCATGATGCAGAACTCTATCGCAGGACCCTGGGATCGTGACCTGTGCCGAAGGCATTAACCAACTGAGCCACCCAGGTGCCCTCCTTTGTCCATTTTTTAATCTAGTTGTTTCTGAATTTTTTGAGTTGATTTTTGAGCAGGTTCTTCCAGCACTCAGCAATACATGATGCCTGTGGGTGATAGGGAGTATGGAAGGCCATCAAACACCTTGACTAACTGCCCATTGTTGTGACTTTTAGAATAAAAACAGACTGCAAATGGTTTGGAAAGTGAAAAATGAGGCACAGGTTAGCATCAAGGTTAACATTGGTGTGCTGGAGTCAGCTGATCGGATTGGAATAGCAGTGTCATGCCTAAAAAAAATGTCACCAATGGTAAGATACTACTAATAGCCTGAAGAAGGAGGTCAGAGATCTGATGTAGCCAATCTGTCAGTAGAATAGATCAGACAAGTGGATCTTCTGGGAATTACAAGTGTGGAATGCATTGATTGCCTCTGCATCAGGAACAGAGAGTCTTTTACTCTATATCTGTTCTATGATGGTACATGTGGTAATAGATCCTGCAGCAGTGATGGCAGTCTGGGCGATATAGGCCTGGTTATAGGCTTCATTCCATATGATCTCATCAGATGATGGGCCCTTACCATGGGCATCTATATTTGTGACCTAGATGATCTGATCAGCAACTGCAATTTGTCCCCAACAGTTTATGGCTAGTTTTTATTATGTCAGCTTGTAGTTTTCCAAGTAGTAGACCAAATAGCTAGGTCATTAGTAACAGACCCAGAGTCAGTAAAAATATAACAAGGTTTATGAAGAGGAATATTGGTCAGATCTATGAGAACATACTTGAGTTCTGCCCATGGAGCAAAGCATCCACACCCATTTTCAGCTCTGTGTGGCTGGCCCTGAAATTGAACAGCATACCAGCACTCTGAACACCATAGTTTCATTGTAATTGAATCATTCATTAGTGAACCAGGTGCAGGCATTTATGAGATCCTCCATGAATCAAGGGCCTCAATGAGCCAGTGGCTTTGATTTATGCAGAATGGAGGTTAAAACTTCCCCCAAGGGATAACTGTCACTTTTTCGTGTAAAGCTAAAATACCATAGGGGCCAGCCTGGCTGCATTCTTGAATTTACCACTTGAATGTGATAAGAGAAGCTTGTTAGTCTCTAACCACCTTTGTAGTCATTGAGTTTGAGTTGACCCATCCTCAAATGGGAAACTTCAAAAGGAGTGTGCACTTGGTAGCTCTTTTAGGGAGGCATTGAATCCAAAAACCAAAGGGATACCTTTGGTGGGAACTGCTCCTCTTGCCAGAGGCCCCAGTGAGTAAAATCATCTTATGTGTGGAGATGTGTACACAAAGGGGTGATAAGGATTGTGGGGTGCTAAAGCTACCAGTGTTTTCTACATGGGCTCTTCCCATTTGTCATAATCTGCTCTGGCACTTAGGAGCGTTCACAGTACAGGCATGCAAAATATCAGTAAATTATATACTCAGTGGTAGAAGGCACAACAGTAGTAATACACTGAATTGATCCAAAGATAGCACTGAAAAGTATGAGTTAGTTGCTGTTTCCCCACTGTTAATCCTACCCAAATGTTGGTAGCTGAAAACAAGTACCCTCTTCCTCTACATGATGGTTATGAAGGGGATGTGGGCTCCTGTATGTAACAGAGCCATAAAAATTTGAATCCCACCTCTCCCTAGTGTTCTAGCATACCTGAGTATGTTTGATCTTCAGTTCCCTTGGGGAACTAGGAAAACTCATCTCCACCACCATTTATCTTTGCAAAGCAGCCGAAGCTGGGCCATCGGGAAGATTGGGAGAGAGCAGCTCTGCACCTCTAAACAAGGTGTATTTCCTTTCAGTTTTGAGCAATACTCTAGCTATATGCTGATCAATACGACACTCAGAGCTACAGCCACATTGCTTTCTGGTAGAGAAATGACCGCATGCCCTTTGGATGACTTGGGCTAAGATCTGCACAGTGACAGCATTGTTTTTATTTTTTTATTTATTTTATTTTATTTTATTTTATTTTATTTTATTTTATTTTATTTTATTTTATTTTATTTTATTTATTTTTTCAGCATTGTTTATAGTAGTCTACATAATGTAGGCTATTTGCTGTTCCATTATCGAGATAATATCTCTTAAATTCTTGCTTATTTCAGCATAAGAATTAGAGGAGTTTTCCAAGGCCATAAGGTCCAACAGCAAGACTTCATCTAGATTTCTTTGGACAAGTTTCTCATTCTTTAGTGAATCACCTTTTTCATCATTTTAAACCCAGTTTAGTACAGAAAGAACGTGAAGACTAGTCAGTGCCCACAGTAGTTTCTCTTAGTGAAATTTTTGGGGTGGGGTGGGTGGCGGGGTGGTATAGGCAGAGCTCTTTTGTAGCAGACCCACTGCCAAAAAATGCTGAGGTTTTTTTACTAATATATTTTTTTGAAGATTTATTTATTAGAGAGGGAATGCAGCAGGGAGGGGTAGAGCAAGAGGAAAAGAGGATTCCAAGAAGAAACCTGTTGAGTGTGGAGCCCAATGTAGGGCTAAATTTCACAACCCTGAGATCATAACCTGAGCTGAAATCAAGAATCGGATGCTCAGCTGACAGCCATGCAGATGCCCCACTTTTACTCATCTTGAATGAATTGAATGTTGACCAAATAGGCTGCAAGAGGGACTGAGCAAGAAGATAGTAAGCTGTTGCCATCTTTTAATAAGCATTATGTGCCCCTTCCCTGCATGTAACAAACTAGCTGAAGTTCTAAAGATTCTTCTGGTTCTGACCACAGTGGTTGTAGTTTTTCTCCTTTGGCACCCAGTGTAACATGGGGTGTAACATTGTCTAAGAGGAACAGTCCTTTGTGTTCCCCACTCCCTCTGCCAGATAAATCTTAGTACCAGTTGTTCATAGGGCAGACCTGCTGAGGCCAACTGTCAGGTTGATGGAAAGTTGATGGTCAGTTACTAGGGCATTATTCAGACTGCTATCTTTGAACCTACAAAATGGTATTCACCTTGAAACTACATCCTCAAATTAGCCTTTATTAATAGCTGGTTAAGTAAACCATTTATTGCTTGGTTGACCATCCCATTTGGTCAGCATGTTCACTCATGATTCCCATGGACTTAGCTGGTTCCTGTTAACTGGTCTTTCATTCCATTTCTAGAAGAAATTCTGCCTCATTTCCAAAACTGTCAAAAATTGTGAAAGGTTTAAGATTTTTTTTTACCCTTTGTGCAAGCTAAGAAGTTAGCCTGCCACAATTTCATAGACAGTATTAAAGACATGAGACTCTTGGGCCAGATGCAGGATGTCATTGGTCATGGCAATAGCAGTAGCCAGTGTCAGCATTTGTGCTAGGTAACTAGCCCCAATTTCTGTAGGATACTGAAAAGAGAGCCAAGTGATGTTTGCACACAGAGATGGGGCCATTGCAGGAAAAGAACTCCCAGCTTAGGGGACCAGATCTTTTATAATGGGCAATAAGCCTTCCTGACCTTTGCCCCAGAGCTGACATTTTTATTACACTGGACAGAAAGCAAGCCTACCTTTTGCTCTCCTGGAAAACACCATCTCTTCTAAGGCTGTTTATAAATATCCCAGACAGGGGGAGCAGTGCCTTTTCTTGTAAGATGTGCAAAAACTCTAGACACTGAAGGAGAATTTTCTTTACCTTGTTTTGGAGTTGGGAGAATATTTTGATTGCAGATCCTCTCTCATTCAATTTTTTAAATTCTGGAAATAGAATCTTAAACATTAACACAGGTTATTTTTAAACATTAATAGAATCTTGGTTTTTTTCTGACAATACCCCTTGACCATCTTCAGTTTCCATCTTTGCTGCTTCTCCACCTAGACTATTGTCACTGCTTCCTGCCTGGTCTCATGGCCAGTGCTCTTGTTCTGTCTATCCTCACCACCTCTACTAGAGGGATCTGTTTTTTTGTTTGTTTGTTTGTTTCCTTAAGATTTTATTTATTAGCACATAAGCAGGAGGGAGAGGGAGCAAGAAGGCTCAATCCTAGGACCCTGGGATCTGGGATCATGGCTTAACCGAGGGCAGATGCTTAACCAACTGAGCCACCCAGATAGATGCTCTAACTCCAGGGATCTTTTAGAATGCAGGTTTGATGATGTCACCCAATTAAAATTTGTTACCAGTTCCTCACTACCATTAGGACAAAGTTTAAATTATTGAGTAGTTGTGTAATTATTTCTTATGTGCTGACTACTATCTAGGTTTAAATGTTAGCAATTAAACAACAACAACAAAATTTTTAAGCCATAAAGGCCAGTATTAGGTAAGCTGCATGATGCCAGTTTGTAACCTCTGCTCTAACTTACCATCTTTTCTCTTATACCTTTTATCTGCAACATGATTGATTGCCTTGAATAATTTCCATATTTACCTCTTCTATTCATTCTTAAAAACCTACATACTTTATAAAGTCTTTTTTTTTCTTCTTTACTTTATAAAGTCTTTAAGTGAACCCTTCTCAACCTAGTTAGGTATCTTGTCTCTGAACACTGTTGGAGAGGTTTCAGATGCCCTGTGTGTAGGTCACTACAGCACTTAACCTTATTGTGTTATAATTATTGATTTTCTTCCTTGTCTGCATCCTCAATAAATAAAGTAAAAGCTTCTCCGAGCAAGATACCTGTCCTGTTCCATACACACAGAGTTTTTAGGAATGAAAATTGCTTCCCTGGAAATTGTTTTGGAACCAACTCCATTAAATCAGTTGTTGGTTTTTTTTTTTTAATATTTTATTTATTTATTCATGAGAGACACAGAGAGAAAGGCAGAGACACAGGCAGAGAGAGGAGAAGCAGGATCCCTGCAGGGAGCCTGATGTGGGACTCCATCCTAGGACCCTAGGATCATGCCCTGGGCCAAAGGCAGACGCTCAACCACTGAGCCACCCAGGCGTCCCTCAGTTGTTGGTTTTATTCACTTTTAGATATTCCTTGTTTTGAGCCTCAAGGATATTAATTTCCTTAATTTTGAAGGGAAAGATACAGTATTCCCTGGAAAGTAGACATGTGATACTGTCCTGTAGTCCAACCTTGTATATGGTCAATATATATGGCTGTTATTTAATTTACTATGCCTAATAATATTTTCTTTGTTCAAATTTAAAATCTAGACCGTGGACATTCACAAAGAAAAAGTGGCTCGGAGAGAGATTGGTATTTTGACAACAAATAAGAATACATCAAGAACTCACAAAATAATAGCACCTGCAAACATGGAGCGTCCTGTAAGGTATATTCGGAAACCTATTGACTATACAGTTCTGGATGATGTGGGCCATGGTGTCAAGGTAAGCATTTTTATATTAACTTGAAATAATTTATCCAATAAATATTTTGGATAGGAAATAGAGCAGTAAAAATCATTTTCTTAATTAATAGATTCTCTTAGCTAGTAACTAGCATTATAGTTTTCAAAGAATATTTAATATTAGCTATGTATTATACTAAGTTTGAGTCAGAATTTTATCTGTGAAATAGGCTGTATTCAGAAGATAGTAAAACTTACCATGGCTTTTTGTCAGTAGAGCCATTTGAATCCTAGACTAATATTACAGATATTGTGAATGCCATGTCTTGCTTTTACTACTGAATGAATATTTAAAAATAAAAAATTTATATGCTTTGCAGAGTTGTTTTACAAAATAATTTATAAAAACTTTGAACCTTTTATTTCAAAAAATATATGTAAGTGCATTTATGTAGATGTGGCTATAATTCCAGCAACTTATGAAAAACAAAAAATTGTATGTAGTTTTGCATACCATACCCTCCTTGCCTTCCCCTGCCCCAATAGGGTTTTAGGAAAGAGATTATTTGTTGCCCATGTTCATATCTTAGCGTGGCAGAATTAGCTGCTATTGAAAGATACCTGTAGTCTGTCAACTTCTTAGATGTTTATGGGTTATTCTGCAAACATACTGAATGACCTGAATTCTATAGCCATTTTTGCTCAGGATAAACGATTCCTATGAAATTTGATAGTCCCTTTCCTAGAGGACCATTATTTGATTTTGTATCTGATTTTCAGAATTTTTATAATAAATTTTTAGGAGTTGGCTAGAATCTTGAAGCTTTCCCTAGCTGGCTGATCTGACCAGGGTTATTGCTGGATTTCTGTTGCATTCTAAATTATTTGGGGTTCCTGATCAAGAGAAGAGTGTAGCTGACTGACAATACTCACTTTTATTCTACTCTGCGCTGTCATTATTGGAATCTCCCCCTTTCTGTCATGCTTTGAAGTTAGATATAAAATTGGAACACTACAAATGTAGAAGAGGCTACTTGTTTGTTTCTTATATTTTTACCCAGGGTATGTGGCTAGAGTTGTAAAAGAGCTTAAATTCAGGGCAGCCCTGGTGGCTCAGTGGTTTAGTGCCACCTTTAGCCCAGGGCCTGATCCTGGAGACCCAGGATCGAGTCCCATGTCAGGCTCCCTGCGTGGAGCCTGCTTTTCCCTCTGCCTGTGTCTCTTTCTCTCTCTCTCTCTCTTTTTCTCTTTCTCTCTCTCTCTCTCCCTCCTCTACCCCCGCTCCCGTGTCTCTTGTGAATAAATAAATAAAATCCTTTAAAAAAAAAAGCTTAAATTCAGTTGGAATTTAAGTTATTTTAGACTAGATTGAGCTATAGGATTTGAATATTGAGAGTCTGGAAGAAATCTTTTTTGTATTAATTGCCATGAGATTAAAATTTATATATACACACACACACGCGTATGCATGTGTGTACACACACTCGTGCTCACTTCTTCCCCTTTGGCCTAATTTTTCTTTTTTTTTTTTTTTTTTAAAGATTTTATTTATTCATGAGACACAGAGAGAGAGAGAGAGAGAGAGAGAGGCAGAGACACAGGCAGAGGGAGGGAGAAGCAGGCGCCATGCATGGAGCCTGATGTGTGTGGGACTCAACCCCGGGTCTCCAGGATCACACCCTGGGCTGAAGATGGCACTAAACCGCTGGGCCACCTGGGCTGCCTCCCTTTGACCTAACTAATCTTGAGCTTGCTTTCTTTCAAAACAAAATACGTGCATAAAAAAAATGTCATCATCTTAGAAGTGAATATCCTATATTATTCCTCCATTAATAACTATATTTAATAGTTTAATACATAGTACTTAGCAGAATAGAAGATGAAAGCAAATTTCATAAGGAAATTTTGGGTGAGAATATGAAATTATTTCATCATATATGTATAAATGGGAAGTATAAATGCCACATAATATATATTGAAAGTATGCAGATATGAATTTTGGCAGTCTGCTTTCTGTAATATGGTTACTGACACATGATTTTTCTTTTTATCATGGCAGAATATACATAAAATTTATTATTTAACATTTTAAACGTATAGTTCTGTGACTACATTTGTATTGTACAGGTAATTTTTTAAATTTTTTTTTTACTTTATTAAAATACTGAGTTTATTTCACATGTTATACACAGGTTATTTTAAAATATATTTTTGATTAGGGTGAGAGAGTGGATGGTCTGTGAGAATAACATTTCTTAGAGTCTGATATGTGGCATATTTGTCCATATTTTGTTTCTGTGATATACAAATATATACACAGTTATTTTTTTCCCCAGTTGTCTCATTGCCACTCTGTTTCTCTTGTTTTCTGATTTCTCTGACAGATCATTCATTGCTGGCTTAATTAAATATTTCTAGAGCATAGTAGAGTGACGGTTAGAAATTTGAATAGTAGGTGGGTTTTTTTTTTAAGATTTTGTTTATTTATTCATGAGAGGGACAGAAAGAGTTAGATATACAGACAGAGGGAGAAGCAGGCTGTGGGGAGCCTGATGGAGGACTCTATCCCAGTATCCTGGGATCATGATCTGAGCCAAAGGCAGATGCTCAACCACTGAGCCACCCAGGTATCCCAGAAATTTGGATAGTAGTTAATGAACAAATACTAGGGCCAAAATTATTAGAAGGAAAAGAGAGAAGCTATTCTTATAGTTTTAGAATTATTTTCTTAACCTTTGTCCACCACTTTTCTATTTAGAAGTCTGTTTTCCTACTGATTGGTAAGAACTCTTTTTTCTGTCAAGGAAATGAGTTCCTTATATATTCCTAAATTTCTTCATACTGCTATTTGGCTCTTGACTTTTTTAATGTTTGGGTATTCTAAAAAATACACATAGATTAAAAAAATTATATCCAAATATATTAGTATTTCTTCTTATGTCTACCAAGTTTCATGTTAAAGTTTCCAGACTCTGAAATTAATGTTCCATCATATTTTCTTTTGTGATTTAAATTTCAGGGTTTTGATACTTGTATTATTTAAATAATACTATATGGTGAAGCATTTTATGCTGTGAGATAGATGGTTACACATAAGTTTGGTAGGAATTCAAAATATGGAAGAAATATCTTATGTCTGGTTTGACTTTTGGAAGCAGTGTAAGATATGGATAAGAGAATCCTAGCATAAGGAAACCACCAGAATATATACATAAAGGAGAATGTAAAGAAGATGAACCTTATAAGAGTACAGCTTTTCAGAGTAAGCTAAAGAAGACCTGAATACTTAGTAAAGACATTTAAAATTTTTTTAAGGAATTTATGTATGTATGCGAGTGCGTGAGCAAGGGGGAAGTGTGGGGAGAGGCAGAGGCAGAGGGAGAGGGAGAGGCAGGCTCCCCACTGAGCAGGAAGCCCGCCGGTAACGCAGGGCTCAATCCCAGGATCCTGGGATCTTGACCCAAGCCAAAGGCAGCTGCTTAACTGATTGAACCACCCAAGTGTCCCTAAATTTATTTTTAATTAACAGCTTTATAGCCTGGTTTATAATTTACAAAGGACTTTCACTGTATGTGTTTTTAAGTCTCAAAAGACCATGTAATCTAGGAGTTGTTACATTTTATTAGTAGAGACACTAAGTATTTATAATATATACATAGGAATGATATTTTTTGAAGGTTTCATTTGTATTAAAAGAGTAAACTAATGAGTCATAGTAAAGAAAGGATTGGCCTTTTTTATGGACAGCACCTGTGGTATACAAGGCTTATAATTTCCTTAGGGTCAGAAGATAGGGAGGAATCAAAGAGAATCCTGTTGTTTTCAACCTGAGATTCCAAGGACATGGTAAAGTGGCCTGTTAATGTAAATATTAAAGAAATGAAGTGAGATCTTAAGGAAATAAAAGTCTAGTTTGGATGTGTTTTGGAGATTTTTTAAATGGATAAATCTTGTTGGTTGCTAACAATTACAGTATTTTAAGCTGTAAGATACAGAGATGATTTCCTTGTAATACTCTCAAACTCAGACACTTCTATATAAATACACACTAGATAGAAAAGGCAGAACTTCATATAAGGTTAAAGGTTGCATCATTACACAGTAGCAAAGTTCTGCTAGAGTTTTTATTCCCCGATTCTCCATTCATTCTTTCACTTGGAATCAGTTTATACTTGAATGTTATTTTTTTTTCTTGTTCAGTAGAAACAAGATAGGTGGTCATATCTGGAATATTTCTAAATTATTTTAAAAATATTTAGTGTATTGAGATGCTATCACATTAGTATATCTTATTTCCAAGGATAATAATGTTACTCAGGTTTACACTTTCTAAATCCAGATGTGATATGTAGCAGCTAGGTAGGATTCTAGACATTGATGAAAATGAGCAATATCATTCTAAACAAACATTTAAAGAATACTAAAATTCTGGCCTAATTCCTAGAAATAAGAATATATCCAAGACAAAGTACATTCCTTCTTTGGTTGACTTTCCTAATGGTTGCCTTTATGTCACCTGAAAAATGATAGATTCATATTTAGAAAGACAAATGTCAAAGAACTTAAGACCCCAATATATACAAAGTTAGACTCTACAACCTAAAGGTATTTCTTAAGTGGCATGGTACAAGTAGTGATGCTTTAGGACTATACACAGTATTTCATATTATTTGTAGTACATGTTATTTCATATATAGGCTAGTCATCTTTCATAGGAGTAGCCTTTAGGATCAAAGCAATCGTTCTTCAGTTTTGAATTTTGTCTAAACTGGTTCAGAAGAAAACTTAGAACAAAAGCAACCTATAACCTTCTGCTTTTGGCCTGCTCAGATTTAGATTCATAAATTACAAATGAGAGGGCTTCTAGACCTTGTTTGTTTGTTTTAAAGATTTTATTTATTTACTCATGAGAGACACACAGAGAGAGGCAGAGACACAGGCAGAGGGAGAAGCAGGCTCCATGCAGGGAGACCGATGTGGGACTCGATCCCGGGACTCCAGGATCACACCCTGGGCCGAAGGCAGGCTTTAAACCGCTGAGCCACCCATGGATCCCCTAGACCTTGTTTGTATGCCTTAGTTAGAATCCGGCTAAGCTGCTATTGTGCATAGGGATTTTTTTTTTTAATACTCAGGTACTAGGTCTTTTTCTGAATTTGGAAGCACCATGTGATTTTGAATTTTAGCATTTACAGCTTATCAGTTTTAGAATATCAGTTTTAGAATACTATATTACCATTCATCTGATGAATACTTGAGCATTGATTGTTTGGTAAAGCCTTATGTCTGGTACACTGATGTGTTAAAGTAGCCTTACATCGAATGTGTTAGATGTTTGTGTTTAAATCAGTGTTTATCATCTGTAATTCAGTTAGTTTAGTTTCATGGGATAAATACTGATATAAGACATTATTGGGCCTTCATGAGATCGGCATAATTTAGTGATGTTTTCCTTATGAATATATTTTTTTGGAAAATATTTAATACATGTGAATATTTCCCTATTGCTTATGGATTTTTTCTTTATAAAATATTTGAAATATGGCTGGGTAAAAGCTTATTAACATGAATTGAATGACTATAAATGTAAACGTGTCCTATTAGATACAATTTATTTAGAATTAATTTCTACTTTTTCCCCCCCTTTTTTGCCAACGTAAAGTGGCTAAAAGCCAAGGTAAGAGATACTACTTATCATTTGATCCACAGTATTCCCTCTATTTTGATAAAGGCTGCAGAGCCACTAAAATTTGAAAACTCTTCCTATGTCTGTCTGCTTTTTTCCCATAGGATTTATGTAGATTAAATAAACTCAGTTCAAATCAGCAACATTTAGCTTGGATGTGTTAATATATCAATGATATATTGACATCTGCATTTATATAGGAACATTAATTTTGCTAACATTTATTGCTTTGCTCATTTTTTTGGATAGTTGCCTTGCTTTTATTGACTTAACAATTAGGAGGTTTTCCAGACACATATGACTTTGTTACTGAATTGTTAAGATAAAGATGATTTTTCAGATTAATGTTTTAGCAAGTTGACACTGAGATCTATAGTTTTTATTCATGTACACATGTAAAAAATTTTGGAAATCCAGTACTTGAATGCAGCTAAGTTTGATCTCAGTGAACATGTTTAACAGTAAAATAATGTATAAAATCCAATAATCACATCTGTATTTGCCATAAATTGGTCTGGATAGCACAGATAATAGGAGAAAAAGCTTTGTGCAAGTGGAAATTTCTTGACTTTTTAAAATGTAGTACCAAAGTCAGTTATTAAAACTGTCTGGGAATCCTTACTTCACATTCTGATATTAAAAAAAAATAATACATGGTGTCAAAACACCAACAGAACAATTTGATATAAAAATAAAAAGCTTTTCTTTCCACATTTTAGCATGGAAATAACCAGCCTGCAAGAACTGGCACACTGTCGAGAACAAATCCTCCTACTCAGAAACCACCGAGCCCTCCCATGTCAGGCCGGGGAACGCTGGGGTAAGAATGCAACTACATTTTACAAGAAAAGGCATATGCTAAAGAGAAAGATATTTCTGTGACTTAAGTAAGTGTATGGGTCTTTGCTGTGGGATGCTCTCAATGTGAACTACCTCTTACAAATTCATTTTGTTTCTTCTTTCCTTGAACAGAATCTGCTTGTTTTATAATTTTCTCTATAGAAGTCTGTACTAGAAAGAATCTTTTGTATATGTGCAAATAAGCATTATTTAGTTTTTATCTTTTTTTTTTTTTTAAGATTTTATTTATTCATGAGAGAGACACAGAGAGAGGCAGAAACTCAGGCAGAGGGAGAAGCAGGCTCCTTGCAGGGAGCCTGATGCAGGACTCAATCCCAGACCGGGGTCATGCCCTGAGCCAAAGGCAGATGCTCAACTGCTGAGCCACTCAGGCATCCCTAGTTTTTACCTTCTAATTTTTTTTTTGGCGGGGGGAGTCTAGCCCAAGTTTATTTCTAATGAAATTGCAGGATGATTCCATATGGTGCTTTCATATGTGTTTACAATATTCCTATTGCAGGAGTTTGAATTAGCGATGTGTTTTATGTGGTTTGGCTTCATAGCCTGCAGGGGGACTCTTTACCTGGAGAACTCTGAACTGTGTTTCTACTGATAATCTGAGGGCCCTTTATACTTAAGTTTTGCATGTAGGCCAATTGGAGAAATAGAAAAGATAATAGTTGGTGGTTTCTTCCTTCTAAGTGCAGCAAAAATATAGACTGATTGGTAAGACATCTTTGAAGGATTATTGATCTTAACGTAGGAAGCAATATAGTAGATTTCTTGTTTTTGGTAGAGGGGTGAGGAATCATTATTTTATAGTAACAGAGATTGATAGTCAACATTTTGACAGAATCTTAGTTTCCATTTTCATTCTGTAAACCCTTAGCCCCTGAAAAAAACATAGGAAGCTATTAAATAGAAAAGTTAAAATCATTTATTGAGAAATACATGGCATTTTTGGTATCAGAATATATCAGAATGGTATCAGAATATACTTGTTCATATATTTCTGTACTGAAGTAGGAGTAAATTGCAGGGGAGGTACATTGTTTTCATAATGTACAAGGATAGTGGCTTGTGGGTCACTGGGCTGGGAATAATATATAATTAATTAATTAATTTTTTAAAGATTTATTTACTTATGATAGACATAGAGAGAGAGAGAGAGAGAGAGAGGCAGAGACACAGGAAGAGGGAGAAGCAGGCTCCATGCCGGGAGCCTGACATGGGACTCGATCCCGGTACTCCAGGATTGCGCCCTGGGCCAAAGGCAGGCGCTAAACCGCTGAGCCATCCAGGGATCCCATGGACCCCGGGATCATGCCCTGAGCCAAGGCAGATACTCAACTGCTGAGCCACCCAGACATCCTAAAGAATTAATCAATCAATCAATTAATTAATTAATGTGTGTATTATTTTTTTTAAGATTTATTTTTATTTATTTATGATAGAGAAAATGGCAGAGACACAGGCAGAGGGAGAAGCAGGCTCCATGCTGGGAGCCCATTGTGAGACTCGATCCCAGGACTCCAGGATCGCTCATGCCCTGGGCCAAAGGCAGGCGCGAAACCACCAAGCCACCCAGGGATCCCCCCAAGAATTTTTTTAAAAAAGATTATTTATTTATCTATCTATTTATTTTATTTTATTTATTTATGATAGGCAGAGAGAGAGGGAGGCAGAGACACAGGAGGAGGGAGAAGCAGGCTCCATGCTGGGAGCCCGACGTGGGACTCGATCCCGGGACCCCAGGATCATGCCCTGGGCCAAAGGCAGGCGCCAAACCGCTGAGCCACCCAGGGATCCTCCCCAAGAATTTTTTCAAACAAAACTTTATTATTACAGATAAAGAAAAATTGTGTTATACTTGGTTACAAAGAGACAATCACAAATATGGTGACAATACCATTTAATCTTTCTTACTCATTATTCTTTTTCTCTGTTTTGCTTCTTTAGACGAAATACTCCTTATAAAACTCTGGAACCTGTTAAACCCCCAACAGTTCCTAATGACTACATGACAAGTCCTGCTAGGCTCGGAAGTCAACATAGTCCAGGCAGGACAGCTTCTTTAAACCAGAGACCAAGGACACACAGGTAAACCTTCAGGTTGAGTCTTTGAATATCGGCAAATGGGGGTTATTGACTGGTGACAAACTCCTGAAAAGTTGCTGAGTAAAGTATTGCTCTAATGCTAATATAGAATATAAAAGATGAGGGTAATCATATTGTATATGTTTCTTTAAATAAATTTGTGCCATAATTCCTCTGTTTTTTAGGTGTTAAGCAGGTTTAAACTAATTACAGATTTGCTACTATGTTTTCTTTTTGATGGAAGTATAAATATATATTTGGATCAAGGCCTAAAGAATGTTTTAAAACAGTTATTTAAAAAAGATTGAGGCAACCACTCTTAATTATTTTTGGATAAAGACTGAAATATCGGAAATTATGCAATGTGATTTAAACTTTATGAGGTTGGACGAAGAAAGACACCTTCAAGGGAGGTGGAGGTGAATTTGTTAAGGAGAATTTGTTAAGAAGAATTTGTTAAGAGGAAGGATTTGTTAAGAGAGTTGATATACTAGAGGATATTTAAGTTGTTTTAAAAAAAAGTTCTAGAAATCCCCTCCCAGTGGATTTTTTAAAAACTTGTTTATGGAGCATGACATCCATTCAGTATAAAGCCTACAGTGTATTAAGTATACAACTTGATGGTTTAATACAAATTGAATACACCCACATAATCATCCCCAGATCAGAAAGTGGAGTGTTCCCAGCAGCCTGGAAGTCCCCTTTAGGCCCTTTCCCAATTATAGCCTCTACTTTCTTTCTCCCAGAATAGCCACTCCATGTTTGGGTACTTTTGTAAAAGTCAGACAAATTTGTTGTACAGCTTAATTTATTTTTTTCTTCATTTTAATCTATTATTTAACTTGGGCAAGGAACCTCTCTTTACCTTGACTTTTAGGTTGATATATTAGAGAAACTTAGCAAAATCATTTTGGGGGATTCAATTAAAT
This sequence comes from Canis lupus baileyi, assembly GCF_048164855.1. NCBI lineage: Eukaryota > Metazoa > Chordata > Mammalia > Carnivora > Canidae > Canis > Canis lupus. Next base: position 5,345,204 of record NC_132842.1, read on the forward strand.
AGGCTGTGTCAAGCCTCTTAAGTGCTATGTAATTGTTACTGTTAGTAAATAAATTATTATATCGAAATTTTCATTTACTGTATCAGGTCAAGTTAAGTGAGAACCAAATTTTTGTGTTTTTTTTTTTTTTTATTGGTGTTCAATTTACTAACATACAGAATAACCCCCAGTGCCCGTCACCCATTCACTCCCACCCCCCGCCCTCCTCCCCTTCCAACACCCCTAGTTCGTTTCCCAGAGTTAGCAGTCTTTACGTTCTGTCTCCCTTTCTGATATTTCCCACACATTTCTTCCCCCTTCCCTTATATTCCCTTTCACTATTATTTATATTCCCCAAATGAATGAGAACATACAATGTTTGTCCTTCTCCGACTGGCTTACTTCACTCAGCATAATACCCTCCAGTTCCATCCACGTTGAAGCAAATGGTGGGTATTTGTCATTTCTAATAGCTGAGTAATATTCCATTGTATACATAAACCACATCTTCTTTATCCATTCATCTTTCGATGGACACCGAGGCTCCTTCCACAGTTTGGCTATCGTGGCCATTGCTGCTATAAACATCGGGGTGCAGGTGTCCCGGCGTTTCACTGCATCTGTATCTTTGGGGTAAATCCCCAGCAGTGCAATTGCTGGGTCGTAGGGCAGGTCTATTTTTAACTCTTTGAGGAACCTCCACACAGTTTTCCAGAGTGGCTGCACCAGTTCACATTCCCACCAACAGTGTATGAGGGTTCCCTTTTCTCCACATCCTCTCCAACATTTGTTGTTTCCTGCCTTGTTAATTTTCCCCATTCTCACTGGTGTGAGGTGGTATCTCATTGTGGTTTTGGTTTGTATTTCCCTGATGGCAAGTGATGCAGAGCATTTTCTCATGTGCATGTTGGCCATGTCTATGTCTTCCTCTGTGAGATTTCTGTTCATGTCTTTTGCCCATTTCATGATTGGATTGTTTGTTTCTTTGGTGTTGAGTTTAAGAAGTTCTTTATAGATCTTGGAAACTAGCCCTTTATCTGATATGTCATTTGCAAATATCTTCTCCCATTCTGTAGGTTGTCTTTGAGTTTTGTTGACTGTATCCTTTGCTGTGCAAAAGCTTCTTATCTTGATGAAGTCCCAATAGTTCATTTTTGCTTTTGTTTCTTTTGCCTTCGTGGATGTATCTTGCAAGAAGTTACTATGGCCGAGTTCAAAAAGGGTGTTGCCTGTGTTCTTCTCTAGGATTTTGATGGAATCTTGTCTCACATTTAGATCTTTCATCCATTTTGAGTTTATCTTTGTGTATGGTGAAAGAGAGTGGTCTAGTTTCATTCTTCTGCATGTGGATGTCCAATTTTCCCAGCACCATTTATTGAAGAGACTGTCTTTCTTCCAGTGGATAGTCTTTCCTCCTTTATCGAATATTAGTTGCCCATAAAGTTCAGGGTCCACTTCTGGATTCTCTATTCTGTTCCACTGATCTATGTGTCTGTTTTTGTGCCAGTACCACACTGTCTTGATGACCACAGCTTTGTAGTACAACCTGAAATCTGGCATTGTGATGCCCCCAGCTATGGTTTTCTTTTTTAAAATTCCCCTGGCTTTTCGGGGTCTTTTCTGATTCCACACAAATCTTAAAATAATTTGTTCTAACTCTCTAAAGAAAGTCCCTGGTATTTTGATAGGGATTGCATTAAACGTGTATATTGCCCTGGGTAACATTGACATTTTCACAATATTAATTCTGCCAATTCATGAGCATGGAATATTTTTCCATCTCTTTGTGTCTTCCTCAATTTCTTTCAGAAGTGTTCTATAGTTTTGAGGGTATAGATCCTTTACATCTTTGGTTAGGTTTATTCCTAGGTATCTTATGCTTTTGGGTGCAATTGTAAATGGGATTGACTCCTTAATTTCTCTTTCTTCAGTCTCATTGTTAGTGTATAGAAATGCCACTGACTTCTGGGCATTGATTTTGTATCCTGCCACGCTACCGAATTGCTGTATGAGTTCTAGCAATCTTGGGGTGGAGACTTTTGGGTTTTCTATGTAGAGTATCATGTCATCGGCGAAGAGGGAGAGTTTGACTTCTTCTTTGCCTATTTGAATGCCTTTAATGTCTTTTTGTTGTCTGATTGCTGAGGCTAGGACTTCCAGTACTATGTTGAACAGCAGTGGTGAGAGTGGACATCCCTGTCTTGTTCCTGATCTTAGGGGAAAGGCTCCCAGTGCTTCCCCATTGAGAATGATATTTGCTGTGGGCTTTTCATAGATGGCTTTTAAGATGTCGAGGAATGTTCCCTCTATCCCTACACTCTGAAGAGTTTTGATCAGGAATGGATGCTGTATTTTGTCAAATGCTTTCTCTGCATCCAATGAGAGGATCATATGGTTCTTGGTTTTTCTCTTGCTGATATGATGAATCACATTGATTGTTTTACGGGTGTTGAACCAGCCTTGTGTCCCAGGGATAAATCCTACTTGGTCATGGTGAATAATTTTCTTAATGTACTGTTGGATCCTATTGGCCAGTATCTTGTTGAGAATTTTTGCATCCATGTTCATCAGGGATATTGGTCTGTAATTCTCCTTTTTGGTGGGGTCTTTGTCTGGTTTTGGAATTAAGGTGATGCTGGCCTCATAGAACGAATTTGGAAGTACTCCATCTCTTTCTATCTTTCCAAACAGCTTTAGGAGAATAGGTATGATTTCTTCTTTAAACGTTTGATAGAATTCCCCTGGGAAGCCATCTGGCCCTGGACTCTTGTGTCTTGGGAGGTTTTTGATGACTGCTTCAATTTCCTCCCTGGTTATTGGCCTGTTCAGGTTTTCTGTTTCTTCCTGTTCCAGTTTTGGTAGTTTGTGGCTTTCCAGGAATGCGTCCATTTCTTCTAGATTGCCTAATTTATTGGCGTGTAGCTGTTCATAATATGTTTTTAAAATCGTTTGTATTTCCTTGGTGTTGGTAGTGATCTCTCCTTTCTCATTCATGATTTTATTAATTTGGGTCTTCTCTCTCTTCTTTTTAATAAGGCTGGCTAATGGTTTATCTATCTTGTTAATTCTTTCAAAGAACCAACTCCTGGTTTTGTTGATCTGTTCCACAGTTCTTCTGGTCTCGATTTCGTTGAGTTCTGCTCGAATCTTTATTAACTCCCTTCTTCTCTTGGGTGTAGGATCTATTTGCTGTTTTTTCTCTAGCTCCTTTATGTGTAAGGTTAGCTTTTGTATTTGAGTTCTTTCCAGTTTTTGAATGGATGCTTGTATTGCGATATATTTCCCCCTTAGGACTGCTTTTGCTGCATCCCAAAGATTTTGAACGGTTGTATCTTCATTCTCATTAGTTTCCATGAATCTTTTTAATTCTTCCTTAATTTCCTGGTTGACCCTTTTATCTTTTAGCAGGATGGTCCTTAACCTCCACGTGTTTGAGGTCCTTCCAAACTTCTTGTTGTGATTTAGTTCTAATTTCAAGGCATTATGGTCTGAGAATATGCAGGGGACAATCCCAATCTTTTGGTATCGGTTCAGACCCGATTTGTGACCCAATATGTGGTCTATTCTGGAGAAAGTTCCATGTGCGCTTGAGAAGAATGTGTATTCAGTTGAGTTTGGATGTAAAGTTCTGTAGATATCTGTGAAATCCATCTGGTCCAGTGTATCATTTAAAGCTCTCGTTTCTTTGGAGATGTTGTGCTTAGAAGACCTATCGAGTATAGAAAGAGCTAGATTGAAGTCACCAAGTATAAGTGTATTATTATCTAAGTATTTCTTCACTTTGGTTAATAATTGATTGATATATTTGGCAGCTCCCACATTCGGAGCATATATATTGAGGATTGTTAAGTCCTCTTGTTGAATAGATCCTTTAAGTATGATATAGTGTCCCTCTTCATCTCTCACTACAGTCTTTGGGGTAAATTTTAGTTTATCTGATATAAGGATGGCTACCCCTGCTTTCTTTTGAGGACCATTCGAATGGTAAATGGTTCTCCAACCTTTTATTTTCAGCCTGTAGGTGTCCTTCTGTCTAAAATGAGTCTCTTGTAGACAGCAAATAGATGGGTCCTGCTTTTTTATCCAGTCTGAAACCCTGTGCCTTTTGATGGGGTCATTAAGCCCGTTCACATTCAGAGTTACTATTGAGAGATATGAGTTTAGTGTCATCATGATATCTATTCAGTCTTTGTTTTTGTGAACTGTTCCACTGAACTTCTTCTTAAAGGGGAATTTTAAGAGTCTCCCTTAAAATTTCTTGCAGAGCTGGTTTGGATGTCACATATTCTTTTAGTTGCTGCCTGTCTTGGAAGCTCTTTATCTCTCCTTCCATTTTGAATGAGAGCCTTGCTGGATAAAGTATTCTTGGTTGCATGTTCTTCTCATTTAGGACCCTGAATATATCCTGCCAGCCCTTTCTGGCCTGCCAGGTCTCTGTGGAGAGGTCTGCTGTTACCCTAATACTCCTCCCCATAAAAGTCAGGGATTTCTTGTCTCTTGCTGTTTTAAGGATCTTCTCCTTATCTTTGGAATTTGCAAGCTTCACAATTAAATGTCGAGGTGTGGAACGGTTTTTATTGATTTTAGGGGGGGATCTCTCTGTTTCCTGGATCTGAATGCCTGTTTCCCTTCCCAGATTAGGAAAGTTTTCAGCTAGAATTTGTTCAAATACATATTCTGGCCCTCTGTCCCTTTCGGCGCCCTCGGGAACCCCAATGAAACGTAGGTTTTTCTTCCTCAGGCTGTCGTTTATTTCCCTTAATCTATCTTCATGGTCTTTTAATTGTTTGTCTCTTTTTTCCTCAGTTTCCCTCTTTGCTATCAACTTGTCTTCTATGTCACTCACTCGTTCTTCCACCTCGTTAACCCTCGTCGTTAGGACTTCTAGTTTGGATTGCATCTCATTCAATTGATTTTTAATTTCTGCCTGATTAGCTCTAAATTCTGCAGTCATGAAGTCTCTTGAGTCCTTTATACTTTTTTCTAGAGCCACCAGTAGCTGTATAATAGTGCTTCTGAATTGGCTTTCTGACATTGAATTGTAATCCAGATTTGGTAACTCTGTGGGAGAGAGGACTGTTTCTGATTCTTTCTTTTGAGGTGAGGTTTTCCTTCTAGTCATTTTGCTCAGTGCAGAGTGGCCAAAAGCAAGTTGTATTGGGAAAAAGAGAAAAAGAGAGGAGAGAAAGAAGGAAAGAAAAGAGAAAGAGGAAAAAAAAGGGGAAGAAAAAAAAAAACGAAAAGAAAAAAAAAAGAGAAGAAAAAGAGAAAGAAAAAGAAAGGAGAAAAAAAAGGGGGTGGGGGAAGGAAACAAATCAGAAAGCAAAACAAAACAAAACAAAAAACAAAACAAAGAAAAAAAGAAGAACCACCGGGGAGTATCTTCTGATTTTGTGTACTTTAAGTCCCTTGGCTTCTCCTGGAAGTTGTCAGTCAGTCAGCTGGTCTTCTGGGGGAGGGGCCTGCTGTGCTGATTTTCAGGTGTTAGCAGTTGGGGGAGCTGCTGTGCCCCCGCCTGGTGCAGGGCTCAGTGGGGGTTGTTTACCCCGTGAGGCCGCAGGAGGAACAGCCCCAGTGGCGGGGCAGCTCTGGAAACCTGGATTCAGCTCCAGGAACTCCGTCTGCAGGGCCTGGAGGCTCCGGGGCGGGGCCGCTGAACTGCTCAGCTCGGGGCAGGAGCGTCCTTGCTGTCCTGGGCCCTCCCGGCCTCTGCCTGTCCCGGGGGAGGCCGGATCCTGGGCTGTGCTCCGGAGCCTGCGCTGGTGGATTCGCGCTCCCGGGCCGCGCAGCCCCCTCCGCGGAGCCGCCGCCCGAGCTCCTCCGAGCTGCTCGGGTCCCGCCGGGTCCCGCCGTGCGCGCTGCAGCCCTTAGGGAGCTCGGCGCACTCTCCTGGGCGCGCAGTTGCTGTTACTGTCCCCGGGAGCCCGAGGGCATCCCCGCCCTCCTGGGTCCTGCTCCAACTCCCCGCGAGCCCCTTTCCGCCCGGGAAGGTCGGTGCAGCTCCTGCGTCTCCGGGACGGGGCTCTCCTGTCCTGGGGACACTCGCCCCGGCCTCAGCCCGGCTCCTCGCGGGCCCCTCCCCCTTGGAGGCCTTTGTTTCTTTACTTCTTTTTCCCCGTCTTCCTACCTTGATAGAAGCGCGAACTCTTCTCACTGTTGCATTCCAGCTGGTCTCTCTTTAATTCTCAGGCCGAATTCATAGATTTTCAGGATGATTGGAAGGTTTTCTAGGTAATTTGGTGGAGACAGGTGATTTGGAGACCCTACTCCTCCGCCATCTTGCTCCTCCCCCCCTTTGTTTTTGAATAATAATTCAAAGGATGGTTTTTCTCTATAGTGGAAGGATTAAGCGTTTAATCATATTCAGCCACTAGTTACTAAGAGTTACTTATTAGGTACTAGGGATATGCCCATGAGATATAGTTTAATTTTCCAGAAGCTCATTCTGTTGGAACAGGGATTGACAAACTTGTTAATAAAAGGCCAGATTGTTAATATTTTAAGATTTGTGGGCCATATGGTCTCTTGCATTTACTCAGCCCTGTCATTGCAGAATGGAAGCAGCCATGGACAACACATAAATGAATGAGCATGGCTGCATTCCAATAAAACTTTGTACATGGAACTGAAATTTGGATTTCATAAAATTTTAATGTGTCATAAAATTCCTCTAAATTTTTTTTGACCATTTAAAAATGAAAAGAATGTTCTCAGCTCACAGGTTGAAAAAATTGGACCAGGAGTCAGATTCAGCCCATGGGCTATAATTTTCCAACCCCTATGTGAGAAAAAAGGCCTATAAGCCAGTAATTGTAGAAGAGTATAATAAATACAAAAACTTCATATGTCTATGATGCAGTGCCAGCACAAAGCAGAGTATTAGTAGATCACCTGGCTTCAGGCAGTAGAGAGGCCTTCACCTTCAAGCACTTTATGGTATATAAACAGCTTTCTCTGTTTTTCTTCTTCTTCTATTAACATATGATAATGTAATTATAGAATAATCATATCAGAGAACAAAATTTTGTTTAAGCTGTACAAGTCTTTGCTCTCTTGAGTTTCTGGACCTGTTGAGCCATTGATGTTGATTTTTAAGACAGTATGAAGCCAAAGGTTACACATGTACATAAATACATATACATGCACACGTTACTAAAAACTGCATAGTATGAGATCATATGCCTAAATGTACAGTAAATCCATAGGAATTAGAATAGTAAGGAATTGGTTAGAGTTTAACATTATCAACTCTTCTAGAATGCTCCATGTTGAAGCTTTACTTTTTTTTTTTTTTTTTTTGGTCGGTTTACTCATTTTCCAGAAATTTCCCTGTTTTATCACCATTCTTTGAAGATGGGATTGAGATTTTTGTACCAATTCCAGACTAAAACTGGTTACAGTTTTTATTAACTTCTATCACATATTGTATATTTTCTCTTGTGGCATCTCTAATGCTGTTTTTTTTTTTTTTTGTTGTTGTTTTTGTTGTTTTTGTTTTTTTCTAATGCTGTTTTTTAACATCTGTTTTCCCATTCTCAACTGTGAGCTCAGTGGAAACATGGTTCATATCTGCTTTGGTTACTTAATTAGTCTTGTTGGATTGTTGTACCATAAGATTTTATTGGTCATTCATTTCTCAATAGATCTCTTCTGATAGTTCTATGTACTATGTTAGGACTATATTGAATTCCAGTAGTTTGAGAAGTAGAGTAAAACACGAGAACTACTTTAGGTATTAGGGTTAAAATTGTATTGAATAGTTTTTAAAACTTTTATTTTTTTATATTTAACATACACACACACACCATAAAAAGAGTATTTAATGGCTTTGAATTTGTCTTTGGATAAATCTCTAGAATGGCTGTTTTCAAATTTATTTCTTTGCAGTGGAAGCAGTGGAGGGAGTGGAAGTCGAGAGAACAGTGGAAGCAGCAGTATTGGCATTCCCATTGCCGTGCCTACACCTTCACCGCCCACTGTTGGACCAGGTATGTTGGTGTATTAATCTGTTTTAATATGTGCTAGAATTTGAGCTTTATTATGAAATCTGAAATAGTTATATTAGATAAAATTTACGTGATTGTTGCTAGAAGAAATGCTAACAAATTTAAGAACATTTTTAGGGAGACTTTCACAGAGACTTTAGCAATTTACTAGTTATTTTTTCTTACACATAAAACATATTACATAACATCATTAAATATCTTTTGGGCCATTTTGCTTTAGAAATAACTTGCCTTGGGCACTAGTCAAGAATGATACTATTTCAGGAGCAAACCAATATTGGTGATACTTCAAAGGATGAGTGTCTTTAATGTATATTTTATACTGGTGAGTTTTGTTGTTGTTACTGTTTTTTAATACCAGTGAGTTCTGGCATTGCTTTATAGGCTAGTGTCTCAACTCTGGTGTTAGCTTGTTCTGTGACTTTTCTACATTTAGGTATAATACTCCATACATATTCTAGTAAAATAATAATATAACATGAGATTAAAATAGGAAAAGTTTTTTTTACTCTTTAGATTTTAGAAAAATTTAAGAAATTGTTGCAGAGCATTAAATCAGTTCCTTGATTTTTTTTTTTAGTAAATGATATAAATACTTTATAATGTTAAAAATACATATTTCATAATCAAAACTGTTAGGAAAAATTCTTAGCTTCTCAAAGAGATTGTTGAAAAAGAAAAAGCTGCTTATAAAAACAGGCATATTTTATAGTTAATGCAGGTATGAACTCAATGTCCTTTTTTTACCTAGTAAAATGAATTCATATTCATTTGGACATGCTTTACATTATCGGTGTCTCTCTTTTTTTTTTTTTCCTTTCCGAAACTTTGTACTTTCTTACTGTTTCAGAATGTTTAGTTCTCTTTCTTGCACTCTGACCTGAATTATAAACTATTTTATTAGAAAACATTTCTGTCCCTCCTCCTTCTGGAGCTCCACCAGCACCACCTCTTCCACCACTTCTCCCAGTGAACACTGTGATAGGTGAGATTGCATAACCACTGGAGTGATTTAACTTACTTTGTGTAATTCATAATAAACTCCTCTGTTAGACTGCTAGCTTTTATAGTTATTAGGTTGTTGGTGGTAATACAAAGGTTAAAGTTTTAATCTAATTTACACTAATTTCTTCAGGTGAAAGGCCTCTGAAGTTATATAGTTAAATATAAAATCACATTCTTTGAAATGTGAAATGCTTTTATGCTTAATTTGTAACTGATTTAAATGTGGTTCGTATTTGTTTTGATATTTTTTAGGAAAATTATAGCAGTGATTGTTCAAAAAGATATTTTTAAATTAGTAATGTAATATATATATTTTTTTACATGAAACTTCATTTGGAACTCCCTGGTGTATACAACAGTCAAAGGATTGGGGTGAAGATGGGGGACAGGAGGAATTAAAATGGAAAAGAAATGATGTGTGGTTGTGGGGTGCTCCTGAGGCTTTCCTGTGGATCACCATGTGAAAACTTTGATATAGCTTAGTGCTTTGGAATCTAGGATGCCAAGAAATTTTTTTTTTTAATCTGATACATTTAAATTGTTCCTAAATTGGAGGTAACTAGATTGAGCATATAAGGAATTCAGAATACAGACTCAGTATGAAGCATTCAGCCTAGAAATATATCAGAGCAATAATCTGGGTAGACATGGATAGAAATGTTTCAAATGACAGCTGAGTTTCAGCTGCATCTTCTCAAAACATTGTAAAAGGGCAAAAGGAGGTAATAAAAAGATCCTAATAATAAAAATTACTGTCAGAAAATCCATGTGAAAAAAAAGTCCCCAACCTAGTTAATAATTAGGAGAATGAAAGTTAAAATCACAGTGAGATACTATTTTATATCCACCTCATAAGTAGAAATGTAGAAGCTTACTAGTACCCAATGTTGATAAGGATGTATAGTAACTAGTACACTGCTGGTGGGAGTTTATTAGTTGATACATTCACTTTGGAAAGTAATTGTTACCTAGTCAGGTTGAACAGGTTTTTACCTTAGATTTAATAATTTCATTTCTAGATATTTGCCGTAGAGTACTGGTTCTCAGAATATGGCTATAAGACCCCTGGGGGATGCTAAGATCCTGTTATGGAGTTTTTGAGGTCAGAACTATATTAGTTATAATACGAAGACCTATTTGCCTTTTTTATTCTCATTCTGGTACAAGTATACGGTGGAAGTTTCCAGAGGCTTGTATGACTTACGACAGAATCATTGCTGTGACAGCTAATAGAATGTTTATATAGTCATGTGTTTTACAGATGTGTCTGTCAATTTTAATTTCTATTATAGTAATTACCTGTTGCTATAACCCACCTCTGCAAAAGCTTTATGAGGTTCTCTAATTTTAAAGAGTAAAACTAGACCATTGTGTTCTAGAGCATTGGCTTTCAGAGTGTGATCACCAGACCAACTGCATCATCATCATCACCACAGGGGAACTAGTTAGAAATGTATATTCTCAGATCCCATTCTAGACCTACGACTCACTCAGAAACTTTGAGGACTGGAGCCCAGCAGTCTGTATTATAACAAGCCCTCACGGTGAAATTCTGACTAATGCTGAAGTTTGAGAACAAGTGTTGTAGAGAAACTTAGGAACCCCACATTTAGGAATGTTCATAGTAGTAGCATTAATATTAGCAGAAATCCAGATGCAACCCAATTATTTAATCACAATAGAATGGATAAATAAGTTGTGGCATGCTCACATGCAAATAAAGCAACAGAAATGGATGATACAACATTGATATGCTTGCCAACAGGGATGAATCTTAAAAAAGGAGCAAGCCAACAATATGCATAATTACTCCATTATAAAAGCTTATAAATTATAATTTTTCTGTGTATTGCGTATTGTTTAAGTTTATATATAGCTGTGATTTAAACTGTAAAGAAAGAATGTTTAACACCTTTTGAGTTTTGGGATCTAGAAGATGCAAACAGGAAGCTTTGGTGATACTGGTAATATACTGTTTAATGGAGTTGGGTATTTATCTTATTTTTCTTTAAATTATATATAAATGAAAAAAGTAAATTATATATAAATGTATATTTATGTAAATAAGTTATATATTACCACTACATATTATACATATTAGTATATATAACTATATGTATATGTAGTATTACTGTATATAACAATTTTGAATCTAAAGCATATACCCTTTGGCATCATGATATATTTCATAATAAAACATTAAAGTAAATTCTGAAATAGGCTCAGTTTGGGAACTGCTGAATGATTGGTTTTCAATTTTAGATCACCAAGAAAAATGACTTCGATTTCATACACTTTTTATTTAAGTCAGAAATATAAAAATCATTTTACAGAGATCTCTTAAAAACAATTAAAGGTTTACCTCTTAGCTCTGTGGAAACCCTAGCTATCCAAAATTACTTATTCATGAAGGCTCTTGAATAGAGTATTATTTTAAAAATATGTTTCTATTTAGAAAATGAGCCTGGGGATGATTCAGATAATTAGTGACTGCCTATGGCTTGGGAGCTCCAAAATGTTAAATTTATTAGCACTTTTTAAAATGAACAACCTCTGCTGTATGGCTTTATGTAATAATTTGTATGACCTTTAGGAGAGGTTAAATTACACAACTGATTGAAAATAAACTAGTTTTACTTACTTAGTGGTGGTTAGATGTTTGGCTGTGGCAAAGAGGCTAACATTAGTCCTGAAGTTACCTTTGGAAAGTATGGTTAACTTTAGAGGCTTTGAACTTTATTAACCTTTGAAATATTAAACTTTTGAAATGTTGGTAGAGATGATATTGAATGAAATTTTAAGTACTGTTAGTACTTTAGTAATTCTAGATATGCATGATAAATAAAAAAAAAAGATCGTTTTGGGTATAGGATGGAACAAACCCTCCAAGTATGGAGAAAGGTAATGGATTTTCTACATAAAGCTGCTTTAAAATTGTAAAATTACTTTACAAAGTCTAAAATTACTTACAGTTTTGTCAGTTACAAAAGTGTAAGTGAAAAGGAAAGTGTAAAAACAAAACAAAAAAAAGAAAAGGAAAGTGTGTTAGTCTTAAAAGTTTGGAAATAGATGACAAATATCTGATACTATCTATAAGTGCTTTGAAACTAGAAATTGTGCTTCTCATAAAAATGATTCTGCTGTCATATGTATTTGATTATAACTACTAACACAATAAACATTCACATAAATACAGCAGTATATGTGGAAAATATGCTAGCCTCTTTACATTTTATAATTTAACCTTTGTGCTCCTGAAGATCTGGTGATGGAAAAGGAAGTTTGTAAATACATTGTTAATACAGTCACATCTGAAAACTGATGTGTTCCATCTCAGATTACCTTTTGGTACTGATTTTGTTGGAAAGATGTAGTTCCTATGTAAAACCTATATATTCTTAAATGATACAGAAAAAAATTATATATGATATTAGCAAAATAGCATTTGAGAGTCTGCTAAATTAAAAGGTTTAAGAATGTTATTTTACTTTTGCAGCTGTCCACACAGTATCTGTTTTTCCTTCTGTAACTTCAGAGAGCTAGCTATTTGTGTTTTATCTTCACATTTCTCTTTATTTTGTGCTGTGGGCTTTAAAAAGTAATAAATATTTCTTACTGAGAGTCCCCCTCTCTTTGTTCTGCCATCGGAGGTGACATGTTGTGCTCACATTCTTTGTTGGTTGCTTTTGACTAATGCTTTTCCGCAGCCCCGGGCTCAGCTCCTGGTTCCCAGTATGGCACAATGACCAGGCAGATTTCTCGACACAACTCTACCACTTCCTCGACATCTTCTGGTGGATACAGACGAACTCCCTCTGTGACTGCTCAATTTTCTGCTCAACCTCATGTTAATGGAGGTCCACTTTATTCTCAGAATTCAAGTAAGCTTGTGCTTTGCAGGCGTACAGCAACAGTGGAGTTCCTTTTGAAGGAAATTATTTGAAGCTGTTGTTCTTGCCAGTGATAGACAACAATTGAAACCATGCTATTTCGTGTTCATTCTTGGCTTTAGGAAGTCAGTACTTGAATCCTGACATTTTAAGAATTACCGCTTATCACAAAAATAATTGCTTATCACTTTGAAAAAAATTCAGACTTACTGAATATACTTACATATTAAAATGTAACTAATGGTTTAACATTTTAATTACTATAAATAGAACTAGAGAAGAAAAATACTGAAATTAAGCTGACTTAATTTTAATGCCACATTTGAGACACTTCAGTAGCAATAAGAACATTGCGAACAATTTTCTTTAAATAGTATAATGAAATTGCTGGCTATCACTTTTAAGCTTGTTAACCTGTACTGAAATAAGCTCAAAACCATTAAAAACATTTGTGATGCCTGCTTATTCTGTCTCTAATCACTGTAACAGTGGGGATAATTTTCTTCTGATTTCTTTCTCTTCATGTCAAATTGCACATCTCAACACTAACTGCAGTTGGTGTTTTTAAAGGCTTAAAGATATTAAAGATTAGAAAATAGTTTCAGCATATAATGGCAGGAAGTATGAATTGCTTAGAGTAATCATTAATACCACTTTCCATGCTAAGATGCAGAATTCAGAAAGGAAAGAAATTCTGAAATGAGCCTGCTGTCCAGTATTTATTACTGGTTTGAAGAGGCGAACACTGGCATAGACTCGAACACACCTTCCCATGTGGCATTTGTAACTACTTTCTAGAGCCACATGTTATATTGGTAAAAAGTACTGAATACTCTGATTTCCTAAGAAGTTAAAGTTTATAATGCATGTTCTGAACATGTATTTTAAAGCAGAGCTAAAGGAAAGTTCTCTTATTTGTTTCCAATGTAAATTTTAGAGTTAAAGATTGTATTCTAGTAAGAAAACTCCTAAGAATTGAGTAACACTTTAGCAAAAATGTCAGAATTCACAGATAATCCCCAAATTAATACAGTCCTTTTCCAGACCAAAATTTTCATCCAGGCTACCTACCGAGAAACTTTACCAGTTAGAATTTTATCTCACATTTTCCCTGATTTCCTTTTGGTAATGAAAGGTAGCTAGTCTGAATATTCCATGGATTATCTGTTTATTAGCCTAGTAGTTTTATGATCTTTTAATTTTTTTTCATAATATGTTGTGTTTTTAGATCTCATCTTTATGTTTTTTATTTTTCTTTGCCTCACTTAGATATTTAGTTTACTCTGCAAGTAGGGTTTTTGGTGACACTTCACCTAATACATGTTTGTGTAGTTTTATTTTAACAGTGTTGGGGAGGATTACTTATTCTCAAATAAGACCTTTTCATTACTGAATGGCTATATCTTTTGGATATTACAAAGGAAATTTGGACTCAAATTTTGAAAATATGCGTCAAAATAATTATTCCACAATCTGACTTACTGTTGGTGTTGTAGTAATAGTGGTAGTAGTAGTGGTGGTTGTAGTAGTAGTAGTAGTAGTATGTAAATGTTTTTAGTGTTTTGATGTGCATATTTCCCCTTCTGTCCAGATGTGATGGTAATGACTAGTATCTTCATAGCATAGCTTTTCTTTTTCTCTCTGTACTAACCAGCATATCTAGATACTAAGGGTTGTTTCTAAACAAACTTTTTAGGCTTGTGGGAGGTTTGTTGTTGTTTTAAATCAACACTGTAACATTTTATTTAAGAGCCTTCTATATCCAAAGTATCAGAATCAATGAAGATCAATTTGATAGTGAGTTGAATGTTACTTTTAGCCATAAAATGAATATTAATGCAATACATGGCTTTGGTAAGTTATTGCTGCTTTGAATACTGAACCTCTTTAAAATTTTTATGCTTACCAATAATACATTGGGTTAATTGAAATGACCTTTTGGTTAAATGATCCTTGGAAACCGATAAATTATTTTTCTCTGACAATTTATGTCATGTTTTGGTGACTGCCAGTAAACTCAATTTTGCGACTCAATCCCTGTTGACTTTTTCTAAGCAATCTTTGGCAGTTACTGTCTTGTTAAAATGAGACAAAATGGTAAACTTATTAATGTTTATGTATAGTTTGCTATAGTTTTTAATAACATTTGCTGCCCACATGAGCATTTGATATCAGTTTCCTATAAATTGTCCCCTCCAGAAAGAAGTTGGAATGTTTACAGCTACTCAGTGATTCATTAGAAATTACTTTAATGAAAGTAATTGCATATTTTAACCTGTTGTGAGATCAGGTTTCCTATTTTCAGAATAGTGATAAAATGAAGAAGGTCCTTTTTGAAATACTTATCCTATGAAACTCAGTGAACAATTAACATGGTATGTGGAGCACTCTTATTCCCTAGTAAATTTAGGAGTGCTATCTTTAAAAATAAAACCATCACTTTAGAAAATAATAATGACCTTGTTTTACCATAACAAGGATTTTTCCTGGAGAGCTGTGTGTAAATTTAGGTATATAATAAGAACTGTTTTTAAAGGAAACCTGTGATTAATGTATGTATTTATATATGAAATAAACACTTATTCCATAACATATTTCTTTATTTGGGTTCTAATTTACAACATTACCTTAAAGCTAAACATACCTGTTAGGTTATATGACAAAGACATGATGTCCTGGAAACCTTTATCTATATTTCGTGTTACTCATTTTTTTTAAAGTCTTTCCTTAGAATTTGAAAATTCTTTACATGAAAATGAGTGTAATGGTAAACTTAAATCTTCCTCAAACAGTATAACGTTAGGATTACATTAAATGTATTTTTAAAAAATTAACCGGTTGGCTAAGCAACAACTCCATTTAGGTTTGCTGGTGGGAAATGAACTTGAAGAAGGTTCTGCAGGTTTTTGTTTTGTTTTTTGTTTTGTTTTGTTTCATTTGCAAACTGTTCTTTGCATACTTATGTTTGTGGTCCTTGTAACTGACTTCTGCTTTTTGTTTGTTTCCTTTTCTTTCCTTTATCTGTTTTACTTCCCCCATACTGTGTTGTTGCTACCAGTTTCTATTGCTCCACCCCCTCCCCCTATGCCTCAGTTGACTCCACAGATACCTCTCACAGGCTTCGTGGCCAGGGTGCAGGAAAACAGTAAGTTTGGAAAAACTGAGCTGTCAAAGAGTAGAGGCTGTCTCCTTATAGCATGCATGGCTGATGAGTCATCATTTTCTTACTTTTATTGAGAAGCTAATCTTATCTTGAAAATAGGTGCAGATACGTATTTGAAACTGAAGAGCACGGTCTTCAGTTTTTTTCTCTTGTTTGCATGATTACTGACCCATATAAATTTCAAAACTGCAGCTTTCTTATGTTATTTACATGATCTAAAACATCAAATCTGATCTTTGCTGATTCTTAAGGAAAGCATAATCAAACGTAAAAATTCGAATTGTATGGAAACTACCAGCTTCCAACAGTTATTAGGGGGATTAGAAAATATTTTATATTCTGCTGCCAATAAATTCATCAGCATATAGATACAGTATGAGATTAAATTTATTATGCATTGGGGGCAGGTTTTTTTTTTTTTTCCCTTTAGTTACATAAAAATTTTAGTGAATTTTGAACCTATGTAAAGATTTGTTGTTAGGATAAGAATGAATCTTCAGAATGAGTAATTTACATCCAGGTTATCCATATAAGAGTGATAATGGCAAGCCTCTTTGTGTTTCGGCTACATGTAGGCCCATGAGGAGTATTTCTGAACATGCACATATGTCAGCTTTTAGGTCTTCTATTTCAAGCAGGTCAGGTTAGTGATTTGTGGAAATTCTTTTGAATACGTGGATTTGATTAGGATAGAGTAGTTTATATTGCTACCTGATTATGTTGGGGTAATTGTATAATCCTAACTTACATGATCAGAGTGAATGTTACTTGATAAAATAAAAAATACCACCATTACTGAGTTATAACTATGCCAAAATAGCTGTTGAGCTTAAGACGGATGGTAAGGTGGTCTAGTGGTGATTTACTTCATTTGGGATCATCACCATGCAAATAAATTTTAGAAGGGTTTGAACAAATGTGTAACCCACATGACTGCCTCATCTTCCGGGAGAATGCATTGTGGCAAATTCCATTGTTCAGCTCTTGCTGATTGATCACTGTTGTGTAATTCTCCACATTTCTTCCCTTCCTCCAGTCAAATAATTGTTTATTTGGTGTTATGTGCTAGGCTTTGGGAAGAGTACAAATAGTCTAAGACAAAGATCCCACTATCTTTAAGAAACATGTATGATTGAATAAGCTTTTTATAAAATGTTGTAGTTCCAAAATGTTCAAATTTCTGAGTGTAAACCATCCTCATTGTTAACATTTGTTTGAAAACTCCAATATGTTTAAACTTATAAAAAAAAAGTGAATCTTATTTTTTAAAAAGTGAGTAAGGAAAAATTCTTGATGTTATAAGAATTCAAAAACTTGAGCTGCCTTACAGTTAAGTTGAGAGGAAATATTTGAAAATAGCCATCCATTTAGTGGGGCCAAAGTATATTGACTAGCATTTTGGTAACTCTTTTATTTTTTTTAAATAGAAATTCAGTATTAATGTATATAATTTTAGGTTTGCATGTTTTTTTGCTAAGGACCGTGGTACTTACTATTTTATTTTAGTTCTTTTCCCTGGACTTAGGAACTGGAATCAGTTATCCTTGCTCTGCAGAATGTACAACTTTATTTAGGATCTATTTTCTTTGAAAGCATGTTAGGAAGATTGATTATAAACTGTATCAGTATCTTACATGTTTTATGGAGTACAAATTTTGTTTTCCTCTTAAATACGCAGTTTTCTGTGGCACTCAGAATTAGTGATAATGAATGCCTGTGGCAGTTAACCTATTAAATGTGCTTCAATTTAAGGCACGAGCCCTTAAAAAAGTCCATGTGTTTACTTTGTGTATGATTAGCATCAGAAAGCATTTTTGAACTAATTATGTGTGGTGCTAGATAAAGTATTATGCATAGAGTATTAGATTGACCCTGTCTTCCGCCTCTTTGTATATATAATTTGGAGATAAGCCAGTGTAGATTCACATGGGCGTGAAGACGATTGAGTGAAAACATGAAACTAGCAAGTTATGTATAAGTAAAGAGTAAATGCAATTTAGGGATTCAGGCAAACGTATAATTTACACATTAAGCCAAATTAAGGATATGAGCTATGGCTCTTTGATGTTAGATGGATCATACCCATTTTCTTCTCCTGTCAATAATAGCGGAAAGCTTTGTGGCGAAGATAAAGGCAAAAATAAAATGACTCCAAGTAGTTGATGGAAAAATAAATTATATTTGTGCTTGGTGTAGCTATCAGAATGAGCATCACTAACACAGGATTTGTTTTCTTAGTCTTTCTCATTCCCTGATGGGATCAAATAAAAATCACAGAATTGAAGTGGTTATGGAAGTAGGGCTATTACCACAGATGTTCTAAATCTGGATCTCTTGGTTATAGTCTCCATTATTCCAAAATAGGGTGGAGTGAACTTTAAAACCTATATTACAAATAGATTATGACTGCTTGCTTTGATAACATAAATAGCCCCAGAAATTGGCATTTGAATTAGTATGTTGGTATTCTGAGTTTCTCCGTTGCAGATATTATATAATTCTTTGTATCAGTTTCTGTCAAAGCATTTTACTGTCTTTAACTTTTAAAGAAATCTAAATAATAATAATAATAATAATAATAATAATAATAATAAAGAAATCTGTGGATCAGAAATTCGTATTAAGAATTAGTTGTGTGTTCTGGCTTTAAATTCTTTAATATTGGGAGCACTTATTACCTAGTATCAAATAGCTTAGTGTCCATAGTTCTAGCCTGACCTTTTCTCATTTCACTGTTATTTAAATCACACACATACATGTACCATACCCATCTACAACTTGAGGTATGAGTCATTATTGTTTTGCACGATATAAGTTCCTGTTCGTTTTTAATTACGTCTTCTTGCAACACTTTATTTTAAAAACCTTTATCGTGGATATTTTCTTAAAAAATTGGGTCTTTAGGATCAAGTCTTTCCCCCATCCTATGTTTAAGTTTTACTAGCAATAATGCAAAAAATCTTAGCTTCCTTTCTACATTTAAAAAGTTGATTGTGAATACAAATACTTTTGAAAAATACTCAATGACATTTTGTATTAACTTGGAATTATTTAATTTCTCATTTAATTTCTGTTAAAATTTTAAAAAAAGAATAGAAAACATACACATAGAAGCCAACCTGATAACTGCCAACTTTTTTCTCAACTAAAACAGACAAAAATAAAAATCCACTCACTGGAGATTTATTTCTGGGGAACTAAAAGCCAGAATCAGAGACCTGAATGTGTGCAGTGAATGGTTATCAAACCTTAATATAATGGTATTCATAACATTTACAGTAGTCCAAATGAGAAATGTGACACAGGCTTATTTAAAGAGGTAGGCTAACAAATGGGTGACATTTGTTCTGATCCAAGCCTTGGAGTAAGGAAACTTTTTTACTCCTGTAATCCATATAAAAGGATGCTGCATTCATTACTTTGTAGCACTTCCTGATACTCTCATTTTTAGCTCATTGGATTATTGGAAAATTATTCTTAAGAATAATAGAAGCTCTAACACACCAAGCTTTTATTTCTAATCTTTGCATGTTTTATTATAGTGCATGCTATATACAAACTAGAGCTTTCTTAAATTCTTTTAAGAATTTTCATTTACTCTAATTTCTGATTCAAATTAATTATCTGAATTCTTCTAGTTGCTGACAGTCCAACTCCACCACCACCACCTCCCCCAGATGACATTCCCATGTTTGATGACTCTCCACCTCCGCCACCACCACCTCCAGTGGATTATGAGGATGAGGAGGCTGCAGTAGTTCAGTATAATGATCCATATGCAGATGGGGATCCTGCTTGGGCCCCCAAAAATTATATTGAGAAAGGTAAGGTACAGTCATCATTGAATTGGGGTAAAGGAAGCTTAACCTAATTACAGAATTTTAGAGCTATAAATAGCTTTATAAAAAATAGTCCAGTGTCTAGTCCAGTGACACTGGACTATTCAACCCTTTGAATAGCTTTGTCAACCAAGAAAATTTAATTAAACCTTATTTCCTAGACATTTCCAGTATAAAGGAATTATCTTTATTTTTTAAATTAAAAGTATGTTGTAATGCTAGATGTGGTTTTTCAAAAGACATAGGTTTCCAGCTGGAGATGAACTTGCCTATTTCCTTTTTATAGATGAAACAAGGTACAAAATAGGAGTTAAAATACTTACTAAAGTTATGTAATTAGTAAAGATTTAAAACAGAATTTCAAAGCTCTTAGAATAAAGAGAAACCTTTTATATCTAAATATTTAAAAATATATTGAGACTATCATGAGAAAAAGCCTCAATTAAAGTTTTCAGTTAGTTGATCTTGTAAAAGAGAAGATAATCACTAGATTTTTTTCATGAAATTATGTATAACCCTAACATCCAAATTTATCAAAATTACTTGACATTCACTATAATTATGTATTAAGAAATAGTGGTAGGAAAGAAAGAAATTCTGTTTTTAGAGTTAATTGCTTTTCTTCATCCAGCTCTGTGCTATTTTAAAATCTGTATTTGTCGAGTTCTGAAAAATGCTTGTAATGTAGTTAAGCACATTTGGTTGCCTTTTGAAATACATTCCCTTCCATTGGCCTTTACTCTCTTTAATTAACATTAAGCAAGTGGCTGTAGCTCTTGAGACCTGCACCATTTTTTGTGCCAAAGTTTTGAATACATGGCTAAAAGGGAATTGGTGGTTTTCCTTTTGTGTATGTATGTGTGTTTAAATTTTTTGACTATAGTTGACATACATTGTTATTAGTTCAGGTTTACAATATAAAATTCATCATCTCTGTAGGTTATGCTAGGCTCACTACAAGTGTAGCTACCATCTGTCACTATACAAGCTATTACAGTGCTATTAACTATATTCCCTATGCTGTACCTTTTAAAATATTTATATTTATTTTCAAAAAAGATTTTATTTATTTATTCTTGAGAGACATAGAGGCAGAGACAGAGGCAGAGACAGAGGCAGAGGGAGAAACAGAGGGAGCTCCCCTGTGGGGAGCTGGATGAGGGACCTAATCCCAGGACCCCAGGATCACAATCTGAGCCAAAGGCAGACGCTCACTCAACCACTGAGCCGCCCAGGTGCCCTAAAATTTTTTAATTTTTTTTTTTTTTATTTATTTATGATAGTCACAGAGAGAGGGAGAGAAAGAGAGACAGACAGGCAGAGGGAGAAGCAGGCTCCATGCACCGGGAGCCCGATGTGGGATTCGATCCCGGGTCTCCAGGATCGCGCCCTGGGCCAATGGCAGGCGCCAAACCGCTGTGCCACCCAGGGATCCCCCTAAAATATTTTTAAATAGTAAATATTCTACATAATGTTCAGGGAATCTTGAATAGTCTACTTTATGTTTAGATTCTCCTCTACCTTCAAATAGAGATATGTTGTGGTCATTATGAGGTTGATAAAGCTAAATAGTCTTGAGTTGTGTTCCTGTATTTCCTGGTTTGGAAATGCAAATTTAACTTTAAATTGGGACTAATATGGAACTAATAAAAAGTTGATAAACGTGAATGATATAATGGTTAATACATTTGGCAATAGAGCAGAATTACAAAATGTCTTTATAAGTTGAAATAATAGTCTTAAGTTAGTGGTCATCACACATATTTTGTAAAAGACCAGATAATAAATATTTTTAACTTTAAAAAAAATGAAGTTTAATTATCACAACAGCATTCTATTAGTTTCAGGTGAACAACATAATAATTTGATGTTTGTATTACAAAATGAAGTATAAATGAAGTTTGCCAACCATATAGTCCCTTTTGTCACAACTACTCAGCCCTGCTGTTGTAGCAGAAAAGCAGCCATAGACAGTACATAAGTGAATGGATGTGTCCATGTTTCAACAATTTTTTTTTTTTTTACAAAAAAGGCAGTGGCTTGGATTCAGCCATGGGCCATTGTTTGCTAATCTGTAGTCGAAATCAGAGAGCTGAGATTTAATACGATTATATTTAAATAATTTTTTAAATTTTTAAATAATTACCTTTTTAAATAATTACCTTTATAATCAAGATGAATAAAACCTGGTTTAAAAGGAATTTTTGAATATATTAATCAATGGTATGTCAGGACTTCCAGAAGCCAGATTATTAGGGTACCTTACCTGAACTGTAACCTAATATATACCAATCTGATCATATCCATTTATACTACACTAGTATTATGTGTAGTTCTGAGTACCACAGTTTAAGATCCTGCAAACAGGAATGCCTTTGAGAGGAGAATGTTCAGGAGGCAAGATATCTAGGAAGTGCACCTATAACGTGAAACAGTTGAATGCATTGTTTCCAAGTTGAGAAGATTGCAGAGGAACTAGATCACTGTCTTCAAATTTTTATCATGTAGAAGTAGGATTAGAGTGGTAGACTTTGAGTTCCAAAAGACTCTACAATCCATACAGAATGGGGGGGAGCTTAGCTTTTTTTTTTTTTTCTAAAGATTTATTTATTTATTCGAGAGAGAGAGAGAGAGAGAGGCAGAGACATAGGTAGAGGGAGAAGCAGACTCCTCACAGGGAGCCCACTGCAGAACTTGATCCCAGATCCTGGGATCACGACCTGAGCTGAAGGCAGGTACCCCAACCGCTGAGCCACCCAGGCGTCCCTGGAGCTTAACTCTTTATATGAATTAGGGTTCTGGAAAGTAGGATGGACACTGAATTGTTAATGACTAAGTACTCAGCTGTAAGCATTATATTATAGGAGAGAATATATGCATTGGGGGAGGAGAAGTTGGGTATGACTGGGATTCATTTACTAAAAGGACTTGGAAAATGGAAACAAATTGGTTCAGTACTCTTACCAGCTCTAAGTGGTCTAAGTGGAACTAAAAGCACAAAGAAAAGACAGTTTTCATTCTGCTGACTAACTTTGAAGACATCGGGCTTTTGTCACAATCAGTCTAAAAGTCCTCTACACAAACTCTAACCTTTTGTGACTCTGAATACAAAGAAATTAATGTTACCAATGCTAATAAGCAAATAATAATTGACAATAAATAATGTTAGTTGCCTATTTAAATTATTACCATGTTTTCCTTACTAATGCTTTTCTAGTAATCACTCAATTTTCTTGAGTGGTTATTTAGTCAGAATATATCAGGATAATAATTTCTTGAGTGGTTATTTAGCCAAAATTATACCAGGATAATAATTTAGTACTATTTATTCTGTATGTTTTTGGGTCAATGAGCTTATAACTATGATTCTACTGCAGGATTAAAATGGAGGAGAATGGACTTGTTGAGTTTACTTATTAAGTAACTATATTAGTTATATTAACTATATTAGTTATATTAACTATAACTTATATTAACTATATTAGTTTTGTAAAGGGGAAGTTATATTAACTGTAACTTATATTAACTAACTACATTAGTTTTGTAAGGGGGAAGAGAATGTTGGCTATTTTAATTTAGCAAATGGTGCTATGGATCAGTACTTCAGGTCTCGTCCTTATTTATAATTCACTAATTCAAAATAATTAGGAGAAGTTGTCTTTCTCAGGGGAAAAGCGAGTGCCAGAATATCTTTAATGTCCTAAGAACTGTTTTAAGAAAAACGAGGTAATCAATGGAAATCTCTGTCACCTACCATCTCACATATATTAGAAAATTACATATAGCTTGAGAACTATCAAGCTACAAAGGCAGAATGAAGGAACAATTAAATTCATAAACCATTTGGAAAACTAGTAGTTTTTTGATGACTGTCCTTTCCACAGCAGTGTTTACAAAGGAAATGAATAGGGGGCATCTGGGTGGCTCAGTTGGTTAAGTGTCTGCCTTTGGCTCAGGTTATGATCCCAGGGCCCATCACGCTCCTTGCTCAGCAGAGAGTCTGCTTCTCCCCCTCCCTCCATCTGCCACTGCCCCTGCTTGTGCTATCAAATGAATAAATCTTAAAAAAAAAAGCAAGTGAACATTTTGAACTCCAAATAATTGAATACCACAGAACTACAAACAGTTCTCTAAGTCTTAATTAATGGGTCTTTGCTCACCTATTTCCCCCTTAAAAAACTCTGACCTTTATGTAAATACTCTTTAAAAAAAAAAAAAAATCTAGGGATGGCCCCATAAATTACATGCTATTTTCTGTGGATGAGTAGGATGAGATTGACCTTCCAGGATATATGTATTTTCAAATTAGTGTGGGTTGTTTGTAGCTTTGGCTCTGTAGCTTTGCCCAGTACATATTTTGGAAAATGGTGTTTTGCGGTGGTTGGCACTTTGTTGATATTTGAACAAATGAAACATCTAATAAATATGAAAACTCCAGGATCTTTCCTGGATAGATTGGTTGAGACTATTGACTTCTCTCTAGTCAAACTGTCAGTGTGTGATCCTACAGTCAAGGCAGTGATTTAGGCACCTGGTTGGCCACTGACTTGCCTGTTTTTACTGATGTAAGAATTAACAGGATTTGCACAAATACTTTGTTTTGCTATACTATAGATTTAATTGGTACTAAATTTTACAATTTGAATGGATAAAGATGTGGTTTATGTATACAATGGAATATTACTCAGCCATTAGAAATGACAAATACCCACCATTTGCTTCAACGTGGATGGAACTGGAGGGTATTATGCTGAGTGAAATAAGTCAATCGGAGAAGGACAAACATTATATGTTCTCATTCATTTGGGGAATATAAATAATAGTGAAAGGGAATGGAAGGGAAGGGAGAAGAAATGGGTAGGAAATATCAGAAAGGGAGACAGAACATGAAGACTCCTAACTGGGAAACGAACTAGGGGTGGTGGAAGGGGAGGAGAGTGGGGGTTGGGGGTGAATGGGTGACGGGCACTGACAGGGGGCACTTGATGGGATGAGCACTGGGTGTTCTTCTGTATGTTGGCAAATTGAACACCAATAAAAAATAAATGTATTAAAGAATAAAATAAAATTCAGTTAAATGTTGGAAATAGTGCACTTAAACATGGTATTTCAACTGTCTTTTCCATAGTTGTGGCAATATATGATTATACGAAAGACAAGGATGATGAGCTATCCTTCATGGAGGGTGCAATCATTTACGTAATAAAGAAGAATGATGACGGCTGGTATGAAGGAGTCTGCAATCGAGTGACTGGTCTGTTCCCTGGGAACTATGTTGAATCAATCATGCACTATACTGATTAAAGGTTTTGCTTTTAAAGTAGGTTCTTATTACTCAGTCATACTGTGGGACTATTATGGTTAACAGACTTGTCTTAAAATGTTTTAAAATGTGCCCATATTTTCAGGACATGCTGTTTTATTGGTATAATTGAATGTCTACCTGTAAGCATAAATCTTAGAGGCAGTTTGTGTATTGCTAAATGGCAATTTATACAAGAGGCTGTCTGTAACTGATTATGCTTATATGCTTACTTACACAGTTAACTATGACCAGCCTAAGTATTCTGGGGGTGTGGGGTATGATATTTAACAAATCATGATTCAGATTGTACCATTACGTTTCAGTGCAGCATGGTTACTAACGCTATGTCAGACTAATACTAAAATCAGAAAATTTCAATCCTGGTGCTGGTCATACTTTTTGTTTAGACTTTCTCATTCTTGAAATATATTATTTGTTTAAAGCATGCATACAAATTTATGTATTGAAATATACTTAAAAAAATCCAAGATGCTTCCAATTTGTGTAATATTTACTTGGAGTACTCGTACTTAGGTCTCTTGAAATGAATTGAGTCTCTAAGGTCTCCATGTGAAACAAAACAAAGGGTTATCTGTAATGTAATTTGTACTTAAGTTTTTTAATGAGTGAATTTGCATTATAAATTTTTTCCATTCATAAATACATAAGTGAACCAAAGGTTTTTGTCCTTTCCTTCACTGGTTTGCTTTTAAAATAAATAAATAAATAAATGAATAAATAATTAAATAAATAATAAAAGATACTGATTTATTGCAGAATTATGGTTCTATTTTCTCAATATATTAACTTGGAAAAAAATTTTAGCCTTATCTCACCCTGTCCCAATGGCAGTGACTGATTTTTGCAGATTTAAAATCTGAGATGGGTATTTACAAGTCAATCTACTGAACTCCTTTTCTAAAGTAACTTTTGCAAAGCTAAGAAAATGTGTTCAAGTGTGTGCACATTCTGTAAGTAAAAGTCTTAGGGACTGCTCTATCAGTCCTTTGGTTTTCCAGTGGATTGTTGTATACTGGGCTCAATGAAAGGAAATTATAAGTATCTTTTACATGTTGTTTTTGTAGAACTGGGTGCAATTGACTTTTGAATAGGCACTGTTTAAATCCATTACCTGTCACTGGCAACATAAAAAGGATTTAAAAAGATAATTCAAAAAAAGGTGGATCATGTATTAATCAGTGAACAGGGATATACCTGGCCAACAGATTGAAATGCAACACATGCACTTTGTGTGTCTCCTCTTAAGGGAGGGTTGGAGGGATGTTTTTTTTTCTCATCTTGTGTGTAATTCTCTATTGCCTAGGATATTAAAGTAGAGCACTCAAGTGTGGGTTTCTGTGTATTGAGGATCTGTTTGGATTTTAAATTACAATTATTATGTACTGGGTGTTACAGACTTATAACAGCATAGTAAATGGTTAAAACTAGTGCAAAACATTTATTTCTGAAAATTAAAGGCCATTATTACTACCAAATCAATGTGACTGTTGTATATGCATTTTGCCTTTGTTAATTTTAAACATGATTTCAGTATCACTAGTGATCAGCTAGCTACCTTTTTCATTTTTTCAAGTGGAATGTTCTCTTAATTTTGTATATAACCTGTTGTCTAAATTTTATGTACAGTCTTTTATAATAAACCATTCTCCTATATGAAATTTTGGATACTGTTAAAATCTAATGTGGATTGAAATGTAGACTTCACAGTCTTTGTGACCTTTACTCCTATGGTGAAACATGATAAACCATTTGAATTTTAACATTGATTATTTATTTGTGTAATGGCTTTACATGTGGATCTTAACAGTGTAAACAATACCACATATAACCATCAAGATACCTCGATGAGAATTTACAGGACTAGAGTGACAAATTCGGGTGGTTTAATTACATTTAAAAAGTTTTCTGAAAAACTTTGCCAATAAAAAAAAAATTGCCCATCAATAAGGTTGAAATGGTTTTTTGAAATGATTTTTGGTTATTGCACATGAAGCAAAGTGTATTTCACAAAATTCTTTAGGCACAGTCTGGTAAAATAGCTGCCAGAAATAACAGAAAGAGTTGTCATTTATCTCTTGTGAGTACAATTTCTGAAAGCTGTATGAGGGCATCTCTTTCAGCGGATGGTCGAAGTTTACTGATTTCTCTGATTGCTTCATGGCAGTACCGCTGCGCGAGGTAGGTTGTTTGCTGCACACCATCACTCTGGGGAGTACAACAAAAGAGGAGAGACGCATCACTCACTGGGATCAGCTCTTTCAACTAACTCATTAATAATCAAATAGCCATCTACTTTCCCTTTAAGTATTGAGTTTTTAAAAGTTGTACACATATGCAATATGTATAATTTTTTTTTTGCAATATGTATAAATTTTTAAGTGAAAACTATAGAAAAGAAACATATACATAATAAAAGAGCACGTATGATGGAAATCAACAGTTCTGTTCTTCTAAAGACAACAGCCTTATCTGCTGGTTTTAATGTCTTAATTAGCAACTTTATTACCTTTCTGCTAAGAAAGGTGAGGATGCAGCCCATCCACCCTACGCCTTCTGGTTTGTTAATTCTATTGCCACCTTCTGTTAAGTTCATGTAGCACCAATTTCTCACTTTATCTCAAGGATACCAGTGTTCCTATTCTTTATACCTTTACGCTATAGAGATTTGCATTCTCTTCTGGAACCATGTTTTTATGTTGGTTCTAAAAGCTGAACGCTAATAAAACACTGTTTCCATGAAGTAAAAATACATTTGCTGCAGAATCAAGTCCTGTAACTATCATTTTATTTCCTTCTCCGTGGTTCCAAGCTCATGAGCCCACTGTCATTCAGAATAGAATATTCCTAGCATCATTCTGTAGTTTACCAATTGACACAAAATAGGATGTATTTTAGTTTGCTGTGCCGTATTGTACAGAAGCCCACTTCTGAATATAACTGCCTCCTTTTCTTCCTCTTTGGGAAAGCAGCTCCTGATCCCTAATCTCTCCACTGCCTTCATCATTCTTTTTTTTTTTTTTGCCTTCATCATTCTGTTTGTTGCTTAGGCTGACTGCCTTCCAGCTCTAACAGCTGCCATCCCAGGTAGGTTTTTTTAGTCCACTGATTTGAGTGCCCACAGCTTTCTTGTTCTTGGTGTTCCCACGTTGTTACTGAAATATATCCAGAGATAACTCACTCAGAAAATGGAAATCAGCTTTACAGTATTTAAGTGTAAGGATGACTTCTGCCTTCATATTTTAATGAACGGATATAGAATTCTAGGTTTATTTTATTTTTTTAAAGATTTATTTATTTATTCATTTATGATCGACAGAGAGAGAGAGAGAGAGAGAGAGGCAGAGACACAGGAGGAGGGAGAAGCAGGCTTCATGCTGGGAGCCCGACGCAGGACTCGATCCTGGGACTCCAGGACCACGCCCCCGGCCAAAGGCAGGCGCTAAACCGCTGAGCCACTCAGGGATCCCCGAATTCTTGGTTTGAATGTCTCCTCGTCATTTGGAAGGCCTTGCCTGCTGCCCCCTGGCAACCAGGGTTCTTGCTATATCCCAAGCCAGTTTTGAGCTCTTCTCCAGACCACTCTTTTCTGTTTTTGGATTCTCTTCCTGAAATACCTGTTGCCTCATGTCGTACTGATCCTCTCAAAGCTTTTCTCATTTTCTTCCCTTGCTGTTTACTTTTTCGAAGATTTGCTCATTTCATGTTAGAATCCTCCTTTGGAGCTAGTTTTTTACAATCATTTAGATTTTCTTAGAGCTCGTTCTGTGTTTTTCAAAACATATTCTGTTCTTGTTCTATGGATACAGTATTTTCCCGCCCCCTCCCATTTACATTTTTCCCTGAGTATTTCCCTTTACCCTGGTCTCAATCAGCAAGCTCTAATCAACTATTTAGTAATCCTAGCTGTCCATTCATATTTAATGAAGGAATAAGGGATTAGGAAGGCGCTCTGGGTGAAGGGAGCTAGAATTTAGAGGTCTTTGGGGAATTTAAGAGAACATTGTGCCTTTCTAAATGCATTTCTGCCTAAGGTTGCTGCAACTTCACTGTTTTGCTAAGATCAAAGGTTAAATTTGCCTCTTTTCAGTCTGACTTCTCACTTCAGCCTTCAGTAATACTATTATTTCTGACACCAGAACCTCTCCCAGGTACATCGACCTCAACTACAGCCCCTTGTACGGAGTTGTTAATACTGCTGAACTACCCTCCAAAGAGGTGGTGGCAAATCGTGATGCTTAAAGTACAGAGAGTTAAGAGAAATATATCCTTTGGAGGGGGTCTTGCTTTTTGGAAATCTGAAAGGTAACTATACCTGGTATTCTTTTAAGTACTGCACTAACCATAGATCCCAGACCACTCGTGAGCTTACTAAAAACTGTTCACCCTATCTCATTCTCAAAAGATAGTTATTGAGAGGGAAAACATGTAAAAAGATGTGGCTTCTACAGAAAAGTTCCAAGGATATGTGGCAATACATCTGAAGTAAGCTTACAGCCCTTGGTTCTCAAGTGACCACTGATGGCAGTTCTGGGAGGGACTAGGGAGGACCAATGCTGAGATGATGATAATCACGGTGGTGGCAAAGGTGAGAGCCTGCCCCGGGTGGGGCGCATCTGTGTGGCTGAGAGCAGCATGCTACCCGTGGATTTGGGGAAGACTGATTTCTGACTAGTGGGGCTCTGCACATTAGACTCACTTGTGTAGCTTTTAAAAAATATCCTAATGTCCACGCCTTACCCAAGGCCAATTAAATTGCAGTCTTTAGAAAGAATTCTAGAAGAAAAAGGAATTATACAAGTTCCTCCTCGGTTTTTGTCAAAGATTGACCACACTTGGTTTTGCATCTAAAACTTGTTACATTATTTGATTCAAGAACTCTGCCACATTGTTCTTGCTCCTGCCTTCTTTGTAAGATGATCTTTTTTTTTTTTTTATAAGATAATCTTACCTGCAATACATATTGTCGAGCTCTGTCCACATCTCCAGGCAAACTGAACCGTCTCATTATCATAGCGTTCATTTCTGGGAACTAACCATAAAGAAAGAAATCTATTTATTGCTCTTGTGAGAATCAAATGTTCTAACACTAAGTTTGCAACAACAGGAGAAAAACCCAAAAAGGATTAAATGTTTAGATGGTGGGGGGTGGGCAGTAAATTGTAGCAATTAAAGAAGCAGAGCTAAGAGACACCTCCATTTTCCATGCCCAGGGACTGAGCTGCTGCTCAGGAGAGGTAACTGTTGGTCCTCATTCTTTCTGGTGTTCTATTCTATCCTCGGTCCAACACGGAGTAAAAAAAGAGCAAAGGAACAAAGTACGTCCCTAAAATCTCCTTAGTGGCTTCTCTTGTAGTTCTCAAACTTTAGATTGCACCAGAATCACCAGAGGCCTATTGGGCCACTCCCTCCAAGTTTCTTGATGAGTAGGTTGGGCCTGAGCATGCATTTCTAACAGGTTCTGATGATACGGACTCTGTTGACCCTGCTGACAGTTTGAGAAGCAGTGGCCTAGGAGCAGGCTGGGAATTCTAGGCATTCTACTTGTAGTGCTAAACCGGGTGACACCTGAAAGCTACTGAGGTATCCAGGCAGAGGGTGTTCTGAGCAGAGCTCTACCTCAGCAGCTTGTCAAGCGGATCAGAGCAGGGGTACTCAATGCTGACTGCACACTGGAGTCACTTGGGAAATTCATGGTGGCCTGGATCTACTCCCAAAGATTCTGCTTCTATTAGCTGGGGCAGAGGGTGGAGTGGGAGGTGTGGGGTGGTCCGGCTTGTGCATAATGATTTTAGAAGCACTCCAGGGGTTTTTAATGTGCAGCCAAGTTTGAGAACCACTGAATTAGCAGACAGAGGTAGACAGGCCAGTCACATTACTGTAGTTAATTCTGTATTCCGCTATACTAAGCAACAATTCAGGAGAATTGTCACCGTGAACAAAATCAGTAAGTCAGGACACCAGATCCCTTCATTTTCTACATGGGAACTCCAGTCCTGGTGCCTCCACAGTTGAGTGAGATCCATAACCTGAGGTCCTAGCCTCCCCATCAGCTCTAACAGCTTCTGGTTCCATGAAATAAGAGGTAGGATATGTTTGGTTTTGGACACATCAGCGCTTACAGCAGTTGCCAGTTTTTCCCTGGCAGGGAGTCTGAAGTTGTTGTCCTGTAACCACCACCACGGTATTAGTAATCCTAGAAGAAAAAATAGGGCACACATAGAAAAACCTCAACCGGATGGTGACAGATGAAGAATTAAGAGAATGTTCCTTGCAGAGCAAAGGATGTGTCAGAACACAGTTCTAAACTTGTCGAGGCTCTTCACATGCTTATAAAGTGTAAAGGCCAGCAAATGGTTAGTTCGTAAATGAACACCAGTGATTTGTTTTAGTTACTGACCTTTTAAGAATAGAATAATTTATGTTTTACAGGGAACACATCAGGAAGCTCAAATCAATCCATTTAGTGGATTTACCATTTTAGTGGTAAAAAGCCAAATCAGGTCGGCATCTGTCTTAATAGCACGTTCCAAAACTGGCTTTCAGGAGGGCCATACCCTTCGGGCTGACAGGATACTATCCTGGGCATCTGGTAAAGTTACCTTGTTTATGATGCATGAGCTTTTTCTGTAGGACCAACAAGGGTGGTAAACTGTGCTGTGTGGTTTCTCTCCTTTTAGTATAAAATGCTTCGAGAAAGCAAAGCTTGAAGAAAATATTTGCATTGAGTGTGAGGACATCCTTCCTTTAAATACTAGAGTGTGCAATTTTCATATGCAAATGACCACGCTCTTCCCCCAGGCATTCCCCTGTCCCCTCATCGCCTAAACCAAGAAGTGAGAGGCGCCTAAGCCAAGAAGTGAGAGGCGTTAACAGGAACAATTGCCTGTTTGCGGACTTAGTGAGAAATAAGGAAATTTGTTTGTCCAGGCTGTTTTAATTTGAGATAAGGAAACCTTTTAAGAGTAGGATGAACTAGGGGCACCTAGGTGCTGAGTGACTCTTGGTTTCAGCTCAGGCCAGGATAGTCGGCCACGTTGGGCTCCAAGCTCAGTGAAGAGTTTGCGTAAAGATTCTCTCCCCTCTCCCCTGCTCTCTCTTTCTCACTCTCTCTAAAATAAGTAAATCTGCAGGGAAAAAAAAAAAAGAGAAGGACGAATCATATTCTAACTGTGAAATGTATCCATAAACTAAACTACAAAGACGATTCAATAAATGTAGCAAGCTTACTCAAACAAAACCTGGGTAACTCTAGGGGACCAGCCAGTCACAGCAGAAGCCTGTACAGCTGGTGCAGGGGCTGGGGCTGGTGGCGGCAGCTGGCTGACATTTAGGTCTGGTGACTTCTATCAAATAAGAGAAGCAGAAGAAAGGAAAAGATCTTTTATTTTTTTTTTATTTTTTTAATTTTTATTTATTTATGATAGTCACAGAGAGAGAAAGAGAGAGGCAGAGACATAGGCAGAGGGAGAAGCAGGCTCCATGCACCAGGAGCCTGATGTGGGATTCGATCCCGGGTCTCCAGGATCGCGCCCTGGGCCAAAGGCAGGCGCCAAACCGCTGCGCCACCCAGGGAAAAGATCTTTTAAAGGATATCTATGAACTAACACAATCTCATGGAAGAAAAAAAAAAAAGAAAAAAAGAACCTAAAAATCACTTCCATTTTGTTTCTCAAGTTCTCAAAATCCAACTTACATACTCTTTTTTAAAGACTTAACATGACATTTCTGTTCTTACAGAAAATATGTATATACGCATGATGGAAGGACACTGTCATTAATGGGACCTCTCCAGAAATCCCAAAACTTCTCTTAAATCCCCTGTACTGTTATCCAGAAACTTCTTTAGAAAAATATCAAAAATAGTGAATTCCAAGGAGAGGGAGTTTCATTAAGTTGTTGGGATCAGGAAATTCCTATTTCAAGACAACCTAGTGTTAAAAAGGAAAAATGGTTTCCCAAAGTTGCTTCTGGTCGAGACTCAGCGTTCACAAGTGGAAAAATTCAAAGACTAATTTAAGTAACTGGCAAATAAAAGTCACCCACCTATGGAAAAGGATTACAAACATTTTAGGAGGACTCTGCTAAGTGGGCCGGTTAATGACAGATCATGAAGGGCTGACAGAGGCTCTTCTCAGTGTCACCAGGGCCAGAGCACACGAGTTACCTGCTCTGAGGGGAAGCCCCACCAGGCATTAGACAAGCTTTCATCAGCGTCAGCACTGGCAATTATATTACATTGTGGAGTGAAAGAAATAGTGGTCTTAGAGGAGCTGGTGTTCAGTAATCTGCTGTGCCATCTACCAGACGGTTAATTTGGCCAGGTCTGCATGTCATTCTCTTACGTGTAGAATGGGCATAATGCCTACCACAAAGAGGCGTTGTGAGGTGAAAGAGAACGTATGAAAGAATCCTTTGCAAACCATGAAAACAATGCATTTTCATTAAATGGAGATACTGCACAGTCTCATGTCATTTTGGAACCTGTTTTACCCAAAACCACTTCTGGCGAGGTCAATCTTTTCACCACATTTCTGGCCAAGAATCCCTTTCTTGACAGTGTAGTCCAAGGTAGAGCCTAAACTTGATGTTTTCCTTGAAAACAACTTAAGCTGTTTTGCGTAACTCTTGCCTGTGCACCTGTGCGGGACACAGCAGCCAGTCTACTTAGGAAGCAGGTTCGGCCCAGGGTCACTGCTTGCTCGGCGCCCCTCTGTTCCCTTTTCTAAGGCTGCCGTGCGCCTTGTTCACTCCTTTTCCTGCCACCTTCCAGGCAGATGGGAACAGTGTTGTCTGGGAAGGGTGGGTGGGTGCCTGGTGATGCTGCATTCCCAGGGAGACCTGTAGCACTGTGGTTTGGGACGCCGTAAGCTTCTGTGTGTGCCTTTTCCTTGCCCTTTGCCTTTCCAAACCAGCATTTTTAATCTCTGATGTATCAGTACTCACTAGTTAACACATAGGCAGGATCCCCTTCCCCCCGCCTTTGCCCCACTACATCTGAAGGGAGAATTATTTATTACTCATTTGTGTGGAGGAAAGCAAATCTGTTTCTTCTGAAATATGTTCCTAGTGAAACAATCAGAAGAGGCATCCATTCTCAGTCCGTCACCTTGCAGTTTAGGGGGACTCAACTGTTAGTGTCACAGGGCTCACAACAGTTATTTAACTGCTAAGATTTCTAAAAGTCTGACGCCGGAGCTTTTTGGTAGGGTGCAAGTTTCTTTTGGAAAAGGCCTGCTCCCTACTCATCTTGATAACTCAGGGCCTCACTACAGAAATCTTTCCTGAGCTGGCCCAGTCCCTGTGTCCTCCGCTCCTCCTGTTCTTTACTCACATTGGCTAATCAGGGCCTCGGGAGTAGACTAATGTTTGTAGTCCGATAGATGGAAGGCAGTGATCTTTCTAGGCTCCGGCATGCCTTTACGTTTGCTTGGCTCATGAATCCTCTTTTTTGTGGGTTAATGGGGAAAAAAAAAATATTCCTTGCTCGTGCTTTCATGTATTCAGGGGGATTTTATAAATTTTTGTCAGAGCTTAGCACATGTTTTAGTATTCTCCTTGAGTGTGGGCTGGCAAGTTAGTCTCCACAGGAGAGAGGACCATTTGTAGCACACCTTTGACTTCTCACCTCAGCCTCAAAGTTCTGCGAGGACAGAGCCTGGCAGTGAGGACAGATATTTCCACAAATATCTGGATATCTGGAGCCCTTGTTCCTCAGCTGACGGCTGTCCTCTAGTGTGTTGTGTCGTCCTGGCCCAGGCCCCCCAAGCCACCGGCCTCCTCCGAGGAGAATTATCCTGGTGACGGCTCTGCTGGGCAGTGGATAAAAGGTGATCTTGCCTTTCTTGGATCAGAAACTGATCAAAGCAAGAGCACTGGCTTCAGTAATGTCAAAATGGAATCACTGAATTCTACGGAAGACATGGTTGGTTTATCTCTGCAAATTTTGAGAAAGAACAGAGGCAAAACTCTTGGAGAGGCTAAAAGTTACTAAAGTTTTAGACCAAAGAGCTAATTTTTAATTGCATGGCATGGTGATGAACATGTTATCACTTTGCTACATACAGGATTAAATATACTACAAAGATGAAAATTTATTAAAAAGATGTCCAAATGCCAGCCAATGTCCCACTTACTTCAAGCCACATTTGGCCCAGCCCCGAGCAATGTGGCCAGGCTCCAGAGCAGGCTCTGGAAATGTCTGCCTCACAGTCCCTGCAACATCTGAAGGTCCTAAACTCTTATCCGCATTAAGGAGAATATGAAGGCAGCTTTACTTACTTCCTTAATGGGCAGCCCCTCAATCTGGAGAAAGGAGGAACTATGTGGCTCTAGTAGTGCATTCCACTGACTTCTTGACATTTTTGAGGCAGTGGCTAAGGCTCTCTGAGAGCAGCAAACAGTCCCATTAAACTTCTAAAACTGCAGAATTTCTCATGCTTGGAGGCCCTTCCTGTGCCTTTTTAAGGGGCTCTGAGGCACACCCCAAGTCCAGTTCTATAATCAAGATGCAGAAACCATTCACCTTGTCAGTCCCTAAAACATATGGAAATAATCGTAATGCTACCTTGGATGCACGCGGCTTTTGTCAAGTACCTCCAGGAATGTTATCTCAGTTAATCCTCACAACAGCCCTGGGATGACGGTGGTCATCTCCTCAGTGTCACAAATGAGGACACAGATAAAGCTTTAGAGTAAAGTAACTAGTCCCAATATCTCTGGCACAGAGCCAAGGTCACATCTAGATCTAAGGTCTTTATGTAAAACGCTTCCCCACACCTTCCTTATCTGAACCTTCCCATCAGCCGTGCCTGGAAGATTCAAAGCGCTGTGTCAAAGGGAGTTTGGAAAACATACCTGTTGGCAAGCAAATAAGACTGGGCCCGTGGCTAAGCCAAGCTTCAGATCCGCTGACGTTGGTTTGCCCATCTGGTCAGAACATGAGGTGAAGTCCAACACATCATCTATCAGCTAGCAAACAGAAAAAAATATGTCAAAAGCACTGCCATACTGGTGTCACCGAGGCCCTTCCCACTGTGCCAACAGGTCACATTCTTAAAAGGCAGCAGACCCACCTGAAAGGCTATGCCCACATTTTTTCCGTATTGATAGGCAATCTCATGCACCACCGGGTCCGGGCATCCTAGGACAGAGACCTGAAGCCGAGAGAGAAATCTGGAATGAGTCGCTGGCAACAAGCAAGCAGCCAAGCCTTGCACACACCCCGTTAAGAGGTGATGAGGCTGTATTATGCAGTCAGGAGATCCTGCCCTCAGAAGGACACCAGACATGCACAGAATACCTGTGTTTTTAATGAAAGGGCTTCAGTTTCAATCTCAGATCGTGCTCTTAAATTCTTGGGAAGCTACTTTCCACCCCTCTGCTCCCAGGATTAGCCATCCTTCTTGCTGTTTCTAGCACTCAGCAAGTCTGGCCTAAATGTTGTTTTTATTTTTATTTTTCTATTGATTTAGCTCTTATTTTAGGAATAGATCTCCTAATCTGCTCTCATCACACTTGATGTTGCCATATGTAGATTTCCTCATTTGTATTTCCTTTCTTTTAATAATTTTTGGTGATTTCCCTTATTTCCTGACATGTCTGTAACAGCCTTAAGCCTCACACTTTCGACAGATACTGTTTTCTCATTATCAAAGGGTCTTCCCTGGTCCTACTGTTTCTATATTTCTCCAGCAAGAAGCAATTAACTACATAAAAGCTCCCCCCTCTCTTTTTCAGGGGAGGAGAAATAGGACTTCAAAGTCTTTTTAAAACTCAAGAAAACCAAAAAACAAACAAAAACTCAAGAAAACCTAGCTGGCACTGGCCACTTGAGTGCATTTCCCATTGCTCTAATAAGCATGCTAAGCAGGCAGGCCTGGTCACATTCTAGGAAACAAAGACTGGGTAGAAACCAGACAAGGGGAACAGGAGGGGCATCAAGTCCCTTGGAGAGGAAACGTCTACACCGAGTGCGTGAGAAAACCAGGTGGCACCAGGGTCCTTTCGGGAGTGGGTCCCTGATGGTGAAAGACCTTCAGTCCCCATCCCCCACCCCACTGGTCGGGGCTCAACCTCCTTGCGCTGGGGCCGGGCTCTGCAGTCAGGCTTCTCCGAGGCGCGGCGACCCCCCTCATGACGCGCGTCATCTCGGTGTATTGCTTGACATTTTTGTGCTTCGGTTTCCTCTTCTGTAACGTGCTGGACGAAGCACTCAGCTCCTAGCGTTGCCATAGGAATGCATGTGATGCTACTTTTAAACCTCAGCACAGTGCCTGGCATCTGAGAACTCTAGGGCTTTGTGATTATTAATAATCCTCCCCCCACTCATCCCCTGGATGCGGAAACAGGAGCTGGGCAGTGTCCATGCACCGTGGCTAACGAAAGGCGGATCACACAACTTGCTCAGCCCTGACGATGCTTCTGATGACGTCAGGTAGCCTGTGATTGTCATCTTTGGTGGCTCGTGCTTAGATGACAACATGCGTGTTGTCGAAGGTCACTTCCTCCAGTGTATAATAAACTCATAACTGCTACAGGGACAGACTCCTCTTTCCAACCAAACTGAAGAATCCACGAGGCCACGTGGGACACAATTCAGAAACCGTGACAAGAGTCAGGATAGCCCTCAAGCTGGCCGAATGAGCAGAGGAGCCTAGGCAGCCTGGGATGTGCTGCGCTCAGAGCAAGATGCCCTTTCTCGGCGGAAATGACTCACAGAGCACTCCCGTTCACGCTGTGAACACAAAACTGCACAGAAGTGCCAGCTTTCTTCCTGCAAAGTAAGAGACACTAAGACGAAACAAAACAAAACCTCCATTCTATTTCTAAACTCACTGGATTAAAATTTAGGGAGTGCCTAGGAGAGCACATCACGTTATCTCAGTTAAACCTCACGACGTTTCATAAGCGTCTGCTCTGTGGTTCGCGGGTGGCAGGAGTGCACACTCCCCGAGCACCAGCACGCGCCGGGGGCCAGCCTGAGAGTTGTCGCAGGTGCACTCGCTTACCAGCCGGCCGGAGCCACACAGGGCGGCGCCAGGTGCTGCAGGGCTGGGACGCCGTGGAGTCGGGGCTGGAACCCGAGAGGTCGGACTCCGAGGCGGCTGTCGCTCACCGTACTAGGCTGCTTCTAACGGGCACCCAGTGGAAGCCGAGAGGGCAAACCGTGAGCCCGGGAGGCGCGAGGCTGCGCCGCCTGCGGTGTGCGCCCGCGGGACGGGCTGTGCTCAGGGGGCGCCTCGTGCTTCACAGGCGCCGAGGGGGGGCACCGTCCGGCCGGGTCTCAGCGGCCCCCCAGGCCCGGGAGGGGCTGCCTGGCTCTGCCCTTCCAGCCGGGAGGGCCCCAGGCCGCGCAGCACCACGGCGCAAAGGGGGTGCGGGACTCCGCTCCCGGCGTTCCAGGAATGACAGAGGCAGGGAAGTGGAGCTTGGCTGAGCCTTCCGTGGGAAGCGGACCGCGGCCGGCGTGCTCTTGTGCCTCTGCTGGGGGTCACGCTCTGGAAGGCTCACGAGCCCTGTCCCAGAAGGCCCGGGCCCGGGCCCGCGCGCGCCTCGCCGCTTCCAGGCGTGGCTTCCACCGCACCGGACCGCCACCGCCGGGCGGCGGGAGATTCTCGGAGCTTCGTTCTTACACGACAGCCCCCAAACAGGCCGTTGTCAGAAACCAACCGGAAATACTAGAGAACACAGGCAGCGTAAAATCACAGATAAAGAGCTCATATTCTTAATATAGAAAGAGCTCTTTAAAATTGCAGGGGGGAGGGGAGGACCAAACCCGCTAGAAGGGCGGGGGGGGGGGGGCAGAAGACGCGGAGGGGCGAGTCTCAAACATTCAAGGTCTGAAAATGGCGTGTAAGCACCTGGAGAGATGTTCAGGTCCAGAACCCCGCCGCCATCCCACCTCCCCTCTGTCGGGGCCGGCAGAGGCGGCGAGGACGGCTGCAGGCGGGCATCGGAACCGCGCACAGCTACCCTGAAAGGCACCCGGGGCCGCGCTAACAAAGCGGAAGCCCCCGCGGGGCTCGGGCCGGCCCGGGAAGGCGCCAGCAGCCCAGACGCCCGCCTGCAGGCACACGCCGGCGCGCTGCGGCGCCCTAGCAGCCGAGGACCATTACAGAGCAGCGTGGGGCGTTTCCCGCAGGTGTCCTGAACCGAAGACGGCAAGGTGCAAAGGTCAGACAAGGCGCACACCGAGCACAGGGCACGGCTTTTCCTTGTAAGAAAGGAGGGGGCAGGGCAGCCCGGGTGGCTCAGCGGTTTGGCGCCGCCTGCGGCCCGGGGCGTGACCCTGGAGACCCGGGATGGAGCCCCGCGTCGGGCTCCCTGCGTGGAGCCTGCTTCTCCCTCTGCCCGTGTCTCTGCCTCTCTCTCTGTGTCTCTCATGAATAAATAAATAAAATCTTAAAAAAAAAAAAAAAAAAAAGAAAAAGAAAGGGGAGGTCACAGGCCCGTGTGTCCATTCATCTGTGTAAACAGGTGGAAGCAGAAGCTAAGAGACCAGGTCTGCGCGGGACGGGTGGAAGGATGTGGACGGGGTGCGGGGAGGGACCCGCCGAGGGGCTGGCGGGCAGTCACCTGTCTGTACAGTCCGGACTCAGAGTTATGTTAACGTTTCATACACTCGAAACAACAACAGCCTCCAACCGAAAACACAAAACCCCTAAGAATGGGAGGGAACTCCTAAAATGGAGTTAAAAGGAATTTAACCTGTATTTCAAATAATGACATATAGCCACATTGAAAAGGGGCCAAGGGTAACTTTTGAACACAGATTTTTTATTATATTATCCTCAGGCTAAAGATAAAAAGAACAATAAATAATGAAGGTTTTTTTTGTTTTGATTGTTTTATTTTGTTTTGTTTTACAGAGATAGGAGGTACCAATTTTTTTTTTTAATTTTTTTAATTTATTTATGATAGTCATAGAGAGAGAGAGAGGCAGAGACACAGGCAGAGGGAGAAGCAGGCTCCATGCACCGGGAGCCCGATGTGGGATTCAATCCCGGGTCTCCAGGATCGCGCCCTGGGCCAAAGGCAGGCGCCAAACCGCTGCGCCACCCAGGGATCCCAGGAGGTACCAATTTTTAAGCCCCTATCGTATATGTCTAAGGGATTGAGAAGATACATATTTTGTGGAGAATGGGGAGCTAAGCTTCTTATTCTTGGGGATCAGAGGTGCTGACACCACCCCACCTCCTCTGCAGTTGAAAATCTATGCATAACTTTTGACTCCCCCCAAAACGTAACAGCCTACTGTTGACCAAAAGTCTCAGTTATGAACACATCTGATTAACACATATTTTGGAAGTTATATGTATTATATCCTATTCTTACAATAAAGCTAGAGAAAAGAAAATGTTATTAGAAAAATCACAAGGAAGAGAAAGGACTGTCACACTGCTGTACTGTATTTACTAAAAAAATTTTTTTAAAGACAACCCACATTGAAGGACCTGTGTAGTTCAAACCCTTGTTGTCCAAAGGTCAACTGTCCGTCGGGAAAGAAGGGAATGCTAGAAGAAATCAGGAATCCTGTGGTGACCTCATGGTTTTGAATACACACAGATGGGATATAAAAAGACCAAGATATACGCATATCCACCTACATATATTAAAATTTCCTGGCTTTCTCCAGTGGGCAGGTCCAATTATACCTAAGACAAGATCTTGGTTTCTAAATACCATTCACCAAAAAGAAAAGAGCTCCTTGGAGAAATAATGAGTCTCAGTGATGGGAAGGACAAGATGAGCCTAGAACATCTGCCAGAAATTCAGGATGTGCTAAAAGAACAAAGAGGGTAGATTAACAGGACACAGGAGCCAGTTTCAAGGGCCTTTCCTATTGGCCAAACTTGGGATAATTTGGCACTTAAATAAGTAACAATGAAGGGTTATAATCCACAGAATGAGAATCCAAGAGTCCATATAGATAAGATCTTCCTTAAAACAGAATGCCACTCTATCGTGGAAGCGTAATATGAAAGGAACGATGGAATCCACAAAACTGTCATTCAGAAGAAACATCGAAGCAATAAATGACTTAGGAAAGAATCATTAATAGATGCAAAAACCAGAGTTGGATAAGAAGCAGATTTACATAATCTCAAAATACCTCCCTAAGTAGGGAAAAAATAGTAACTTTAAAGTGAAGAAACCTGGTAGCCACCACCCCAATCAAGCTGAACATCACCAGTAATAGGACAAAGGGACATCATGTGCCCCCCCGACAGTACGACCAGAGAAGGTGGCGTCCCTTCTGCTTGCTGTCTTCCCCCACTCTGTGACCTGGAGCTAACTGTGCGAAGTGGCAGACAAATCCCAACTTGAGAGGCTCAACGACACAACCAGCCTGCACCTTTCAAAATTCCAAGGTAACGCAAGAACAAAGACCGGCCAGGGAACTGCTCCCCACTGAGACTAAAATGTCACGACAGTTAATGCAATACGAGAACCTTGATCAGTTCCTGAACCAGAAACATTTTCCCCCTTTGTTACATTATTATGACAGTTGGCAAAACAGGAATAAAGTCAATCTGCAGATTAGAGAAGAGTACTGTACCCAAAGTCCGTGTTCTGCAAATACGAGCCACAAAACAAGATCCTGTAGTGGCACACTGTGGCTTTGAAAATCAAGTACCAGGAAGAGAGATCCCATTGATTCCAGGCTCTATGCAGCACTGGAGAGAGCAGAAATTAAAAAAAAGAAAAAAGAAAAAAGAAAAAGAAAAAGAAAAAGGAATGAATGCAGGATTACCATACCCAGTTCTGGGTTTGAATCCCAGCTCAGCCACTGTTTGCCTGAGTAACACTGGATGGGCCACTGGACCTCTCAGATCTCATTCCCATCAGATTTTCTGGGGAACAAATCATAGACTTCATTGGTAAGCTCCAAGCTCCGATGTATTCTGTATGACTATGTACACAAATATGTAACCACTCATTTAAATACATTACTTCTATGTTCCTATCAATCACTGTCATAATCCTAGATAGCCCTCTCTTAGATTTTATACTATTTCTATGAAAAATGCAAGGAGTGGTTAAGGATGGAGGGGAATGGTCTTTATTTTTTATTTTATCTTTTTTTAAGATTTTATTTATTTATTTCACAAAGAGAAAGAGAGAGAGCAAGCAAGCTCACATGCTGGAGAGTGTCCAGCCGAGCGAGAAGGAGAAGCAGGCTTCCTGCAGAGCAGGAAGCCCGATGCTGGATTCCAGCCCAGGACCCTGGGATCATGACCTGAGCTGAAGGCAGATGCTTAACCAACTGAGCCACCCAGGCGCCCAGGAAATGGTGTCTTCAGCAGAATAAATTGCAAGCTGCTAGATTTCCTTAATTCCCATACCGTCTTAGATTGTGATTAGTTATTCCGTAATAATTCTAATGTTTAAATTCTCTGTACTCCCTCTTTTTGGCACTTTTAGCTTGCTTTGCATGAACTTTTAGAGCCCACAGGTCTTTGCATTTTGAATACCAGGTATATAAAAATAGCCACTTTGAATATGTAACACCTCTGGAATATTTCTACCCGTAGGCACTTAAATATAGAATCTTTTATTTAAAGTGCTCACACAATGATTTTGCTTTATTATTCTAACAGTTCTGGAGTTTAGGAATAAGTCACATAGAAAGTGGGTAGTTGTGGGATGATGCCAGCATGCCTCCTAGTGGATAACATCAAGCATTTCATTTTTAGAAAGGGCTGAGCCATGGTACTCTGCACATCTACTGTTGCCTTGCTAGGCTGGGAAGAACCAGGTACAGTTTATACATGAGTATGTGTGCTATCATGCCTCTGGCTTCCCAAACAGAGAGGATACGATCACTGCGATCACTGCTTTCCTTGGTGCCTCAGGTCCATCTCCTTGGCCCTTTATAGGGTTTGATCACTGAGGGTATTAGTACCTGGTTCTGTGGGACACTGTGTGAATGACGATCTCAGAACGTCTAGTTCCAACAGTCCCACTGCCCACCAACGCTTCCTCCTGCAGGCTCCAGCTCATGAGATCATCTGTGAGCTTCACCTAGCGCCCTAGTGTGCCTTATGAGATTGGCGGTCTATCTTCGTGGAGACTTTGACCATCAAACATATGATGTTCAACGAAGGGTTAATGTAACAGCTTTATGGCACCTCTTTTCAAATCAGTCATTCTCTAATTCAGCATTCTAACGTCTATCATATTTTCAACCATGTATTTTAAAAACTACACTTGCAATTCCTTGGAAATAAAATATCAGCCCTTTCAATAAAGACAAAAATGGCTGAAATGGTGGCCAGCATGTTCTATGTAACTCACATTTCTTAGAGTTTCAATTAGTCTTTTCAGGAAGAAAATGTCTTAATTCTTTTATGACTTGCAATTATCCACTTCCTGAACTTTTCAAAAGCGAGACACTATTGGCAAGGGACCTTTTTCACCGGAGAGGCTGAGGAAAAGCTCCTCAACTGCAGTAATATTAAGAGGGCGTGATGGCAGCAATGTGCACCTGCCCCTTGGAATGCTCCCTCTGTTGCTGCTTTGATTGCAAGGGGCCAGTGCTTGCCCAGGATGTGTCTCTGCCACATTGGTTAGGCTGAGATACGTTAGATGAGCAATTCTATGGAGAGAACTGGCTCTCATTTAGGGGCGAGTCCTGAATCCCACATGTTCTAGTTGACAGATTAAGGAGAATACTGACTTTTTAAAAAAAGAGTGGAAGGAAGGCCAGGGAGAGAAAAAGTTATGGTTTACATTGGATTTATATCCAAAGCAAAACGTCTTGTTTTTTTTTTTTTTTTTTTTTTTTTTTTTTAAGTAGGCTCCATGCAGGGTTTGAACTCATGACCCTGAGATCAAGGCCTGAGCTAAAACCAAGAGTGAGACAGGCAGCCCGGGTGGCTTAGCAGTTTAGCGCTGCGTTCAGCCCAGGGCGTGATCCTGAAGACCCAGGATCGAGTCCCACGTCAGGCTCCCTACATGGAGCCTGCTTCTCCCTCTGCCTGTGT
Source organism: Canis lupus baileyi (assembly GCF_048164855.1). Taxonomy (NCBI): domain Eukaryota; kingdom Metazoa; phylum Chordata; class Mammalia; order Carnivora; family Canidae; genus Canis; species Canis lupus. Next base: position 5,389,398 of record NC_132842.1, read on the forward strand.
CTCTGCCTCTCTCTCTGTCTCTCATGAATAAATAAAATTAAAAAAAAAAAAAAAAAAAAAAGAGTGAGACACTTAACTAACTGAGCCACCCTGCTGCCCTGAAAAATGGCTTGTTTATATTTCATGGAAAAAGACTCATAACAGAGGACAAAGAACAGTAATGCAACCTAAGAGGTGTTTTCTCCTGGGCAAAGAATATATTTAAGAACACGGCACTTCATAACTTTTTAGGGGTAAAATGTCAGAAATGATATATGGGACAGCAATTGTGAAAGACATCATTTATGAGAAGTTGTTCAAAGCGTCACACAGTTTAGAGATGAGATGGGGTGAAGAGGGCTTATTTTGCTTCTGCTCTTGGGAGGAAAGATGAAAGGCAAAGATGTCCGCACAGCAACAGAAGACAGCAGAAACAAAACCCACAGCAGAAGTTCTCCGCTGTTTGGGGATGTAATTCTTTTCTCAATGACCTCTTGGGATTTGGGTTACTATTTTTAGGTTCTCCAATGAAATGTTCCCCAGGAAAATTAGCTCCCCCAAAAAGTGCCATGAGGCTTTTCTTTTTTTTTTTTTTTAACTTGAACAAAGACAGAACGTACATACTGCTTTACAACTGTTGGCTATCAGGCTGGCAGTCTTCTTGAAGGTCTTTTCAAGGTAGTGTGCAAATCTTTCATTCTCATTTTCTTTTGACCCTAGCTGAAGAAATTCACCTATAAAGAAAGAAAGCGGTCATTTGCAAGACGGCTTGATTTGCCTGGCTAATTATACGGAGATTCCAAATAAGACAGAAGAAAATCAGAATTAACCTACCACGCACCAAATCTTCAATAACTTGTGTTAAAATAGATATAACAGTGGTATTTCCAATTCGTGCCAGAGCCATGGATGCTGCAGAAAGAATTAAATCGCCAGCAAGAACAGCCTAGAAAAGAAGAAAACCCATTCTGAGAAAAATATCAGAGTAGAAAAATATCAATATCATTGATATCCAAAAATATCAATGGAGCTGGCTCCTCAGAGTGGGGTGGGGGTGGGGCGGTCCATCTTGGCTGTGGTCTTCCCCTCCCTCCTCCTCAGCAAGACTGTGGGTCACAATCAGTAACAGACTGGGGACATCGGTGGAACTGAGCAAGTATATATATACCTGGGGCTGCCACCACCCCCGGCCCCACCAGAGTATGGTGGCCCTCAGCTGAAACAGGGCTCCCCACTCAAATTGGGCTATTGTGCCTCTGTGCTTACATCTCTTCTACCTAGAAGAGCAGCCTCGTCTGCAGTTAGCTCGGGTAACACTTCCAGGAAACCCACCCGGATTCCTCCATGTGAAGACACCGGTCTCCTGTGTGAGCGCGGCACCCCTTCAAACCGCTATCTCCCTGCCTGATTCCCTATGGACCAAACTCCTCCAGGGCACTCAGCACAACACACCCTTGTCTCACTGAAAAGCAAACCGAAGGAATCCTGGCTCCAAGTTCAATGTTCTTTGTGCTACACGATCTTCTTTAGATTGGGAGTCAATGCCCCTACTGCAGTTACAGCTTGTTATAAATTATACATAATTGAATTGTACTCTGTAATCAGATATACTCATCTGCATATTTAAAGCTATGCATGAGGGGATCCCTGGGTGGCTCAGTGGTTTAGTGCCTGCCTTCAGCCCAGGGCATGATCCTGGAGTCCCAGGATCGAGTCCCACATCAGGCTCCCTGTGTGGAGCCTGCTTCTCTCTCTGCCTCTCTCCCTCCCTCCCTCTCTCTCTCTGTGTTTCTCATGAATAAATAAAATCTTTAAAAAAATAAAAATAAAATAATAAAGCTATGCCTGAGTTTTGTGTTGTCATTAGTCATAAATCATAAATGCTAGATTTCTGAGAAATCTTAATTCATAGAATTTTCAATACCTTATTTTAAGTTTTTATTGTCTTAGCTCTAGTATCTAAAATAAGTGATGTTCAGTATGTTTACCTATTAATCACTGTACACAGCATGTTATACAAATTATCTCAACATAAACATAAAAACACATTTAGAGTCACTGTCCCCATTATGATATATAATATATATATTATATATATATATATATATATATATATATATATATATATATTATATATATATATCTCCACAGATACATCCCTCATCCACCCTGACGTCACTGGCATCCTGACATCATCAGGACTCTGGATCTCTGGGCTTTTAGGTCTCTCCTCTTGCTGGCCTCTGCATAGTGAAGCCACCAGACGGGGCTTTGGGGATTGCCAGGTAAGAGAGGCTGAAGGAAGGAAATGCTGGGCCCCAGGCAACCACTGAGGCTCCTGGAGGAGGCGCTGTGTGGCCAGATTTTCACTGGAAACACAAGTACTTTCCACTAAGAGGCAGAAAAGGGGAGGGAGCTGGCAGGTGGGCCACGCAAGGCAGACCAGTCCCAGGCTGCAAGAGGCCCCAACAGTGGTGATCACCGTTGCAGGAGAGAGACTGTGAATTTGTTCTCTTTAAGGCTGTAGGACAGCCTGAAACCATTCGGCTCACTACAGGGACATGTCATCAAGTACCTGTGACCCCTCCAAAATGAAACTGGGTAATGCCCCCACCACTTTTTTTAAAAACCACATTCTGATGTATGGAATTCTGTCAGCAGGATACAAAACCTTTAATTTAAAATTTGAAATAAAAGATTTATAGAGGAGATCACATGACTTGATTACACAGCCAAGTCATGTACACAAAAGCAAAACCAGCCTGTGAGGCTGACAATTAATATGCATTTCTTCTTTTTCATAAGGCCAATTAGGAAACAGGAGTGAAGCTGGTGCTATATATACACACACGTGAGGGAAGGTAAGCGGAGGGAAACTTGTTCACTCTGCTGTGTCTCTGCTTCAAATGGGCAGAGCGGCCAATGGGGGCACGTGTGGGGGGACGCCGCCTCCAAAGGCCCTGTCCCTCCTAGTGTTCATTGGTTCAGCTCCTTCCCATCTTCAACCAGTGATTTAAGTATCTTTAGGCAGGTGCTAATAAATTACTATGGAAATATGCTCTAAAATATACATGTATGAACCAAACTCAATATAGAGCCTCTATTTAAAAATGTTAAATTTTTGCAGTTATGTGTGTATATATAACTTTTTACATATTTATATTTTAAAAACATGTATGTAGCATACATATATATTTCAATTTTATTCACTTGCCATGACATTCTTGCACATGGCAGTCATTAAAAGGTTAAAGAATTAAATTGAATCTGAGTAATCTAAGCCCAAAAGTAAAATTTATGGTTCCTCATGAAATATGCTTTTTGGATCACAAAAAAAATCCCTTTCTCTATGATCAAAAGGAATTCTAAATAAAACTGTGAATAACCAGAAATATGAAGCTTATTTTTTTATGGTTTTCTCTATTATCAAATATATGTACACAGAATGAAGACTATTCTGAAAATTGGAAGGCCGCATTTGAGGAGACATATTTTACTTAATGAGACAAATCTGAAAAATAAATGCAATCCAAAGAGCATGTGAATGGGTAAGAAGATGAAAAGGAAACAAAACATCATACCTTCTTTTCACCCCAGATCTTATTAACCGTGTGTTTTCCTCTCCGAGAACTTGCATCGTCAATGACATCGTCGTGTACCAGACTAGCAGTGTGGATCATTTCTGCAATTAAGGCTATGGAGCGCTGGCTTGCTTGCACATCTCTAGTTAACAGAAAGCAATGCTTTTTAAAGAGACGCCGCCTATAACCTTCTCAGCAATCATCTTGTGAAAACTGGACATCCGATCTAGGATAAAGAATTTTATTTCTCTAAGAGAAACTGTATAAACACTTTGGCTTCCCTACAGAGCCATTTCTAATATTTGGAGAACATTCTTTTTTTAAAAAGATTTTATTCATTCATTCATTCATTCATTCATTCATTCATTTATGAAAGACAGAGAGAGAGAGAGAGAGAGAGAGAGAGGCAGAGACACAGGCAGAGGGAGAAGCAGGGTCCATGCAGGGAGCCGGACGTGGGACTCGATCCTGGGTCTCCAGGATCAGGCCCTGGGCTGAAGGCAGCAGTAAACCACTGAACCACCCAAACTGCTCCTTTGGAGAACATTCTTAAAACGCCTAAGATACCCGGCCAAAATTCTGTTTTATGGACAGCACATTTAGAAGGAGGATTCATATGATTTACAACCAAAAAAGCTTAAACAGCTCAGAAGGCTGGCCATCAGGCTGAAGAATCACCTTTATGCCCCATAATCATGGTCTTGGGCATCTTGGGCAGTTGGTACAAGTTAATGATTAGGTTACGAGTAGATCTCAGGGGTGCATGAGGGAGGCAGGTTAAGAAGCGTTGTGGAAAAGCGTACTTTAGAACCCATGTCACTATGTTATATAAAGTTGTTTTTTTTTTTTTTTTTTTTTTTAAGATTTATTTGACAGAATGAGAGCAAGCACAAGCAGGAGAGCAGCAGGCAGAGGGAGAGGGAGAAGCAGACTCCCACTGGGCAGGAAGCCTGATGTGGGACTTGATCCCATGGACGTGGGATCATGACCTGAGTTGAAGGCAGATGCTTAACCCACTGAGCCACCCAGGTGCCCCTAAAGCTTTTAATACTGTGTTAAATGAAATATTTTAGGAAGAAGACCTCAAGAACCAAGATAGAATTTTGGTCAAAACTGCGTTCCAATCCATGTTTGACCTTTGCATTACAAACTGAAACTTCTCTTCCCTGGCTATAAGACAATATATGCGAGAGGCACTCTCAAGAGGATACATGGGTGTGAGTTTTACAATTAAAAGGGAATGTGCCCTTCCTTTTTAATCATCATTATCACTATCATTACCTATGGGTATTTTTAAAAATTGAATTTGGAGAAAATCAAATTGGGGAAATAACCAAGGGAGTTTTCTGAACTAAAAATACGGGCCCGACTTAAACACGTGCTAACCAAATGTTTAACTCATTCCAATGGCTGACTTTCCAAACATCATCACGCTATCTCTGAGAGAGAAGAGTGAGAGGGATGTTCAAAGGGGATTTTTTCTTTAAAAAAAAAAAAAAAAAAAAATCTAGTCAGAACATCTGCAAAAAATAGTGCCCATCTTAATTCGTCACATCTAGTAGAAAGCAATGGAAAATGAAGTACAAGTGCATTCTAGATACTGGTATTTAACTACAGACACTAAATCAATCTGGAGAATGTCATCTGATCTTGCCTTAAATATAACTTTAAAATATGGTGCTTTGCTGGCAACTCTTAGCTAACATTTCAGAATGAAACCTCAGATCCTTCCAACTACTTTTAGCCCAGAATCACTTGTAAAGTGCTGTCTATTATTTATTAAACTGTCATAATCTTAAGAGTCCTAAATCCTTCCAGATCACACCACGTTCTTCAGAGGTGGGAGAAGTAAAGCAACAGAAGGTAAGGATGAATTCTGATGTCCTGACCATAATCGCGATAAATGCCCTGAAGGCTTCTAGGAGCTTCTTTTGAAGCCCTCAGTGAGACCCTCACAGACCTCACAGCAGGAGGCTTTGACCTCAAATATTTTACAGGTAAATGTATTGGACCTTATCTTACTTGAGTTCAAATGCACAGAAAAATGTAGCCATTTATGGGTGTTTCGTAATAAAGGCTATCTTTTAGGATATTTTTCTCCACAGTGTTTTGGTCTAATTTACACTTTCTGATGGTGAGTAGCAGAACTTATCTTTAAATACCACTGTGAGGGTCCCTAGTCTTTCTCAAGCTCTCGTAAGCAGGGTCTGACCTCCACTAGCACGAACTATGTCAGCGCACAGGGGTTCCTGCTGGGAAGTTGCAGAGAAATGGCAGTGCTTATTGAGACACTGGAGTTTTTGTGATTTGAGGATATTAGAACAAAGATTTCTTAAAATATTTTGAAATCTTATAGACTGGATGTACACAGAAAGGCCATTTTACATGGCTAAATTACTGACTGATGCAATTAGGATTCTTGCTTAGAATGTTATTTGGCATTGCGACACCCCCCTACATATGAGAAACGTATTTTAGATGTTTTCTAATGGTATCTGATGTCCTTCTTCGTACAAAACTAAGCTTTAATGTGTGTTGGCTAATGTCTGGAAAACACTGCCACACTCTTCCACAGCACAGTGTAAAGGCTAGAACTAAAATTTACTTATTACAGAAAACTCTCACACTGTCTTTAAGATGAAATCTCCAAAGAGCCAAACTGAGTCATGCCTTCAAAAAGCTGGGCACCATTTCCACTTCCTACTGGAAAATAGCTGACACACTTTCTCAGCTTCTAGGAGAGGTGCTAAGAAAAGTCAGACTGGCAAGACAGCATGAGAAAAAGGAGGCCCTTGGCTTGCAAGTTGGCTCTGTCCCCTGGACTTCACACACGCACGAGTATGTGATGATTCAGCAGCCCTGGGATGTTTGTTTTTTCCTCTTCTTTAGACTTACAACAAAATTTTTATAATACAGTATTTGAAGCACAGAAAGAATAGGTGGAACAATATGACACGCCCCACCCCCACATACTCTCTACCCAGCTTACATGTCATTGAAGCAAAATGCTTTTTTTCCTTATTCACACTCACATGCACTGTTAAGTCTTTTTTGTTTTTTTTTTTTATTTTAGAGACAGAGAGAGAGAGAGAGAGCACAGGGGTGGGGGAAGAGGGAGAGGAAGGGGAGAGAAGTAGACACCCTACTGAGTGGGGAGCCTAACGACAATGTGGGGCTTGACCCCACAACCCTGAGATTATGACCTGAGTCGAAATCAAGAGTCGGATGCTTAACCCTGAGACCATGACCTGAGTCGAAATCAAGAGTCGGATGCTTAACTGACTGAGCATAATGTGAAGTCTTTTAACAAATTCCAAGTAAAACCCCCAGGGTGGGAAAATTGTCTCCAAACAGAAATTCAAACTTTGTTCATTGATTACTTTGGTTCAGAACAAACGTGAGAAGCAAATTTAAATAGAAAATGTGGCTTCCCTTTAGGATAAGAGACACAGGAGCTTTTATTTCCAAATCATTCTTTTTGTCTAACAATTCTAAAAATAAGTGTTTCACTTTGCTTGCTAGGACTCTGACAAACTTCGTGTTTCTTAAACATATATCCCTTGTCTACCTTGTCAGAATCTGATGATGAGGCTTAGGAATCTGCACTGGAGAAAAGCACGGCAGGTGATTCTGAAGCACAAAGTTTGGGAAATGCTGTTCTTTCAGGCAGTGGTCTTCATTTGATTCACCATGAGCCATAAATGGAAGCTTTCCTAGAGACAGGTTTTGGTACCAACTCAGACTTTCTGATTAATGGTTGTACTGTCTCTAAATCATGGGCAAATGAAACAGGAGGGCACTCTCCTATTCTAAACATGCCCTGAGGGATACCTGGGTGGCTCAGTGGTTGAGCGTCTGCCTTTGGCTCAGGTTGTCATCCCAGGATCCTGGGATGGAGTCCCATATCAGGCTCCCTGCATGGAGCCCGTTTCTCCTTCTCTCTGTGTCTCTGCTTCTCTCTGTGTGTGTCTCTCATGAATAAATAAATAAAATCCTAAAAAAATAAACATGCCCTGAAACCTAGAGGGGTTAGTTCGAGTTCGAGGTCTTATGCTACTGACTCCCCAAGTCTCTTCACAGCCCAGGAGCAGAGCGGCTCACTTGCTCACCTGCACGATCTTGGAGAATGACTCTCTGCCCTCTTACACTCTGCGCCTTTAGGAGTTTTCAAGGCTAAGACAGAGTACTTTATCGCTTTGGTCCTGAAGAAATTCACTACTTAAAATGCAAATAAAGTCCTTCTCCTTCTCCATCCAATGCTTCAGGATATAAACTGCATTTCCTAGTTGTTAGCTGATAAAAGTACAAATACTCATTCTCCACCAAAGTCAGGAATTCAGGAGCATTTCTAACACCAAAAGAAAAGAATTGATATCCAAGCACAGCAGCTCCTGATATTTTAGATATATCTCCAGACAGACTGGACGCCTACAAAGCTGCATCACAGATGGTGCAAGGGTTCATGTTACTGTTCTTGCCACTGAAGACTCACTGCAGAAGTTACGGATCTATGGGTATTGTGGAGAGCAATCTGCCATCGTGAAGTCTAGACCTACAACTCAGCCAGGCTGGCTTTGCACACAGCTTTTTCCACAGAGCTGGTACTATACAATCAGCAAAGCATTAGTTTTTTCTTCAAATTGGGCACAGTGAATGGAAGTGTGCTTGATTCCTTCCGTGATGACACCATCTTGGTGTGCTGGGTGCTGGAAGAGGGTGCACGGGGTATGTTTATTAAGTCTTGCAGGCCTCTTGCTCTCACTGATGTCCTTATGCTTGAGCTTGACCTCACCAATAAATCAATGGCCATCTGGTTATCAAAATCTCCTCCACCTCAGTTGGTGTTCTTTGTTATAGACTCTACTTCAAGATCCCTTTTAAAAATTTTTTTCTGCTTTTTATTAATTCTTGTTAATAGTCCGTTTTATAACAACATATTCAACGCTTCTGAGCACCTTATACACTGCTGCTTTCATATATTTGTCTTTTTAAAGGAGTATCTGAAAATGTAAAAAAAAAAAAATTCCCTGCCATATATAATTGAAAGCTGACTTTAGGATGGGAAAAACAGCCACAAACTTTTAAACAGTTGGTATTTTTTCTAAACTGAAGAAACACTTTTTTGTAAAGCCTAGATCAAAGCCCCATTCAGAATCCTAACACCAGCAAGTCCGACTACAAACTCTTCAAGATAAAACGGCACAACAACTTATAGTTACCTTCACAAGCCAACAGACGCCTACACACTAATTAGTAACTTAAAAACCCTTATTAAAAATGAAAGGGAACTAAACGATGCCAACAGCTAACCCTGGTCTATGTAGGCAGGCTCCTGCTTTAAAGCCAGCTATAAGACTCCGGTCCCAATGCTTTGATTCGCTCAATCAGTTCTTATCGAGCCCCCATACATGTGTGTCATAATCAAGAAGAGGTTCTTGGGGAATGCCTCGGTGGCTCAGTGGTTGAGTGCCTGCCTTTGGCTCAGGGCATGATCCCGGGAACAAGTCTTGCATCCGGGTCCCCGCAGGGAGCCTGCTTCTCCCTCTGCCTATGTCTCTGACTCTCTGTGTCTCTCATGAATAAATAAAATCTTTTTTTTTTTTTTTTAAAGAAGAGGTTCTTGGCCTCATGGAATTCAGTTTCCTAGATGATACAGAGAAATTACAAGCAATAACAATTGGGTTTTCACGCTGACAAGTAGCAAGGTGGCTAGCCCAAGTCCCCTCCCTGCTCCATCCCTTCCAGACCATTCACCATCACTAGCTGAGAAACTACGTAAGCTGACCTGCCCTGTGATAACACACGCGCACAGGGAGAGAACAGCATTGCATGGCCCTACTAAACTGTAACATCATACTCTCAAGTTGAGTCTATTCAATGCCTTGGAGGCTCCCAACTGCGTCAAGCTGTCCTTTAATATATGTTCTGCCACAGTGGGCAGGCCTGGCTATTTTAAAAAGAAAAGCACCTTCACACATGTGCCTCTGATTACCCAAACAGATGATACTCAAATATAATTTCTTTTTAAACAAAACTCAGTAATACGAAATTATTTATAAGGTCCAATAGTCATATTCTTGAAACAGTTTTTAATCAAACATTTAATGTTTTTATTTGTAAGTCAATAAATTATATATATATACACACACACTAAACGTTTAGACAATCAAGAGGACATCTGTAATGCAGAGGCACTAGAATGAAACTATGTACAGATGTGAATGTTTTGTCAATAGCATAGTCAATGCATAATATACCTTGAATATACAGTGTTTATAATCTCATTTTTCCTATCAACTCTCCTCAGAAAGATTCTTAGTTCAAGCTAATTATAAATCTCAATAAAGCTTTCCTGCACTTCTGAGGACCAGTCCTTGGCTAAGGTGCTAATTCCTGTGGCCATGTTTCCTACTTTCATATACATATATGGAGAAGTCATATGTATGTATGGTTTTGCCTTAAAGTTTAATATACTGCACTCTTAGTAACTGGCACACAAATTTGCTATGTAAAATTATATTCCTCAGTTCTATTGTAAACTTACAGTCCAGTTAATTTTATTGTTCTTACCTGAGTACATATAATTGGCTTACATGAGAGGAAAATCTGGGACCTTAAATCAAAGTGGTTATTTTCACTACTTTGCTCAAGATTCCGATTTAAAGACAAGTCGAGATGTTAACGTATACAGTTTGGGAGATATTTCAGAATTCTATCTTTTTTTTTTTTTTTTTTTTAAAGATTTTATTTATTTATTCATGAGAGACACAGGCAGAGGAAGAAGCAGGCTCCATGCAGGGAGCCCGATGTGGGACTCGATCCTGGGACTCCAGAATCACACCCTGCGATGAAGGCAGGTGCTAAACCGCTGAGCCACCCAGGGATCCCCAATGGGTGTTGCTTTCTTACCCAATCTGATACTCTGTGTCTTTTGATTGGAGCATTTGGCCCATTTACATTTAGATTAACTACTGAATGATATGAATGTACTGCAATTGTATTACCTGTAAAGTCATCTGTATATTGTCTTTGTTCCTTTCTGGTCTGTGTTGCTTTTAGGCTCTTTCTTCACTTACAGGATCCCTTTAATGTTTCTTTCAGGGCTAGTTTTGTGATCACAAATTCTTTTAGTTTCTTTTTGTCCTGGAAGCTGTTTATCTCTCCCTCCATTCTCTATAAAAGTCTTGCCAGATAAAGTATTTTTGGCTACATGTTTCTCTCATTTAGCACTCTGAATATATCATGCTAGTCCTTTCTGGCCTGCCAGGTCTCTGTGGATAGGTCTGATGCCAGTCTAATATTTCTACCCTTGTAGATTAAGGACCTTGTCTTGAGCTGCTTTCAGGATTTTCTCTTTATCTTTAAAATTTGTAAGCTTCACTATTTTTTGTCAGTGTTAAAAATATGGAATGCTTCAGAAATTTGAATATTATCCTTGCACAGGGGCCATGCTAATCTTCCCTGTATCATTCCAATTTTAGTGTATTTGCTGAAGTGAACACTCACAGGCATTTTCTCTTCATCTTTCCTTTATCTTCAGGAAGCCAATTCTCAAAAAGGGCCCAACATCTGTTACAAGGAAGAGGATGTCTCATTTCATTGCATGAAGTACACAAATAGCCAAGTAAGGAAATTTCAGGGTCTTCTTCAAATGCATCTGTATCACTCTCCCCTGCTTGATGCAGTTATGCGATGTACCTCATAATCTTCATCTGACAGTTCTTATCCATCTTCATTGAGGCTACAATCTTCTGAATGGAGAGTTTCAACTTCAAAATCCACACTAAATTGACCTGAAACTGAATCCTGATCCAACAGATTACCTAAATATTCTCTTTACGCCATCAAGATCTGGGTGTGAGAGTCCCCATTGATTCACTGCTACTGCTTTTTTCAAAATGTACTTTCCTTATTACACACAGAGACTTTCATCAAAGGAAAGGGAAATGCTCTCAGGAAATACTATCAGATCGATGATGCTTTGTCATTCAGCAGATCATTCATCTGAATGTTCTCCTGCCTCACTAACTGCTCTCCTTCTAGAAGAGGTACATGGTATAGATACCAAATCTGAAGGTAAAGGTTTCTCTTCTTGTAGCTCGTCAGGGTACTTTTGATCACACTCATCTTCAAGATGAAGCCTATTATCACTCACAGATGTGCCTGAATGTGATGATCCCTGCTGACTGACCACTACCACGTTTGTGTAGAACACTGCATATATGTTCCCGTACTCTTTCACAGAGACGTTTGGCTCTGCAAACAAATCCTCTGGAAGATCACTAGAACAACAAACAATATGTTGTTGCTTCTCATCTCGTAATCATTTAGTTATACTGGCCAAGATAAAATATAGCTTCTATCTCAGGAAGATTAGTATAGTGTATCATGTATCTTTGTGTGTGTGTGTGTGTATCATGTATCTTGAGTGCAACTCTTAACCTTGGATCTGGGATGCCCAAGGAGTCCTCTTTCATAGGCTAAGTGTCTTTCTGTGAACTGACAGACTTTAACAACTTTAAAAGCAGCAATGGCTTTGGTCTCCTAGGGTCTGTTCAGAAGCTGGAATCTGTGAGGTACTTACAGGACCATCAGTAGACAGATGTTGGTACTGAACATCTGCCTGGCTTGATGTAGAACAAGTGCTCTGTTGCTGACCACAGGTATCTAGCTTTAATCACCAGTGAATACAGCTGCTCTTCACCAAATGGGATTTTCTGCATGCCTAGCAGGGAGAGCAGGGACCCTCAAGACTTCCCAGTTCCCTTCACTGGGCACAGAAACACAATGACCTGGACCATTTTGCTTGCAGGCTCCAGGCCACTGGGATGCTAGAATGCATTAGTTCCAGAGGAGGCTCCTGATAGCGACAGTGATAGGACCCGAGTTAGAGGGGTTAGGACTGCCCCTTGGGCTCAGGTTCTTGCTCCATTTTCCTTCCAGCTGCACGGGGCACAGAAGGAGCCCAACTGGTCAAGGTAAGCCTGATGCGTGCCCCCTGTTGCCCTTAAGATCCATTTCAGTAATGAATACAGATACATCAAAAGGGCCATCTCCTAGGTTAAAAGCAAAAACCTCTCTTTTGGCATCAACTTTCTTGCCTCTCCCATAAATCACTATCGTAGTGGCTGGTTCAGTGATTCAGAACACACACAGAAACCAGGAATGGCTCCTAAATTGTGAATGGCCTGATCTTAAGAATCATTTAAGTAAGATGCTGCCGTATGGACTATTTTGTTATAGTTTTCCAGGGCAGGCTTTTGTAATTTCCTTTGTCTGTATTAGAATAATAAAAGTTACCTCCTCTGCATTTAAGATTTTATCACACTTGGACCTTTGATATCATAATATGAAAATGGCACCTTATAAGCTGTACCATCTAACCAATGTCTGGCTTTGTAAACTGGACCAGTGGAATTCAGTGCCACCTGGCCGTTGGCAAAATCAAGACCAATAAAATGTGAGCAGTGCTGTTATTCCAATCACAGGCACTGATATCCACTTCTAGTGCTGGAAGACTTCCATACAGGAATGGATGGTACTGAGATTGGTGACAAGAGTAGGTCGGTCCCTTCAATGAGGTTGCTGAGCAGGGAGCTTGGCTTGTTTGAAAAAGATCAGACACTACAGCTGTGCTATGTTCAGTGAGTAGAGGGCTTTTATAGAAATCTATTTACTCTAAAGCTCATTTTTGATCCAGATTCTTTGATAAAATAAGTCCTGACCTATAGTTAGTTTGCTGAACTCCAGTGCAGACTAGGTTCTCTGGGAGGCAGACTCTGAAGTTTAAAGTACAAGACATCTGTCTCAGGAGTGCCCCTGGGATCAAAAGCCATGGGAGGGAGAGGATGAAACAGGACTGGGTAGAGGGAGAAGTTTCTATAATGCAGGCCCATCTGTGGCATGTCCTGGAGCCATGATGGCCCTTCCTCTCTTAGGCCTTGGATGTGGGCTGGCGCTGGTGCAAGGATTTGCTGCATGGACGCAATCCTTGAAGAGGCTGAGAACTCAAGATTCTCTGCCAACAAGAACTGGTCCAGCCCTGAGTCCTTCATTGCAGGAAGATCTACATGGCACACCTTAGAACCACTACAGCTGTGTTCTGGACCTTTCAAGTCTGAGTCTTTTTGTTTGTGTGTTCCTATTTTACCTGCCCAGATACTGTGCTATCAGGACATTGACAGCAAATATAAAGATTGAGTCTTAGGCTCTTTGGGGCCATGTTACCTTTTGAGGATATATTATGAACTTCTGATAACCTTCCCCAGAAAAATGCAAATACACAAAAAATTCTGCATGCAATTCTAAGGGACTCACAGATCCCCATGAGACTCCCCACGGACTTCAGATTAAGAAGTCCTAGTAATCTGACAAGGAATGTTTAATGGACCACTGAAAAGCTTAGTAAAGGAAAAGGAAAATCAATAAAAGGTAGTTTTTCCCCCTCGCAATTTCTTAGGTGTCTATTCTATTCAGTTTTCCAAAATTCCCTCTAGGATTCTGATTAACCTATATAACACACATTTCACAAATGAGAAGATGATGTCTGATAAGTCGCATAGAAGCCATTAAACTTTGTCAAATGATAAAGCAGGGCTCTCTCAATTCTGCCGTTACCAACAAGCCAGTAAAGGAATTTCTGGAATGGGTGCTGGTGCCCCTGTGCCTAGAGGATGCCTCCAGTGGCACCGGCTAGAAATAGAAGCTCTGTGAGGTCCCACCCCTCATCTATGGCTACCTTTAGTCCTTACTATTCTAAGTCTTTCTCAGGAATCGAACCCGGAAATGGCCCAGGTCTCCCGTCCTGCCACCATGTCCCTCCCTTCTCGCATTAAGAGGCACAGAAAGAAGTGCCAGCTTAGATATTTAGCCAATTAAGAGCCTGATTCAAAAGGGTTCTTAGAAAGCAAGTATTCTTAAGAAGCGGGGGCTTGGAGAGTGTAGCCAGACCCTGCCTCTGCACTGTGCCTCTGGTGAGCCCTGCTCCCATCACTTACAGGGGATTGAGGTCATGGCTAAAACATCCCAGAAAGGGCAGTGTGCGACTTACTTTTTATTTTATTCAAGTAAACTCGACCCTCACCATGGGGCTTGAACTCACAACCTCAAAATCAAGAGTCTAACGCTCTACTAAGCCAGTCAGGCGCTCCTAAACTTACTTTGTAACCTAGCACTGCCTTTGTTGTGTTACATTCTCCCATGTTTTCTGCAACCAACGGTTTATACAGTTTCAGCAAGGCAAATTGAAAACACTTCCAACCATGGGGATGACAAGAGGATATAAAGCTATACAGGATATTTCCTTCCCATGGTACCTCTGAGGGTAATGAACTGCATTACACATTAATCTGAGAAATTATAAATATGTACTCTTTCTAGACAAGTGGTTTTCAACCAGGGATGATTTTGCCCCCTCCCCCCCACCCCTGGGAACATTTGGCAATGTCTGGAGACATTTTTGGTTGTCATCAACTTGGCCAAGGAGGGGGTTACTGGCATCTTATGGATAGAGGCCAGAGACGCTGCTACCATCTATAACACACAGCCCCCATGCAAAGAATTATCTGGCCCCAAATGTCAAGGCTGAGAAACCCTGCTCTAGATGGTGTGAGATATATTTCAAATTTGGCTCATTTGTGCTGCTCTGCCTTCCCGGTGAAGTGCAAATGGTCCTGAGGGTGGTCCACTGCCAGAGATTTCACTGCCTCACTTCACTATGAGCACCTGGGCAGTCTTGGGGGGTGGGGGGCTATAGTGGGAGGCACCCTGAGGTGATGCAATGTGCTGGAGCAGCAGGGAACAAAAGGCTGCAGTGGGCTGAGGGCAGCAGTTGCCAAGAGGCAACCCCTGACACTTCCTGAGGCATTCCTTAAAGTGTGCTCCGCTGGGAAGAGGGACTATAATACAAATGTTCAACATGAGGGAAGTGAATGAGTATGTGATGGGTGCTGGGACTTCCCTCAGCAGATCACATGATATAAAAATAACTATGAAGACACACTCTAGTGACATGGTCAAGAGTGAAAAAAGGGGGAATACACAAAGCAAAGCACAGGATTACACACATGTACCGAATGAATAAAAGTGCAGAGGGGAGGAGGGAGGAGCAGAGGCGGCTGCCTGGGGTAAGGGGCCAATCCTTTTAAGATTTCCTTTAATGAGGTGGCTTTAATATTTAAACATTTTATATATATTCAAAACATAAAAGTTGAGGACCACTAGCATTCTTTTGCCAAGATTTTTCTTTGGCAAATTTCCGACGGTCACAGGAAGGCAGGCCCACAGGGCGTGTAGTGCCCAGACTCACAGCATAGGCACATAGCTCATGACTTTATCATGATTAACCTTTGGACTAACTGCCCCATGTCTATGATGATTACATGTATGCACACACCTTGCTATTCTTTACTTCTGAGTGAGGAAACCCAATTTGGCTTTTAAAATTCTTTTCAAAATAGTTCCTTACAGTTAAAATTGTTCTTTTAGGACATTAAAAAGTGTGGCAAGGGAAGATGCCCAGGCCAGGTGACTTTGGTGACTCAAAATCAGAAACAAAGTGGATTCTAAGATAAACGCTATCTCTCCATCAGGGAACTAAATGGCAACCGTGAGTAGGAAGATTTGCCAAATATAAAAACGACTGAGGAGTGAAAGTAAAGAACTCACCGGGAGTTACTGTGATGAATATTACATGCCCGGGCCATTAGCACCACAATAATTGGTCGAAAGGCTTTTCCTTTACCATCAAAGTAGTATTCAGACATTTCCTTAAGTTCGGTTGTAGATATGAGTAGCTCCTGAAATGAAGTTTCTCTGTGTCAATGTGGCATCATGATTGCACATTAAAGGCAACAGGATTTCTATGACAAAACTTTGATTTGATCTCAGTGTACTCACTGTACTCATTTCACTTGAGAAATTCAACACTCAATTGGAAGAGGTTCCAACATTGTAAGGCCACAAACCCGGCTGGCTGCGCTGCAGCTGGGCCACAAGTGATGCCTGGCCTGCCCAGAGTGGCTACAGGGCCACCGCAAACAGTGCCGCCTGTCCCCAAAGACTCCAACAGGGGAGGAGGAGGAAAGGTGGCCTGGGGACCAAAAAGGAACAGGCTGGGAGCAGCTTGGAAGGTGGAGGAAGGGAGAGGACAAAGATGGGAAGTGTGGGAGCCAATGAAGCAGGAGTTGAGGGGGTGTCTGGGGTATGGAGGCAAAGCTGTATATGAGGGACAGGAAGATAAGCTGGCGGCTGGAAGAAGCCAGGATCAGTCAGCCCGGCTCAGCCAGATGTCAAAAATTCACAGAGGAAGTTTGCCTGATTGTGAGCTTAGAACTGAGCTGGGGAGATACATTTTTTAATATAGAATATTCAGACTGGCAACCTGAGCAATGACATAATTAAATGAAATGTAATAAATTAGATGCAGCAAAAGTTCAGAGAAGGGAGAAATCAGAGTGGGCTAGAAAACCAAATATTTAATGGAGGATAAAAGCTTTGATCTGTAATTAAAGAATAAGTAGGATTTTGATTCATGAAGAGGAGGGAGAGTCTTCGAGGTGATGGACTTATGTCTGTTGTACCTGCCTCTCAAGAACTTCCTAGAACGAATCACAGCTTATGTCCCCAAAGCAATGGGAGCTAAGAATAGACCTGAGGACCCTCAGCCAGGCTCAGGGGAACATGGTACAGTGGGCTTGTCTTTTAATTCGCCAAAATATCAACTTCAGAGCCAGGCACGATAATAAATGCAGAGGTTACAAAGAAAAATAAGACAGCTCCTCCCCAATGCCTTTGAGGAGCTGTCTAGATGGGGAGAAATAAAACAGTAATTGCAATACACAGTATGAGGGGTGCTGTCCTGGAGATAAGTGCAGCTCCTCTGGGAGCAAGAAGGGGATGCCGCTGGCTAAGGATGCTTGCTGGGGGAGCAACAGTGACAGGGCCACAGAATTGGGTGTGGCTTGACCTAGACCATGGGGACTGAAGGCTAGAGACCGGTGAGGATGTGGAAGGACGAGAGGAGCAATTCTAGAATCCTGCCCAGGTTGCTGGGCGCTACCTTGAATGAGTAGGAAAAGAAAACAAACGATTAGGAGGGGAACGTAGAGTTTCAGATCCGTTAAGTTTGAGACAGTCATAGACACTCCGTGGAACTGCCCAGTGACAGATGTGTGGTTTTGAGAGAGAGAATTTAATGAGGAACAGGCATATTATTTGGGAATCATTAAGTACAGGAACAGATAAACTGAGGACACAGAAGTGGGAACAAACAGAACCCAAAGAAATGGCAGGATGATCAAAAAAGGGTGAGGAGGGGACAGAGAGGAAACCAGGAAGCAGCCTGAAGGATGGCCTGAGACTTCGGAGATGGAGAAAAGTACAGAAACCAAGGAAAAGTGTTCTACGCAGTGGGGAGTGGTCGACAGTGTCCGGTGTTTGACAACAACGTCAACCAAGATAAAAACCAAAAGTGTGCACTGGATTTAGCAGAGCACACTATGGAAGCCAAGGGCTGGCAAAGCAGTTTCAGAGGAGAGGCTGGGGAGGAAGGCACAGCGTGACGGTGGAGGAAACATGAAGGGGTGAAAAAAAGAGGCAGAGAACACGGGAAGGGAAGGGACGGTCCTGTAAAGGGTGAACATGAATGAACTGGAGCACCGACAGTGGATGGGAGACACGCCAGGAGGGAGAGCTTGTGGAAAAAGGGGAGCGGAGAGGCAGGGGTGGGAGTTGTTCTTACGGCACTGACATCGAGGAGGCACAGGGCACTGGACAGAGCTGGAGGGAAGGGACGCCTGGAAAGGAGGGAACTGTTTATATCACCAGGAAGGGAGGAAAGGAGAGCAGCCTGCAGCTGGGCATGGATGGGAGCACAGATGGTGACACAGCCAGTGCCCAGGGAGAACCTCCTCAACGTGTTGCCTAGCTCGTTCAAATAAGCAATGGTGCTGCTGGGAGAACAGGAGAGTGGAGTGGGGGTTTGAGGAGGAGAGTAGACGAGGGGCACGTGAACATTTCTGGGCAGCATCTAAGAATCCACGAAAAGTTTTGGGGAAAAAAAGCAGTTAATGGAGAAAGCCTGATTTGGGGCAGCCTGGCACTGATCTTTAGCGCCTCACTATGCAGGGAGCAGGGGAAGGAATAGGAGAGGGCAAGTATGCGCCACCTGTACGTTTTCTTCAGTTCCCCAACTCTGCAATAACCTCATTCTGGATGGGAATGTGCACTGCATCCTCCACCCTGCCCATCTCCTTGTCATTCAGGAAACACCAGAAACTGGACACTCATGAATCAAGTTTGCAACATCATTGGATGTTATCTGAAAAGCTGCACTGTCTGTCACGATTCTAAGAAATCAGCGTTACTTCACAGCACCATCAGAACTCTCTCACCTTTCTAATGTCCTCATACAGACCGTTCAAGTCTCTCCAACCAAGTTTAAAAGGATCGGTGTATTTCTCGCCACTCTGTGTTTTACTACAACAGCATACTGCTGACGTTGTGTGGTGGAACCTGGGACAAGCAAAAATGTACACAATGTTAAGACTGAGTGCCGTTTATTTAAGTGATATAATTTGGATTTTAAGTAAGAATTATATACACATCTACTTGCTGGAGATTAGGCGCGCATCCAAAATGGTTATACTTTAGAAATACACACAGAATTTTGCTCTTGCTAGACAACAGATCAATAGTTCATTTTTATAGCCAAGACCTTTAGAACCCCCCAAATTAAAGACTAAATTAGTTTGTGTTCTGAGTTAAAATTTTATTATAGTCCCATTTTTTGAAAAGGCAGAAGTAAAACAGAGCAGATATTATGGCACTTAGTTTACCAAAATATTCAATTTGTTGGACTAGCCTACCACAATTTAGGACAGAAATTTACTGGCAATATGGCTAATAATTTCAGCAGTTGTAACACAGATCATAAACTTACCGTGACATACTATACCTATTTGGAAAAGCAGATGTTAGACTCTTCACAAGATTAAAATAGGACATCTATAAAATAAAAGTATTAAGAAACTTGTAAGAATATTCATGAAAAATTTGTTTATAATGCCAGATAAAAACATTCATAATTCATAGACTTCATAACTATTCACATATAATATGAACTCATGATAAATTCATAATAAATATGATCTTTATCTTCTAGCTGTCCCTTTGTAGATAGATGCAAACTTTAAAAGATGATGATAAAAAATTTCCTTCTACAAAAACAGTATTTGGCATTATAGAACATAAGGAAAAAAATCCACATATATAATCTTTCTCCAAAGATAACTAGTTTACATATTCCATCCAGCTTTCCAGACTTGAAAAGGCAGTTTTAAAACCATTTCCTTCCATTTAACTAAGACTGGTCAGAGAATAGTAAAGATTAGTGTTATTTACATTCTTTCACGTTCTTAGACCCAATGAAAACAAAGAGTAATCAAGCTCCCCCAAGCATCAGACCAGATAGTTAAAAGGAGAAAGATTTCAATGTTGAAGAATGAATTTACATTTATACATGAACACTACCTATTTTAAGTTACTGTTTCCAAACATACTTGGAAATGTTTCTTCTTGATCAGTAACATTAAACAACAAGCAAGCTCAGTAGCACTTGTTTGAGAATATTAACTTAAGAGATCAAGAACAGAAGTCTACTAAAAGATTCAGAGATGGTGACAACAGATATTGGTTCCAATGATTACTGAGTACTACTACGGGCCAGGAAATGTGATGAGCACCGTGGACCCAAAGATACAGACCACCAATCTTAAGGGATAGAGGGACACAGTCATTTAAAAAATTACTAATTTACAGGGGGGCCTGGCTGGCTCAGTCAGTGGAGCATGCGACTCCTTACCTTGGGGGTTAGGAGTTCAAGCCTGACCTGGGACATAGAGGTTACTTAAAAAAACTTTACTGATTTCCTAACATAATGTGGTAAGGGCTCTGTATCTGAAGAAAGTATTTTGACAAAAAGGACAAACTTAGCACAAGAAAAATAGAATGAATCTTCTCTATTTGTGATAAAGTCTTACGATGTGCTTTTACACTATTTGACCCTACTTGTTTTTTATACTGCTGGCAAGCTTGCAGTTCAGAAAAGTCAAGTCTGAGAAACTGATATACAGATATGCTGACAATATATCAAAAGAAAAAAGCAAGGGGGGTGCCTGGGTGGCTTAGCTGGTTGAGCATTGGACTCTTGATTATGGCTCAGGTCATGATCTCAGTCAGGATCATGGGATAAAGCCCTGCATTGGGTTCCATGCTCAAAGCAGAGTCTGCTTGGGATTCTTTCCCTCTCCCTCTTCTCCTCTTGCTTGTGCAAGTGCGGGCTCTCTCTTTCTCTAATAAATAAAATCTTTTAAAAAAATAAAACAAAAGAAAAAAGCATCTACAAAATAAATAAAATCTTTTTAAAAAATAAAACAAAAGAAAAAAGCATCTACAAAAGCATCTACATCATCATCTATATATGATCCCACAAAAATTTTTTACAGACACCCATGCACAAATAAAATACACAGAGAATAGGGTTTAAAAGCATCTCAAGTAGGGTATTAAAAATAGTTATTATTATTTTTTTACTAAATAGGATTGTGGGAATTTTTAATTTCTTTTTTGGTTTCTATTTTCTGATTTTTCTCTAAAGCAACACATACTGTCTTAGACATATTAAAAAAACAGTAAAGGCTGACTTTGCCAGGCAGGCCAGTGGCCAAGGAAGACTGGCTGAGTTCTAGTCCTTCTATCATAGCATTATATATTCACTAAATCAATAAGAACATTAATAATGTCCCAAGAAAGCAATGTGATAATCCTCTCTTTTGATTTTACCATTATATGATATTTAACCTACTTCTTTCAGACTTTGTGGGTAATTAGTTCACATGAATTCAGTATTTCATTGTAATACTTAAAAGTTTAAGACTTTTAACCTCTAAACTGCAATGAAGAGCGAAAATTACACAGCTAAGGCAGTTGTACCCTATGACCCAGCAATTATACTACTAGGCATTTAACCAAAGGATACAAAAATAGTGATCTGATGGGGCACATGTACTCCAATGTTTACAGCAGCAATGTTCACAATAGCCAAAACATGGGAAGAGCCCAGATGTCAATCGACAGATGAATGGGTAAAAATGTGCCCAGATGTCGACTGATGAATGGAAAATTAAATAAAATATATACATACACACACAGAAACAATAAACTATTACTTAGCCATAAAAAGAATGAAATCTTGTCATTTGCATCAATGTGGATGAAGTAGAATATATTATGCTAAGTGAAATAAATCAGTCAGAAAAGGACAAATGCCATATGATTTCACTCACATGTGAAATTTAAGAAACAAAACAGATGAACAAAGGGGAAGGGAAGGAAAAAAAAGATAAAAACAGAGAGGGAGGCAAACCACAAAGACTTTTAACTATAGGAAACAAACTGAGGGTTGCTGGAGGAATAGGGTAATTGGGTGAAGGGCATTAAGGAGGGCGCTTGATGTTAATGAGCACTGGGTGTTATATGCGACAAATGAATCACAAAATTCTACCTCTGAAACTAATACACTATGTGTGAACTAAATTGAATTTAAATTAAAAAAATATTACACAGGTAATCAGTGTTCTTAACCATTACATAGTGTAACATTTGTTAAAAGCCTGGTCTTTGGAAGATGGATCTTGGTTTCCATCCCAACATTTCCTGGCCATATTACTTTGTGACATCTTCCTGGTAATACCTACTCTTTGAGAGAAACTGTGATTAATTCAGAGGTGTGTAAAGCTCTTAGCTCAGAGCCTAGCACATTGTATACATTTAATACAGTATCTACAGATCTACAGTATCTACACTCGGTTATTTTCTGCTTTAAGATGCAGCAATGTTTTCCGAAATAAGACTAGAGGCACTCAGAAGAGCAGTGAAGCATTCCACGCTGATTGATGTGGTGCTACTGGCAGCAGAGACACTCATTTTCCTATTCCAATACTGTTCCTTTCCATCACATACTCTCTCCTGAAAGCCAACCTTTCCTCCCATGAATTTTCTTAAAAAAAAAAAAAAAAAAAAAAAAAAAGAATTGCTGAGTAATTATTAAAAACAGATAAGCTGATAAGTGATTTGGCAGTAACAAATGCACACTGTTTTTTGTCCTATTACAGGATTTGTTAACACTACCAACGGTTAAGTTGGGAGAGTGTACACATATCAGGAAGCAGAGCTGTAACTAAGGAGCAGATATGGATTTATTATCGTTGCCTTTTGCCCTAAAGGCTAGCAGGCCCTAAAAGACTTGAACTAACCAAAGACACACACCTGCGGCAGACACCAGAAGGCTAATGTATTCATTTATAGTGAAAATACCAATGATACATGAATCGGCAATATATGGCATTGGCATGATCAATGCAGTCCCACCCTGCGCTCATGAAAGCAGACATGGAAAACACTGAGCATTTTTCTCTCCAGGTAAGCATCCTTTCTGTGGCTGAGAAAGTTGCTCAATGGGCACTTCATAAAAAAAAAAGGGAGTGCCAGGACTATATCAAAATAAAAAGCGGGGTGCCTAGGTGGCTTAGTCGGTTATGAATCTGCCTTCAGCTCAGGTCATGATCTCGGGGTCCTGGGATCAAGCCCCATGTCAGGCTCCCTGCAAGGCAGGGAGTCTGCTTCTCCCCCGGCCTGATGCTCCCCCGCTTGTGTTCTCTGTCAAATAAACAAATAAAATCTAAAAAAAAAAAAATAAAAAGCTTCTGCACAGCAAACAATAAAACAAAAAGACAACCTACTGAGTAGGAGAAGAAATTTACAAATAATATATATGATGAGGGGTTAGTATCCAAAATATATCAAGAACTCATACAACTCAACACCAAAAAAAAAAAAGATAATCCAATTAAAAATGAGAAGACATGAACAGACATTTCTCCAAAGAAGACATCCAAATGGCCAAAAGACATATGAAAAGATGCTTAACATTAATAATTATCAGGGAAATGCAAATCAAAACCACAATGAAGTATCATGTCACACCTGTCAGAATGGCTAAAATCAAAACCCAAGAAACAAGTGTTGAGGATGTGGAGAAAAAGAAACACTTGTGTACTGTTGGTGGGAATGCAAACTGATGCAGCCACTATGGAAAATAGTATAGTTTCCTCAAAAAATTAAACAGATTTACCATATGATCTGGTAATTCCATCACTAGGTATTTACCCAGAGAGTACAAAAACTACTAATTTGAGAAGATATACGCACCCCTAGGTTTACTGCAGCATTATTTACAATAACCAAAATATGGAAGGAAATCAAGTCTCCATTGAATGAAAATGTGATATATATACAACGGAATATTACTCAACCATTAAAAACAATGAAATCTCGCCATTTGCAACAACATGGAGAGAGCCAGAGAATATAATGCTAACTGAAATAAGTCAGAGAAAGACAAATACCAAATGATTTCACTCACATGTGGAATTCATGAAACAAATGAACAAAGAAAAAAAAAGAGACAAAAAAACAGGCTGTTACTCATAGAGAACAAATTGATGGTTACCAGAGAGGAGGTCAGTGAGGGATGGGTGAAATATGTGAAAAGGATCAAGAGTACACTTATGATAAGCACACAGTGTACAGAACTGTCAAATCACTACATTGCACACCTGAAACTAATACAAAACTGTGCATTAATTATACTGGAATTTAAATGAATAAACAAAAAGGAGCAAGAAGTATCCAGTGCTATCACCTGGTGGCTGCAAGCATCTCTCCAAATAATACCTTCATCTGTGATGCTAGAAATATATGAAATCTGGTTAGGACAGTACTGAAATGCATCTCAGCAAAGCCCTAAGACTGTTTTCCCAAATTCTCTTTTTAGTGACTGCCTGCTGACCCAGGCAGTCATCTCTCTCCAAATATTTATTCTGGATAAGTTGTGATATGCATCCATCTTGGTACAAAGGAGACATTTGTAAATGCTATGTATTTCATACAGGTAAATGGTGTCTGAGGAATTCATGGGAATACGAAGTGTCCCAAAGCCAAGTGAAAAAGACGAGTCCTTTGTGGAATAGAAGACTTTGCGGATGACGGGTTCCCATTGTAATTACTCTGTGACTGTTGGACAGTCTCTAAAAAGGACAGGGAGTCTACAGATTTTGTTCTAAACAGAATGGGCCTACTCTATGACACGTGAGAGTCCATCACTACAGTGCAGGAGAGACGCATAGGAGCCCCAGAACGTGTCCATTTATAGGGGCTAAATAAACTGGCCGGAAATGGAGAAAAATGAGATGGGCCCAAGAGCAGCCCAGGAGAGAAACAAGTAGTCACGGTTAGCGCTGAGATTCTGACTCCACTTCAAGACATCACATTCAATCAAAGTTCAAGGTTTCTCTGCTCCTGACATCCTCAGACCTTTTCTCCTTCCAGCGCCCTTCCGGGGAAGCAACGCCTGTACGGCAGAAGTCCGGTCCACCCTGAGCATCAGCCTTGCATTCTGCACAAGATCGCCTGCGCCGAGCCCACCTGGTCTCTTGAGCCCGAGCACAGCACCTTTTGCTCTAAAATCCCAATGAAGACCTGATCTCCCGAAGCCCTGGCTGAAATCCGAAAGGGAAGCACTGCAGCGGGGTCTCCAGGCTTCAGGGGTTCCGTGCTGCAGGAGGCGACCTGACCCCCCGCCGCGCACTACCCCCGAGCTGCTCAGCTCTCCCGCCCCAAGCTCCCCCGGCCCCCCCCCCGCCCCGCGCCCTCCCTCCGGGTCCCCGGGTCCACGCTCTGCAGGCTCCAGCCGGGCGTCCCGACTTCAGGGAGCCGCCCCGCGCCGCCGCTGCACGCCCCCCCAGCGGGTCCGAGGTCTCCCCTGCAGCGCGACCCCCCCCCGCCCCGACGCACGTGCCGCCAGCTCCCATTCATTCCGCCGCGCAGCTGTCATTGGCGCTGTGACCTCTGCGCCCCACCGCCCCGCGCGCGCTTCGGGGCCTCACCTGAGCGCCAGCGTCCGCGGCGGAGGGCGGCCCGGGCGGCCCCGCGCGGCCAGGCGAGGCGGGCCCGGGGCTCCGGGCCGCTGGCCTCCAGGAGCAGCAGCGCCGCCAGGGCCACCTGCACGAGGCCATGGTCCGAGTCCGAAAGCCGCGGCGGAGCGCTGGCCCCGCCTGTGGCCCGGCGGCCCGCCTCCCGGGACCCGGAGCCGGAAACTTGGCCCTGGAAGAGCTTCGGCCCCGCCCCGGGCGCGGCTCCCCGCTCGTCCCCCGGCCGGCGCGGCGCGGCGCGGCGCGGCGGGCGCGCTCCTGGGCGGCCGCGCGGAACCCTGGGCGCTTCCGGCCGCACCCCCCGCCGCCCCGCGCCTCTCCGCCGCCCCCAGCTCGCGGGGTGGCCCGACCCCTCCGCCGGCGCCGCCGCCGTGCCCTCTGCCCCGCGGGCCGTGTCTCCCGCGCTCCTCCCGCCGCCCCGGGGAGCCGGGCGCCCCCCCGACTTCCAGCAGAAATGGCCCCTCGGGAGACCGGCCGCCAGCCAGCGCCGCGCGCCGCGCCTCCCGCCGCCAGCTCTTGCTCTGCGAGTGGAGGCAGAAACAGGAGCCCGCCCTGCTCCCTGAGCCGGGGGCTCGGGCTTCCGCGGCTGTGTGTCCTGGGCGTCACCTGCCACGCGGCGGTCCGCGGCCGGCTGCTGCCTGGCCTCCGCGGAAGTGCCCACCCTTGCGTCCTTCCAGTACCGGTCGAACCGCGAGCTGGGCTCCTGTGAGACTCACGCCCCGTTAGCCCCGTCTCTCGACTTCTGGACTCTGTCCTCTGAAAACCGCCTGGGGGTACCGCGGCACAGCCTGGCGGCCTTGTCCTTACGCGGGAGTCCCAGGCCGGGGTGTACTCAGCTGCGTGGGATTGGGTGGCGGGTGGTAACGTTGGGCAGGTACAGGGTTAGTACCTGATGCGGCTCAGACCTTCCCTTGATTCTACAGCCAGATCTACTCTTCTCCGGGTAATGAGAAAGGGTATTTAGGGGAGAAATCCTTGGCCTCCTTAATAATTCAACATGTACACAAACAGGGCCGGTGAAAGTGTAGGTGTTGGATACGGAAAGATAGTCCTCAGAAAATGCAGCGTTACCAGGAAATAGACCGACAAGTAGGCAACCACAGTTATTAGAACTTTTGTCTTCTTTTGAACTTAAAAAAAGTGAAAGTACCCCTCCTGTAGCTGAGCACGTTATTTTTATATCTTCAAAGAGGCGTGTTTTTTTTCTTACTGTAAAAGCATAAAGTTTACTAGAATAAGCCTATTTTATGATTTTTTTTCTAATCCCGAAGAATATTATGTAAAAGTCAGGTGCTTTGCAAATAAAGATGGTTAGTACCCATCTGTGGCTTGATCCAGGTTTGTACATTACTCAATAGGTAGACTTTGCCATGGTAAAGTCTAGTAATAAACACTTGTATTTACAGTGATCCTACCACTTAGATTTTATCATTTGCCCTTTTCACAGATAGGGAAGCAGATAACGAGGATTTACATTTCTGGCCAAGCTCACAGTTGGCAGATGCAGCACTACATAATTCTAGCAGGCTATTTTCATTTAGAGATCATTTTCCCCGATTAAAACAAAACCGCTCGCTCTTAAAAAGACGTAGTATGGCAAGGCCAAGTAGGAAAGCAGATGAAATTTGTGAAGGTTTCTATTATAGTGTAGCTAAACCTTTGATGAACAATAACCCACCCTGAGAACATGCAGAATAGCAAGTAGTTTTCTTTTTTAATTTCTTATTTATTTATTCATAGAAACACAGAGAGAATGAGAGGCAGAGACACAGGCAGAGGTAGAAGCAGGCTCCAGGGTCTCCAGGATCACGCCCTGGGCTGCAGGCAGCACTAAACCGCTGTGCCACCGGGGCTGCCCCTAGCAAGTAGTTCTTTTGACCCAACTAAGCCAAATGTGTGTCTTAGGAAGTTAAAACCATTGAGCTGTGCAAATAGCTGCTAAAGAACAGACTCCTCTTGTGCAAAGGCTAGGAACAGCTTGGGTCTTTTTGACTGTACTTACATGAATGAAACAACCAATATTGACTAACAAAAATGGAGTAATTGAAAGTGTGTAAGTGTGTAATCGAAAGCATTTTCAAAGTTATTTTGATGTTGGGGAGTTAACTATACTTCAAGACATTTTCTTTCCATAGTGATGACACTGCTTAAAACATTATCATGGTTTTACAGCCAAGGAGAGATTAGGTACATAATACTATGTGTATATGTATACCATGTCTTGATTCATAGTACTGCCTGAAAACGTCTCTTGATGTTTTTAGATAAATGATCAATGAATTGTCAAGGTAACTGTGGTAAGAGCATTTATTGACAGAAGAGGTTCAAACATAGCTGCCCTGAAAGATTAACAGTTTTTGTGGATTTCCTAATCTTAGGGAAAACTGAATTCTAAACAATTAAATTTTGGAATTACTGATTTCTCTGAGATTTTGAGATAAAGTCTAAATATACATTTGGAATTTTGTCTTGGGATTGTAGTCTTTGACTAATTACTTGGATAAAGTGTAACAAAGGTGAGGGCTGGGGACCTCTGAAGCAGTTGACCTCTTTTGCTCCATGGCCAATGTTTAACTGTATTGACTGATCAACTGCCTTGCCAAAATGTCAATCAGTCGGTACAAAATCATGAGTATTAATGAATAGTATATACTGTCTGTGTTCTACTAAAATGTTAGGGCATTGTGAGAAATGCATAAATTATAAGTCTATTTCCACCTAGTGGCTCTCCTAAAAGAGAAGAAAAGACACTGTTGGTTCTACTTTTAATTGTAGAAGAATTTGTTTTCCATGGTGAATGCTGAAATCAGATGTTTTTGGTTAACTACCCATTATTCCCATTGATGTGTCTTACTTACCATGTATTTAGAGGAAAATAGAAAGGTTAAATCTGGTCCACACTTGCCTGTTTTTTTTTTTTTAAATTTTTATTTATTTATGATAGTCACACAGAGAGAGAGGATGGGAGAGAGAGAGAGAGAGAGAGGCAGAGACATAGGCAGAGGGAGAAGCAGGCTCCATGCACCGGGAGCCCGACGTGGGATTCGATCCCGGGTCTCCAGGATCGCGCCCTGGGCCAAAGGCAGGCGCCAAACCGCTGCGCCACCCAGGGATCCCTAAAGGATTTCTTAAATTTGTAAGTTTTTTTTGTTGTTGTTTTTTTGTTCTTGTTTTTTTCTGCCTCAGGCAGTTCTAGAAGATATTTTGGATCTTGACTTATCTGTCTCAGAAACAGATGATTTTATCCAGCTTGTGAGTGGTAAGAAGACTGTATTTGGATCTATTCCATTGGCTCACAGTTATGGTGGCCACCAGGTATGAGCAGCATCAGCATTACTTGCCTCATGTAAATATAAACAGTTGGTGGAAATGCTGTCCTATTAGTGAAGTTATTTTGCATTAATTCCTATAATGTTAGTGTCTGGAGACTTCAACAAGATGTTTCTAGAAGAATGTATCATAAGATGTTCATAATTAGCCGATGTGATTTCTTGTTGTGATAAAGCTCATGCCCAACTTCCTTTGATGGAATCAAGAAAACCGAGGTAACAATGAATTATTGCTAGAGAACTCATTCAGAGAAGTTTTGGCAGGAGATTTAGGTAAAGTCAAGTAGCACAAATATCAATATAAAAGCCTCAGAAGGATTAGGAGATAATAGTTTTGCTAGGATAGCTGCAGAACAAAGTTTTAGAACTGCTAGGGACTGCTAGAATTTAATCAGGATTAATTGGGGGATATTATATATGTTGAATCAATTAGGAAAGCATCTTCTAGAAATAAAGTTAAGACTTTGAAGCAAGGCACACCTGGGTGGCTCAGTGGTTGAGCATCTGCCTTTGGCTCAGGTCATGACCCTGGGGTCCAGGGATCGAGTCCGCATCAGGCTCCCTTCAGGGAGCCTGCTTCTTCCTCTGCCTATGTCTCTGCCTCTCTCTCTGTGTCTCTCCTGAATAAATAAAATCTTAAAAAAAAAAAAAAAATTAAAGCAAGTTCAGGGTGTGGTATCTGACTAATTTTATAAAAAAGGGAGAAAGAGAAGGAACACAGGACCAATTGTTGAACTAGATAAGATTTAACAGTCTGATTGTCTGGGGGCTGGTTTACTCTGGAATAATTTTTTGGGAAAAGTAGCGAAGTATAATAGGGTTGGAGTAAGGATGAAATTGGGAAATATGAAAAGTGAAAAGTGCTTCCATGATAGCTATAATAATAATAATATCAGGTTCTGGTTTGTTGGGTGCAGTTAATTCCTTTTAGATTTTTGTTGCTTTCGTTCCTCAATGCCCTAAGAAGCAAAAACGTCATAGAAGCTAAGCTAACATAAGCTGAGAAGCGAAGTGACATAGATAATTAGAACTGAAAAAGACCTCAGGAGTCATCTGTATGACAACCTTGAACCTCAGCATCTTGATCTTTAATGTGTAAGGGTTGACCAAGTCCATTCCAGGAGTTGTGAGAAGTGCTGAGGCAAAGAAATCCACTTAATTTTATTTAACACCCTTTTTTTCAAACATACTCGACTGTAGGGTTTTGTTGGGCTTTGTTTTTAAGGAATAATTACTAACATTTTGCTGAACTATGTTTTTTCAATTTAGAAACTGCGGGACTAGATGATCCTTATTTTATTTTATTTTATTTTTTCCTAGCTCCCAAATACAGGGATTCCATAGTTCAAAAAGTCATTCCCCACATAGGTTAAATTGATTAGTGTTTTGTACCAGTACTTACGTGTACTGTTAAAGTACAAATGCAGACCTTAAGCCTGCAGAGTTTTATTAAGCTGTGTTTTTTTTTTTTGTAGTTTCTTTTTGTAGTATAGATTACATTTTTATCAATTTCACATTTCATCTCTTGCTTCTGATTTGAAATTATAAATATTTATAAGGATGGCTTTGCCATTTTGAAGAGTAAATTATTTTTATTTTTTATTTTTTAAACGATTATATTTATTTATTCATGAAAGACCCAAAGAGACAGGCAGAGGGAGAGGCAGGCTCCCCACAGGGATCCCTGGACCCCGGGATCACAACCTGAGCTAAGGCAGATGCTCAAGCACTGAGCCACCCAGATGTCCTAGTAAACGATTTTTTTTTAAAATTTTTATTTATTTATGATAGTCACAGAGAGAGAAATAGAGAGAGGCAGAGACACAGGCAGAGGGAGAAGCAGGCTCCATGCACAGGGAGCCTGATGTGGGATTCGATCCCAGGTCTCCAGGATCGCGCCCTGGGCCAAAGGCAGGCGCCAAACCGCTGCGCCACCCAGGGATCCCTAAACGATTTTTATTAATAGAGAACTACCTTCTTGTTTCCCCTGACTTCCGTCCTGGCTCTGGATTCACCATTCTTTCTTCTTCTTTTTCACAGTGTGGGATATATCTAATGTATTGTTGACTTTAGAAATTTCCAGAGTATCCTGAGAGCACCTCTCAGATTTGTGGTCTTAGGGGTTATTACATAGCTAAAATTAATGGTAGTCTGTTTCTGGTTAAAATAAAAAATTAAAATACTGAGTAGATTTTTCTCAAATTCATGTTTTTCTGTCAGAACTATAAATATAGTTTAAATATTCCACACCTGTTTATAGAACTCCTTTTATGTGCCAGGAGTTAAAATGGTGAAAGACACCTGTCCTCTTTGCTCAGATTGCTAATACTCTAGGGTAGAGGATAGATAAAGAAATGAATTCTGATTACATCAGGGTTGTGATGGGGTCGATAGGAGTTTGGGAATTCACAGAACCACCCTCCTAGTCCCAGAAAGTCTGGGAAGTCTTCTGTGGAAGTAACATGCATCTAGAAAATGGAGTAATGTCTAAGCAAATCACTGCCAGGAATGATAATTATTACCATCTTACAAGCACTTACATATGTTAGATGTAGTACAAAGCACGTGTTAGCATTTATTCTTACAACAACCTGGCAAGGGTTATCCTATTTTACAGAAATGAAAGGTCAGTCTCAGTGGGATTAAGTAACTCAAATTTACATATCTAGTAAGTGGCATAACTGGAAGTTGGGCAACCACAAACAGAAAAAGTTGGAAACAGTTGACTGTAAGTTCAAAAGCAATTTTCTCGGGTACAAATATGTTCTTGATTTTACATTGCATACATGTACTATCGGTAAGTTTTCTATGAATAAATTGTTCCTAGTTCGTATTCCAGATTTAAATAGATCAGTAGGTCAGTTCTAAGTATTCTACACCCAACAAACTTGAGCTCAGCTGTAAGATGATGAAGTTAATTATGTGTCTCCAATTTATATTTTTAAAATCAATTTCACTTACGTCTTATTGATTGAATTTTATTTTCACCTTTGTTCAAGATGTTGATTATTATAATCCTAA
The DNA here is from genome assembly GCF_048164855.1 of Canis lupus baileyi. NCBI lineage: Eukaryota > Metazoa > Chordata > Mammalia > Carnivora > Canidae > Canis > Canis lupus. The sequence continues at coordinate 5,421,357 of NC_132842.1, forward strand.
AAATGCAACACCCCATTCTCAATTTGGACAAAATAACTTTGGCTATAAAATTACTATGAAAGCTTCAAAGGTTAATAAGCATGAATAATTTTCCTTTGTCTCCTTTAGTTTGGGATATGGGCAGATCAGCTCAGGGACGGAAGAACCCACCTTATTGGAATTTACATGAACAGGTACCACATGTTTCCTGGTATAATAGCTTTTCTGGTAAATATTAACATGAATCTTCTAATACTTAGATTTCTTTGTTGTTGTTGAAGGCAGGGTGAAAAGTGGGAGCTCCAATTAAAAGGCTCAGGAAAGACCCCATACTCCCGGTACAGTTTGATACTTTTTTTAGAGTCATCTAAATAAAAATTGATGTTGTCTCTTAACTATACCTGAAAAGCTTTTTTCTCTTATTTGCCCTAGATATGGTGATGGCAGAGCTGTACTTCGTTCCTCAGTGAGAGAATTTTTATGCAGCGAGGCTATGCACTCTCTTGGAATTCCAACTAGCAGAGCTTCAAGGTAATTCCTTTTTCCTGAAAGCTAACTTTCAGGACTGCATCATGTTATCTGCAGGCATGTGTCAGTACATTGAGCAGATAAATCTCTGGTAGCATGACTTCTCATTGTTTCTTAGGGTTTTAGGGACTTCTTGGTAGTTTGCTAGCAGTTAACATATAACTTTAATTGTTGGATTCTCTTATGTTTCAGTCTAATTGTGAGTGATGATGAGGTATGGAGAGATCAGTTCTACAATGGAAACATTACAAAAGAACGAGGTAATAAAATTTCTAGAATACTTACATAAAATTAGGCTAAGTTCCTAAAGAATAACAGATCCTGCACCTCTTTGCAGTCTTATTAAAAAATGACCCATGGTTCAAGATGTAATTGCAGCATTAGGATATTATCATAGAACATCCTTTCTTCACATCATCAGCTCTTTGGTTTCAAACAGCAGGAATCTGGGAAGTGAACAAAAATGTTTATGGACAGCCAGCAAAATGTTACAAAGCCAGGACACGAAAGTTCATATACTTTTTTCTGAGGAGAGACTCCTCAGATCTTTCCTCAGAGCCTGACTGCTCTTACTTCATGCTTACTTCCAATCGGTTCAGTTAACTTTTTCCTCAGCCATTAGTAGGCCAGAAATAAAAAATTAGGAAGGGGTGAGAAGTGTGGTGTAGAGCAGCAAAGAGAAAAAATGAGAGAAACTTGACCCTGAATCTCTGGGGAGAGAAGAGACTTGAAAATCAACAGTATACGTTTTTTAAAAAATAAAAATTAAAAAATTAAAAAATAAATGTTTTATTTATATTCATTCATTCATTTATTCAGAGTAAGCTCTACAACAATGTGGGGCTTGCACTCACTCCCCTGACATCAAGAGTTACATGCTCTACCAACTAAGCAAGCCAGGGGCCCTAATAATAAACTTATTCAACACCTTAGAAAGCAGAGTTGTTGAAGGCTGCTGATAGCTGCACATGTTTTTTTGGGGCCTGTGCACATCACTGTGTGACAGGGCAGGATTTTTCCTGTTATTCACAGTGATTTACTGAGTGTGCATGTTATTATATTCCTTATGCTTAGCACCTGATATGTTTCGACAAGATTTTCATTAAAAAAAAAAATCTCCCTAAGATATTCATGCTTAAAGGAGTTCAGGGTTACTTATCTTTGAGATTAGGAAGGATTTCAGTGGGAAAAAAAGAAGCAGTGTGCTGGGCATTTGGAGCAGGGAATAGCACAGAGGCTCAGGGGTAGCAGTGAGTGTGGTATTGTATCAAAGCACAGCACCAACTGAGCAGGAGGCTTTGTTGCCTGTAATAGACTTCATCTTGACACCTAAACACACCTAAGTACAGCATTCCTTTGGAGAAAAGAATCACGCAGTTCTATTTACTAACTATATGACTAATGGCGGCAATAGAGGGTACAAGTACTAACACAAAAATACATAGACTCACTTTATTTCTTCAGTGTATGCATAAGTTAAAATGTACACAAAACTTTATTTATTGAGGTTAATTTTCAGTTAGTTATACCAATAGAAGGCCCTTGCAGGGACTATGCCATGGAAATCATTCACTGATTCCTATTCCAGGATGAGGTACAAGGAAAAGGTCACAGCAGAGAAGACAGTGGGAATCCCACATTTGGATCCTAATGTTTAGGTGAGCAGCCTTTACTGAGATTGGAGCTGTGGTATTTCTGAAAGTGTTATGGTTCCCGACATCCTTACTGAAGATCTTCCTGTTGAGAGGACAGAGGATTGCTTCAAAAGAGCAAAAGCGATTAATTCTTCCCCTTGCATCATGCAGTACAGCTTCCAGCATTTTCTGATGTCTAGGTGCCTACCCTGTCTATACTTAGAAATTCCAACTTTCTCAAGCAGGCTTAGCAAGATATGTCTTCAGACAAAAAACATTTCCTCCTTTAAGAGGAATTCTGCTTCCTTTTGTTAAGATAGTTTTAAAAAGTCATATAAATTTCCTTAGACAAACTAGAATCGTTTGGAATGTGGATCCTGTATTGTAGTTATCAGCATAATAAATCCAGATACCTGGTCCATGAGGCATAGACATGAGAAAAGACATGAGGGAAGGCAATAAGCAGAGCAGAGAAGTCTTCACACTGGTCAGAGCCTCTGAGTCTCTTACTTTGGCAAGTATTTACTGAGCTCATGGTCATCTCACTTGTTGAGAGAGTCATCTACACTCACTGGGCATTATTTCTAACTTCTCATTTGTTTTTTGGGTCACTTCTGTTTGGATTCACAGTGTCACTGACATTTTTCCATCAATGTCATACTGGTAATACTTCCATTATTGTTCACTTATCTCTCTGGCATTTGATATATATTAGTGACCACCTCGTCCTGAAAAATGTCTCTGTTGGCTCACATAACCACATGTATATTCCTGTTTGTTTCCCAAATGCCTGAAACAGTTCTTGACATATAAACAGTTACTCACATAATAAATTATTAAATGATTAGAAAAAAATACATATACACAAACATTAATCCATTCCTTTTGTTTTTGACTGTCTTTCAGTAATTCCCAAGTCATATCCACAAAGTCCAATTTTCTTCTGGATTCTTTCTCATCCAATGCATTAAACACTACTAGTTAGTTGACTAATCAGTTAAAATAGGAAGTAAAAAATATGATACACAGACACCTTAAATACCCTGTTTTCAAACATTGGCCAATTTTTTTGCCACCCCCATTTGTGAAGCCTTATGTAACCCTGCAGACGTAAATAATTGTTCCCTGCTCTGTTATCTTTATATCTTTTATATAGTTTTATTATTGCATGTATCACACTGTAATGTCATTACTTCTTCGTGTGCTCTTCTCCCCGATGGGCTCTGTGTGCCCTGAGGCGTGGGTCCTCTGAGTCTGGGTATTGGCATATTTTCCCCCTGTGCCTGCACCTGGCATGGTGGTACAGTATGTACAGTAGGTACACACTGGATATTTATTGAACTAATATGCGTTTGTAATATAACATGATGGAATCTAATACTGTCTTAGAAAGACATTTCCAGTTTTTTAAAAAATTATTTATTTATTAGAGAAAGAAAAAGAGAGCACAGGCAGGGGAGGGGCAGAGGGAGAAGCAGACTCTCTGCTAAGCAGGGAGCCTGACTCAGGGCTTGATCCTGGGACCCTGATCATAATCTGAGCTGAAGGCAGATGCTTAACCAACTGAGCCACTCAGGTGCCCCATAAACACATTTCCAGTTTTGACTGGTTTTGAGGAAGTATTTCTCTATGGCTGTTTTGAGAGTAAAATCTTGGTTTAATTTTAAAAAGTTTAAGCTTGAATATAACAGATTCCTGAATGTCAAGGGCAGATTGGGATGATTTGATACTGGGGAACACTGATGCCCTGTCCTCTCTCTCCAGGACATTATTAGACTTCATCATACAGGAGCATTTCCCCTCAGTAAAGATCACAGTACCTAACAGATACGTGGTAAGTTTTTAAAGAGAAAGGACAGTACTCGGTTTCTCTCATTGCCTGCCAATATCAACAGTTATAACTTAGAGCTTAACTAAAAGTAGGAAAGATGATGTCGAGCACTTTGAACGTTTTGTCAGAGGAGAAGGTGAACCACTTCATAAACAAGACACAGATAAGAAAGTTGTTTTGTTTGAGAGGTATTCAGAGAAAAAGAACAGGTGTTACCACATCCAAACTCTAGATGTTATGTTTTGCACATATGTTTTGTAACTTGGTCTTATGTATTGTTTCTCACAAATGAGATATATCGATATTTCTAAGTAGTTCTAAAATAAACACAATATATGACAGGAAAATGTGATTTCCTAATCTCATGGAAATGATTTGGTCTTTGTAACCCTTTTTCATTCTCTTAGCAGCTAGAGAAGGGAATTCTATTATTTTTCTTGGTGACTCAGTTTAAAGGTTAAGAACTTACTTTGCTTACACTTAACTCCCTTGTGCTGAATTCTAATGCATTTCCTGTTCTTTTTTTTTTTTTTTTTAATTCAATTTGCAAACAGATAGTATAATACTCAGTGCTCATGCTTTTCCTGTTCTTATTGGAAGTGGAAAAAGCCTGGCCATAATACTGTGTCTGAGACTTTATATAGTATTTCTTGATGACTAATTCCACATTCTTCCATTTTTTTCTTATGCCTGGTAATTTCCATTCCTTTAGTCAACCTTTAGCACTCTGAATTCTTTCCATGTTCTCCTTGTGACTTATCAGAAGATCCTAAAACAGTACACATTCCTGAAAATCTGAAAAATTTCTGAATTTTATTTTAGGACTTTTTCTCTGTTGTGGTATCAGAGACGGCACAACTCATTGCCTTGTGGATGTCTGTTGGTTTTGCTCATGGTAAGTCATCTACTGATGTTTCATTTTTCTGATGGGAAAGTAGAGTTAATTTGTTGAAGCAGAAGACTTCTTTCTTGTACTTCAAAATATTCCCGCTAATGAGCTTCTTAAACTTTTATGGTGTATGAATTTGTTTTTAGCAGCAGAGAAAAAAATGTTCTTGTGTTTAAAATGGTTTTGAATGGAACAGTATGCACAAAATAGAATAGGCATCCTCAAATCGAGGAGGATGTTATTACCTGTAAAGTTTTCTTTAAAAAAATATTTATTTATTTATGTATTTGAGAGAGAGAGAATGCATGAGTGAGGGGGCAGAAGAAGAGCTGCAGGGAGAAGCAGACTCCCCTGCTGAGTGCTGTGCCAGAGGACCACCACCAAATGCTGGGCTCCATCTTAGGATCCAAAGATCTTGACCTGAGCTGAAATCAAGAGTTGGACACATGGGATGCGGGTGGCTCAGCAGTTGAGCATCTGCGTTTGGCTTGGGGCCTGATCCCAGGACCCAGGATAGAGTCCCGCATTGGGCTCCCTGTGGGGAGCCTGCTTCTCCCTCTGCCTGTGTCTCTGCCTCTCTCTCTCTCTGTGTCTCTCATGAATAAATAAATAAATGTTTAAAAAAAAAAAAGAGTTGGACACTTAACCGACTGAGCCACCCAGGTGCCCTAGCCTGTAAAGCCACCTTGTGGCTACATATTTAGAACTCTTTAAAGCTGTTTTTAAAATCTTTTTTTTTTTTTTTTTTAGATTTTATTTATATATTCATGAGAGACACAGGAAAGGGACAGAGACACAGGCAGAGAGAGAAGCAGGCTCCACACAGGGAGCCCAATGTGGGACTCAATCCTGGGGCCCCAGGATCATGCCCTGGGCCAAAGGCAGATGCTCAACTGCTGAGCCACCCAGGCAGTCCCTAAAATTTTAATCATAAAAGCACTGAATGCTTATGGTAAAGAATTGAAAGTATACAGAAGTGAGTGTGAATTCCATTCTCCAGGGTAATCATTATTAACCATTTCATATCAATCCTTTTGGACTTTTTTGGGGATGATATTCATATACCTCCTGTGAAAAAAGCAGGGCTGCCTTGTGTGTTTGAAGCCGTGTAGAGTGTGAAGTTGCATAGGAAGGAATTTGTTTTTCCTTCCTATGGAAAACAAATCGTATGTACCAGTGTCTCTAGATAAATATGAAAAGGAGATCCCACACATGTATTTTATTTCACTAAGAAATTATCACAGGGTTATTTCAGATAAATTGTACAGCTAATACAGTGGTGTGGTGGTAGAAAGAATTAGGTTGACTCATAAAGTGGTTATTGTAAAACTTTTTGAAATCCGCGTCCCTTATCACAGGCATCCTCCGCATATCTCTCTTGGGGTGGGTTAGGGTTGGGAGAGTAGGGTAGGTGTTTTAGAGTTTTTGCTATGATGAACTATACCAAGTGACTACCAGGCAACTTTATCTTTGTATTCTTGAAGGTGACTTTTTGAGGACAAACCCCTAAAGTGGAATGGCTGGGTTAGAGAGTCTGTACATTTACAGAGATACACAGGGCCATCATGCTCTGAAAAAGGTTAAAACCCTATATTGGACACAGTGGCCAAATATCCTGTATTATGCTGGCATATCCGTTCCCTGGCTTCCTCCTACCCCACACTCCTGTTGCCAGCCATAGTGCCCTTGCCTAGGGTGTGGGAGAAGGACGATACACTCCCTCTCCACTCTGTTAGTTGTCTGCAGCTGATGACTGTAACCAGAGTGCATACCCATGTTTTCCCCTTTTCCCAACCTTTGAAAATGAGTTAATCTTATTCCTTTACCAGTTTCACTTCTATTCCAAGCAACATTTATTTTTAAAACAAAGGCAAGAAATTGAGGATAAGTAAGAGGAAAATTTCTTTCTTGGGACTTTTGTTCCTGTAGTATTTGAAATCTTTGTGGGCGTGGGGTCTAAAACAAAAGGCTAAATTTGGTTAAAAGATATAGTTTTAATGTATATTATGCTATTTGACATCACCAGTGAAACTTTCAATTGATAGTCTAATTTTGTGTCATTTCTAAAACAAATGCATTTTAATTACCTTTCCTATTCTGGATAATTTTATACATTTAAAAATGCTTTATTATTTTATTACCATGGTTTTCAAATCTTTTTGTTGTGGTTTCAGGTGTTTGTAATACTGATAACTTCAGTTTGTTATCCATTACAATTGACTATGGCCCATTTGGTTTTATGGAAGCCTATAACCCAGGTATGTGTGCTTTATGTGTAAATATGTGTGTGTATACACACATGTATTTTATTTCACTAAGAAATTATCACAGGGTTATTTCAGATAAATTGTACAGCTAATACAGTGGTGTGGTAGTAGAATTAGGTTGACTCATAAAATGGTTTTTTTTTTTTTTTTTGTGGTGCTCTATGTTCTAGATGCTATAGGGATACAAAACTGAGTCTTTTGTGGTCTCTACCCTTATGGAATTACATATTAGAGATGACAGGGAAGGTGATAGGAGATATGTGTGAGACAGATGCAGGTGTAACTTCTGGCATCTGGGCCTCAGCGGCAAGTTATTTAACTTCTCACCTTACCAACTTACAAAATGGAGGTCATAGTAACCCAATACTTACAAGGAGGGATCTTACCAGGCTTTGTGGAGGATGTGCCACCTGAAGTGAAATTTGAAGTTCATGTATGATCACCTGAAAATTCTTACATGTTGGAATTGTATTCCTCTAGTAGGCAAATAATTCATATTTTAAAATAATTTCATATGTATAAATAGCGTTTTTGTGACTTTTGAGTTTAATGTTTAATGTCAGAAAAATTTAATAAATATAAATATATCTAATGAATATAAATTTATTAAGTTTAAATATGAACTTAGGGAGAGGCTATTTATTATAATCATCCCCATGATAAAATGCTAGTATTTTTTGTTTTAAACAGATTTTGTCCCAAACACATCTGATGATGAAAGAAGATATAAAATAGGAAATCAGGCCAATATTGGGATGTTTAATTTAAACAAGTTGTTGCAAGCTTTAAACCCATTACTGGATCCTAGGCAAAAGCAACTGTGAGTAAATTCTAAATCCACTACTTAAATCTGTGTGAAAATATATTTGTATAATGATCATTTTTTGAAAAAACCAGAAGCTAACATTTTATTTTATTTTATTTTTTAAGAGGATGAGGGACTCCCCTGCAGCTTTCTTTCTTTCTTTTTTTTTTTTTTTAATTTGTTTATGATAGTCACAGAGAGAGAGAGAGAGAGAGGCAGAGACACAGGCAGAGGGAGAAGCAGGCTCCATGCACCGGGAGCCTGATGTGGGATTCGATCCCAGGTCTCCAGGATCGCGCCCTGGGCCAAAGGCAGGCGCCAAACCGCTGCGCCACCCAGGGATCCCAGAAGCTAACATTTTAAAAGCCATCTTATTGTTTAGTCTTTAATAATGAAGGCATTTCAAACTGTACATTTTTCTCTAGTACAGTTTGCCTTTTTCCCATAGTTATCAGGATAAAGTGTTTCCCTATTTATTGCTTTCTAAGTGTTGTGAAATTTTAGTTTATTTCTTCTTTGATCTAAGGGTTATTTATCACTGTTTTTCCCAATATCTAATTTTTAGACTTATTTTATCCACATATTTTTATATGTGTTTGGCAAAATCTATTTAAAATGTGTTAAGGTTCTTTATGACCCCAAGATAATGAATTTTGTGCATGTTTTGGTATGGTTAATACAAAAGAATGTATACTCCATAGACAGAGGTTTTACTATATCAAATTGAGTGTATTGAGTGTATTATTCAAGATGTTTATGACTCTATTTTTTTAATCTATTTGATAAATTTTATTCATAAGAGATGTATATTAAAATCTCCCACTTTAATTGTATTTTTACTAAGTAATTTTTTCTAATTGTTTTAAATTTACATATTTTGCTATTGTATTATTGGTACATACAGGTTTTTACTTGTTTCCCTAAAATAAAAAAAAAATGTGCCTTTTAGCCTAACATAATGAGATCTTGATTTATCCTTTTAATTCCAAATTTCAGTTTATCTGATACTAATATTGCCATTCATGTTTTCTTTTGGTTGGATTTGCCTTGAGTCTCACTTTGTTTTTTAGCTTTCTTTTTTTTTTTTTAAGATTTTTATTTATTTATTTATTCATGAGAGACACAGAGAGAGAGAGAGAGCGGGGCAGAGACATAGGCAGAGAGAGAGAGAAACAGGCTCCATGCAGGGAGCCCGATGTGGGACTCGATCCGGGATTCCAGGATCACGCCCTGGGCTGAAAGCAGGCACTCAGCTGCTGAGCCACCCAGGCGTCCCTTAGCTTTCTTTAAAAAAAAATTAAATTCAATTAGCCAAGATATAGTACATCTTTAGTTTCAGAGGTAGAGTTCAGTAATTTGTCAGTTGCGTATAACACCCAGTGCTCATCACATCATGTGCCCTCCTTAATGCCCATCACCCAGTTACCCTATCCTCCCACCCACCTCCCCTCCAGTAACCCTCGGTTTCTTTCCCATTGTTAAGAGTCTCTCATGGTTTGTCTCCCTCTCTGATTTCTTCCCATTCCATTTTCCCTCCCTTCCCCTATGATCCTCTGTGCTATTTCTTATATTCCACATATGAGTGAAACCATATGATGATTGTTTTTCTCTGATTGATTTATTTTGCTCAGCATCGTACCCTCCAGTTCCAACGCATCAACATAAATGGTAAGATTTCATCCTTTCAGATGGCTGAGTCATATTCCATTGTATGTATATATATGTACACACCACAGCTTCTTTATCCATTCATCTGTCAATGGACATCTGGATTTCTTTCTATAGTTTGGCTATTTTGGACATCTCTGCTATAAACATTGGGGTGCAGGTGCCCCTTTGGATCACTACATTTGTATCTTTGGGGTAAATACCTTGTAATGCAATTGCTGGGTTGTAGGGTAGCTCTGTTTTTAACTTCCTGAGGAACTTCCAGGAGGTTCCCCTTCCTTTGGAGATGTGTCTAGTAAGAAGTTGCTGCAGCTGAGGTCACAGAGGTTGCTGCCTGTGTTCTCTAGGATTTTGATGGATTTCCGTCTCACATTTAGGTCTTTCATCCATTTTGAGTCTATTTTTGTGTACGGTGTAAAAAAATGTTCCAGTTTCATTCTACATGTGGCTGTCTGATTTTCCCAACACCATTTGTTGAAGAGACTGCCTTTTTCTCTTTGGGTATTCTTTCCTGGTTGTTGAAGATGAGTTGACCATAGAGTTGAAGATCCATTTCTGGGTTCTCTATTCTGTTTCATTGATCTGTGTGTCTGTATTTGTGCCAGTACCACGTTGTCTTGATGATCACAGCTTTGTAACAGAGCTTGAAGTCTAGCTTGTGATGCCACCAGCTTTGGCTTTCTTTTTCAACATTCCTCTGGCTATTCAGAGTCTTTTCTGGTTCCATACAAATTTTAAGATTATTTGTGCTAGCTCTGTGAAAAAATGTCAATGGTACTTTGATAGCAATTGCAGTTTTTTTTTACCATTTTTATCACTTTGTTTTTTTAAATTTATTTTTTGTATATTTTTTTATTGGAGTTTGATTTGTCAACATATAGTACAACACCCAGTGCTCATCCCATCAAGTGCCCCCCTCAGTGCCCGTCACCCAGTCACCCCAACCCCCTGCCCACCTCCCTTTCCACTACCCATTGTTCGTTTCTCAGAGTTAGGAGTCTCTCATGTGCTGTCACCCTCACTAATATTTCCCACTCATTTTCTCTCTTTTCCCCTTGAATCCCTTTCACTAGTTTTTATATTCCCCGAATGAATGAGACCATATAATGTTTGTCCTTCTCCGATTGACTTAATCACTTTGTTTTAAAGTATGTTTCTTGGGCAGCCCAGGTGGCCCAGCAGTTTAGTGCCGCCTTTGGCCCAGGGTGTCATCCTGGAGTCCCAGGATCAAGTCCCATGTCGGGCTCCCTGCATGGAGCCTGCCCCTCCCTCTGCCTGTGTCTCTGCCTCTCTGTCTCTGTGTCTCTCAACAATAAATAAATAAAATCTTAAAAAAAAAAAAAGGTTTGTGTCTTATAAGAGCAAATAGTACCTATAGCCAGGTTTTAACTCAATGTGATGGTTTATGTCTTAATAGAAGTATGTAGGCTGTTCACATTTATTGTAACAATTCATTTATTTTATTCCTATCTTACATCATCCTTTATTTTATGTATCAGTTCCCACTCCCCACTTTCCTTATCTTTTTATGATGTGGGCAGTTCATTCATCATCACCCCCTTTGTTGATGTGGAAACTACTGTATTCCCCACTGCCACTGACCATTTCCAGAACAACAAGTGGAAGGCAAAGCATATAGTGATTTCATTAACCCCAGGTAGCAAAAAGAGTTACTACAATAAACATTAAAGTTTTATATTCCATATATGGTTTCCTTAACTAATTTAATGTAATTTTAAAATACATTGGTAATACATCATAGTTAAAAAATCAAAGCAATGTAAAACAGTATTAATCAAGTAGTCATTCTTGTCTCCATTAATTTAGTATCACTTTTGCCCTGCAGAGTTCATTTATTCATTCAACAAATATTTATTGAAGTGCTCAGTATGTGCCAGACACTGCTCTAAGTGCTAAGGGGATAGCAATGAATCAAACAGCACAATAATTGTGCCCTTGTGGTGCTTATTCTGGTGGGATAGACAGTCAAACAGAATAAATAAGTTACATAGCTTATTAGAAGGAGATACATACAATGAAGAAGAATAAAGCAGAAGATAGGGAATAAAGGGAGGGAAGGGTTCACAGTTTTAAAAGGATGATCACTCAAGCAAAGGCTTGAAGAAATCACAGGAGCAAGCCGCATAGATACCTGGGGGAAGAGTGTTCCAGGCACGGGACCAGCCTGTGCAAAGGCCGTGAGCAGGTGTGTGTGGGGAATTTAAGGAAAAGCAAGAAGCATCCTCTGGCTGCCTCAGAATGAGCAAGGGGAAGACTTAGAAGGGATGAGGTTAGTAAGGTAAAGGGAGTGGAGCTTCAGAATGATTTGAGCTTTTGTATGATTTAAAATATGTTAATATTAAGAAATAGAAACTTACTTTAAAGATAAGTTTAAGGTTAAGAATGCTTTAATCTTTACATTTTTATGAAATATGTGAACCGAGATTGATAAATATGACTATATTTATATTTAATATGTGAAAAGGTTCACTTTTGTTCTTGTAAAGTGTAATTCAAGAATGTTAATTTGTTTTTTTTTTTTTTTTAAGAATGTTAATTTGAAATCAAGATTTAACTGTCCTTCCTTTTTTTTTTTTTTTCCCCCTGTAGAGCTGCTCGGATTCTTGAGGGGTATCCTGTTCTTTATTATACAAGGTTTGTCCTTTTGAATAGAGATATTGAAAGATCCTGATTGATTTGAGGACAGTTCGCAAAATAGTGAGAGTTGAACTGAACTGACACTTCTCTTTCAGATTTAGAGAATTGTTCAAAGCCAAACTGGGGTTACTTGGGGAAAGGAAGGATGATGATGATTTAATTGCAGTTCTATTACATGTGAGTTTGTCATTTTATCTTTTTTTTCTTGACTAACATTTGAATTACTAATCAGCATATTCTTGAAGAATTGAAATTGATAAATATAATTATTTTCCTTAGCTCATGGAAAAGACAGAAGCTAATTTTACAATGACATTTCGGCAGCTCAGTGAGATCACTCAAAGCCAGTTAGAGGAGCTCAGCATTCCCCAGGTAGTAATTTTTGACATTTGGTTTTCTCTTAATTAAATTTTCTTTAACGGATATATTGAGGCATAATTTACATGCCATAAAATTTCACTGGCTTTAAGCATATAATTCAATGATTTTTTATAATTTACAGATCAGTGCATTTATCACAACTATTTGATTCTGGAACAATTCCATCACCCTAAAAAAAATATCCTTTGTGCCTATTTGCAGTTAATCCCTGTTTCCACTCCTAGCCCCAAGCAGCTACTAATTTACTTTATGTCTCAAGGTTTTTACTTTCTAGACATTTCCTATAAATGGAATCATACAATATGTGGTCATTTGCACTTGGCTTCTTCATTAGCCGAGTTTTGAAGTTCATCCATGTTATTACTCAGTGGTTCTTTCCTCTTTGTCACTGATTGGTACTCCACTGTAAGGATATACCATCTTTTGCTAATCCATTTACCAGTTGATGGACATTTGGGTCATCTCCACTTCTTGGCTATAGTGAATAAATACTGCTCTGAACACTCACCTACAAGTTTTTGGGTGAACATATGTTTTCATTTCTGTTGGATAGATACTAGGAGTGGAATTGCTGGATTGTTTAGTAAATGTGTGCTTGATTCTTTAAGAAACAGGGGATCCCTGGGTGGCTCAGTGGTTTTGCGCCTGCCTTTGGCCCAGGGCGCGATCCTGGAGTCCCGGGATCGAGTCCTGCGTCGGGCTCCCGGCATGGAGCCTGCTTCTATCCTCTCCCTCTGCCTGTGTTTCTGCCTCTCTCTCTCTCTCTCTCTCTCTCTATGTCTATCATAAATAAATAAAAAAAAAAAAAAAAAAAAAAAGAAACTGCCAAACTGTTTCTAAAGTGGTGGCATTTAATTCAGTTTTAAAAGTATGTGTTGCCTTTTTATTTCAACATGAATACATTGCATTTATGGAATATTATGGGTATTACCAGAAGATTCTTACTTATTACAGATTTTTAGAGACAAATCTATTTCTAAGGTCTGTCAAAAATTGAAATTCAGCTGAATAAATGTGAAGATTCAGTCGGCTTTATTCAGTGATTCATGAATTGTGGGGCATCCCATCTAGCAAATAGAGAGGAGTTCTGAGATGTTGCACAAAATGGGAGGCCTTTTTTTTTTTTTCTTTTTTTTTCTTTTTAGTGTGAGGCTTTTATAGGCAGAAGAGGACAGGGACAAGGAAAGAGCAGATTACATCATCTTTTTTGGGAGGGGGGTAAGAAAGTGTTTATCAGGTGGCTTACCTCACTACTGCTGACCAGGAAATTTTTGACTGACCAGTTAAGATTATATTCTTGGGGGAGTTTGAAACTATAATTAGGTTAGATACTAAGTTTTGGCTTGGTGATGTGGCCTTAGCACAAGTGACTCAATTTTGAACAGGTTTAAGTATTTTATATTGTAATCATTGTTTATTTTTGAGAATAAAATTCAGCCTTTTAAAAAAAATTTCAATCTCTTCATTATATTTCATGACATTCTCTACCTAGTTGACGTTATCTTTTTATAGCTTCAGAAATCCATTTTTTCAAAAAGCACTTATTGAAAACCTGCTATTATTGTTTTTAAAGATTTTATTTATTTATTTAAGAGAGAGAGCACAAATGGGGGGCGTAGAGGGAGTGAGAGAAGCAGGCTCCCTGCTAAGCAGGGAGCCCAATGTGGGGCTTGATCCCAGGACTTTGGGATCAGGATCTGAGCCGAAGGTAGACACTTAACCAACTGAGCCCAGGTGCCCTGAGAACCCACTATTATTGGGAGCTTACTCTGGGACAAGCATTATAGTAAATGCTTCACAAAATATGAAAAAATAATAACAAAAATAATAGCTAACATTTATTGAGTGCTTATTATGTTCCAGGCACTATCCTAAGAATTTTATATGTATAATCTGTGCCATGACATGAGTGGGTACTACTATTATCTCTATTTTACTGATAAAGAAACTGAGCCATGGAGAGGTTATGTAACCAGTGCCCGGTGACATAATTAGTAAATGTCTGGTGGGATTCCAACGCTGGCAGCTTTCTCAAGAGTCCATGTTCTTAACCCCTGGAATATCTGCATCAAATTCATGTAAACCTTTCTCTATCAGTAGCTCAATATAGTAATAAAAGTAAATTTTTCTTAGCTTTCAATTTATTTTCTGTCAATAGAAAAACAGTAGGATTCAATTCCCATGCTAACTCATGCCTGGTGAGGCCCCTTCTAAAGTCATTTCCATGCTATGGAGCGCTTAGTTTATAGAATTTCATGTTAGAGAATGCTTTGATCACTGAGGAAGCCCTCTCTGGGCCTCCTAATTCTCAAGCACCTAGCTCCTGCTCCCACCATAGATCACTTCATCTTGACTAAACTACAAGTGGGAGTACAGGGAGAATGCAAAGGGTAAACATTTCCTCCCTCTGTCCCTCCACCTAGCCAGTCACCATGGGTTATGTAATAAAGAATAAAGGTCCTATGTCATTTGAGTCCAGGTGTCATCATTGCAGTAGCTGAATAAACTGGAGGAAAAATAAAGTTAAAGTGACTTGTTCAAGTTATTAACAGGTATAAATATTTAAGTTTCTAAGATTTGGGACAATTTAAGTGAGAAGAGATCATTATACTTTTAATTATTTCAGTAGTTTTGTGTCTTTTGGACATGAGAGCTTTTCAACTCTCTTTCAGGCTAAGCTAACTGCTTAGCCTTTTATGTATATTTCTATAACACTTCTAAAATGACATTGAATTATTTGTTTACACACTTTCCTTAAGGCTGGGATCATGTCTTATTAATTTTTATATCCTTCCCACCTAACATAGTTCTCATCATAAAGTTGACATTCCGTAAATATTTGTTGAATGAATTAAATAGATGATTAAACAAAATGCAGTTACAAATTAAGTTTTTTAAAGCAAATTGTACATTATTTAAAGGAAGGCTTTTGGATAATTTAAGTATTCATGTGTGATCTTATAAGGACTTTGTTTATCTTAAATCATGCCATTATGTGAATTTCCATGAATTAGAATTTTAGAGTTGATATAAAAATATATATTTAATATATGTATGTAAAAAAAGAAAAGTATTGTTCTTTTTTGGTACTACTTTTACTTGAAATAGCATGCCTTAAAAAATCTGGATATTACAAGTTATTATTCAAGAATATAATTTAAAGTAACGAAGTTAAATAGCACTAATATAAATATAATAAGCAGCCTATTACTGCATTTTAATTTAGCAATTCTGGGCACTGAAGATGATTTCAAAGCACAAGCTTTTTTTTTTTTTTTAAAGATTTTATTTATTTATTCATGATAGTCACACACAGAGAGAGAGAGGCAGAGACATAGGCAGAGGGAGAAGCAGGCTCCATGCAGGGAGCCCGATATGGGATTCGATCCCAGGTCTCCAGGATCGCGCCCTGGGCCAAAGGCAGATGCCAAACCGCTGCGCCACCCAGGGATCCCCACAAGCTTTTTCCTGCCTGGGTGTCGCAGTACCTTTTGAGGCTGAAGAGGTAAGGTGATCTAACCACTTCTAAAAAAGAATGTAATTCCATCAAAATCCTAGAGGAGAACACAGGCAACACCCTTTTTGAACTCGGCCACAGTAACTTCTTGCAAGATACATCCACGAAGGCAAAAGAAACAAAACCAAAAATGAACTATTGGGACTTCGTCAAAATAAGAAGCTTTTGCACAGTAGAGGATACAGTCAACAAAACTCAAAGACAACCTACAGAATGGGAGAAGATATTTGCAAATGACTATCAGATAAAGGGCTAGTTTCCAAGATCTAGAAAGAACTTATTAAACTCAACACCAAAGAAACAAACAATCCAATCATGAAATGGGAAAAAGACATGAAGAGAAATCTCACAGAGGAAGACATAGACATGGCCAACACGCACATGAGAAAATGCTCTGCATCACTTGTCATCAGGGAAATACAAATCAAAACCACAATGAGATACCACCTCACACCAGTGAGAATGGGGAAAATTAACAAGGCAGGAAACCACAAATGTTGGAGAGGAATGGGGAGAAAGGGGAACCGTCTTACACTGTTGGTGGGAATGTGAACTGGTGCAGCCACTCTGGAAAACTGTGTGGAGGTTCCTCAAAGAGTTAAAAATAGACCTGCCCTACGACCCAGCAATTGCACTGCTGGGGATTTACCCCAAAGATACAGATGCAATGAAACGCCGGGACACCTGCACCCCGATGTTTATAGCAGCAATGGCCACAATAGCCAAACTGTGGAAAGAGCCTCAGTGTCCATCGAAAGATGAATGGATAAATAAGATGTGGTTTATGTATACAATGGAATATTACTCAGCTATTAGAAATGACAAATACCCACCATTTGCTTTGAAGTGGATGGAACTGGAGGGTATTATGCTGAGTGAAATAAGTCAATCGGAGAAGGACAACATTATATGGTCTCATTCATTTGGGGAATATAAATAATAGTGAAAGGGAATAGAGGGAAAGGGAGAAGAAATGGGTAGGAAATATCAGAAAGGGAGACAGAACATGGAAGACTCCTAACTCTGGGAAACGAACTAGGGGTAGTGGAAGGGGAGGAGGGAGGGGGTGGGGGTGACTGGGTGGTGGGCACTGAGCGGGGCACTTGACAGGATGAGCACTGGGTGTTATTCTGTATGTTGGCAAATTGAACACCAATAAAAAAATAAATTTATTATTAAAAAAATAAAAAATAATTAAAAAATGTAACGTATTGCTTTAGCAGAGACAACCCATCTAGCCTCTCTTCCCTTAATTTTCCAGATTTTGCTTTTTACTGTGGGGTCCTTTGCACCTGCTGAGGCATCCTTGACAAACACCACACCTGTTCTCTTCAACTCTGATAACACTGTTTCCTCAGGTGCCCTGGAGAGTTCGTGCCCTGGAGAGTTCATGCCCTGAAGCTCTGGAGAGCTCCTCAGGCTTCTAGCCATGCCTACTAGTTGTTACAACAAACTTGCAAGTAAAGACTTTATAGGTAGTGGCTTCTGAAGGGAGAGACAGGAAAACCACAGGAAGAAATAGCCCTTCCCAGATGAATTGCCCCTGAGGGATGTTTATAAAGATGACCATGATTAATCAAGAAAAAGTTGATTTTCAGAAAACTATGTTTAAGGAAAGGTATCAGACAATTTAGATTTTCTTTTTTTAGACAAAACTATTTTTATAATTGGTAAAAATAAAAGGTTTGGGTTTAGCTAAAATGACTAAAGGTGGTATTCTATATATTATTTAATCAAAATCAGTATTTTCTATCTTCCTTTCAGACACTGATTCAATATAATTTTTGAAAATTTTCCCTCAATATTGGTATTGTGAAATAATTTCCAATCTTTTGAAAAAAAGAGATAGTGGTTAATTTTGTACTTTGTTTTATTCTTTGTTAGTAACATGAATGATTCAGATTCTGAAAGAAGAAAAAGAATGACAAGTGAGTAAATAAACCTTTTGATTTTTTCAATGTTAAGGATTATCACATAAAAGCAACATTTTTTTGAAAGCCAGAAGTAATTACTTGAGGGAATTAAAGGTTGTTTTTTTTTTTAATGAGAATAATTCTACTTGAGTATATTTTACTTAAGTTGAAGTGTCATGAGCTTTTCTAAAATTATCTTTAAGAGAATATATGATAGTTCTGCTTTTAATAAGTTTGCATACTGATGTTAAAGTAATACAGTCTTAAAAGATGGTGGAGAGACAAGGTAGTTTGGGTTATGATGGAAAGAACGAACGTGACTTTGGGGATCTGGCAGGTGAATCTCATCTTGCCACCTTTTAGTTGTATGATCTGAAAGATATGTGACTCAGTTTCAAGGCCCTTAGCTGTTGTGAAATGGGGATATTTTGCAGCAATTGTAATGATGAGCAATAATATATGTAAGGTATCTTGTTACAGTGTATGGGCCATCACATACATCCAGTAAATGACAGTTCTAAAAACAAATCATTTCTATATCGATTTCATCTTACCATGTGACTTCATAATTGATTTGGAGAAGAAAAAAAAAGGAAGTTAGTTATTTGTTTGCAGTGTAGATTCTAACAAGACCAAAGAAGTTCAGACTGAAGACCCTAAGTCCTTGAATATTCCTGACTTACTTAGGACTTGTATAGAGAGCTAGTGAAGTCTGAATCATCATTTCCCTTACAGGGTCTTCATTTCTGTGTATGCTCTTGACCTGAATTTCTTTTTCTTAATAGGACAATACGGCATGGCCTCTGGAGTTGGACCAGCTGTGCCTGGGCTCTGGTTCAAATATTTATTTTCTAGATGTTATTAAGCAGGTCATTCGTTTGATTCCTTCCTTTTTCTCTTTTTGGTGTGTATATATATTTCTTTAGTTTATCGGTGTTTAAATTACACCTTTATCGAGGTGTAATTTATATAACAAAGTTCATTAATTCAAGTGTACAGTGATTTTTTTTAAACTAAAAACACTACCATCATGACAGTCCAGTTTTAAAACATTTCTATCCATTTGACCTCTCTTTTGTTTCCTCATCTATAAAATGCATTTACATCATGGATTATTGCACAAATGCAGGGAGATAGTAGTTGGCACATGATATGGGCTCAGTAAGCATCAGCTGTTATACTAGTATAGTGTACATTAAATATCTTTGTTGGGAAGACTGGGATGACTATGTTTTGTAGAAACCAAAAGACTAAAAATATATTGCTGTTACATATTGTCTCAAAACATTTTAAAAAAATCATAGATTAGGGGAAGTTTTTTGTTTGTTTATAAAGACTTTATTTATTTATTCATGAGAGACACACAGAGAGAGAGAGAGAGAGAGAGAGAGAGAGAGAGAGAGAGCCAGAGACACAGGCAGAGGGAGAAGCAGGCTCCATGCAGGGAGCCAGATGTGGGACTCGATCCCGGGTCTCCAGGATCACGCCCTAGACTGAAGGTGGTGCTAAACCGCTGAGCCATGGGGCTGCCTTTTTGTTTGTTTGTTTGTTTGTTTTTTGTTTTTTTAAAGTAGGCTCCACACCCAATGTAGGGCTTGAAGTCATGAGCCTATGATCAAGAGTCACATGCTCTACCAGCTGAACCAGCCAGGCATTCCAGGGGAAGATATGCTTTAAAATTTTTTTTTGTAAATGCTCCAGGTTGCAAGCAATGGGAACATCAAAGATGAGAATTTTTTTAAAACTGTAAAATTTATTATTTTTAAGCCTCCAAATAACTCTGATCCTAAGCCACCAGAGGCCATTGATCACTTCTCTTCTATGTCACACTGTGCCCACCCAGCCCAAGATCATGCTAAAATTTTAATAAATGCCTTTGATAACTGTCAAGACTGTGCACTGAAGACAGCCACTATAGTTCCAGCCTTATACGATTGGGTTTATATTGCTGGGGGATATTTTTAAAAGCCCTAAAACAGTTGTATCTGCAATAGAACAAACTTGATTGTAATTCTGAAAATGCATCAGTGCAATTCTGCTTTCTTTGTGCCCAGTAGTGAATTTGTGGCACGTGCTCAGAAGAATCTTTACGTGTATCCTTAGGGTTTTAGAGCTCAAATCTTGGGCTTGAGCCTTATTAGAAAATACAACCCTGGGCCTTGTTCACAGGCCTCCCCATCTACCACCACCTTGCAAATGGCATGCCATTGATCATGGAGGATGAATTGGCCCAGACTGGGACTGGCTCAACACAAACTTATCTCCTTTGGAAAGGAACACAGAGAGAATGCTAGTGTGATTGCAAGTCAGAGATATTTCCTTTGTGTGGTGAGGACTCTCCATAGAAATTAAGCAAGGTCATTTGGGAATCAAGGTGAAAGTGCTCTCCATCAAGGTGATAGTATAAATTTAAATTGTGGCCCCAAATAGATATTTCAGACCTGACCCTTTGTAAATAATAGAGTAAAAGAAAAATTTGCTTCTTCATTCTTCTTCCTGAACATTAAAAAAAAAAAAAGAGAGAGAGAGAGAGAGAGACAGAAGGAACAATGGAAGATGTATATATTTGAAATAAATTTTCTCTTATTTTAATAGCTAACAATAAGAATGAGATTTATTTTTGAGTTATATAAATGATAAATAGAACTACCATTTTCCAGTTTCATGGTCAGCCTATGAAAGATTAGCTGCATTTAATATTTGAAATGTTCAGTGTTTTATGGCCATCGAGTCTGCTGACTTTCTGATACATTAATCTTTTCCAATAGGGTGATCACAATGACATGCTTCATTTATATTATGATGTATTCAATAAAACATAGTCTTAAATCTTTCCAGAACTAGATTTGCTTATTCAGAAACATATACGAAGCCTTTATTATAGGCCCTTTTTCGGTGCAGTCACATTGTTTAAAGCTGAAACTACAAAGATAAATTTGAGTCCTGCCCATAAGTAGTCAACACTCTAGTGGATCTGGGATTCCCACATTACGTGGAACTCTGGCAGGATTTGTGGGTGGACATAATCCTCATTAATATACTGCTTAAAATTTTATTGCCAAAAGAAATAACCCAGGAACAGAAAACTCCCAACTAGATAGAAATGTACAGAATTTGATAACTCCTCAAAGAGTCCTAAAAACAGATCTGTAATTTTCTGATTTCAAAGTACTTTGTATATTTATAACTTGGTCCAAAGCACTTCTGCTTGTAGCTGAAATTTCCAGTATGTTTTAACAGTATTTCATTGCCAGGTTTCTTTCTTTCCTTTTTTTAAATATTTTTTTTTTATTTATTCATGAGAGACACAGAGAGAGAGGCAGAGACATAGGCAGAGGGAGAAACAGACTCCCTGCAGGGAGCCCGATGCAGGACTCCATCCTAGGACCTAGGATCCTAGGATCACAACAATGTGAGCCAAAAGCAGACTCAACCACTGAGTCACCCAGATGCCCTATTATAATACTTTTAAACTGCCAAAATACATGGTTACATCAAAATATAAATTTATAAAGAGTTTTGCCTGTATTTGGCCTTCACAGTTGCTCTTCTCTTGGCAGCATTAACATTAAGCAGTCCTAGTAAGCCGGCTTTTATTCTGAGCTTAAAGTTGTTAAAAGCAGCAACTTCTCTCCCTCCACCTCCACTTAGGCCGATTCAGATGCATTCACTACTTTCTTCACGCTTTAGAAAGTGCTTAGTGAACCGAACATGGTGAAAAGACCAAAGTAATGATGAAACACTGAAGAGAAAAAGCAAATAGAAAAAAAAAATGCTCATAACATTCAAAAAGTGTTTTCTGGGTCACCTGGGTGACTCAGTGGTTGAGCATCTCCCTTCAGCTCAGGTCATGATCCAGGGTTCTTGGGATCGAGTCCCACATTGGGCTCCCCACAGGGAGCCTGCTTTTCCCTCTGCCTATGTCTCTGCTTCTCTCTGTGTCTCATGAATAAATAAAATCTTTTAAAAAGTGTTTTCTGAACCATAAGACAATAGACAGTGTACACAGTTTACAAACAATCAAAATTGATTGATGCCGATCTTTTTTTTCTCATTTGTGCCTCCCAGCAAAGTTCTTAAAGCCTGTCTAATTTGAGGGATAATTTCATATGGCCCAAACGGACTTAGTAATTCATTGTTCCAAAACACTTTTCCCTCTTAAGCTGTTAATCCGAGGTATGTGCTGAAGAACTGGATGGCAGAGTCCACAGTGTGAAAAGCAGAAAGGAATGATTTTTCAGAGGTAAGATATTTGAGCCTTCTGGCTTTATTTCTATTAATTTTCAGTGTATCATATTTTAAGCACACTTATTTTGTTTGCAGACATGCTAAACTAGACCGTTGCCAGCACCAGCTTTCCAGATTCTTGCTGCCTAATCTCCCATTTTAAAAATTCATCGGTGAATCATTTTTTTCATATTTTATAATTTATTATTTAATAGAGTTAAGATTTTAAAGATTCATTTATATCCTATATCTGTATTATTCAAACTTCTGAGGGTCTAGTTCTGCTGCTTATTGTTTTTATTTTGGAATTTTGGATTTTAATCTCTGAGATCCAATGAAGCCTGACTTAAGGTGCATCTCTCCAGAGGGAATTAGCTTTTGCTTCTATCAGGTGTCCATGGCACTAGCAATGTAGGTCCACTTAAATTAATCCTGACAGCAGTGAAGTTGAATGAAGTAAGTCCACGTGTACCTGCATGGATGAATCCCACATATAATGTTAGGCAAAACAAGCAAGTGGCAAAGGAATATAGCAAGCACCACTTTAATGCAGTGTAAAACATACAAAATTATACATTACATAGGGATGCATGCCTATATAATACAAGTAACAAAATGAATAAAGATGATAAATGTCATCTTCAGATGGTGGTTACTTTGAGCTAAGGAAGAAATTTGAGTAGAGAAGGAGACTCATACTGGGCCGCAATCATATTGGAAGTATTTGATTTCTGAAGCTGAGTGGAGGATACACAGGTGTTCATTATATTCTGCATACCTTCTTGTAATATACATACTTCATAGTCAATTATTTAAAATGCAATGCACGTAGTACACTTTTTAAAAAAAATTTTTATTTATTCATGAGAGACAGAGAGAGAGAGAGAGGCAGAGACACAGGCAGAGGGAGAAGCAGACCCCATGCAGGAGCCTGATGTGGGACTTGATCCTGGGTCTCCAGGATCACTCCCTGGGCCGAAGGCAGGTGCTAAACTAAACCTCTGCCACCCAGGGATCCCCACATAATACATTTTTAAGAAGAGGAATGGCCTTGGCACTCGTGTTGTCTTGTCACTGTCCTACAGTGGAATACATGTTATTGATGCTCGAAGCTCTCTCTGACGCTGGTCCCACCTCAGAACCATTCTCATCACAGCATGTATGTGGTCACTACCAACAGATCAGAGTTGGTATGAGAGAGAAACTATTTTTGCTATGTCTTTTATTATTACTATTATTATTATTTTTTAAAGACTTTATTTATTCATGAGAGACACACAGACACACACAGACACACACACACACACACACACACAGAGGCAGAGGGAGAAACAGGCTCCATGCAGGGAACCTGACATGAGACTTGATCCCGGGACTCCAGGATCATGCCTTGGGCTGAAGGCGGCACTAAACCGCTGAGTCACCTGGGCTGCCCTGTCTTTTTTTTTTTTTTTTTTAAAGATTTATTTATTTGGGATGGCTGGGTAGCTAAGTGTTTGAGCATCTGCCTTCAGCTCAGGTCCTGATCCCAGGGTCCTGGGATCAAGTCTTGCATTGGGCTCCACGCAGGGAGCCTGCTTCTCCCTCTACCTATGTCTCCGCCTCTCTTTCTCGCTGTGTCTCTCATGAATAAATAAAATCCTTAAAAAAAAGAAAAGTTTTATTTACTTATTTTAGAGAGCAAGAGAGCACACATGAGTAGGGGGAGGGGCAGAGGGAGAGAGAGAGAAAATCTCAAGCAGACTCTCTGTGAGCTTAAAGCCTCATTTGGGACTTGATCTCACAACCTTGAGATCATGACCTGAGCTGAAATGAAGAGTCAGACAATTAACTGACTGAGCCACCTAGGTGCCTCCCGATTTTTGCTATTTCTAATTTGGAACTCGCATTAACTTTTTATTACGGTAGTTTCATTAGCCTGACCCAAATCTAGTTTTTCATTTTAGATAATATCTTAAAATGTAATCTTTTTATGGTATTAAATAAGAGGAGCTCAGTATTTATCTCTAAATCTGCCTACACTGAAGAAACGAAGCATTCTTTCATCAGTTGTTTTGTTGGTTTATTTCTCCTTCCTTCCTTACTTTTTGTTCCTTGTATTCTTCTCTTCCTCCAAATTATATTTGAGTAAAGGTGCAGTTCCCACCTTTGGTGGGGAGGTGTCTTCCTAGGTTCAAGTGAACATTCAGATTCCTAAGACTAACAGGTTGCTCTTGGCCCCACTCAACTCAGAAAGAGGACAGAACTGGCTCACTTAAAAAAAAAAAATCCTGGCTCACTAGCAAGGCAATATCAGGCTCCTTGTTTGCAGGAGTTCTTCTAATGGTCCTTGCTGGCAGCCCTGTGGAAGCTCAGGTGTGCAGAGATGAGGTCCACACTGGGAAGATGCAGGAACAGAGACACAGGAGGAGGGAGAAGCAGGCCCCATGGGGGCCTGACGTGGGACTCGATCCCGGGTCTCCAAGGATCGCACCCTGGGCCGAAGGCAGGCACCAAACCGCTGAGCCACCCAGGGATCCCCTATTGTTGAAATTTTAATAAAACATAAAATGTTTAAACTTAAAAAAATGGTTTATTTATTTATTCATGAGAGAGACAGAGAGACAGAGAGACAGAGAGAGGCAGAGACATAGGCAGAGGGAGAAACAGGCTCCCTACAGGAAGCCCGATGCAGTACTCCAGCCAGGATCCCAGGATCACACCCTGAGCCAAAGGCAGATGCTCAATTGCTGAGCCACCCAGGCGTCCCCATGTTTAAACATTTTTAAATAAATTTAAATTTAACCTTGTCATTCTGGGAATTTAGAAAATTAAGAGTCTTGAAGAAATCTTTATCTATGCTCTTCAATTGTTTGGCAGGTTCATCTTCTCCAGCACGATCTTCAGCATCCTTTCCAGAGGCATTCTGCAGCTGAGAAAGCAGGCTACTCCTCACCTATTCCTTCTTGGGCTAAAGACCTCAGAGTTAGCTGCTCATCTTAATTTAGGGCAAATAAATTAAGGAATACTTCTGCTATTGAATTAAACATAGAATAATCTATTTGATAGATTCTTAATGAGCATCTACATTTTGATGACAGCCCCCTGTTTCATAAAAAAATTATGTATGCAAATATTTTTAATCAAATAAACGACCTATTCTTTGGAACAACTTTGTGATCATTTTTGTTCTAATGAATAACTTTAGTGGGATAATAAAATATGTTTGGCAAGTTGCATGAGTTTTTCTCAATAACTGAAAAATCTTATGGCAATCTTTTAATGAATTTGTAAGTATTCATCTAAGACATGCTATGTGCCCAGTGTTGTGGGCCAATCAGATAAGTCTATAGTTTAAGTTGTACTCCTAGAGCTTTTTTGTCTATTATGGTAGTTTTTCAACATTAACCAAAGTAAAGAGAATAGTTTAATGAATCTGATTTATTAGACAGCTTAATTATCAATGAGTGATCAATGTTATTTCATCTACATCCCTACACTTTCCCTCATTTTTAGTTATTGTTTTAATTGAGGTATAATTTCTGTATCCCCCGTAAGTTCCCTTATCTGTATCATTTAATTTACAAATATTTCTGTATACATCTCCAAATGTTAATGACTTAAAACGCATATAATACCATTATCACTTTAAGACAAATGAACAACTCCCTAATTCATCCAATCAAATAACTAGTTTTTGGATTTTTCCTATTGTTTTATCACCTCTGTTATTATTTTATAGTTGTTTATTTGAATTGTGATCTAAGTAAGGATTATACATTCAAATTAGATGACAAATTGAGTTTCTTTTGGTATCTTTGGGTACAACCACCTGCATCTTTTTTTCCCCTTGAAATTTTTTGTTTTGTTTTGGTTGAAGAAACCAGATCATTTATCCCATAGTGTGTCCCAGAGTCTGCATTTTGCTAATCACATCTCTGTGGTATTGTTTAACATGTTGCTCTGTCAGCTGTATTTCTATAAACTTTCAATTTATTTGAGGGAATACTTGCTATCAGAAGGCAAGTGTTGTGCATTTCCACCAACAAGTACATATTGGCTGTTTCCTTTTGTGATATCAGTAGCCCCTGACAATCATCACCTTGACCCATTGATTCAATGAGGTTGAAAAATGATAATCTAATCCTATCATTTACTTGTTACCTGGAATCCTTCTATAAAGGAAAAACTTTCTATCATTAATTATTTGGTTATCCTGAGAGAGAAAGGCAAAGAACTGGTTCCCAAGCATGTGCCAAAGACAACCCGTGGGCTTGTTTAATTATTTTAGAATCATTATGAACTCTTGAATTTAAGCATATTTTATGTTTTATGCTATTGCAATTATTATCCTTACTGATGTACAAATTGTCCCATGTATAGCCAGTAAAGTTTTATTCATAATGGCTCTTTGTGTACCTCATTCTAGAAGTTTTTGATAGCTTCTTTGTTTTCTGATGTTGTAAGATGTTTCAGGGTCATCGTGTATATTTCTTGCCTTAGGCCTAAAACCAGTCATTTTTCTAAGGAAGCCCCATTCAGGGAAATGATATTAGAGATCACAGTTTAGATGCTTAATGTTTTGTTAAATTACAGCAAATATCTGAGTTAAAAACCTTCCCTAAAATTGAAGACATGAATTTAGAACAAAAAACCCCCAAAAGCATAAAAATGCATTAACACTAAAGTCCTAACTTCACAAAATTTTAAGGTGATCATTTATTATTTCTTAATTATTAAAGTAATACTTGCTCATGTCAAGTGATATACGCTCATGTAAAAATTTATTTATTATTTATTTATTTAAAAATATTTTATTTATTCATGGGAGACACAGAGAGAGAAGAAGAGATATAGGCAGAGGGGGAAGCAGGGTCCCTGCGGGGAACCTGATGCAGGATTCCATCCCAGGTCCCCAGGACCACGACCCGAGCCAAAGGCAGATGCTCAACCACTGAGGCACCCAGGTGCCTCCCCCACCCTTTTACATAAAGTATATAGAATAAATGTGGGAGTCGTCTTTCATACTCTACTTTCCCCTCTTTTAACTATACCCATTCTGTATCCCAGAGGTAAATATGCTTTATGAGTCTCGTATCTTTCCAGACTTTGCTGTACATACTTATATACCAACATAGATATATAAGTGCACATGTTTATGTGACTAGGATCATATTTGATATATTGCTTTATTTAGTTCTATATATTATATATGTAATATATATAATATATATTATATATATTAATGTTCAATATGAATATGTGCTGATCTCCTTAATTTGCTTTAATGGTTTAAAAATATTCCATAGTATAGATATACCATATTTTGTGAAATTTACAAATTTAGTGCCCATTTGTTTCCAGATTTTTTCCATTATAAATACAGCATCCTTTTCTGTTTATCTTTGTATGTAGAGTCCTACAAATAGAATTAATTAGGTCAAAAGGTATATGCATTTAAAATGTTTATATATACTGCCAAATTGAATCCCCATAAGGCTTCACCAGTTAATATTCCCAATGATGTAGCAAAATACCAGTTTCTTCATACCTTCAGCATTAGATGAATTATTGTATTATATATTTTTCCCATTCTGATATGAGAAAATCTGATTTATTATTTTAATATTAATTGTAATTATGTGGCAGATAATTTTTGTTTTTCATGTAGTAAATAGTGTTTCTTTTCTAAAAATCAGTATTTTACTCTTTAATGGTATCTTTTTAAACAGGTTTTTAATTTTCATATATTTGAATTTGGCAATTTAAAAAAGTATTTTTAGATTTTATGGCTTGTTTAGTATTGCTTAAATTTTGTAAAAGTATTTCCTCATATTTCTAGTATCTTTTAGAATGTGTGCTTTTAATCCCTTTGAAATTTGTTGATTGTTTTTGCCACATTGACAGATAATGTTCCAATACTATTTGCACATGGTTTATCCTTTTCATACGTTTGAAATACTTTTATCATATATTAAATTCTCATATTTTTGAGCTCACTGCTAGACTTTATTTTTCAACTCTTCTAGCAATGCAATTCTTAATTATTTTGATCATATAGTATTAGCAACTGCTAATATATACTATATACTATATATAGTATATTTCAATAGTTATTCTGCTATCATTAATTTTTTTTAAGATTATTTATTTTAGAGAGAGTGAGCAGGGGGAGGGCCAGAGGGAGAGAGAGAATCCTGAAGCAGACTCCTTGCTGAATGTGGAACTTCATCCCAGGACCCTGAGATCATGACCTGAGCAGAAATCAAGAGTCAGCTGCTCAACTGACTGAGCCACCAAGGTACTCCTATCATTATTCTTTTAAAATGTTTTCTTTACGGGGTGCTTGGGTGGCTCAGTCAGTTGAGTGGCTGACTCTTGATTTCTGCTCAGGTCACGATCTCAGGGTGGTGAGATCTGGCTCTGCACCAGGTGTGGAGTCCACTTAAGATTCTCTCTTTCTCTCTCCCTCTGCCCCTCCCTACCACTTGCGTGTGCATATGTTCTCTTTCTCTGTAAATAAAATAAATGTTTTCTTTGCTATTTAATTTTTTTTAAAAGATTTTATTCATAAAAGACACAGAGAGAGAGGCAGAGACATAGGCAGAAGGAGAAGCAGGCTCACTGCAGGGAAACCAATGAGGGGCTTGATCCCCAGACCCCAGGATCATGCCCTGAGCAGAAGGCAGATGCTCAACTGCTAAGCCTCTCAGGCATCCCTACTATTTAATTATTTTAGATGAATTTTTATGTGTATCAGCTTTCAAAAAAAAATCTTGTTGGTATTTTGATTGGGTTTATATTAAATGTATAGAGTCACCTAGAAAGAATTGACATCTTTACAACATTGAGTCTTCC
Source organism: Canis lupus baileyi (assembly GCF_048164855.1). Taxonomy (NCBI): domain Eukaryota; kingdom Metazoa; phylum Chordata; class Mammalia; order Carnivora; family Canidae; genus Canis; species Canis lupus. Next base: position 5,450,491 of record NC_132842.1, read on the forward strand.
CAGCTAGTAACATACTATAGGCAGTCTTCACTTTGTGTGGTACTACAGGACTGTAGAAATGGCCATGCAAACTAAAACCATGCAAAGTGATCTCAATAATCAGTGGGAAAAATTATGATTGTTTTGTGATCTTCAAAAATTTTTGTCAAACCCTTAACTCTTCTACTGTTGGCTGTAGATATATAGGGAAATAAAATAGTAAAACTAGTATTTAGTGCATTGTAATTTAAAATATTAGAAACAGGGGATCCCTGGGTGGCTCAGGGGTTTAGCACCTGCCTTTGGCCCAGGGTGTGATCCTGGAGTCCTGGGATCGAGTCCCACATCAGGCTTCTGCATGGAACTTGCTTTTCCCTCTGCCTGTGTCTCCGCCTCTCTCTCTCTCTCTCTCTCTAATGAATAAATAAATAAAATCTTAAAAAAATATTAGAAACATTGAGAAAGTGGTTTTTTTTTCCTAAGAAACTTATCAAGATTGGCTTCAATAATGCTTGCCTTCTGTCTTGTCACGTAACTCATAATACAGAGCAAGGATGTTTTCTATGCCTTAGTGAATTGATACTATTTTTTCTATAATTCCATTTATTTTCAATTTGAATTTCACTTTCAGTATTACCATTTTTCACTTATGTACTGCAGTTTCATATATAATGGCCAATTCCCCTCTTTCAATGGTCACTTTTATGTCATGTGGGTTTACCACTGGAGATAAGGAGCCAATGCAATGACACACTTTGCTGTCTATGCATAAACTGAATAACAAATATGCAGTGATCAATCACTAACAGACTTTGAGAGAAGTGATGTGATTGGTCACTTATCATGATACTCATCTGTTTTTTTATGTAATGATTTATGGACTGTAATGCTAATAGTAAAGTTTGTACTTTATAATACCATGGTAGCAAATGTTGGGGATAACTAGTGTTATTTAACTAAATTGTGGTACTTGGAACTTGTGCATGTTGGAACTATGCAAAACAAGGGCTTTCTGTACTTGTTTCCTAAACATTTTATGTTCTATAATAAAGATTCATAGTTTTCTTCATATAGGCTTTTAAGATTTCTTATATCAATTCCTTTTTTTAAATCTTATTTTATTTTATTTTTTTAAAGATTTTACTTATTCAGGAGAGACACACACAGAGAGAGAGAGAGAGAGAGAGAGAGAGGCAGAGACACAGGCAGAGGGAGAAGCAGGCTCCATGTAGGGAGCCCGACGTGGGACTTGATCCTGGGTCTCCAGGATTAGGCCCTGGGCCGAAGGCAGCACTAAACCACTGAGCCACTCGGGCTGTCCTCTTATATCAATTCTTAGATATATTGTAGTTTTTGTTGTTACTGTGAATGAGATCACTTTTACATTTTCTAATAGGCATCACTGGTACATAGGACAATTTTTGGTTTCTATTTTGGATCTAGCCATGTTGTTGAACTCCTGTTCTTACAGCTTTCAGTGAATTGCTTTAGTCTTCTTAGTTTTTAAGTAGATATTCACATCATTTGAGAAATGAAAATTATTTTTATTCAGCTGCAAATAACTGGAAGTTGACTAACACTGTCTTAACCACACAGAGGTTTGTTTGAGTCACATAAAGGGAAGTGTATGACCAAGCATTCTAGGGCTGATTCAGCAGCTCAGCAATGCCCTGAGGTGCCCAGACTTTCCTTTACATTCCCCCCATCTCCTTCTGGCATTGAGTTGGTACTCTGCTTGTTGCCTCACAGTCAGTAAATAACTGATGACCTCCAAGCTTTGATCCTTAGTCCAGTTAGGATGCAGGAGGAAGGGAGGGAAGAGGGGACGATGCCTGTAACAGGGAAACAAAAATCCTTCCTAGAAATCTCCAACAGTCTTTTACTTACATCTCATTTTTATTTTTGTGTTTCACTGGGCACATGACTGTTTTGGCTGGAAAGGGAGTCCAGGAAGCTATTTTTAGTCAGTTATGTTGCCATTCCAACTATATCTTCTGTTAATTAAGAAGAAAGGGAACTTGGACACTATGGAGATGAAAGTGTCTTTTCATTTCTTCCTGTGATTATGAGACTACAGGTTTTCTATATCTTCTTGCATTCAATTTGGTAATTCATATATTGCTTAAAAAATTAGTCTAATTCATCATGATGCTTAATTTTGTTGACCTATACTATATGTGCTATTATTATGTCTTATATTTAATTTCTTCCAAGTCTGTAATTTTCTCCCTATACTTGTTTCTAAATTTCTTAATGTATGCTCTCAATCTTTTATCCTTGATTAAATTTATAAACCTTAGTCTTTTATGTTAGTCTTTTCAAGTCATCTGTTTGCCTTTTTTTTTTTTTTTTTGGCCTCCTGTTTCATTAATTTTTATTTTTCTCTTTATAAATGAAATATTTCTAATTTCTTTAGGTTAATTTTTTTATCCTTTTGGCTTTCTTGCCTTAGTACACAGTTCATTTATTTTTAATCTTGTTTTCTCATACATGAAATTAAGACTACACAATTTCTATTGAGTACCCCTTTTCCAGTTCCCATTGTCATTGTTCCTAAGTAATCTGCATTTTTCATATTGATTTTATTTTTAACCTAAGAGTTCTATGTTAGTTGCTTTAATTTTCCAAATGGGTTGGGTTTTTTTGTTTTGTTTTGGCTATTCTTTTGTAGTTATTTGTCTTATTTCACTTTGTGGTCAGAGACTATGATATACATTATACCAGTTTGGGGGAATTTGATTTTTTTCTATGTGTCCTAATGCATAGAAAAATATAATTGTTTTGTGCATATTTGATAAGAATGTGTATTCTCTAAGTTAATATAAATACTATGTATTTTATTAGAGGAAATTCTTTCAGTTGTGCCACACATTACTAATTATTTTTGCTCTACTTTAATTATTGGACTTTTGAGAGAGATGTGTTACATGTCTAAGAGTTAGGAACTCCAAGGAGGTTCAGTCTCAGGAGCCATTACTACACTTTCGTGAATTCTATCTTTAGGAGTTATACCAGGTTCTCAAAGTGAAGATATGAGAAAAATCCCCTCATGTTTCCAGCATGGAAAGAGGGAAAGTAGCCATTCTGAAATATGCCAGAGAGGAATCCCTGGGTGGCTCAGCAGTTGAGCATCTGCCTTCAGCTCAGGGTATGACTCCAAGGTCCTCAGATTGAGTTTCACATTGGACTCCCTGCATGAAGCCTACTTCTCCTTCTGTTGTATCTCTGCCTCTTTCTCTCTCTCTATCTCTCATGAATGAATGAATGAGTGAATGAATGAATGAATGAATGAATAAATAAAATCTTAAAAAAAAAGAAAGGAAGAAATATGCCAGAGAATTCTATTCTTCTTAACAAGACCTGCCCTTGGGAAAAAAATATTTTATCAGAGCCTAACCTAGTGAGATTTTATCACAGCCTAACTGACCAGGGGAAAGGGAAATGCCCAACTCCAGCCTTCTCTAGCCTTTCATGTGGGGGAAAGGAAATACTCAACTCTAACCCTCTATAACCATCTTGTCCCACCTAAGGAGGAAAAAAACTGAGAAGCATTTGTGAAGTGCATTGCCCAGTGTCATAGACTAACATCATGAAGAATGCCTTTGATGGTGTCATTAGTAGACCAGACACAGCTAAAGAAAGTATCTCTCAGCTTGAGGATATGTTAATGTAAACTTCTAAAATTGAAGAGCATAGAGAAGAAAGACTGAAAAGAAAAAAATATCCAAGAACTATGGGACAACTACAGAAGGTATATTATACAAATACTAGAAAGAAAGAAGTAATGACTGAGAATTTTCCCAAATTAATATCAGACACCAAACCACAGATCCATGGAGCTCAGAGAATACCAAGTAGGATAAACACCCCCAAAACACCACCAGTACCTAAGTATATCATATTCAAACTCTAGAAAATCAAAGATAAAGAAAAAATCCCAGAAGTTTCCAGAAGAATATAACATCTTGTAAATAGAGGAAAAAAAGATAAGAATTACATTTGACTTCTCAGAAACCATGTAAGCAAGAAGAGAATAGAGTGAAATATTTAAAGTGTTGAGAGAAAACCACCACCAATCTAGAATTCTGTATCCTGCAAAAGTATCCTTCAAAAGTGAAGGACACATAAAGACTTTCTTAGACCAAAAAAAAAAAAAAAAAGGAAGAAAAAGAAAAGAAATTTGTTGCTAACAAACCTGCTCCACAAGAAATGCTGAAAGAAATTCTTCAGAGAAAAGGAAAATGATATTCGTCAGAAACTCAAATCTACATAAAGAAAGAAAGAGCATTAGAGAAGGAATAATTGAAAGTTTTATGTTTCTTATTCTTACTGTAATAGAAAACAGTTTGTTAAAAGCAACACTAGCAACAGTGTATCAGATGATTATGCCTTATGTGTAAGTGAAATCAATAACAGTAATGATATATAAGAAACAGGAAGGAGGAATAAAAAATATTTTGTTATAAGGTAGTTGCACTTCCCATAAAGCATTGCAGTTACTTGAAAGTGGATTTAGATTACTTGTAAATATATACTGCAAACTCCAGAGCAACCACTAACAATGTTAAAAAAAAAAAAAGGAATATAATTGATGTGCTAAAAAAGGAGAGAAAACTGACTCCTATAAATGCTCAGTTAAAACCACAAAAGGCAGAAAAGGAGTGGAAGGCATAAAGAGAAACAAAGAACAAGGACAACTAGTAGAAAACAGTAACAAATATGGTAGAGAGTAATCCAACTATACGAATAATCGTTTTAAACATCAGTGTTCTAAATGCACCAATTAAAAGACAGAGATTATCAAAGTGGGTCAAAAAGCAAGACCCAATTGTATTCTGGCTACAAGAAGTCCACCTTAAATACAGGGACACATACAGATTAAAATTAAAAGGATGGAAAAAAGATATACTAAGTTAACACAAACAAAAGAAAGCTGGAATAGCTATATTAATTTCAGAGCAGACATCCAAGTGAGGAAAACTATCAGAGATACATAAAGGCATTACAGATTGATAAAAGGGTTTATTCTTCAGGAAGACATAACAGTCTTTAATGTGTATGTGCCTAACAAGGGAGTGTCAAAACACATGAGGCAAAAACTAATAGAACTGCAAGGGAAAATAGATGAATCCATTATTATAGCTGGAGACTTCAACACCCTTATATCAGAAATGGACAGATCCAGCATGCAGAAAATTAGTAAGGACACAGTTGAACTCATCAGCACCATCAATCAACTGGATATAATTAACATTTATTGGTTATTTTATCTTGTAACAGCAGAATACACAATCTTCTCAAGCTTACATGGAACATTCACCAAGACAGACCATATTTTGAGCCATAAAACACACCTGAACAAATTTAAAAGAATATAAATCACACAGTATCTGCTCTCAGATCGTGATGGAATTAAATTATAAATCAATAACAGAAAGATACTTAGAAAATCTCCCAAAACTTGGAGAGTAAACAACACATTTTAAAGTAACATATGGGTCCAAGAAGGAATCTCAAGAGGAATGAAATAGTATTTTATGAAAATGAAAATACAACTTACCAAAATATGTGGGATGAAGTGCTTAAAGAGAAATTTATAGCACTGAATGCACAGAGTAGAAAAGAAGAATGATCTAAAATCAATAACCTAATCTTCCTCCTTGGGAAATTAAAAAATAAAGTATAAATTAAATCCAAAATAAGCAGAAGGAACAAAATGAAAATTAATACAGAAATCAATGAAATTCAAAACAGGAAATCAATAGAAAGTATCAACAATGCCAAAATCATATGATCACATCAATAGATGAAGTAAAAAGCATTTGACAAAATTCAACAGCCATTCATGATAAACATTCTGAACAAACCTGGAATAGAGGGGAATTTTCTCAACTTGCTAAAGAACATGTACAAAAAAACTATAGCTAACATTTTACTTAATGGTAAAATTAAGCACTAAATGGTAAAATTTCCCAGTAAGGTCAGGAACAAGGCAAGGATATTCCCCTCTCATCGCTGCTTTACAGCATCATACTGGAAATCCTAGCTAATTTAATAAGAAAAGTTACTAGAAGGTATATAGATTTGGGAAGAAGAGAGTAAACTGCCTTTGTTTACAGACAACATGATTGTGTAGAAAATTCAAAAACAGTTGACAAAAAAAATTGAACTAATTAGCAATTATAGTAAGGTTACAGAATTCAAGGTTATATGCAAAAGTCAATTGCAATTGCATTCTTATATATCTGCAATGAACAACTAAAATCTGAAATTAAAAATACCATTTTTATTAGTACCTCAAAAAATGAAATGCCTAGGTACAACACGGAAAGTATACAAAATTAAGAGATATGAAGGATAACTAGAAGGCCTGACATACATTTCGCTGGAGCTCCAAAACTGGATAAAAAGAAACAAATTTGAAAATAAAATATATGAGAATTTTCCAGAATACTGAAATCCACATATTTGTAAAATTAGGAGCCTCAATAGATTCCCAAGCATTCAACTAAAAAGAAATCTACACTTGGATCCCAACAAAGAAAAGTCTAAAAATCATCCGGGGGTGGGGGGAACAAAAAGATGGCCAAATGAAATGATTTGACAGCCAACTTCTCAACAGCATCAGCGGAAGCTAGGAGATAGGAACCTTCTTTAAGAACTCACTGTTCCTTAGTATTTACTAAAATTTATTTACAGGCAACCCAGAATTTTGTATACAGTGAAACCATCTTTCAAGAATGTATAATATAAACATTCTAAGAAAAAAAAACCCTGAGACAGAACTCAAAACACTGGGCAACAATATTGTGCGTGTGTGTGTGTGTGTGTGTGTGTGACTGAAATTAAAGTATTCTCAAGTCTTGTATTGTTCTAGTTAAAGTTGTTTTACTTTAGACTTTATTAAGCATGATGTTGTCACTTATAAGTAGCAATTGAAAGAATAGAAACAGTATGTATAACGTTCCAATAAGATTAAAAATGGAGTAAGAGAAAAATCCTTAATTCCATGAAGACAGATAGAAAAAGGCCCCAGAAAAATCCAGAAAATAGAAAGTATAAAATAAAATATTAAAAGCAGCAGCAAATATAAAATCATCACAGTAAGAGTTTAAAAAATAAATTTGCCAGTTAAAAGACAGTGGTGGCTGGACTAGATATAAATCCAACAAAATCCACTTACATGCCATCTACAGGTGGCAAACCTAGAACATCATGATGTAAAAAGTTTGACAGTAAATGAATAGATTTTTAAGTCTGAAAAATAGAGTTTTCATAATTGAAAAGAGATGGAACAGCTGTATGAATATGAGATAACAAGCAACAAAGCATACACGGAGGTATATCATTCAATTCACTAGGATAATATACAAATAAACTTTGTCTATATTTACTGAGGTGTCAGAACATGTTAAGGCAGAAATTTACCAGAACAAATAGAAGTTATTAACAACTCCACCTTTCTCGAACGGTATTTTAACACATTCTTCTGAGTAATCAGTAGGTCAAACAGACTAGATAGTAGGCTATGGAAGACCTGAGCCACATGGTTAGCCAGTGAGTTGTTCTAAGCACATGTACAGTACGCTGTACCTAAACACACATGGGTCGTTTATAAAAACTGATAACGTATCAAGCCGTAAAAAAACAAAAATCTCTAACTTCAAAGGCTCAGTTATCATTGAGTCTGATAATTTCAGTATCATACCAGCCATTGTTTTTATGCTAAATAAAATACGTAAAACACAGGAGCTTAACTGTTCACTTCCCCTCTGAGACCTGCTGGAAGCAGGAGATACTGTCTCCCGGCGTGGTAAATCTTGTCTGTTGTAAGCTTGATCACACCCTGTGTTTTGTTTTGTTCTAATTTGCTTTACAGTTATGCTACTACCTGGGTCTTTGTCCTGTTGGCAACATTATGCATGGAATTCTATAGTTATCATAAGTTGTCATATAGCATTACTGTCTTGATCCCATAGTTTTTTTCCCCCACTGGCTCCACCCCAATGTTGGAACTTCTGTCATGCCCAAATTTGTGGCTCAGCTGTTCAAAAAAGGGGAACAAATTTCAGGGCATTTTCAAGGCTGACCCAAGCAGACTCATGTATAAGTAATTGTTGGTGAAGACCTTTCTGCAAGACACCAGAGATTCTGTTCCACTTGAGTGAAAATCACACAGAGCTCCTGAGCTGGTGGTGCCTGGGCCTACTGAAGGTCTGCAAACTTCTGCCCCAAGATGAGGCAAAACAGCCCTGATTTCTAAGATTCCTGACTTGACCTTAACACTGGATTCTTTCTTGGATACTCATACAACAGAGATCAAAGGGCCCACCACACAGGCAAACAAGCAATGGAGAGAGACAGTGCATTCAACCCTTTGGTTCACTAAAACTATTCACATTTTGGCTACAAAATCAGTTAATTCTCTTTAGGAGCTTTCCTAAAATACATATTATCATATGTAAAAATTCACAAACATTTTAATATTTGAATTTTTATAGTTTTTCCCCTGTAAAGGAAAGGTATGGTGTGGATGGGAGTCAGGAGACGGGCTGTGACCCAGCTCTATGGGATCTAGGGCAAGTGCATTGTCAGGCCTGGTTTCTCTCTGTTAAATTAGGAATACCTTTGGGGTGACACTTTCTGGGTCTTCTGTGAAGCCCATAACAATCACAGTTCTCCCCTTCCCTTCTTGAGTGCCCTGGCTCCAACTCTGAGCCTTCTTGATCCACAGCGAGGGGTACCACGTCCCTCTGTGTTAGGTTCCAGGTACACACCTGATTTGGCCAAGGAATGACCCTTTATTCACTCAGGGCAATGAGGTTCTCTTTTAGAGAATTCTCCCAGTTGGGGCTAGCAGGTAGACCGCCAATCCGTCCTAGCCTCTAGATATATGCTGTAAAAATTGGGAAGCTGGAGTGTATGAGACTGTCTTTTAACATAGGAACTGAAAGGTGGAGTGACAACACAGAGAATAACACTATTTGCAAAGAGTGACAATGAGGCAAGTGTAGAGACAGGAGCAGAGATAAGGAGAGGGGAAAACTATGAATTTCCAGGCCCTGCCCAATAGCCCAGGTACAACTGTAGCCTCGGGTACTGGCATTCTGCTCTGAACTGTGTAATCCATACTATTTTTGGCTTAAGATTGCTCCAAGGGTTTTGTCATGTAAGGTCAGAATCCTAATTCATGTAGTGGGTTGTTTCCAGGGTCCCTTCATCTTCCCGATTCTGTGGCTGTGGGATGGGGAATGCTTTTGCTTCCTGCTCTAGACATGCCTGGGAAGTTGCCATCAAAGGTTTTTATACTCAGCAAAGGGTTATTATTATTTTTATTGTAGAGGCACTAAATTCTAAATTATTCATGAATAGACATTTAATGTAAAGCATTCACCTTCTATCCTATTTTAGGAACAAGATTAGGAAAAATGTAGAGCATTTCGTCAGTTTTAATTACTAAATACTTTGGATTTAAAAATCGGAATTTGCTTTTTTGTTTTAAATGTTAATTTAGGGCTTACTTCCCCACAAAATATTAGAACATAAGATTAATCATCTTCCTTAAGTATAAATTAGCATATTAGTTATTATTTATTTTCTACCCACTTTAAGATTTTGAAATGTGGAGAAAAGGAAACCTTGCACGCTGTTGATAGGAAGGTACAGTGGTGTAGCCACTATGGAAAATGGTATAAAGGTTCCTCAAACAAAAACAGAAACACCAGGGATCCCTGGGTGGCTCAGCGGTTTAGCGCCTGCCTTCAGTACAGGGTGTGATCCTGCAGTCCTGGGATCGAGTCCCACATTGGGCTCCCTAAATAGAGCCTGCTTCTGTCTCTGCCTGTGTCTCTGCCTCTCTCTCTCTCTCTCTCTGTCTCTCATGAATAAATGAATAAAATCTTAAAAACAAAACAAAACAAAAACAGAAACACCATGTGATCCAGTTTTCAAATGGCTATTTATCCAAAGAAAACACTAATTCTAAAAGATATGTGCACCCCTATGTTTATTGCAGCATTATTTACAATAGCCAAGATATGGAAGTAACTTAAGTGGCCGTAGATAGATGAATCGATAAAGATGATGTGCTATATATACCCATTGGAATATTATTCAGCCATAAAAAAGAATGAGAGCTTGCCATTTGCAGCAACATGGATAGACCTAGAGGATATTATACTAAGTGAAAAAAGTCAGAGAAATACAAATACCATATTTTCACTCATATGTGCAATCTAAAAAAAAAAACCCCACAAATAAGCAAATAAAAAGCAGGGACAGAGAACAAACTGATAGTTGCCAGAGGTGAGGGGGTGTGGGGGGCTGGGCACAATGGGTGACGGGGCGTGGGAGACATAGGCCTCCAGCTATGGGATGAATAAGTCACAAGATTAAAAGGCACAGCATAAGGAATATAGTCAATGATATTGTAATAGCTTGTGGTGAGCACAACATCACATACAGAGTTGTTGCAATGTTGCACACCTGCAACTAACATAATGTTGTGTATTATACTTCAGTGTATTTTACTTCAATAAAAAAAGATTTTGAGGTGTTCCACAATTTTTTTAAGAACCAATTTTATTTATTTGAGAGAGAGAGAGCTTACATGAACAGGGGCAAAGGGAGAGGCAGAAGCAGACTCCCCTACTAAGCAAGGGCCAATGCAGGGATCCCAGGACCCTGGGTTGTGACCCCAACAGAAGGCATACACTCAACTAACTGAGCCACCCAGCTGCCCGTATGTGTTTCACAATTAAAAAGAAAAATAAAACTAAGAAAATCTAAAAGGACTCCCTTTTAGAAGCCAATGAGAAAGAGAAGAGAGAGGGTAACAGGAACTCAAGATAAATTGGCTATTAAAATTGAACATCAAATTTATCTGAGAGAAAACATTCCAGGTTAAAGAATATAAATGATTGCCTGTTCTTATCTCTAAATTTTAATTTATAGGATACTTATAGCAGTGTAATAACAGAGAATCCCCAAACTCTACATATCTATTTTTTTCATTACTATGGTATTTGACCATCAGAAAACCAAAACCAAAATCCAGTATGTCCAGGACTGCCATGAGTCTCAAAGAAACTGAATTCACTCTGCCTCTCCTGTTTCTTCCCTTTTTCTCTTTTGATTTTTCAGAAAATTCTGACAGTCACGGAGGTGGAAATGGAAAATATATCGAAGATTAACAACACCGTTAGAAGGCCGACTTTGAAAGGTATTAAAAGGTCAAGTATGTTATAACTGTGTTAATATCGCACTAGATTTATAAATACTGATATTTTTAGAAATACCATCTTTAAGAAAAAATTAACTTTTATTAATTTGATGCATCTGAACATAATAAAATAAATGAACATAAAACACTTCAGTAAACTCGGAAGGGAAGATAGATTTATGGAAATGGAAACACATAGGAAAGATAATGTACATTTAGGCAGATGCTCTAATGTCTGTGTTAGGTGAATGGTTATGAATGAGACATTTTACATCCTTTCTAGTCTGAATGTGTCAATATTTTATGGAAAATGAACAAGGTGTCATGAAGGTAAAGTAGCAAAAATGCACTTGAGGTTAGAAACGATTATGCCCATCGCACAGAGAGCTTTATCTGTCCCCTTAGGACATGTTGCCTCTTTTCTTTTGCAAAGCCTTCATGAGATCTGACATGAAATCCTGCTCTCCGCTGCCTCCCCCGACGGCCGGCCCCGGGCTCTCTTTCCTCTTTGGGGGAGCGGGAGGTCTTTTAAGGGCAACGCGGGGTGGCCTTGCGGCCTCGGGGGCCGGTGGGGGCGGGGGCGGGGGCGGTAACGCCGAGCCCACATCCCCTGCGAACGACGGCGGTGGGGGAGGCACGAAGTCCGGGGGCGCATCGTGAAAATCAGGGGGAGGCGGAGGGAGCTCGTCCTCGTCCAGGGGCGGCGGGGGCGGCGGCGGCGGCAGAGAGTCCTCGGGAGGGGCAGGGGCAGGGAAGCCCCCTCCCAGGCCCCTGGCCCTGGCGGCTGTGGCCGGACTGCTGCAGACATCCGAGGACCGTCGCACGGGAGGGGGTGGCGGCAGGCTGGACTTAGGGAGCTGATGGACCTCGGGCGCTCCGGGGCCCTGGTTACCCAGGGCTGGCTTCTTGTCCTTCAACAGAGCAACCACAGCGTGACATTTCCATTGAAAGGTGAGGTCTGCCTCCTGAGGGGTGGGGGAGCCTCCATTCCACGGGCCTGGGACTACAGCTCATGAGGCTGTTCATGAGCTAGCTCCTCTTGGCTCTGCATTAGTGACTTCAAATGGCCCTTCACATTATTACCAATAATAACATTATTTAATGCTAATCATGTCTTCTTCAGTGAATGGAAGATTTAGTACTATTCCACGAGGTGTTTATTACATTTAGATTATAGAAGTATCTCCTCCCAACCACCTTATAGAGGACTTACCCATGCCTCTTTAGTGATACAGAGTTTAGCTAGTTATGGGCTTACTTCAGTCTTTACCTACCCTAAGCTCAGGCTAAGGAACTCAAAATGGCAGCAAAATGGCTCTCCGGGAATTCCCACTCATGGCCTGGCTCCCAACACAAGCCTCCCAGGTCCGAGGCATATGCAGCCATGACATTTTTCTTGGTCTGAGTTGAGCCGGTTGTAAAGCTCAGTTGTCAGAAGCAGGAGTCTGTAAAATTGTTTTGCTTCTGTATCATACCTCCAGTGGTAGAGAGGTGATTAAGAAGCTTCCCCAAACCTTCCCCAAATCTCCTGGCTCAGATGTCCTCCTTTGATTAGCACAAGGAAGATGGAAGGGAGAAATAAAAGAGTTCTCTCTAGGCTACCGGTGACCTTTGTTCAAATCTGGACATAAAGAACTCTCCTAGCAAAGAACTGTTCTAACTGTTCTGCGTCTCTTGCATCAGTGATTGCCGGCATGCTGAGAACAAAGATATCTTGTCTCAGGACTGTGGACTACCAGGGACTGTGGACTTCACTCCCACGGCATACATAACAGCTTCAAGGAAGGTGGTGGGTGGATCTGGAATCCACACACTTGGTCCATAGTCCAAAGGTCCATTTACTTTTTCTTAACTGTGGGGAAGTCGTCTGGCTAACTAGGGATAAAAGGAGCATGCATCATAGGCTTTGTTATTATCTGTGCCTCAAAGTTCTGATATCAAAGGAGCTAAATGTGTGGCTGGGTTCTGTAGAGTAAAATCATGTTGCACATACTACTGGTGGAAACCAGAGCAGGAGACTTGGCCAAACTCTCAGAGGACTGTGCTCGTAGAGGCAGTCATTCTGCCAACAGTGGAACAGATAATAATAGTAAATTACATCATACAACTTCCCCAGGAATTTCAGGCAGCTTAGCTGAATCCCTCTGTTTTAATAATTATCACAATTTACAATTTATCAGGCTTTCATTTTTTGCTTAACCTCTTACCAGATGATTCAATTTAGAAGTTTTTTTTCCCTAACAAAGTGCCTATTTTATTTAGTTTATTTGCTTAGCATGATAAGCTAATTGATTAGTGATATACTTAAAAAAATTTCTGAACAGGCAGCTTGAAAACTGATGTTCACAACAAGGAAGCAATTTCTATTCTGGGATCTTTTTCTTGCTTTCAGCATTTCTGAGTGTTTCTCTTCAGCTGACATTGGTTCTAAGCTGAACCATAGAAATAATAAGAGCTGAAGGTACAGTGCATGATGTCAGACTTGAGAAGCTCATAAGAATATTAGAGAAACACAATTTTAATGGTTTATAACGGTTTTCAAAAGCTATAACAAGTTCAATAAATACAAGATTTAACTGCTCCCACCACTGGTTGATGGACAAAATGAAAGGGAGGAATGAAGTGAAAAATTATGGAAAGTACAGTTATTCAAGATTGTTTGAATCATATGCGGAAAACAGTCAACAGAATAGTCAGTTGAGATGTTACCAATTAGACTAGTAACTAGATCACAACTTTCAGCTGCAACTTTCAGGTTAAATGAATCTTCATTAATCTACTCTACTGAAAAAAAATTATTTATAGAGAATGTTCTATTGATTTGGCTATTATTTTAAAATGTGTTTTCTTCTCTATCACCCTGAGGATGTATGTAGAACATTAATAGAAAAATCTAAAATGCACATTTTTTCTAAAAGAACCCTATTAGTAGTCTTATAATCTGGTTTTGGGGCTTAGCATTTAATATAGGGCTTCTGACTAACTGGTTGCTCTAATTTATTCAGAAAAACATAAGTAAAAATCCCAAGGGCTTAAAACTCAGGAGCCACTCTCAGAGTGCTAAAACCTTGCCTAAACCAAGAAAATCCCTTCAGTCAAAATCAATGTAGCTAAATTAAAAATATTTACCAAGCCTCAGTATTAAAAAAAAAATTCTTATATTTTCCTGGAGCAATGTGATAATAGCTGGTTTTAACTTTCCATTCTAGCCTGTATAACTTTAAGATTATAAAAAAGGGCAATGATCTAAATGAAATTATAGTGACTTCTCAGTTGTTGGAACTAGATTTTCTCCCTTTAGAAGAGCAGTTATTGGACCCTTGCTAATGGTTTAGAATATGGGCTTACCAGAGACAGGTTGAAAATGAGGTCAGTTCCCCTCTAGCCTTACCTTAGTTGTTTCTACATGCCTCTGGGCTTCTTCAAGAACAGCGCTTACAGAATGGGCAGCCTGGGGGATCTGACCATTGGCCTGAGGGGTGCTTGTTTTCAGTCCTGAGGAGGGGGAAGAAAGACAAGAAGAGTGGGCAAGGGATATTCAACATTCTTGCAAATTCATCTAAAAATATCAAGTACTTTATATAGGTACACAGGCCTTAACAGAAAACCTGAGGTTCTATGGCAATACTGCGTGAGATTCAGCAAAGGTTTGGGAAAGTGAATCCTTTATATAGATTACAACATCTGGATTAATTTAGAGAATAGTATGTTCTTTTTTTTTTTTTTAACAATTTTATTTATTTATCTGAGAGAGAGAGAGCATCAGGAGAGGGGAGGAGCAGAGGCAGAGGGAGAAGCAGGATCCCCACTGAGTAGAGAGCCCCGATATGGGGCTCGATTCCAGGACTCCGGGATCAGGACCTGAGCCAAAGGCAGATGCTGAACCGGCCGAGCTACCCAAGTGCCCCATTTGTTCTGTTTTCAAAAGTCTTTGTTTTTGGGGTTTGTTCTGTTTTTGTTTAGAGAGGAGAGGAGGAGGGACAGAGAGAGAATCTTAAGCAGGCTCCAGACGTAGCATAGTGCCTACACAGGGCTCAATCTCAACAACCCTGAGGTCATGACCTGAGCTGAAATAAAAAATCAGACACTTGACTGACTGAGCCACCCAGGCACACCTCAAAAGCCTTTTGATAACTGGAGAATAAACTCTGAAAAACTGTTTTAAAAACTCCTGTTGTTGAAGATTTTTCTGAAATGTGTGTTTCTAGCTTCATACTGTGCTGTGTACAGGAATAACTTTTGAACATTATTCTCATCAGCAAGTACTATGGGCACAAAAATAGCAAACATAGAGGACGAAGCAAAATATGGAGACCCCTGAGGTACCCTGGAATAGACCTTCTGCCAGGAGTTCTGAATAAACACTTATTTTCCTACCTTTTAATTTACCCTTGTCACAGAAGTGAGATTAACTGAGGTCTCAGTTTTGAGGGGATCTGATAGATTTCCTCAGATATATGTGGATCTCTCTGGCTCCTTAGAGAACATCCTGGGGAAGGATGGCCACCTTGCCACACATGAAAGCCCTCTCTCCAGCGACTAAACTGCCACCCAGCCCACTATGACAACAGGTCTTCTCACTGAGCGAACTCAGAGATTGCTTTAGCTCTGCTCAGTGCCAGGTCTTCTGTCAAGTATTTATGAAATGACCATTTGCTTGCTTCTTCAGATATTTTTCCAATAGTTTGAGAAACCCATTCATCTACATAACAACTCAAAGAAGGCTATCAGGGACTTGAGACTAGGAAGAACAGAGTGTTTGATGGGGAACAGGATATTTACAGGGCCTCAAAGTATCTCTCTACACATTATTAAGTACCCAATGAAAAATCTGTATAGGAGAGAAATTGGACAACACACTAACCAAGTGGTCAAAATGAATGTTTCTAATGAGCGGCAAACAGATATCGTAAGCCTCTGATCGTGATACCCTGAGAAGGACACACAGCCCTCATGCAGGATTCCTGCAAAAAATACACTACTATCTCAAATGAATCACATGGAGACATCAGACACATCCAAATTGAGGGATGTTCTATAAATTAAATGGCCTTTATTCTTAAAGAACTGTTAACATCCTGACAGGGAAAGGCTAGAAGAATGTTCCAGATGAAAGAGAACTAAGGGGACATGATAAATAAATGCCATACACTATCCTGGGCAGAGCCTGTGCCAGGAAAACATGCTGCTGTCAAAGACACTGCTGAGACAGCTGGAAAAACTGGAATACGGATTGTGATTTACATAATATTAAATTTCCTACATTTGATAACTGTACTCTGGTTAGTAAGAAAATAGCCATGATTTTAGGAACCACAAAGACTGCAAGGGAAGGGAGTATGAGGTATCCAATCTACTCTCAAATGGTTTGGAAAATAACATGACTGTGGATAACATATAGAGAAGCGAGAGGAGATAGAAATGATAATGCATATATGACAAATGCTCAATACGGGTGGTCTGCGGAAAGGGTTCTTTGTAGTCTTGCAACTTTTCTGTGTGTTTGATTTCAGAACAAAAAAAGGTATCTGTGTCCATTTATGCAGGTGAAATCTTAGAACAGGCTATAACCACTTTCTCTACTGCCAGTTTTTTATTATAAAATCCATGTTCCTCATTCAGCAAGGACAGCCACCTCATTGTTCTGAGCGGACCTTCACTTGCCCTCTTCAGCACGCCCGTGCAGGGCTGTTGGAGCATACATGATGTGTCACATAAATGTGCATTTCTCTAGCTCTAAGGCTTATTAAACGTCTCTAATTAGCCACAGCTTTGTTCTGGAGGTCAGGAAGTAACAAGTCTAAACATCTCAAAGCCTTACGATGTTTACACTTAAGGCTTTCATAAGGCCTTGTGCATGGTACCAGCCGCTCCTGGGAGATTTAAACCTCTTAGATTCCGAAGTGCTCCATCTCCTTGTCTCCTCTGGTCTATTTTCTTTCTTCTCTTCCCCTTCTTATACATATTCAAGTCCTTTCTTTATATATAAACACCTTCGTACAAAGCAAGCAGAAACTGAAGCTGAATCCTTAAGACCACTGGGGGGAATTCCTTTGAAGGACACAAATTGTATTTTCTTTTTGCTTCTTTTGCCCAAACATATACACAGGCTGATTTCTGACCAACACAGCATGTATTTTCATGAACTAGGATGTCCTGCTCTTTAATCTGTTTGTGAGAACAAACAAATAATAACGATACCCCAAATGCTCCAAGCTGCTGTCTTCCCATGGACCAGGAAATCCAATCTTCTCCACGGGCTCTCTGCCCCATCCTGACAACCTGTAACCTGTGGGCACCCACATAACCCATATATTCTGTAGGTCCACTGACTTGGGATCTAGGTCGTATGGGTTCACTGATTAACAGTCCCAGCTGTCAGGTAGCAATATAGCCTTTTCCACTGTCTCTATAGGAATCTTTGGCGGAAGTAGGGGTTGTAAGTTGATTAAACAAGTATGAGCCTCACATGCTTTACAGGACTCAAGTACATTCTGAAAAGGGAGCCAAACCCCAACCCCTCATCCTTAACCCACATGGTTTATGAAAGGCCAATCCTCCCACTTGACCTGGCAAATCAGAGGGCAGCAACCTCCTGGGCATAGTAAGCTCGTTAGGAATGGGCATGAGGGATCCCTGGGTGGCGCAGTGGTTTGGCGCCTGCCTTTGGCCCAGGGCGCGATCCTGGAGACCCGGGATCGAGTCCCACATCAGGCTCCCGTGCATGGAGCCTGCTTCTCCCTCTGCCTGTGTCTCTGCCTCTCTCTCTCTCTCTCTGTGTGACTATCATAAGTAAATAAAAATTTATAGATATAAAAAAAGACTAAAAAAGGAATGGGCATGAAAAAGCACTCCCAGAGCTTTTTCAGAGATGAGACATTCTATTTGTACTAATATTTCCAGCTGTATGAAACATGTAAGCCTAGAGAATCAGTGGCAGTCCTTGCCACCTAATGGGGACGGTGCCTAAGAAGCCATATCTTGATGACATCACTTGATGACATCACCCCTGGATCTTGCTGTGCATGAAGGAAGCCTACTCCTGGACCTCCTAGTTTTGCGCATTAATAAATCTACCCCCCTCGCTTTTTATTGCTTAAACCAGACCAAGTTGGATTTCTGTCAACTACCATGTGAAAAGTCCTGACTAAAAATAGTCACTAAAGTCAAATTGATTTAATAAGTACTAAGAAAAAACCCTCTATGACTGTTCTCTAACATGGAAAAAAAAAAGCTGCCATTTATCTAGAATAAATTCCTTGTTAAAGCACTTTGGATAAGTGAACAATGCCTCCAGACTTTTTCAGTTGGAAAATCATAGCAGAAACACCTCATGATTTCTTTCAGTGTCTAGAGGAGAGAACAGTTCTAAACTAATCAAACAGATTATTAATTATGACTGGTTTAAAAAGGACAATTCAGGGCAGCCCAGGTGGTTCAGTGGTTTAGCACCACCTTTGGCCCAGGGCATGATCCTGGAGATCCGGGATCGAGTCCCATGTTGGGCTTCCTGCATGGAGCCTGCTTCTCCCTCTGCCTATGTCTTTGCCTCTCTCTCTCTGTCTCTCATGAATAAATAAATAAAATCTTAAAAAAAAAGTAAAAGGGACAATTCATTGTAGACCTGAGAATAGGAAGGAATTAGCCACATGAAGGAAAACATGTCATAAACAGAGGGAACAACATCTGTAAAGTCCCTAAGAGATGATGGTGTTTGGGGCTTTAAAAACTAGGAAAAAACAAGTGGCCCATGTGACAAGAATGGGAAGACACAGGTGGGGAAAAGAGGCCTCAGAGCTGGGCAAGCCTCATATTATGCAGACTTGGTTGGCCTTGCTAAGGATTTGGGACATTAAGAGCAGTGAGAAGCTTCTGAAACACTACCCATAGGGAAGAAATCACATTTTCGTTTAGAAAGTTGGCTTAGGGAGGGAGAGAAGTCTTCAAATGTAGGGAGTTGAGCTGGTGCACCACCACCACTGGAGGCCAAGTGAAATATCATGGCAGCTTGGGTTTGACGGGAACGGAGATGAACAGATCTGGACAGATTTGACCAATTTAGAAGGTAGAGTCAACAGGATTTGGATGTGACTGGATTTGGGCATGAGTGATCTTTCCTTGCCTGTATCCTGCATGAGCACCTGGGCAGATGATGATGATTTACAGAAACTGAGAAAAACAACAGAAGATCAAGTCTGGAGGATAAGATGATGCATCAGTTTTACTGATGTATCCAAATGGAGCCATTGAGCAAATCACTGGTTACATGGTTTTGGAGATCAACAGAGAAGTCTGGGTTGGATTTATATATTTGTGGGTGGTCAGCACATATATGGTGACAGGAGTGGATTCAGACCACGTAAAGAGATCGTATAACATGAGAACAGAGTTAGGATTGACTGGGCCGAGGCTGATTAGGTGCAGTAGAAGAAGAGTTAGCAGAGGAGGTTAGAAGTTGGGAGTGGGATAGAAGATTTGGAGTGTGTGCTATCTGGAAAGCCAATAGAGGAGACTGTTTCAGGGAGGAGTGGACAATCGTGTTGATGGTGCTAAAAGGTCAGATACGAAGACAGGTTTATAATAGTTGCATTTAGCAACATAGAGGCCACTGGTGGGCTTAGCAAGAGCATCCTCCATGGGGTATTAGAAGAAGCAGCTTGATTGAAATGGGTGGAAGAGTGAATGAGGGTAGGAAAGTGGAGGCAGCACATGTAGTCAACCCTTTAGAATAGTTTGGTTGGGGATGCATGGGTGGCTCAGCAGTTGAATGTCTGCCTTTGGCTCAGGGCATGATCCCGGGGTCTGGAATCGAGTCCCACCTTGGGCTCCTGGCAGGAAGCCTGCTTCTCCCTCTACCTATGTCTCTGCCTTTCTCTGTGTGTCTCTCATGAATAAATAAATAAAATCTTAAAAAAAAAAAGAATAGTTTGGTTGTCCTGTGGGGCAGTAGCTAGAGGGAGATGGGGAGTCATAGGATGGTTTTAAAACTTGTTTGTTTGAAGAAGGAAGCAATGTTGAGGAGAAGGACCCAGTAGAGCAGAAAAGAAAGTAGAAGAGAATGGTATAATAAAGCATGTGTCTAGTCTTTGTCCTGGGTTCCTGGCACAGAACTTTTAATACCCTTGGTATTTCCAAAGTGATTGGAATGTCTTCGCTATTCAGTGAACCCCTAGGATCACATCTGAGTTTATGCTAACAAGATGGCTTGGGAGGTGGGCTTGTTATCAGAAACATCAACCAAGTGATTAGAGGGTTGGGGCTCTGTGCTAACCCAGCCTCTGGGGAGGACAATGAAATCCATCACATGGTCAATGAGAGGACAAGCTCTGCAGCCAGGACCCTCCTAGACCTTGCCTGGTGTGTCTCTTTATTTGGCTGGTCCTGATATGTATCCTTTATTTAAAAAACTGTAATAATAAGGATAGTACTCTCCTGAGTTCTGTGAGTCCTTCTAGAGAACTGTGGAAGCTGAAGGGGTAGTGGGAACCTCCAAAATTGTAGCCACTAGATCAGAAGTGTGGCAGAAGTGCGAAGAAAGGCAGCCTTGTTAGGGTTGGTGCCCTTGACCTGTATGGTCTGAGCTAACTCCAGTGGTAGGCATCAGAGTCAATACTGCAGTAAATCAACTGGTATCTGAATTGGGGACCAGAGGCTACATGGAAGGACTGGCCTTTATTAGGAGGTAACATAATGGATGCAGTCTAGGACAGGTGCACATACAGGGAAGGTGTTGGGTTTGGTGGTGGGAAGTCAAAGGAGTTCCCATTTGATGGTTTTATTTTCTCTCCTGAAAGTAAAGGATTTGGCCATTAGATATCTGAGGAGAGTAAAGAACATATGAAACAATTAGAGAAACTAGGAGATTACATTGACAGCAACAGGTTTTCTCAAGACTACTGACATTTGGGACTGGAAATTTTTTTGGTGTATGGGGCCCTGTCCTATACATTTTAGGAAAGATGGCATCCCTAGCCTCCATCCGTTAGATGTCACAAGCATTTCCCTCAAGGTGTGACAACCAAAATTGTTCCCAGACATTGCCAAGTCTTCCCTGGGGGTCAAAGTCACCCTTGGCTCCGAGAACTGCTAGTCTAGAAAACTGTAGTAAGAACAATAGGTAGTATTAAGGGCCCAATTGAAAGTGATGTCCAAAGCTCTGTGGTAGAATCACTTGCTTGGTCCTTTTGGTGACCAGCCCCCATCCTAAAGCCACAAAGGGATTCACCATGAGGCGTCTCATTAGCATAACAAAGACACCATAACTCAGCTCACCTTGGGCTATTGAGGCTGTGTCAGGAGCTGATGTCAAAGACCAAATATATTTCTTACTGAATCACAGAGACAGTTTGTGATCTGAGTGACCTGAATGAATACAGCTGATGCCAAAGATGATCCCCTGAGCACCTGACTGGATATGGCTCTTCCTGGCTGCTGACCATAAAACCCAAACTTCCTGACTGATACCTCACTGAGCCAGATCCAGGCTAAGAAACCTGTCTGGGTGACAGGATGATTGTTGGTACAATACACTAGTTGCTCCATTCTGGGAAATGGCTGATATGCCAATCAGGGTATCCCAATTGTTCTAAAACAGTTCAGCTGATGTGTCAGCTCAATAAGAGGTATGGTTATGCTTGTGAAAAATAACTAGAGCCACTAGTTGGTAAGAAATAGAGCTATTTGCTAAAGCAAGTGATCCCAATTTCAAGAAAAATGCTCAGAAGAAAAATTCTTTGGCTGTCTGGAAAGGAAAGGCATCATAGCATTCCCTTGAATCAAAAGACTAAGGAGAACCTTATGGGCTCACCCTCAGTAAGAGCTGAGGCCATAGGATGATCTGCCTTAGAAATAGCCCAAGAGCCTTTACTGGAAAGGAGGCTGGTACTCCGGGGAGAGATGCCGGAGATGGCCTCAGGATCCCTCATCCCAAAGAGTGACCCCATCTTGGGAAGGAGAAACTTGCCAGCCAAGAACTCCAAGTGGCGTTTCCCTCCCAAGCTGAAGACTGAGAGGATTAAGAAACCCAACTCCCAACCAACCTCAGCAACCCTTTATTTAGTAAATTTAGTAAATTTAGTAAATTTATTTACTCAATAAATATTAAATATATGCCAGGCTTGTAAACTCTGGGAACACAGTGTGCAACATGGTGAAATGGTCCTTTGTCCTTTCAAGACTTAGAGTGCAGTGGAGAAAACAGGCACCAAACACAGTAATGGACACATAAAATTATTACAAATCATGGTAAGTGCTCTGCAAAAAATAGTTTTATTCAAGACAAACACTTTCAGAAACTCCCTGTACACATGGCAGGCAGACCGGACTCATCTAGTAAAAATATCTTTAAATGTTGGGTCAAATCTACTGTTACTGCACCTTCTCCATTTTCAAGCTGCTTTTACCTTTGAGGAGCAAAGAATATATATACTGGCCTTTCTAAAAAAAAATATTTATTTATTCATGAGAGACGCAGAGAGAGAGAGAGAGGCAGAGACATAGGCAGAGGGAGAAGCAGGTTGCCCACAAGAAGCCTGATGCGGGACTTGATCCAGGATCCCAGGATCATGCCCTGAGCCGAAGGCATATGCTCAACTGCTGAGCCAGACAGACATCCCAATACTGGCCTTTGATATGACCATTCTTTAACACTGAAGGGTGACCAAGACTAGTCATAATAGTTCCAGTTCTTTCAACTGTTGTTTACCATGAAGACAACATATTTGAAATCCAGCTGAGCCACAGAGAAGACGCTAGACACTTGATTATCTGAGCTTCAGAATTTCCTCAACTGTGGAGTGCAGATAGTAATCTATACTTTGCAGGGTTGGTGTAAGAATCAGAAACAGTGTATGTAAAGCAATGCTTTGTACCCACTTCATCTCTCTGTGTCTGGCCTCCTTACAAATACAAACAAGAAGCTGTTATGTTACCGTAGAATGTAATGTACAGGATCAGCTTCAAGGCTCTGGTTATGGGATCACTGAGGCAAAACGCCAGGGAATGATCTTGTCATTTATGTGGGCTGTCTGTTGGTGCTCATGGAGCTTGGGACAGATACCACCTTTATACTCTGATGTGACACAGTACTCTTTCAGCTCACCCTCCACTGTGATCACCATCTGATCCACAAGCATATCATGAGAAAAGCAGTCGAAGCTTTACTAAGAATCACTTATAAAGAAACAGGTACAGATGTGTGTGGGAGATCTTGAGCCTGACCATCAGAAGGGAAACAAACATACACAGTGCCAACAAGTTCTGTTTTTATAAGGTGCATTAGGTAAGTTTGAACATGAGCTCTGAACAGGTAAGCTTTGAACAGGTGTCAGAATTTCTTTTTAGCACAGTACCTGTCGACGGCGCAGCTGACGTGGCTGGTGGAGCTGTGCTGACTGTGCTCTGGTTTGTCCACCGAGAGGCGAGCCCGGCCCTTGCCATCGCCCGTTGATAGTTATCATAGAGAGTCTTTCCATACTGGGGAAAGAACACAAAAGAAGAAAGGAATCCGTTTATCCCAAATCCGGCACTCAATTGCAATATACATATCGAGTAAAAAGCACCTTATAGCTACTCTTTTTACTTCTTTCTTGAGATTTTTTTTAGTATGTTTCAATTAAAAAAATTCATAGATTGTTTTCATGTGTTAAGTGATTTTCCAGATTAGCAGAGTCAGTTAATACTTTTACCTAGATGTTAGAGGAGAGCTTTTGCCTCTCAGTTCTGATTACATAGGTCTTCATGTAAATCTACTACAGGTTACGTGTTGTACTTTTTAATTACATACTATATGTGCAAAGCTCCCCCTGAGTAAATATAAAGACCTTCGAAGTCTCACAGGAGAATAAACCCTTGATTCTCAGGTCATTGGAAAGGTCTGTGTTTCCATCACTCTCTCCTATTAAAAAAGCCCCAAGGGCCAGAAAATAAAATGGCATCAGGAATGCTGACCCATCCTTAATGGATGGTCATTTTGAAGTAGTACAGAGACTGCACTCAGGTTGGGGTGCGGGTGTGCAATCCAAGACAGGCTGTGTCCAAATGGTCTCTTACCTTGGCAATCCTTATTCCCATGACCCACTGGTTTAGGGTCCTTGCATCATCACAGCAGAGATATTTGATATACTGGGACTCCTTCTGAATTTGGGGATGCTAGAAAAAAGTAATTTCAAAGACCATTTATAAACTCCTTCTTATTTATTAGCATCTTTCAAAAAATTAAAAAAAAACAACGTATGTGATTCCTGAGATAGTGGAAAACTGCTGGTAGTAATTTTAGGATTAGGAATAGGAGTACTTTTATCTTACTATTTTAAAAAGATTTTATTTATTTATTTTAGAGAGGGAGAGCACGCAAGTGGGGTGAGGGCAGAGGGAGAGAATCTAATCTCAAGCAGACTCCCCGCTCCCCACTGAGCGTGGAATCCAACACTGGGTTCAGCCTCATGAGGAACCAGGGTACATTTAAATGGACTCATTATCATTTTTAGTAAGTTTTATTATATAGAAAAGTTACAACTATAACCATTGTGGGTGAAGTTGTGTGCATAAGACCACCTCTTCTGCCTCCAACCCTCAGAGAAGCTTGTTAATCCTGCTGGAATGCGGAGAAACCGGTGGTGGTGCTGAGCATGAAATGGAATGCCAAGAGAGTGGGAAGCCATTTTCAGGGGCAGGAAAGGAGTGGAGCTGCTGGCTCCTCTCTTAAAGAGTATCGCACAGATCTCTCTCCTTCGCTTTTGCTTTTGGCTTCGTTACGGACCGTCAAGGAAATGGCTATTTTCAAAATTGATCTAGGTCAAGGGCATTGTGCCTCTGAACATCAGTTTGAGTCTGAGAAACAGCATCTCAGCTAGTCACCCTGCTGTTTCTCACAACTTGGTGGCATTGCTGTCATTGCCCAAAAAGGAGAACAAGACCTGTTACAGACTCAAGAGCTTGATGAGAGGTTAGTAAATTTCGGTTTTACAAATGAGAAAACAAGGCCGAGAGAAGTTATTATATATTTTATGCTATGGTCCACTAGAACTTTGGGGGGGTCTCTTGTCCTGCTACCTAGAATTTCTGTATTTTTATGAAGCTCTTAAGGCCAAAATTCCAAACTTTAAGGATACCACAGAAAATTAAGAAATTGTAAAGAATTCTTCCCTGTGGCCTTTTGACCAGTTGAGGAAAGTTCACCTTCATACTTCTGTCTGTAAATGGACCATTCTCTTTGTTTAGGTTCCTCCGCTCTGAGAATCTGCTTCTGCATCACTTGCAGGATGGTCTTAGGTTTTCCTGAGGGTGATAGCCCTGGGCTCCCCAGAGTGGCCTGTAGTTTTCCATTCTGGCCAGCAGATGGTGGCAGACACTTCTGAATGGCCGCTGCACATTTCCCTGTTTTTGGGGTTCAGTGTTTCCTCATTCATTCTGAATGTGCGATTTTAGCTTTCTAACTGTCATGCAAACGATCATCATCTGTGGAGGCCTTTAAAATCAAAACTCTCTATCAACTCAGATAATGTGGCCCCACGGCAAAAATAGATTTGTAACATTAATGAACTAGAAGGTCATGCTGATGACAAGTGACTTATTTCCTGGATGGAATGTGACGTTCCAGAGATGCCTGCAGCACGCCCTCCCGTAATAAAATCCACAAAGCCAAACCAAAGTTCTTGTCTTTCAGCACCAGAAACCCAGCTCCCTAACTTACAACAGCATTCTTGTTGACAGTCATGCAAGGGGGTGAACGGGTCTCTTCAGCAAGAGCAATTAATGTTTGTAATTTTTCTTAGAAAGCAACTCTTATTTTTTTTTTTCCTGAGAAATTTTAAAAGTTAACACTGTTAACTTGGTTAACTTGGCTTGGTATATTAAAATATTTTTAAAAAAGATTTTATTTATTTATTCATGAGAGACATAGAGAGAGAGAGAGAGAGAGAGACAGGCACACAGGCACAGGCAGAGGGAGAAGCAGGCTCCATGCAGGGAGCCCGACGTGGGACTCGATCCTGGGTCTTCAGGACCACACCATGGGCCGAAGGCGGCACTGAACCGCTGAGCCACCCAGGCTGCCCCTATTCAAATATTTTTCATTTGTTTTTTGGTTTTCACACCACATGAGAGCCAGGTTCCTAATAATAGACTATATATCATATTGTGCTTGCAATGAGGTGCACACATCAGCTCTCTGTGTAGAGGTATCCACTTATACAGCACAATTAATAAATTCTTAAGTATGTTATTTATCCAAATAGAGTAAAATGTGGATATTCCATTAAATAAAATGGGTTTTGAGGATAAAACATAGGCAAGAACTCTTGAGACTTGAATTCTAACAGTGGCTCCTCCTATGATGGTGAGGTAGATGTACAGACCTTGGTTCATTCTCTCCCACATTCTCACTGACTTCCTTACACTACACACACACACCACAAATGTATACAGGAGAGTTAACATCAGATGACCTCAAAAGTTGCTTGCAATCCTCAGATGTTATGGTTCTAAAGTGACCTATCTAGTGGGCACGAGGCTCCTTTCTGACTCCCAGGATGTCATATAGCAAAGTTAGCGTGTTTGTTTTCCAGTCATGGCTTAGGACTTTGCCAGGGAGTTTGCTCCCTAACTGAGCCTTTTACTGAAAAATCATTTGCAAAGGGGTTTAAGAAAAAAAAACAAAAAACAAAACAAAACACTGGTTCAGTACCACTGGCCAGACTCTTGTGCAATAGATTTAATTTAATTGTGCTGTAAATACTACAAGAGAAGCTCTTGTAGTATGTACAACACAGTACACAAGTGTCAGGGCAATTATAGAACATTACTGTTAAAAAGGATCTTAACAGATCTCTAAACTGAGGTAACCGATGTGTTACAAATGAGAAGACTGTGCTAGAGAGGTTAAGCCATTTGTCTAAGGCCAAAGGAGTGTCTGAACTAAGAAATATATTAAGTACTAAGAAATATAGCTCTCATTAATAAAGATGAGTAAGGCACTCACACCATAATTAGGACATGGTGGCTGGGGAATGTTGCTGGAGGAGACATACGTAAACAAATTTATGATTACCCTATGACATGGTGAATTTCATAGTAAAAACTTGAAACAGAGAATGAGAAGGCTCTTTGGAAGAAGTGTATGCTAATACTCTGTCACATCTGAGGAACATCTAGAAATTCTCTGTGTGACTAAGACCTGGGAGCCATGGAAAGAAGAGGCAGCAAATGAGCGGAAGCCAGAGTCAAGAGCCTTGTGTCAAACTAGCATGTGGACACTGTCCTGTAGGCATCAGACATTTTAGGAGAGCACAGTGATACAAACGGCAATGGCAGTTACGTGGAAGATGGGCCTGGAATGGGGAGGAAGGACCAACAGAGAGGGCTGGATTAGAGACATCTCTGATGGAAAATCAGAGCTTGATGATGGATTGGACAAGAAAGGGAAGAGAAGGGACTTCTAGGATGATTTTTCTATTTCTAACTTGGAAAAGTAGGTGGTTATTATGGGTTTAACTGTTTCCCCTTTATGTTGCAGTCCTAACTGCTGATACCTATGAATGTGACCTTATTTGTAAATAGGATCTTTGTAGATATAATCTAGATGAGATGAGGTCATGCTTGATTAGGGTGGGCCTTAATCCAAAATAACTGGTGTCCTTGTGGGAAGAGAACAAACAAGCATGCAGAGAGTGGAGGGCCATGTGAATACAGAGGCAGGGATTGGCGTTATAAAGCTGTAAGCCAAGGAGTGCCAAGGATTGCTGGAAAATGGCAGAAGCCAGGAGAGAGGCATGGAACAGATTTTCCCTCAGAGCCCTCCAAAAGGAGCCAACCCTACTGACACCGTGATTTTAAACTTCTGGATTCCTGGAATTGTGAGAGCATAAATTTCTGTTGTTTTAAGTCAGCCAGTTAGTGGAACTTTCTTATGGTAGCCCCCCAAAAGTAATACAGTGGGTGGTGGTACCATCATCTTGATAGGGACTGCAGAAAGGAGTAGTTCATGAGGGTGGAGAAAGTGCTGAAATTACTACCTGACAGGTTATGACTGAAGTGTCTTTGGACACGTGCTTGTCTCAGGTGTAAGATGGAAGAAAGTGAAACAATTCGCTATAGACTGGGAATTCTTAGTGTACAGACAAAAGCTGGAGCTGTGGCTGTGAAGATGATTTCTCAGAAAGAGCAGAAGTCTGGTGAGAACAGAATATAGAACCCCAGAGAACATTCTAGGGTGTGTGGGAAGAGGAAGAACTCACAGAAATGGAGGAGCGGGTGGATAGAGGGGTCTGGGCTGAGGGTGAGGCAGTTATCACCAATGCAAATGATGCCAGGAAGATCAGACACCCGAGGATTGACTGAAACTCCTGACTGTTCACCAGAAACTTTAACAATAGTTTCAGCACAGGAGGGAGGAGAAGCCTGCTAGAGTGCAAGTTCCACAAAGACAAGTTCTTTGTTTTGTTCACCATGTATCCTACGGTACTGGATAGCAGTAGGCTGGAGAGAAATATTTTGGAACGAATGAGTTTTATTTGCAGAATAACAGTTGAAGACAAGGAGGACATATTGCTTTCTTAGGAAGTCTGGGTGAAAGGGAACGCAGAAGCCCAAGGCATGGGGCAGATCAAACTGAGGGAAGTGATTATAGAACCTCCCCTATCCACCCAGGGAATACCTGAATGTGTTCTAGCCCAAGAGAAGAATTCTCTGGAGAGACATGAAGATGCTGAAGCAAAAGGGAGTCCTTGATGGTGTGGTCCTAGGGAAGGGCTAATGTTGGAGGCACTGAGCTTGGAAGAGGGAGCCTTTTCTTCTGAAACACAAAGTTGGAAGGATGATGATTGTATCAAGTTAAGTTCAGAGGTAAAGAGGAAGTAGACCAGGGCAACTCAAGCCTTTCCTTCCCTGTCTTCTCCAAGTAGAAGGCAAGGTGTGCTGAGAGGTTCGCAGGTGAGATACTCTGAGAAAGTATAGATGATGTCAGGGGATGAAGTCGAAGACTGAGTTGTATGGAAAGCAGGGGAAAAGCTGCTAAAATCTGTGAGTGCGGAGGCTGACCCAGTCAGCAAAAAGCAGACTCAAGAGCCAAAAGTGAGTGACTTAGCTCAACTGTGTGAGCCCCACATTATGACATGGCTCTTAAGTAGGCTAGGGAAAGGAAATACAGTAGCAAGAGAATGTTGACCCTAAATCCTAGCTCCAAGAAATTCAAGATAGGAGTGAGAAGAGTTTGTTCTCAAGAGAACACATTTCATTTTTAACCATAAGCGTGAGGTGACCTCACCTAAGTTCATGAACCTCTGTGAGTTTCTGCTTCCACATTTATAATGTAGAGATGATAATACCTCCCTTAAAGGGCTGTTGAAAGGTTAAGTGAAATAATGTATGAGAAGAACCCAACACAGAGCCCATAACATGAGAGGGCATGTGCCTATTAATAACAGAACCAAAAACAAACAAACAAACAAACAAAAAAACAGAACCAGGTTTTGAAGAGCACAATGGGGCAGGGGGCTTGACATGCATTTTTGTTCTTTGATTCAACAGATGTGAGTTAAGCATTTAATACCTATTCAGGCTCTGGAACATAATAGTAAACACAAGAGAAAAAGTCCCTGCTCTCAAGGTGTTTTTATTCCACTAGGGTAGAAATCCAATAAAAACAGAAAACACTAAGTAATATAATTTCAGATTGTGAAAACTTCTGTGAAGAAAATGTAGCAGAGTTAAGGGGTGGAGAGAAGATGGGTAGGGAGCTGAATTCCAATGCTCTTTCCAAGATATTCCACCACTTCTGAATAGACCTTGATAAACCCTCATTTCTCCTGGAAGATATTTACTTCCACTGCCCCATCATCTCATTTAGCCTCAGAATGGAGCGAGCAAGAATTCACAAAGGAGGGACTTCATCACAGGCTCGGGATGGGAGTGTGCATCAAAGAAAGAGTGCAAGGGAAGGAATGATTCTTGAGTACTAAATCCTTCCTTCGGATTCTAATCTCTTTCCCATGAGTATGCACAACCTCTCAAGGACAGGTGAAGAGCTAATTCCTGAGCGTGACCTCAGACACTGAATCAGAAACTCTGGAGCCCCAGAAATCTGTGTTTTAGCATCTCTCGGTGATTCTCATGCACAGAAAAATTTGAGAACCACTGGTCAATAGAAATAATTACTTAATGATAAAGTGTTGTAGTAATGACCCAATTAATGAGTGCTATGTTTCTAGACATGGAACTCAGGGTGTTTTGAACATACATTATTTAATCCACATAAGAAGGGTTGGGTGTAATCATCCTCACTTTGTAGAAGCGGGCAATGGGGCGTAGAGTGTTGATAATGTGCCAGGGGACAGGCCAGGACTCAACTCTCCCATCTTCCTGACAGCACCCCCCAATGGACTGTCATAATCAGTAAGCTCACACTAAATAAGAAACTTCTGGACTGGATTTCTCAATCAGTACATGGCTATGGAATCACACAATCTCTTAACATGCTTCTCCATATCCTGAATCCCTTTTGTAATGTATATGCGTATTCTTTGAATTCTGTACATCTGTTTGCCCTGATGAAATATTTTAATATCAAGAGGTTTTCTTCCCCCCAATATGGACAGAAAGGGAAATAAGTGACCAAATGTTCATAAACAAATTAAGTTCTTCAAACTGTGAGAGACCCTTTTACTCAGCAAATTAATAACAATTCCCAGTATTCTGGGAAGGTACTGAGAACTCAGCATGCTTAAGAGCAGAATAAGCAGAGTGATTGCTCATAAAATTGGTTCGAGAACAAAACTGATCATGTCTTGAGAAAAAGGGAAATGTTCTATGAGGATTGCTCGTGACTCCTGTCCATTTCTATATCCATCAGGCCTGCTTTCTTCTCTGTCTTGGAGCCCTGTACCTCCGCCTCCACAACACACACACACACACTCTTCAGGGAGGCCCCCAACCCTCTCGTGAAGGCTTAGGCCTTGGATATGTGGGTTTTTGATACCCTAGTCCAATACCCCAGGCCTCAGCATGGCCATTCTTCGTGCAGCCCAGGGTAACCTGCATCCCAGGTCAGATCATTGATACCATGATTCCAGGATCTACTTCCAAACTTGTGAGTTGGCACAAGAAACCGAGCTCTTGTCCTGCTCACTGTGTCTAAACATCATCCTGGGACCTCTGGGTCTGGGCCTTGTCTTTCTCTCACCAGGTGCTCCAGCCTCTGGTACCCAGCCCTGCAATTGGGGCAGCCTCTACTTCCTCCTGACACCTGTCATTCAATTTTTCCACTGTAAAGTGCATTCCATTACCAGCTAAGCCCTGACTGTTGATGTTTAGAGGTAGGATGCATTCTAACACTGAGTGTAAAACTTGGTTATGCTCTGGGAAAGCAAAGATTCCTTGGCCCCATCCTTAAACGTTCTGAGTCAGTGGGTCCAGGATCTTGGAATGTGTATTTCTACCATGAGTTTAAGTAAGCCAGTTACTGAGTAGCATTTCAGAACCTCTTTCAAAGGCTTCTCCCAGCTTAACAGATGTGGGCATTGGAATGTACACAGGAAAATGAGGGCCTCCAGTATGGTAGTATCTCAGGGTCTCAGAATTCCAAACAAGGGCCATGGGGTCAGACAGGAACACAATGAATGCACAGTTCAGGCCAGCTGGCAGCAGGGGTGGGGCAGGGCAGAGATCCTGCATCCTAGCAAACAGTCTGAGAGAGTGGCCTCTCAGCCACTACCTGGTTTCTCTATCTCTCTCTTTTTTTTTAAAAAAAAGTAGGCTCCACACTGGGTGGAGATCAATCTCCAATGTGGGGCTTCAATTCATGACTTGAGCTGAAATTAAAAGTTGGACGCTTAACCGACTGAACCACCCAGGCTCCCCACCACCTAGTCTTAACCTTGTTCGGCCGCTTACTGGTTGAAGAGTCTCTGTGCTCAGGTGCCACATCTATATTTTAGGGAGAATTATGGCTCTTACCTCAAAATGTTGGTAAGATGATTAAATGTGTTAATGTATGTAAAGTGCTTAAGAGGTTGCATTATAGATGCTATGTGTTTGTTATTATTCTCACAACCCCATCTATACCAGGAACAGAAAAGGAAAGGCAGGAACCTGAAGCAGGCAGGACATTCTCATCTCTCTTCCTACTGACCCAAATGGGACCCCACCTCAGGGCCTTTGCACTTGCTGGTCCTGTTTCTGGAATGCTCTTCCTTGGGTAATTCTTCCTCCCTCACTTTACTCACATCTTTTGTTACATGTCATTCCTTCAGAGACCCTTTCCCTGACCAACCCACTTAAAGAAGCCCTGGTCCTTGCACACAGGGTCCCCTACCCGGCTTCATATTTATCCGGAGCCTTAGCATTGCCTGATAATCACATTTTTTTGTTTATTGCCATTTTCCTCACTCTTAATATAAACTCTATGAGAACACGGATTATTGTACGTTTGGGTCACCTCTGTATCCTGAGCCCCTGGGACAGTACCTAGTACCTAGCAGGTAGCTGGCATTCAATTGATATTGAGTATATGATGAATGAATAAATGAATGAATGAATGCCCAGACTGCCTGTGCTCAGAGTTTTGGGAATGTTGGGTCTAGGGAACACCCAACTCCTGCAGTAATGTGAGTGACAATACCACACTAATGTCGAAACCTCTGAAATGACAGAGTGGGTACATGGTCATCTCTAATGATGTGGTCCTTGACAAAGGTTATATTTGCCACACACGTAGATGTTAGGTGTTGTCCTCCACTTATGAAGGTGATATAAACCTATAGTATAGACTTTGAACCACTTTGGAAGGAGAGGTGACAGCTTTGCCAAGAAGTACATGAGCACACACGTGTAGTCTGGCAAGGATACATTTCTACAACCGCGGTGATGGGTTCTTCCTCGGGGGGAATGGGTGACTGAGCTACCGAACAATCTCACCAGGAACCTGATTTTATTTATTTATTTATTTAAAAAAAATTTTTTAATTTTTATTTATTTATGATAGTCACAGAGAGAGAGAGAGAGAGAGAGAGAGAGAGAGAGGCAGAGACACAGGCAGAGGGAGAAGCAGGCTCCATGCACCGGGAGCCCGATGTGGGATTCGATCCCAGGTCTCCAGGATCGCACCCTGGGCCAAAGGCAGGCGCCAAACCGCTGCGCCACCCAGGGATCCCCAGGAACCTGATTTTACTAACACCTACCTGCTCCACAGACTTCCATCTCAGATGGAGAATGAGGAACCTGACTCTAAAGAGAAGTTCTGCACATAGCCTTGGGCCAT
This sequence comes from Canis lupus baileyi, assembly GCF_048164855.1. NCBI lineage: Eukaryota > Metazoa > Chordata > Mammalia > Carnivora > Canidae > Canis > Canis lupus. The sequence continues at coordinate 5,483,943 of NC_132842.1, forward strand.
ACCTATGGATTTAGATAATCGGCACTCTCTGGCATGAAATGTGATTGAGGGACTGAGAAGGAAAAGGAATTTACGGTGTTTGAACCAAAGTATGGTCGGAATAGCTACATAAACTCCCTGAATCCATTTCTAGGAGTCAGTTGTTAATTTGGCAGAAGACAGTTACTTCTACCCAACCTTCCAAAATGTGGTGCAAATGTAAACCTGACCAAACACTTGATAATTGCCTTTTGATAATATACTCCTTAAAAAACTTCAAGATCTAGTAAGGCTATTTTTAGACAAAGGGTTTTTCCCCCCTATTTTTTGTATTTTCTGTATTTTTCTAGGAAATCTTGTCAAGTTCCTAATTTTTAAAAACTTCTTAGCAGAATAACGGTCCAATAAAGAACTGAGAAACTGTATCAGATTTGTTCAAGTTGGAGAGCTTTCATTTTTTATAAGTGATGAAGAAGACTGGATAGATCCATGATAAAGTTTTAAATTCAGAAACAGGAACTGAGGGTAGAAATGCTTCCACCTTTCCTATTTTGGTTTAAAATGAAAAAAATTATTATGATACACACTTGTGGTTAATGATATTAAATTTTAACATTTTTTTCCTTAAAAGGAAATATTAACTCGAATTGCTCACCAGTCTAAATCAAGAACTTCTTACGACATACCTTTAAAACAAAGCAGTAGTCAGTGGGTGCTTTGTATTTCATTTTACACTGAATCCCATAGTAAATGTTGACATTTTCAAACTGTATAAAACATGCCAGATCTCGAGATGTCTGTAAAAGAAGGAAAAAAATAAATTTCACTGCGTTGACAGCTTAATAATTTTTCAAGGTTGTCCTTGATGGCACAACTAAGGGTAACATATTAGCAGAACAATATTGAATTTTAGATTAACCCATTTAAGCATCTATCATGTTATACATTTTCTAAAAAGTCAGGCTGGCATTTTTAGAGGTAGAAGAGCACACCAAAGACAAAACAGTGTGCCACACACCCAGAGATGGAGTGGAATATTGTACTGCTGTTCTGGCACCTGCACGTGGACTCCTGGGGCCAGAGCTGACTGGCTGACCTTGAGACATCGTTACAGATGCAGTGGGGACAAGAGGACTGACCACCTAGTCAGAAATTTCACGTTGGCTTTTGCCATTCTGAGTCAGTGATGGATTTCCTAATTGAGCATTAGAAGAGAAAAAAGTCATCCTCAGGATGAACAATAAGAGGTAAATATGATGCTCAGGAAATCAGCACACACTTCATGCACTTCTCTCTGAGAAAAAAAGACTCCTTTCATGCTTTCCCATTAGGGCTGGCAGTGTTGCTATGGAGACAGAACCTCTCCTCCATGTCTCATGCTCCTTGTGAGGATTCCAACCTCTAATCTACATATTTGGTTACATTTCAATTACAAATTCGCCCTATTACTCTTTTTTTTTTTTTTTTGCCTTTACATTCTTTAATTCTTTAGCAGGTGAGTGAATAAAGGAGAGAGGGCAAACGCTACCTCTCAGTGCACAATGCCTCCTTTGTAGATGGTTGCACAGTTTTTTTCTTTGAAGATATTTTCTTCTGGATTTTCAAAGTCTTGGGTTTTTTTTTCAAATTGAAAAAATAGAACGTATAAACCATAATTTTATATATAAAAATTAATGATTTATATACTACATTGCTTATAAAATTATGCTTACACACACACACATATAATAAAATGAAAACTTCTTCCACACTCCTTTTTTCTAATTCTACTCTTTTCTCTGAAAGTACCATTGTTTTGAAGTATTCTTCCAAATGTTTTCGGGTGAACATTTATATACATATGTATGTGTAGACATACCCACATACATACATACCCACATACCATTTTAAAAATATGAATGAGATTTTACTATAAATAGTGTTCCAGAAACTTGTTATTTTCTTAACATAGTATCTTGGTCTCCCTATGTCAGACATATGGATGGATACAAGACAGTCATGTAATGGCTGCAGAGCACTCCACTCTGTGGGCGTAATGATTTATTTAACCATTCCTACCAAAGATGACTAGAGGTTATTGCAATATTTTGCTCTTGCAAAAATACTGTACATATGAGCAAATATTTCCGTGGGGGTAGATTGTGAAATGTGGAAGCTGCCATTTGAAAGGGCATTCCCCTTTATATTAATAGATCTTGTTAAATCAGCTGTACCAGCTTACATTCCAACATTTTGTGTTGACATTGCCCATTTTTCTTACTCCTGCTGAAAGCTGGATATTATCAACATTGTTCATTTTATCAATCTTGTAGGAAGAAATATTTCACTTTTTAATTTACATTTCCCTGATTACTGGTAAGAAAGGGCAACTTTTTAATTATTCACTGGCTACTGATATTTTTTTTAGTATTAAATTCTCAATAAGCATTGCAGTTTTTCTATGAGCATGTTTTTTTTTTCTTATTGACTTGTTGAAGTCTTTATATTTTTTTTTTGAAGTCTTTATATTTTATGAATATTTGTATTGGGTTATACATGCTGGAATGTACTCTCTAATGCCAGAGATAGTCTTTAACTTATTGTTTGGTATCTTTGGCCTTAAAGAGTTAAAAAAAACACTTCACGAAGTCAAATTTATCAATTTTCTCCATTATAATTTTGAGTTTTTAGCCTTGTTGAAGGTTTTTCAACCCCTGAATTATGAAAATATTAACCTATATTTTCTCAGAGAATTTTAAAAAATATAGATAAAAGGAGATTTCATACTTTTTGTAAATATATCTAATCAATCTAGGATTTAATTTGGCACATGGGAGGATACCTAGGTAGCTCAGTGGTTGAGTATCTGCCTTCAGCTCAGGTTGTGATACCAGGACTGAGTTCCACATTGGGCTCCCTGGAAGGAGCCAACTTCTCCCCTCTGTCTATGTCTCTGTATCTCTCATGAATAAATAAATAAAATCTTAAAAAAAATAATTTGAAACATGGTATGAGGTAGGAAACTACTTTTTCCAAATGGATAGACAATTATTTCAATGCTATTTATTAAATACCACCCCTCTGAGGAATTTTAGAATCAGTCTGTGAATTTCAAGTAAAAACTATCCTATTGAGATTTTTGGGGGGATTTAACATACAGAAAGTTTGGGAGAGAATTAATATTTTTTCATCCACCAGCATGATAAATTTTTATTTATTCAGTTCTAGTTCACTTCTTTTATTGCATTTTATATTTTATACCACATTGGTCTTGAACATTTCCTGTTTATTGTTAGGTATTTTGTATTTTTTGTTCCCTACTATGCATGAAATATTTGGCACTATGTTTTCATTTGCATATTGTTTGTATAAAAGAAAACAATTTATTTGGTCCTAATAGTCGTTCAGTTGAGTGTCTTATATTGTGTGGCAGATGATCACATCAAGTGTGAATAAAGCGAGTTTTGCCTCTTCTTTTTTTTTTTTAAATTAATTAATTTATTTATGATAGTCATCAGAGAGCAAGAGAGAGAGAGAGAGAGAGAGGCAGAGGGAGAAGCAGGCTCCATGCACCAGGAGCCCGATATGGGATTCAATCCCGAGTCTCCAGGATCACACCCTGGGCCAAAGGCAGGCGCTAAACCGCTGTGCCACCCAGGGATCCCTGCCTCTTCTTTTAAAAATTTCTACTTCTTGTTCTTTTTCTTGACTCCTGGCTTGTTCCTCTCTTCCAAGGTTAACTGTAGCAGTGAGTAAAGTACTCTTGTCCAAAGCTAGAACAGTTATAATTTTATCACTAAATGTGTTGGGATAGGTTTATCATCTCATTTACATGTAAATGTCAAAGACTTTGTGTGTGTGTGTGTGTGTGTTTTCCGAAACACTCTGTCAGTTTTCTGTGATTCACACTAAGTAGGAGCAGTAGGCTGACATAAACCACGCAGTACTGGTTATGCCTCTCCTGCATTCTGATCGGTAAAAGAGTCTTCTCACTAGAGGAACAGACCTGGATATTTCCCAGGACTTCACCTGCTTGGGAATGTGGGTCAAGCCTTATTAGAAACAGCCTGAGGGGATGCTCAGTGGTTGAGTGTCTGCCTTCGGCTTGGGTCATAATCCCGGGGTCCTGAGATTGAGTCCTGCATCGGGCTCTCCGCAGGGAGCCTGTATCTTCCTCTATGTCTCTGCCTCTCTGTCTCTCAAAAATAAATAAATGAAATCTTAAAAAATAAATAAATAAAAGGAAGCAGCCTGCAATTTGTACATATGCCATTTGGTGGTGCCCTGGATTCAGCAGTGAAGGCAAAATGCTTCAGCGTACCTCAAATAATATGATGATGAGAGAGGTATTCTAAAGCTTTTAAAGGTAAACAAGATGCAAATGCCCAAAGCCTCTAAAAAAAGCTCTTAGAAAAAAAAGCTAATGGTCAGAATGAGAGTTAAAATTCATTTCAAAGATGAATAATTTAAGGTATGCTTATAGATCAGAGGCAATAATCCTAAATCACCAAGTAGAAGTTTAATCTAAGATACTGTCCTAAAATAGGCAGGGTAATGCAAACAGCACACTTCAGAGAACAACTTAAATGTTCAGAGTATAAGGGCTACAATCTTAATATAGCTCTGTCAACACTTATACTTTTATGATTGCAGATAAAAGAAGTTTATTATAATTACCACAGAACAAGAGAGTAAATACAGGGGAAAAAAAAACCCTCAGAAAAAGATATATGAAGTAACAAATTATCTCTAGAAAAGTGCTTCTGCTATAATTTTTGAAATCTGACTTTAAAACAGATAAAATTCTTCACCTACAGGAGAAAGCTTTGGAAAAATTCAAAAGGACTTCTGCAATTCTGTCCGAATAGGGTATGTATTTGCACAAACATTGTAGTAACATGAATTTCAGAGCAAAAAAGTGCATTTAGATTGTGATCTGAAGATTTCCTTAGGTTAATTTTCATAAAATGATTTTTTGACAAAGCGTTTTATTTTTCTTTCTGACCTTAGTCTTTCCTTTGGGTACATAATAAATTCCAGAAGCCCGTAAAAGAAAATAGCGCCTTTTCCAGGTTTTCTTTCCATCTTCTTTCAAAGAAAGAGCTCCTTCAAGTTCTGGTACAATGATGGATGTCCCGCAGAAACTTTCCTGAAAATTGAAAATCCGATTATAGAGAGCACAAGAAAGAAAAAAAACCACATTTTTGTTCATATCTAAACAGACTGTGGCAAACTAGCCTTTAAGCTAAAAGTCATTTGTCTATAACTCTGAATGCATATACTTACATCACATACTACTTGTCAAAAGAGAGGAAGGATATTATGGTGGCTAAATCTCAGCTCTTGAGTTAGACTTCAAGGCTTCTTGACCACTTAGCTTTGCAACTGTGGGCAAATCCTAAATCTCAGCTCCTTTACTTGTAAAAATGGAGTCACAATAGCTTTAGCTTCATAAGAAAGGTTATGAGTATAATCTTGGTATACTATAAAAGTAAGCATTCCATAAAGGTTATTTCTGCTATTATAAATTGCTAAATAGAAACATTATTCCTTTTTCTATAAGTAAAAAAAATTACTATTTCACTACTAGTAAATAGAAAAAAATAGAATATATAGTCCTATGCATACATAAATATGTGTAAGTTAATTTATTCTTTGGATAGTTTTCTTACTGAAGAATAAAGAAGGCAATTATTAATACTATGGTATGAGAAAAGGTAGGGGACAAGGTAAAATTTCTAGGTGTAGATTTTCAAATCTCACAACATGCATACAATTATATAATTCTTAGTAAATTTCCTTTAAAAAGCAATGTAGCATAATTATACATCATTTTGGTCTCCCAGTTCAAATACTCATTTATTTTGGGCTTCTTTTTTTATAACTCTCAACCTCCTTTCATTCCATCTCATAAATGTAGAATAACTTTTAATTTTGTACCCTGCAAGCAAATGTATATATATAGTGGATATGGGATACATTTTTGTTCACATTTCCCTCCAATTTAGCTAGCACTAGCTGCCTTGTATATAATCCCTTCAATCAGATTTTTGGTCCAAATTAGAAAGCAGGCTAATGCCAATTTTTCATAGCATAACATGCTTTGTATTTTTCTTTCACATCCAGCTTTTAATACCCTGCTGAAGTCCTATATCAAGAACTATTCAGGCAATTGTATAAATCAAGGAACAGGCAGTGTAGACAGCTGATATATAAGCACTGATTATAAACAAATGGCTGTATTAGGAAACTTCACCCTCCCTTTCCATGTCTGTCAGTCCCTATCACTACTAAGTTCGCTCAGAACCTGAATCTCCTTGCTGCTGGGGACACCTGGTACTTTCTCTTCCTCAACTGAACTTGGAGTCTGGTAAATGCAGAGAATGTCCCCATTCCCACTGTTGGGCCTCCATGGGAAATACACACTGTGCTCTTGGTCCCAGAAAGCAGAATTTGTAAGATTTTTTTCAGGACCTTGGGAGGGGCAGGAGGTTCTGGCACCTACTCCCTCTGGTATAGGGCTGGGAGAATGTGGTGGGGAGAGAAACCTGTGTGGGAGCCTGGCCAGACCTTGGTGAATGAGAGAGGGTGCTCTTCAATGTCAGCAAACTGGCTCCAGGTGTGACTGTAGGCCCAGGTGTCCCCAGGTCTTCTAAGTTTTCAGAAGAAGCCTCAAATCTACTAACTCTAGAAAAGGTCAACACACTGTTGACCAGCATGGCCACCTGTGACCTGTGATCTCTGCACTCCTCTGCATTATATGCTGGGAACAGAGCCCTGATTTTTAGCATACTATTGTGAAAACTCACTAAGAGTTTCAAAAATAATCAACCATCAACTGAACATGTCCCTAGAATGATAATCACAAACATGTGCACAGTAATCGACACAGGGCTTCCATGACCTCCCTGGATAGTTGTAATAATTCAGTACAATCCAGGAGACTGAGGTTCCTGGACCTATCCAATAATTATGAACCTCAATGGCAGACCCAGACCTTGTGTCAGGTTTCCTATCTCCAAAGCTCATACTTCCTACCACACGTGGCTTCCAGAAGAGCATCTTAGAATTCATTGTAAAGTAGGTTTGGAAATCCTTACATCTGACTCGTATGGAGCTTTTTCATTACTTAAGTAATGAAAAATATAGAATGTTAAGAGATTAATTTTATGTGGGTTTAAAAGTGTTTTAGTCAAGAATTACTAATCCAACTTCATGAGAGTAAAATACAGTCTAAAGCCATATTTTAAACTGACTCAAAGAACCAGTTTAATTATCTAAATAGCTATAATTTAGTAATAATTTGATTTTAAAACCCCAAGGTAATATTTCAGTGTGTCTAAGAATCTCCCATTGTTCCAAGAAGCAAATAATTTAAAAATAGATACAGTTAACAGCTTTCTCTTTTCTTCTACTCTGCAAAATTAAACCTACCTCAAGTAAGGATTCCTTGTTCTTAGCATTCATTTTCTCATTTGTTTCCTTTCCTTCTTTTCTTCCTTTGTTATTCAAGTAAAAATTCTAAATAAAATATTAAAAGAGCAGATCAATAAATGTTCTTCACCACGCTAGCCACTGCAGGGAACCATCATGGTCTTGCTGGAGACAGACTATACACCTATAGGAAATAAAGTGGGAACCATAGCATATGGCATCTGTCAATCAAGTGCCTACTAAGGGTTTACCAAGTCCTATGGTGTCACTTAGGCAGATGAAAAATCTTCTTCCCTTCTTCCCCTAATGCACAATCAATGAGGAAATAAACATGAGACAGAAAACACTAGCAAAGGACACCATTTAGTTGTTAAATTCCATTGTCTAGAACACATGCCCAGTACTGGAGGCTAGGAAGAGCCTCTTTTTATAAGGATTTCCCAAAGGGTCGGGATCTGTAGCTGTGTCTTCTTCTGAGATTTTCTCTGAGACCTCTCTCACTTTTTCAGCTTCAGAATCCGTTTTTTCCCCCCTCCAAGTGATGGTGCTATACTGTTTTTGTTTTAAAGAAAATGGGGTGGGGGGAAATGGGGAAAACCCCCCCACAAAGGAAACCTGAGCTGGAGTTCAGGGAGTTCAGGGAGGGTAGTCCTTAGAATGCACAGGCTGCCCTTAGGTCAGAACTTTATCATGACTTTATCAGTCGTGAGGTCAGCCAACTCAATTTGGGCTGCTCTGTAGCAAAAGGCAGAGCTCAAGAGTTAACTCAGTAGCTGTTACCCACGGAAACTGGATGATCTGAGCTGAACAATAAGAGAACTTTAAAATGGGAAATGAAACTTTCACTTACAGCTTGCTCCCTTTTCTCACCGCTGAAAATACAAGATTTGGGGGCAGCTGGAGAGGAAAGGAACAAAGCAAACACATTACTTTTTAAATATCACCTTCTTGGAATAAAGAGTAAACCAAGCAGTTACCAGCCCATGAATAAATTATCTTATACACGTAAAATACCCCTGGTTCCTGAGAATATTCTTCTGTCATGTCGAGAAGATATGTATAAACAGATGGCTTTGGGTCTGTAGATGGGAAGATACATAGACAGCACATAAACTCAAAATGAGCCATTTCTATAGCTTTTCAAAGAGGAAAACAAATCCCTGTAGGCTGGAATGGTCAAGGAAGACTTTCCAGAGGAGGTCCAAGTTTGAAATATTGTCCAAATATACTCCAAGGCCTGTCATCAGGTGACTGAGCAATGCCTCCCCTCACAACGGGTGGGACTCATGTCCCTGCCCCACTTATGTTGGATTTAGCCACATGACTTGCTTTGGTGAACAGAACATGGGTGGAAGATATAGGGCACTGACTGTGCAGAGGACCTGAGAGGTTGTGTCATGTGTTTCCATGCCATCCTCCTGTATTCTTTGCTGTGAGTTCACCAGGAGAAGAGTGTGTCACAGGGAGCTGCTGGTCTGAGGATGGTAAGAGACAAGTGAACTAGCTGAGTCTGACTCACATTCTGGGGCCAAGGATGATGACCCGCAGACCCAGGAGAGAGGAAATGTCTGTGGCTGTAAGCCATGAGGATTCAGAGGTGGTTTAATGCATCCAAGGCTGACAGATGCACATGCCCACACTGGCTGGTGATTAGATCTAGGGCACTGAAGCCAAGGCTAGACTTTCTTTTAAAATAGGAAGCCATATTGGAGACCAAAAATGTGATTACTATAAGACTTCCTCCTGTAGACCTGGTCCTGGATGGTCAAAGATAAACCTTGGTGGGAGAGGCAGGTTGGAAAAGAATGTCAGAAAGATGCCATGAGATCATTTTCTCCCTCAGCGGCTGGTACCCTTCTTCACCTGAGAAGCAAAATGAGGTTGTGTTTCTCTCTGTGTTCCTCACTCCTACAGCCACACTGAGCCACAACCACTACCAAATGTCAGTTAAGGAACACAACAAAGGATGGGATGAAAACTGCCTAAAATATCAGCAATTGTTGGAGTTGCAGGATTACAGATAGTTTAAATTTCATTTCTTCTGTTTTTCAACTTTTTTTTCTTTACAGTAAGTCAATGTTATTTTTGAAGTCAGCAAAATAAAGTATGTCATTAAAGAAATACAAAGCAATTAAATAAGCAAGCAACCTTATATTAACTGATTTGCCAGTACCTTCTTTGAAAAACAGATTTTTCAGGCTCCCAGCAAGAAGAATGGCTAATTTTTTTTTTTTAAGATTTTACTTATGTATTCATGAGAGACACACAGAGAGAGGCAGAGGCATAGGCAGAGGAAGAAGCAGGCTCCCCAAAGGGGCCTGATGGGGGATTCGATACCAGGACCCCAGGATCACAACCTGACCTGAAGGCAGAAACTCAACCACTGAGCCACCCAGGAGCCCCAAGAATGCCTAATGTTAATACTGGAGAGCTTCTCTACCTCTAGACATATTCCTCAGTCCTTATACCTCTCTTTTCGTTTCAGGCAACATCACTGGTCTTTGCATAGTGGGACTTAAGTTTCAGCATCACTCTGGGAAAACAGAACTCTTGAGGAGCTGACTCCCATTTCAACAGCTGGCACTTATTTAGGAATAGCAGACCACCCTGTGCTTCCAATCAACTGAGAAGAGGAACTTTTCTAATGACAACCAGACTGAGAAACTAAGCTGCTTTTTAAATAAAGTTGCTTTTATTAGCATAGCAAGTGTCCCCAGGCTCCTGGATGGCTCAGTCAGTGAAGTTGGTGAAGTGATATACTTTGGCTCAGGTCATGATCCCAGGGTCCTGAGGCTGAGGTCCATGTTGGATTCCCCACTTGGCATGGAGTGTTTCTCCCTCTCCCTCTACTCCTCCCTCTTGCGTGCGCTTTCTCACCAATAAGTAAATTTTTAAAATCTTAAAAAAAGGATAGAAGGTGTCCCAAACTACTTTACCCAAAATAAGCAGTACCACCTTGGGCAAGAGGGGTCCCTGCCCTGACTCCACTCTTTAGAAGGTCTCTGCTCTGACACTCACCCAGACACTCCCCTACTCACAGGGTGACAAGTCTATGGGGCCAATGGGATATGCCCACCTGAAGCCAATGACCCCCTACATTTCAGTCCACACTCCACACACCCAGGACCTTGGAATTCCCTGACTAAATGGCCCGGAGACTCTGCCCTATATTCATTCTCCTGCAGGTTTATGGCACTGCTAGCATGTGCATCCTAGGCCAGAGGGTGGCCGAGGGGCAGCTTTTTGCAAAGGAGTGATGGGTTGTATGGAGCCTGCTCTCTGGGCTGGAACATCCACATCATGCATGCAAGGCTCCCATGGCTCAGGATGGATGGGATGGATGGAGGGGGGAAGTCTAGGGGTTGGTCATAAGCAGTTCCAAGACACCATCTTGCACAGAACTCAAAGAAATCTAAGAATACTAAGTCTAAACTCTTAGGTCATTATGAAGGCAATAAGGTGGGAGGACAGAACACATTTAACTGCTTATTAATTTGATTTAGAACTTTAAATATACAGATATACGGTATATAAGCCTTCAATCTACAATTGCCCCAGGCCCTAATAAATATTGGGAGTTTGCACAGATGCCTGTCCTCCACTCCCTGTGGGATTCCACATTACCAACCCATCCTTTTATTCTCTTCTAGTCATCAGGGCTACTTAAAATGCAAAATAGAAATATAAAAGAATTTCTTTAGACCTTCTTTGACAAGGTGCTTAATTTTCTGGGAAACTTTCTCAGCTATAGGGCAGCCACAGTTGTTAATGAGTAGAACATAATCTCTCCTTTTCCTCATCCTGGATTTTCCTGCCCATGAGCTTACATCCTTTAAAGTCTACACACCCTGGGCCCTGGGCTAGAACAGGTGCCCATCTTGGACAACTCTGTCTCAGTCCTTAGGATACAGGGCTAAACACCCTTCCACAGCCTACAGTATCCTGGCTGTACTTCACTGACTACTGACCTCATGCCCCCAGGCACCCAGCCAAGCAGAATGTCCCCATGTCATTCATTTGTGCTCTGCATGGACTTCACTTTCTGAAGAATGCTGGTTACTACTTTTATTTTCACAGTAGTTCCTAGATACTTCTGTTCCTTCTGCCTATTACATCCAGCAGATAGCTCCTGGCCTTGCATCTCACCTACTGTCTCCTTCCCTGGCTTTATTCCAGGGATGCTCAAGAAATATTTCCTGGTCATTCTTGAGCAAATGCTTGGCATCCTGGGGAAGCTAGGGATTAAATCCTTATCCCCTTAATTTGTCCTGAACAACTTCAGGTAGCCTGAGGTTAGACTCCTATTCACACTTCTTTGAGTCCCTGCTCCAAACTTCTGAGATAGAGCACCACTGTCCCACACCAAGTCTGGCCTGGCTGCACTGTGATCACCCTAATCCAAGAGCACTGCAGATGCCTTCTGGAGAGTTGCTACCATCCTCCCAATTGCCTCCATTTCTTTTTTTTCTCTAGACTATTCTCTACAATGAAGCAAACTAAAATAATGATAATTATTACACTTTGTGTAGATGATAGCCTTTAATTCTCACCACACACTTCTAAAAACAAATTATCTCCATTTTCAGACAAAAAAAAATAGAGACTTGGTGAAGTTAGATGATTTGCTCCAGGGCCCACAGCTAACAAGCAATGGAGTCAGGATTCAAATCCCACCTGTCTGATTTTAGGATCCACAGTCTGGCCACTCCATGAGACTGCCTTCCAGAAAGAGGCAGTTTTGTAGAAGACAAGTTTGAACAGAAAATGCCATGTTCATGAAACTGAAAACCCTCAGCACGGTGTGGCAGGTCCATCAACTTGGCCTTGCACACTGTTGTCCCCATTCTCCACAGCAGCCTCAGTGGGCCTTTCTACTCCTTGAACAGGGCTTGATTCTGGGCCTCAATAATCCTACACTATGGCTTAGAATCTCCCCTCCTGCCTCTCTCCCTCATCTTGATTCCCTTGGCGAACATGAGAAACATTGCTTCCTTAGGGAGGCTGTCTCTGATCCAAGAACTGGAAGACCCTCCTGCTGGAGGCACCCAGTTATGATATATGCTTCAATGGCTATCATTAGCTAAGTGTCCTTACTGGTTGACAAGAAGTTCAATGGTACCCACCCTCCTTGAGCCTCCTAATAGTTGAAGATGAAAATGACACAGATTGTTATTTTATAAGAATTGTGACAGATTCAGAAGCAGGGAGACAGTTAACTGTGGGGGAGCCTAAGCCATCACTCAAGACTGGGGACCTTTAAACTGTGTCCCCCTTGGGGAATGTACTGAAGCTCCTCTAAGGGTACTCTAAGGGCATCGGTCTTCACATCCTAAACTTCAATGTGTACTCTTCTCCAAAGCGGATCTGCCTGTGAATGGAAGGCCCCTTCCCTACTTCACACACAAGAAAGGTACACCTCACAGCTACACAGAATCTCACTGCCCTGCGTGGGAAGCTCAAAGGCTCTGAGCAAAGGGATAACTTGAAACACGAGTGTTGTGAGAGGGAAAGACTCACCACTCAAAACAAATCTTTTTTGGAACTTATTAAACTCAACACCAAAGAAACAAACAATCCAATCATGAAATGGGCAAAAGACATGAAGAGAAATCTCACAGAGGAAGACATAGACATGGCCAACATGCACATGAGAAAATGCTCCGCATCACTTGCCATCAGGGAAATACAAATCAAAACCACAATGAGATACCACCTCACACCAGTGAGAATGGGGAAAATTAACAAGGCAGGAAACCACAAATGTTGGAGAGGATGTGGAGAAAGGGGAACCCTCTTACATTGTTGGTGGGAATGTGAACTGGTGCAGCCATTCTGGAAAACTGTGTGGAGGTTCCTCAAAGAGTTAAAAATAGACCTGCCCTACGACCCAGCAATTGCACTGTTGGGGATTTACCCCAAAGATTCGGATGCAATGAAATGCCGGGACACCTGCACCCCGATGTTTCTAGCAGCAATGGCCACAATAGCCAAACTGTGGAAGGAGCCTCGGTGTCCATCGAAAGATGAATGGATAAAGAAGATGTGGTCTATGTACACAATGGAATATTCCTCAGCCATTAGAAATGACAAATACCCACCATTTGCTTCAACATGGATGGAACTGGAGGGTATTATGCTGAGTGAAGTAAGTCAATCGGAGAAGGACAGACAGTGTATGTTCTCATTCATTTGGGGAATATAAATGGTGGTGGTGGGGAATATAAGGGAAGGGAGAAGAAATGTGTGGGAAATATCAGAAAGGGAGACAGAACATAAAGACTCCTAACTCTGGGAAACGAACTAGGGGTGGTGGAAGGGGAGGAGGGGGGGGGTGAATGGGTGACGGGCACTGAGGGGGACACTTGACGGGATGAGCAGTGGGTGTTATTCTGTATGTTGGTAAATTGAACACCAATAAAAAATTAATTTATTAAAAAAAAAAAAAGGAAGTCAAATGCTTTCTAACCCTGCTTCTACACGATGGAAAGCACCCAATCATCCTGTCAGGTGGTTTATGAAAAGAATCATCCTTGATTCTTCAGCGACAGATAACTTGGAAGGAATTCAAGAAACAGGATGGGATTGCTCTCACAAAGCTCTTCTGTTCTCATCCACTCATTTATGTGAACAAGGTTTCTCACCACTGATATCTATAAAAAATACTTAACTTCTATAGAAATAAAAAACAGCAATATAATTGATGCTGAACATTCATCCCTTTATCCTAGGACTAATCAGAGGGGAAAAATGTTTCATCTATTTATCTCATTAAGAGATGTTTCCCCCCAGATTTTTCCTTTTTAGGCTTAATATCAATATTTATAGCTTTAATGTTTTGAAATTGTTTTAACCAACTGTGTAACTTTTTAACACTTATGTGCCTTACAATGACAGGATATAAAAGATTACGTATCGGGATGCGTGGCTCAGTGGTTGAGCATCTGCCTTCAGCTCGGGTTGTGATCCCAGGGTCCTGGGATGGAGTCCCACATTGGGCTCCTGGCAGAAAGCCTGCTTCTCCCTCAGCCTATGTCTCTGCCTCTCTCTGTGTCTCTCATGAATAAACAAATATAATCTTTTTAAAAAAGATTACATATCAATTTATAAACAGTTTGTCGAAAAGAAGTATGAGAGAGATCAATTAGAGAATTATAAACATAAAAATACATTACAGTAGGAGAAACCTTTGTGGAGAAAATGGAATGGGAATATTTCAAGGGGAAAAACGAGGAACAATTAAAATTTCCCAAATGTTAAAAAAAAGCTTATTGTACAACACCACACCTTAATGTAAACTATGGACTTGGATGGTAATGGTGTATCAATGAAGGTTCAATGACTGTAACAAATACATCACTGTGGTGGGGGATGTTGATAGTGGGAGAGGCAATGTATGTGTAGAGAGTGTATAAGAATTTTCTCAATTTTACCATGAACTGAAAACTGTTCCAGAAAATAAAGTCTATTAAAAAAAAAAAAAAAGCTATTCATGTGCTGCTTACACGGATGCTGGTGGGAAATCAAATTGCCTGAAACTATATATTTTTTAAAGATTTTATTTATTTATTCATGAGAGAGAGAGAGGCAGAGACACAGGCAGAGGGAGAAGCAGGCTCCATGCAGGGAGCCCGATGTGGGACTTGATCCCAGGACTCCAGGACCACGCCCTGAGCCAAATGCAGGCACTAAACCGCTGAGCAACTCAAGCATCCCCTGAAACTGTATTTGGACTCCACTGGATATTTTTTAAAATGTCAAAATTCATAATATGTTGCTTATTGCACTATTTGCATCTACTTGAACTAGTGTTGAAAAACTCTGGATATGGGGTGCCTGGGTGGCTCAATCAGTTAAGCATCTGCCTTCATTCTCAGGTCATGATCCCAGAGTTCTGGGATCCAGCCCCACATTGCACTCCCTGCTCAGTGGGGAGTATGATTCTCTCTCCACCTCTGCTCGTGCACATAGTCTCTCAAACAAATAAAATAAAATCTTTTTTTTTTATTATTTTTTTTAATTTATTTTTTATTGGTGTTCAATTTACTAACATACAGAATAACCCCCAGTGCCCGTCACCCATTCACTCCCACCCCCCGCCCTCCTCCCCTTCTACCACCCCTAGTTCGTTTCCCAGAGTTAGCAGTCTTTACGTTCTGTCTCCCTAGCAGTCTTTACGTTCTGTCTCCCCAAATAAAATAAAATCTTAAAAAAGATCCTGGATGTCAACAAAGGTCTTACTGATTCTAATGCACTCTCAGTATTTAGTAGTGCTTAGGTTTTTATCTATCTTTAAGACTGTGGGGCCATTTGTCAGACTTTTCCAAGTTTCTTCTCTTTATTTCATTCCCAGCCAATTTTGCTTATTTGGCATCTATTCCTAAAGTTCTGGGTTTGGGTGAAATATGGATGAGTGAAGTGTATGTATGTAAAGCTGTTGCTTGATGCCCTTGGCCACTTCCCTGCTCCCAGCTAGGAAGACAAGGACCTAGTTGAGGAATGGTAGGTGCCCCTGGGGTCAAGCCAGCTCTGTCAAGCACTGAGATGGCAGGAATAAAACACTCCAGAGTCTGAATATAATGAATAGTACCCATGATTATTATCAGTGATTGTAGAACCTTCTGTCATATCATAACCTTCTGCAGATGGCATTTCACTCATCATCTCTACTTCCACGAATCATTTTTCTGCAAGATTGAAGCTTAAACATCAGCTTTGTGCACCTGTAAAGAGTAGGGCACACTCCATGCAACAGCTTCAGTCATGATAGCAAAGTTGGATTACACTATGGCAAGGAAATGCAGTCTAATATAAAAGAAAAGTAGGCATTGGTGGTTGCAATTGGATTTTTAAAAATAACCGAATGCTGAAAACTGACTAACTTTCCTGAAAATGCATTTTAAATGAATCCCATACAATTATGACTGCATGAACTGTGACTGGAAACATTCATTTCTGACTTGTTTTTTATTTTAATCAATATAGTATTTTGACAAGTTTCTTTCCCACCAGTTTATCTGAATGCACCGTCACTCTCTGTCTCTACCCTCACTCTCCATGGTCCAGCCATACAACTATTTCTCGTGACCTAAATGCACATCCTTTTTACTTCCTGGACTCTTCACACACCTATTGCTTAGAGTTGTCGCTTCCACTCTACTCTTCCCCTGACTAATTCCTACAAGTTTACCAGGTGATTGCTTGGGCATCAGTTTCTCCAGGTAAATTTCCCTGCCCTCCCTGTGCTCCACAGAAGCTGGTGCTCCATCTCATCTCACAGCTTTCCAGATCCGATTCCCTTCTTTGCCCTCCCATCCTCTTTTCTTTAACACTTATTTTGTTGCCTTTTCTTCTGGTTTATTTGGACCATATATCACCACCTTCTACTGAAGATAACAATTTTCCACAATTTTTTTCTGAATCCTAAGTTTATTAATTGTATTGATTTATTGTCTAGAAGGTCTTTCACATGCTATTTTCTGTCAGGTCCTACAGTATTCTGTCATAAACACAATGTTGGTTTTTCCTTTTAATTCACCCTAAATCAGGGCAAGATTGTTCTTTAGTCAGTATCTGTCAACAGGCAAAAATCTGTGGTTTGCCTTGAGCTGCACTCTCTTTGCATCTGTGCAGAGAGCATTTTTTTCCTTAGAGTTGGGACTGAGGGATTAACGGACTCCCCAGTTCCTAGTTTCATTGCTCTTCTAACCTTGGGTAATTTGAACTAATATAGTAATTTCAAAACTAAAACTCTCAGCATATATCTTCACGAAAGCTCTTCTGCACTATCAGTAGCACCTTGTGCACTAGGACTTAATCTTAAAACAGCACCATGCCACAGTCTCTGTCCTATGCCACTCTCATGTTAAAGCTGGAAGAGCAAAGATTATCTTCATTTTTGTATCCTCCATAAATAGCACAGGTTATACACGTAAACAGATACTCTACAACGTTTGCTAAATCTAAGCAAATGGAGTGAATTCTACTAAAGGCTCATCATATAAGTCAACATGAGAAAGATACTCAATATTCTGAAACCTTTTGGGAAGAACAGAGTCTGTCTTTTCCTTTTATAATTTCTGGTTAAATATCGTTCTTCACACACAGTTTCTAACTAACTCTTTTTTTTTAAAGATTTCATTTATTTGAGAAAGAGAATATATGTGTGTGAGCACAAGCAAGGGGAGAGGCAGAGGGAGAGAGAAAGGCAGAAGCAGATGCTCGCTGAACAGGGAGCCTGATGCAGGGCTTGATCCCAGCACCCTAGGATCATAAC
The DNA here is from genome assembly GCF_048164855.1 of Canis lupus baileyi. Taxonomy (NCBI): domain Eukaryota; kingdom Metazoa; phylum Chordata; class Mammalia; order Carnivora; family Canidae; genus Canis; species Canis lupus. The sequence continues at coordinate 5,501,608 of NC_132842.1, forward strand.
CTAAGCTGAAGGCAGATGCTTGACTGACTGAGCCACCCAGGTGCCACTCTAACTCTTGAAATAGTTCCTAGTCAGCACCCTAATCCAGCTGGGCCTGATGATCATGCTGTAGGCTCACAGATGTTGCTCTGACTAGTGAGTGGAAGCAGGTATCCATTACGTACTACTGTGTTCTGGGATTTGCCACCACGTAAGTGTTGACAATTACTTTTGAAAAATAACTAACAACCCAAGAGAAATACAGGATGTATTTGGATTTTTGAATCAACTGCTTGAGATACTGCTTGAGGACAAAATCTAAGACAATTAAGCAAAAGAATCTACAGGTTGTGTTTCCAGAAGAAAGTTTCTCCAGAAATACTCTTCCCTACTACAATTTGTTATTCTTTTGGTGTAAACTTAAAAAGTTGTTTCTGTTAAAAACTATCAAAGGGTCTCAATATGTAGCTCTTACAAAGGGACTGCAGATATTTCAAAATTACGAGGCCTCCCTTTTTAGGAGCCATGATATCAACATAGGAAAGGTCACAGTCTACTTCAAGAACAAGGAGAGAGCCCTAAGGTTAGCATGCTGAAGTAGTAGTAGTTATTCACACAGAGCACTAATCAGAAGATAGATTATCCAACCAAACACTGAGAAAATGGAAATACCTAAAATTAGCAGCTTCAAAAATGCTTCCACTTCCATTATGGTCTTTAAATGTGATTGTAAATTAGAACAATCCACTTATTTGGTTTTTAAGAACATATTATTATTCAGAAAAATTCAGCAGGAGGATTTCTGCTTCCTCCTATGATAGAGTAGCTTGTAGTTAGACCAAAGCTCCACAAAAGCCATCTGTGCAAAGGCTTTGGAGAGCTATGAAGGCAACCAGGACTCAAAGGGCCAAAATCCAAGAGAGAAAGGAACCACAAAGAGGTGCTGAGACATTCTGAGAGCCATATTTTCTCCCTGGTGAGAGGCTGAGAATCATGGGAGAGGATCTGAACAGGTACCTCACAGAAATGGAAATATTTACATGGATAATAGACATTTAAAAAGGTACTCAAATCATTGGCAATAAAAAATTCTACTTAAAACCAAAGGAAATACCACTACACATTCATACAGTATAACTTTTTTTTTTTTTTTCAATGGCAACACCAAGGGCTGGCGATGATTTGGAATGACAGAAATTCTCATACAATACTAACAAAGGCAAATCATCCAATCACTTTGGAAAACTGCTTGGCACTTTCTCCTAAGGTTAAATATGTGTATCACCTATGATCCAGCAATGGTATTTGTAGGCATATATACAAGAAAAAAGTCTACATATTTCAACAAAAGACAGGTACAAGAATGTCTTCAATAGCATTACTTGTTAAAGCCCTGAATTAGAAACAAATGTCCATCAATAATACAACAGATAAACTTATTTTGATATAATCACACAATGGAATACTAAATGCCAAAGGAAAAGAACAAACTATGCACTGCCGTATGCAACAACATGAATGAAGGTAAACACCAAAGAGTATTATGGTATGATTCTGTTTTATATAAAGTTCAAAAGCAGGAAAAACCAAGGCCAGAGAGGTCCAAATCATGATTCTCTTGGTAATGGGGATCAGGGGCATAAGTGAGTCTGCTGGCATACCACTTCTCGACATGGGTGGTGGTTAAATGGGATGTGCACTTTGTAAAAATTCATAGCATAGAGTTGTGTTTTGTGCACTGATTCATTAGATGCCACAGCAAGCTGCAGATTCACTGATATTCATTCTCCTCTTCCTCCTCTTGGTTAATACAATACTATAGACATGTGACATAACTCCTGGGCACCATTTTTATAGACTCAATGTGAAAGGTTCTTTGTGGAGGAATCGTACAAAGTGGTAACTCTGGATGTAACTACCAAATTTAGTTATGTGTATGGTTGTTCAGATAGAGATAGCATTTGTCAGCTCCTTGTGTAGCTCAATATTACCATGTGACTAAGTTCTAACCAATGGGATGGAGGCAGAAATAAAAGTGTCATTTCTAGGTCTTTCCAATAAGAAGCCTGGTTGTATACTTCCCTGGCTCTTTCTTCTCTCCCTAAGGACTGGAAGATGGCCAAGCAGAAAAGCTGCCTTGGGCACTGAGATAGAAGCCACCTGTTGAGGATGGCATAGCCTATCTATCCACTTATGCCTGGACTGGTATGTGAGGAAGAATCAATCTTCTAGGTGGTTCGAGCCACTGATTGTGGGAAGTCTCCTTGTTACAGAAGCTGAGATGGTACCCTAACTAATATAGGCATTAAAGCATGCCACTGAAGGTAGTTATGGTTTGAAAATTTTGTACAGTTGATCCCTAAACAACTCAGGTTTGAACTGCATGGTCCATTTATATACAGATTTAAAAAAATACAGTACTATAAATATATTTTCTCTTCCTTATGATTTTCTTAATAATGTTTTTTTTTCTACCTTTATTATTGTCAGAACACACTATATAATACATAACATACAAAATATGTGTTAATTGACTGTTTATGTTATTGGTAAGGCTTCTCAGTCAAGAGTAAGCTATTAGTAATTAAGTTTCTGAGGAGTGAGAAGTTATACACAGATTTTCTTTTTTTTTAAAGATTTTTTTGTTTTTTTTTAAAAAGATTTTATTTATTCATTCATGAAAGACAGAGAAAGAGAGAGAGAGAGAGAGAGAGAGAGAGAGGAAGAGACACAGGCAGAGGGAGAAGCAGGCTCCATGCCGGGAGCCCGATGTGGGACTCGATCCCGGGACTCTAGGATCATGCCCTGAGCTGAAGGCAGATGCTAAACCACTGAGCCACCCAGGGATCCCCGCATACACAGATTTTCAACTGCATGGGTGGTTGGCACCCTAAATTCCCTCCCCACCCCACTAAGTGTTCAGGGCCAACCATACTTTTACTGTTCAATATTTGTCAAAGACAATAGTATTTAATTGCTTTTTTGTCAGTGTGCCACCAAAAAACCTAGAGAAGACTCTACAAAAAAGCACAGTGTAGAGGAAAGAGTATTTTTCTCATGAGAAAGCTAAGAGTATCCTTCTATTTTTGCCTCTAGTGATATGGGTCTTTTTTTTTAAATTATTTATTTTAGAGAGTGAGCAGCAGCACCAGCCAAGAGAGAGGGAGAGAGTATTCTCAAGCAGACACTCTGCTGAGCACAGAACCCAAAGTGGGGGCTCGGTCCCAGGACCCTGAGATCATGACCTGAGCTGAAATCAACAGTTGGATGCTTAACTGACAGTCACCCAGGCACCCCAGGACTTGTTTTTTTTAACCTGTAAAATATAAAGGTGTCTGGATGTCCCCAACAATCTCATCTGTGTCTAACATTCTTTGACTTCCAAAAAAGTCTTAGTGACCCTCATGTAATTACAGTTGGCTAGAGGCCACCGTGGGAAAAGGTCTACACTTCTGTAACATCCTTGTACATATGACTTGAAGGAAGCCTTTTCAAATATGGAGAACAATGTTTTTTATTATGTGGCCTGTTTGTAGAATTAAATCATAATAAACTGGACATTTTCTAGGTGCTCTCTTTAATTATTCCAGCATCAATAAGCACCAAATATTAGCAACAACAAAAAGCAATGTCTTTAAAACATGAAGCATTAATGACTCTTAATGCAACACAGTATACCGAATTAATGTAGCCAAATGGAAATAAGGACAGAAGAAGAGGATTAGTCAACAGACAGATATGCTTTGGACGCTGAATCCAAAGAAACAAATTGGTTTCTTTTCTGTTTAAATCTTTCAAGGATCTATTAGTTTACATATGATATAAGAATTGGGTTTGTGTTTTCTGAAAGGAATAAATTTGCATTATTTTGTGAGACAATGAATGATGTTTGTTAGTACATAGGTAAGACTAAAAAAATATCCTCCATACTTTATGTGGTTTAACTATATACAAGTTATCTTACCTGGGGGTTCTTAAATACAGCATATTTTTCCTCTTTCTCCAAAAACAGCACTTTATTTTCTGTGTCTCTTGTCCAGTCTGATAGGACTTCAATAACATTTTCATGGTCTTCAAAAATCCTTTCTGATGAAACAAGAAAGCATTCTTTCAGACTCAAGACATTAGGGTTTCCAACAGAGAAATAAGCTAGTATTGAGTTAAACACAATGCTTTCTACCTCTCATTGGTTTTTAGAAATTCTTCACTCTTACATAATGCCACACTGTAACACTCCTATTATGTTTCTTCTTCAGTGCCAGGTCTTCAACTTATTTTCCATAAAAAAGTACAGCAGATGAACATACAATATTGTGACAATAGCCAGTCACTTCACTTTTCTCTTAGCATTTTTTACTTTAAATAGTCCAGATGGAGGTAGACATCTTATTCATAAAAAGGACCATGAAGCAATAATTGACTAAACAACTCTGAATGAAGCTGTGAGACATGTGACATGTTCTCTAAAATATTACCCCAAAGACTCTAAAAACAATATATGCATATCTGAGCCAAATGTAAACATAAAGGAAGGCTTTTCATTTCTCTATTTGACTCAGGGAGTTAAAAAAAAATCCTTCAAGAGGTTGTTTCAACAGAGACCTTTTCCTCCAGAAAAAAAAAATTCACTGAAAGCTTCTAAGGCAGGCAATTCTGGATTCCATCAAGCTCTCCTGAGAGAAAAAAAAACTGTTCCAAGTGATTTTGACAATGAGAAGTAAAAAGAATCTTTCTTTAATTGCTTTTTTACCTTTTTTTTCCTCTCCATCAATTTCTACCAACTATCCTTTGCTCTTTAGGACTGAGCCTCTTCAACTAGATAAAATGAGTGGGGATGGTAGAAGGGGAAACATTGATGTATGACAGAGTTACACTATAGTTTAAAGAAGGAAACTCTAAAGATATATTAGCTGACAGATATCCAAGCCCCCCCACCCCACCCACCCCCCGCCCCGGTTTGCACAGTTTACTAAGCATGCAGTAAGAGGTATCATCCTGTCACTTTCTCTTCCTTATGGGACCACTAGAGAAGTGGCAGTAATAATGCTGACATGCCCCAAGGTGTGGTCACTTGCTACAATCCAAGCCTCTTCACAGAGAAATGAGGAGGCAAGCACTGAATGTGACATAAGAGGAGAGTGATTTATGGGAAGTCTTGAGAGCCTTGAACCAAATTCTTCTTAATAAGAAACCAAACCCATCATAAAGGAAACCCACAGGTTCTTGGAGGAGTTTATCACTGGGGATGGGACTTACCAATTTGTAGTTCTGGGTAGATTTCATAAAGACACCAGTCTACATTGCAGTCACAATGGGTTTTCTCAAAAAGGTTGTCTAGAACATCTCGGGCCAATTGCCGCTCATCCACCATTAATGACTTAGTGCTGTTATCATTCATATGTACCTTGACAACAAGCTGAGGATAAAGCCACAGAGCAGCCAGTAAATTTCAGCAACTGGAGAAGGTCATGAAGATGAAGATTTCAAAGCTGCTATTGTTTCTGTGAATTTAAGTAAGAGTGTGGGGATCCCTGGGTGGCGCAGCGGTTTGACGCCTGCCTTTGGCCCAGGGCACGATCCTGGAGACCCAGGATCGAATCCCACATCAGGCTCCCGGTGCATGGAGCCTGCTTCTCCCTCTGCCTATGTCTCTGCCTCTCTCTCTCTCTCTCTCTCCCTGTGTGACTATCATAAATAAATAAATAAAAATTAAAAAAAAATAAGTAAGAGTGTGTCCTGCAAAGTCACTCAGTATGAACTGATATGCTCAGTACTTGTCTAAGGCACTAAGGATACAGAGGTAGAGAAAGTAATTCACAAAAACAAAAACAGAACAAAACAAACCACACATAATCAAGTCCTTGCCAGCCTTCAGGCACTCCACATTCTGGTGAAAGAGAAAACAAACAGAATCAAAGTGATGGCTTCCTACTTTCATAACATCTTCCTGGCACTTATTCAGATTTATACTGGAGCCAAGAAGCATTTGATTGAAAGTGTATCTATAATACATTCTTCTCTTTTGCTTAGCTGAAGTTGAGTCCTATTTCATGCAACCCAAGGGTTCTAAGATACACTTAGATTAACCATGCTGGTTAATCTACAATTCTCTTGAAGGTCAGCAGTGCAAGTGACACAGCATGCTTACGGGGGCAAATAGGCTGTGTTACAGCAGAATATGTTTGAGATTAGAGGTGGATTAGGCAAAATGAATGAAGACAGAGAAACTAGCTATTATGAAGGCACACAGGCAAATCAGTGATCAAGCTTACTTTTCATTTCATTAAAAAAATATTCTCCAGCACTGATTTTACCATCAAATTGGAATTTATCCCAATACAGATCTGCAGGGTTCGATGGGAGCAGAATTTACTCATATTCAGTAAGGACATAGGACTTTACTGTTTTCTTCTGGGCAACTTGGCAAAGTTATTAGACCTTCTGACTCCTCCCTCCCCAGAGAGACCATGATTCTGATGTAATACAATAGAATTAATTCATGAAATAATACAGCCAGAGTTTGGATTTTCTTTGACACCTGTGTATTTGTAGTGCATTTCTGATTACAGTAGTTGTTATTTATGAGTGCTACAGGTTATAATGGGGCCATCTATTTAGTCTTTAAAAGGAACACTGGAAATGTGCCCACTAAGTCTCAATTTACTACACATGTATGTTAAGGGAAGATTTTCTACGACTCTTTCTGGGAAGATCTGTGCTCTTATTCTTTACTAAGATCCCTGATCCTACCTAATTAAGTGGGAAGTAGCTTTAGTTAGAGTCAATCAAGTTAGAGTCTATCTTTGAATGCAAGACCTTTCCCTTTCCAGACAACACTGCCCTCAATGACCATCAGCCTGCGGTGCCTGCTAACTCAACACACTATACACACCAACAGAGAATGCCTGGAAACATCACCAACCAGAACCACTTGATAATACTCTTGCTTAAATTTCTATTCTAACTTGAAAAGAGAAGTGTGAAACAGCTAAAGACAAGTTCTGCCTATCCTGTTGGTCCATGGTTGGTGCTGGTTACTCACACGTGAGACTTACCATTATCAAACAAGGGGACAAAGGCCTGGAGAGGCCAGACTACTGGTAATATTTCTTCCTCCCCAAAAGTGTGCATTAGGTTCTGAGCCCCTGAGAAAGTGCCCCTCCTGTCCTACTTCCACGTAATCAGAATGTTTTCAAGATCAGATTATGTGGAAGTGGGACAGGAGGGGCACTTTCTTAGGGGCTCAGAACCTAACGCACACTTTTGTGAAATGTTCTGGGGGACACCTGGGTGGCTCAGCGGTTTGGCACCTGCCTTCGGCCCAGGGCCTGCCTGATCCTGGAGTCTCGAGACCGAGTCCCACATCAGTTTCCCTGCATGGAGCCTGCTTCTCCTCTGTCTGTGTCTGTGCCTCTCTCTCTCTGTGTCTCTCATGAATAAATAAATAAAATGTTTAAAAAAAAAAGAAAACATTCTGTAGTGAACAGAATGAAGAGTGCAGTTTCTGTGGATTGTTACACAGAGATATGGAAGACAGACTGAGGGTGTGGGTATAGATAGAAATCTGGGTGAGGGGCCTGCAGGAACCACAAATTGAAGCACTCTATATGCCTTCTCTTCTCAACACCTGCACGCTGAGAGTCAAAACACAGACATCAGGGCAGTAAAAGTGCATTTCTTCTCCCCAGGATCATTCAAATTAGACCTTTATTCCAGCCTTGTCTGTAGAATACTTTTTTCTTCCTTGAAAACCTGTAAAATCTATACCCCAGAAACCTCTTGTTGGATTGTTTTTTGTAGGTTTGTCTTTTCATGTATTTAAAATGTGCCACAATGTCAAAGATAAACTCATATGACCTGAGAAATGAAGCATGGAGGGTTGCCAGAAAAACAGAAAATCCCTTGAATAGGATGCTTTCCTAGGATTTATTTTCTGTGTGTGGAAGGCATAGTCACTCTGCTGAGAATTACTGCTGTAGAGAGGCTACATGTCCTAAGAAACACTGCCAATGTTAGGATTGAGAAGACAATCTCCTGATGCAAAAATGTAACAATGTTTGACCACATTTCATTTCTGCATAGGGATCCTGAGAAAATAAAACATATTTTGTTTTTGTTTTGTTTTTACATAGAGGAAAAAAAAATTAAACCACATAATTTGACAGTGATGAAAAGTTGTTCTTTTATTTTTTGGCAGAAACTGCAAACTAAATTTAATCCACATGTAGTTATGAATGTCTACAATTATAGAACTTAGAAAATTAAAAAAGCAAGAGAAGGCTGGTGACTTTTAGCAAGAAGAAATTATATTTACTATTCTTCACAGCTTCTATCACATTTACAAGCTGAAGAGTAGCTACACCAACACATAATACTGCTAGATCCCAGTTATGTGATTTAGCAAGCAGAGTGCTTTTCATATTTACACTGTTTGATAGAGGGTAGAATGATTTCAGCATGGAAAAAACCTCCCCTTTCTAATCTGTTACAGTAAAGGTTTTTAAAATTTCTTCTTTTTCTTTTGCAAGTTGTTAAATAAAAAATACCCTAGCCCTAAATCCTTTATAATATATATTTTTTGCTTCCGTGCTAAAATTCACTTGAGATTGTTCTCCTGTGTCACAGAGCTTTAAAGCAAAAGAACATATGAAATTAACAAGTTTCCAGTTCCAAAAGCTTTGTCACATAAGCTGTGTTCATCACTTGCAATCCAAAATGATGTCAATGCCCCATAGAGTACTTGAGGTCAAAGTACTTCAAAGAGACTTGATTTCCACGTTGCAGATTATGTATGAGCACATCTTAGTTATTCTCTTAATGTTCTGTGCTTAAAGGCTTTTGTTTTAAGGGATATGTTTGGAGTGTCTGAAATCAGACCAAATATACAACATGGCTTCTTAATTTTCTCTCCTTTCCCACTGATCAGGGTGTCTTCTGTTTTACATCTTCTTTGTTGAGTCAATACAGGCTCTGCTTAGTGTTTACTGCTACAATTCACCCACCTAAGTTATGGAGAAGTTCTCTGGCTTTCTGATACATTGCAGGAAACAGCTGCCATTCTCCTACCCACCTCTTAACCTCTAGTTGAAGCAGATCAACTCAGCTAGCTGTCCTACCTTTTTATTTAACAATCAACTTCTCTTTTCACTTCCCCTCTGAAAATATAGCCAGTGTGGCCCCCTTTTTATAAACAATACAGTGGTTTAAAATAGTTTAAGTACCTATGAATTTTCTTTTTACTCATTTCTTTTTGTGTTTTTATCTGACAGGTAAAGTCATTGACCCAGTGCAGCCCACAATGATGGACAGTGAGCTGCTGTGCCAGAGCGGGCTGTAGAATGGGCCACTCTGATTGTCATCCTTCCCCCTACAATCCATTTCCCACACAGCAGCTGAGATGATCTTTCAAAACCAGATATTATCCCCGATTTAAAAACCCTCAAGTGGCTTCCCAATGAACTCAAATTCCAGACTCTTTCTCGGGCCTGTGAGGCTGAGTGGCCTGGCCTGCCTCTCTGACCTCAAGTCCTCTTTACTCTCCCTCCTACTCAATGGCTCTCTGAGCAATGGCCACACAGTCCTGCTCAGGGTACTGCCTCCTCAGGGAGGCTTCCCCCATCATGAGGTCCATCTAGAAGTGACCTGGGCACTCTCCATCACTTTTTTCTGCTTTATTTTCTTCCTAACACTTGCTCCCCTGCTAGAATTTAATTCTACATAGGCAGGGACCTGACCTGGTTTATCTCTGTAAACCCAGCTCTATGAACTGGGGCTGCACCAGAGATGAAAACACAAAAATCCCTGGAAGAACTTCTGTGGGGGTAGAGAGGGGATGTAGGCAATAAACATAAACATGATAAACAGTAGAGTGGCTATTATGTTGGCTGGTAATGAGTACTGAGGGAAAAAAGAAAGTAGGGAAGAAGGAGGGGTATTGTGGGTGTGTGCATAATGTCAGATAGAGAAGGCTTTATTGAGCAGGTGACCAGACCTAGGGGAGAAACAGAGAAAACCCACTGGAATCTGGGGAAGAACTTTTGAGACTGGGTACCATAAACTGCAAAGGTCTTGAGGTCAGGGCATACCTGGAGTGTTGGAAGAGCAGTGGTGACATCAGATAGTGAGAATGGGGTAGGTGGTGGGGGACATGTTCTTGCATGTAGAGAACAGGGGAGGATAATGGTAAAAAAAACTTCATGCATGTTTAGAATGAACAGGATCAGACTGATCTAGGAAGACTCTCATAGATGAACCTTGAAAGTCTGGATCCAGGGACAGTTGAGGACTATTTATTGAATATCATTCAACATGTATTGAACACCTTCATTCAAGGAATCATGGGAGGTGCTGTAGGAACATAGAGTCTAATGTTTTTCCCCCAACTAGAAGTAAAAAGTTCTTAAGTGGTCTCAGACATAGCATATGCTTCAGGAACGGAAGTAAGACTATTTCGTCTTTCTCCTAAGTAACCAAATTAACTATTATCAACACCTAATTGCTATAAGGTAAGTGCTTCTATTCTACTAAGGTTAAATACATGTGTTTCTGTTATAATATATGTTCTGGAAAGCTATAGTCTACAGAAAACAACTCAGTAAAATTGCAGGATTATTGGAAAAATAGGATTAGGTAGGTAACTCAAAATGTATGCAACGTTGAACCCAGAGCACTAGCCCAAACATTTGGGATCTCTGGAGATGACCAGGATATCTAGGGCAGGCAGCAGGGCTGAAAGCTGCCTCAGGGGTAAGAAAATGGCACAAAAGCAATCATGGACATGCTTATTAGCAAGGTCAATGGAGGCTGAGCTCTGACCCAGTTAAGGCGGGTCCAGGAGGTGGTGCCACTTGTGGTGATTAAAATGCAGCTAAGCAGAACCCAAGAAGGTGCCCCCAGGAGCCCTGGGAGCAGAAACTTGGAAGCTTCCACATTTACATCAACATAGGTTCTGATTAATTAGTCAGAAATAAGCTAACTGATGTCACAGAAAGAATAACTATGTAATTATCTTTGTCCTAAAATTAAAAAAAAATTACAACTATTTGGAAAACACCACTCAAAATTTTATTTTATTTTTTTATCATTAAGTATAATACCATGTTATTAATTTAACTGTCCCACATAAAAATGATTCACAGTTTACCTTCTTGACCTTGGCCTCTTTCAGTTTTTCCAATGCTAGCTTAATTTTATCAGCCTTGGCTTGAGCTGCTTCTTCTTCCTGTAAAATAGCAAGACATTCGACACAGTCCACTAGAGAAGAGCAGTGAGAAAGTACCCAAGCCATGGCAAACATCTTAGTTGCTTTATGTTGACAAAAGGCTGGGTTCAGAGGCACCAAATTTCATGTTTGATTTTCAGAATTTAAATGACTGTAATAAAAATCTTCAGCCCAAAGATGTAGAAGGCATCTTTTGTATCTTAGAAGCGCTAATTTCTAAGATAAAACGATGACTCTAAACAAGCTTCACATATGGAGTCCACAAAAATCTCTGAGTGGGGTCTAACCTGAGGAATCTGTTGGTGGGTCTCAAGGGATTTAAATACTCTAAGAAATTATACACATTCTTCTGGATCAGCTAGTGTTTTCTGGAATTCTTCTTAGCTTTTTATTTGAGTCCTAAAGGGGTACTTCCTGAAAGTTAAGACTTAGACTCAAACTTATAATTCACCAAGAAAACACTGACAAACATATGAGTAGGCAGAAAAGAGAGTGAAATATTTTATAAGCCCAAAAGTCCTTTGATACTTGTAAGTAAATATTCCAAGAATAAGATTATTAAGGCCTTCATACCAATTTACAATGATGAGGAAATGAGCTGTTCTGGTTACATGCTTATTACCTGAAAGCAGACATATATCCTCTCACACTGGTAATTGTTAATTTTTTTTTTTTTTTGAGCCACAAACCCCTTTAGGAATATGTCGAAAGCCACGAAGCCCATAAAGCTTTACATGTGTATTCAACTTTGCATATACTTTCAGGAAATCATGGCCTCCTTGAAATCTTCATGGACATTATGTTAAGAGCCTTTGCTCTTTAGAATGTCTGTTGTCAGAGACAAGAGAGAATGACTGTTGGGGAGGAAGTGGAGAAAAGAGAACCCCTGTGCACTGTTGGTAGGACTGTAAATTGGTGGAGTTGTTATGGAAAACAGTATGAATGTGCCTCAAAAAACTAAAAATAGAAACAGCCTATGATCTAAAAATTCCACTTCTGGGTAAATATCCAAAGAAAATGAAATCACTATTTTGAAGAGATTGGCATTCCTATGTTCACTGCAGCATTATTCATAATAGCCAAGACATGGAAACAGACTAAGTGTTGCTGATGGATGAATAGATAAAGAAAATGTGGTATATATATAATGGAATATTATTTTGCCATAAAAAAGAATGAAATCTTGCCGTGTGCAACAACATGGGTGGACCCAAAGGGTTTATGCTAAGTGAAATAAGTCAGGGAAAGACAGATGCCAAATGATTGCACTTGTATATGGAATCTAAAAAAGTTGAACTCATAGAAATAGAAAGAGTAGAATGGTGGTTGCCAGAATTTGGGAGTAGGTGAGGAAATGGGGGGATGTTGGTCAAAGGGTACAAACTTCTAGTTATAAGACAAGTAGGTTCTGGGAATCTAATGATGTACAGCATGGTTACTATAGTTAACAGTACTATATCGTGTACTTGAAAGTTGCTAAGAGAGTAGATTTTAAGTGTTCTCACCATATACATGTGCATGTGTGCATGCATATACACACAAAGGTAGTGTGAAGAGATAGAGGTGTGACTAATCATATTAGGGTAATCATATTGCAGTATATATCTGTACCAAATCATCACATGATAACACCCTAAACTTACATAGTGTTATATGTCAATTATAAAATAAAGCTGGGGAATAAAAGCCTCTGCTCTACATGGGTCACTAATTTTCAAATAATATTTCTACAATAAATACACACTAGAACAATGAGCATGATAGAGTATGACTTAACACTTGATTTATATTTAATATTCATTCATTTAAAAGGCATTGTAGGAACTTTTAGGGTTACTAGGGCCATATTTATGAATACTGATCATCACACAGTACAACAAATGAGGAAGCTACAGGAAATAGAGCTGGGTTCTTACTTTAAAATATTTTTCAAGTGGCTTACTGTAAGAAAAATCCTTAAAAGTGCTCCTTTTACTTTTATAAGAGACACATTATAGGTTAATGTTCCAAATAATGGTGATATGAATTTCCCAGATGTGTATCTTCCCAGGGTTCAGAAATTCATTAATACTGAGCACTCATCACCTGCTTGCTCTAGAACACCCCTACTCCTGCCCCACTCAACTACTATACTACAAATGATTCATAGTATCTTTGCCCTACTGAACAGAGTTGACATATTCAACAAAATTCCATTTAATTCAATTCAGAATTACATAAAGAATGCTTTCAATACTTTATGCACTGGGCTAGCACCAGGGACACACACGTGTATATATTGGTCCCACAGTTCATGTCAAGTTAATAAAACATTACCCCAAAAGGTTGAGTATTATTAGGGAGCATTGCATACAAATATAAATTTTAGCCAAGGTATAATAACTCCTGAATATGGCCCCAGTATGTTCTTTATACACACCAATGTGTCTTTTTATGGAGGAATCTGGCTTTGCAATGAATGTACTCGGTATCCTTGTTTTTTTAAGATCCTGCCATCTTTGCCCTACACACTTACCTGAGATAGAGGTTCAGGAGGCGGTGGTGGCAGAGGAAGGTTTAACATGGGATCAGCTGGCGGAGGTGGTAAGTCATTCTCATATTGGCTAACACTAATTGCAGTGACATTTGCTCCATAACTAAGAGCAGCTGCTCCACTGAAATCTGGTACCTCTACGGATGCTGGATGATGCTGATTCTGAGAGGACTCTTTCTGTGCTTGGATTGTCCTCTGCTCAGCTTCGCTTATGTCTGCCACCAGATCTGCCATAAGAGCATCTAAATCTTGATCTTCCAGTGCATTTAAGGACTCTGATGGGGAAAATCATGTTAATGATCAAAACAATAATTTATACTTGGAAAAACTAAAATAAGGTCATTTTTAAGAGTGATATTTGGGTAGTGGTTGTCAGGGCCTAGGGAAGGGGTGGGGGAAATAGGGAGAGGTTGGAGAAAGGGTATAAACTTTCAGTGATAAAGATGAATAAGGTCTGAGGATCTAATTTATCTAACATGGTGATTATGGTTGATAACATTATTGTATAATTGAAATTTGCCCAGGGAGTAGAACTTAAACGTTCTCAACAATACCAAAGAGGGTAAATATGTGAGGTGATGGATGTGTTAATTAACTCGACGGAGGAAATCCTTTCACCTGGGATATATATATCAAGTCATCACGCTGTACACTTTAAATGTCTTAATTTTATTTGTCAATTATATCTCAACAAAGTTGAATCCCTCACCCCCCAAAAAAAAATAAAAGGAGAAAAATGTGTACCCTTACAGTTTAGCTATAAAGTCAGATCCAAGCACATCATTAACTGCCTAAGTAGGAATTCTTGTATATTCTGGTGCAGGATCTGAGAGATTTAGAAAAGCAGGGGAGGGGAGATGCTGGAAACAGATGGAAAGGGAGTTTCTTCCAGAAGCACCACTGATAAATATACTTGGGAGAAAGTAGGTTTCAATCAACTGGAGTTTAATATGCTTTGAGACTTTTGGTAAGGATAGAGCTTCTGTAGGCATACCATCCAACTACAGAAACTCTTACATTCAGAGAAGAGGGAAATTAATGATAAAGCACTAAGGAGGCTGAAGCAAAATACAATTTTTAAAAGTTGGGGTTAAGTGGTAAAGACTTTGTAAGATGGTGAGCTAAGAGTTGACTTTAAAAAAAAAGGGCAGATGTAGACTTTCGGTGGGGGCGGGGGAGGACAATTCTCATTGGAATTTCTTCCACGTGTGATAGGCCATTGGACATGTGATCCTGAAAGCTGACAGAGATGAGGCCTAAGGGAAGTGATGTCAGTGAATGGTGTCAGCAGAGTGCTCTGGTGATCAGGCATTCCCTGGATGGCAAAGGTAATGAACACAGCATGGGCAGGACAGAAGTGATCCACGAAGAAAAGGATTCACCTGCTATGTGTAGGATGTACTGGAACAAGGAAATGCAGCCTAATGAGCAAGAAGCATGAGGCTTTGTGAAAGATTTATTGCCAAACATCATCACAATAAACACCATGTAGCATATTGTACTCCTGCTAACAGTGCTAGTGCACAGCACTTGGACTAAGGTCTGGATCTCCTATCTGCGTAAGAAGGATTCATCATCTTCTAAGCCATTTTTGCAAATAACTTCTTCATAAAATTAAATTAATCTAAAAAATTTCAGAGAAAATATATGTAGAACAAATAAGGCACATTCACATGTGACTGCTGCCATCTAAGCAAATGATTTTAATCTTTTATTAAAATCTTAGGGACAAATTTCCCATAATAATTCTCATATTAACAACTTCCAAAGCAAATCATAATCCTAACTGTATCTTTATAAAATTGGGGAATAAGAATGAAGTGGATTCTATTCAGAACTCTGTCACTAATTCTCTGAATGACTTTGGGCAAAATATTTTTAACTCATTTTAGCAATGTGAAGACAGTAAGAAACTTATTCCTTTTCTGATTCCCAACACACTAATTTTTAGTACATATCAATACTTTTTAATAGTTTGGTCCTATACCCAAATTGTGCCACATGTATATATCTTATCTCAATGACATGAGTTTCTTGTTACTGCACTTCAACATTACTATGTTTATATATATATATATATATATATATATATATATATATATTCAGTAATTTTTGGATACTAGTACTGAGTGCTTAGAAAGCATTAGTTGACTTGATTATAATTGCAGTATTAATTCTTAATTTTAACTGAATTGATTAAAGCATTTAGCCATTGTGAACAAGAGGCGGCAACTCGGCATTGTTTATATGTGCAAGTCTATGTTATTTATTAATATCATACATTTTACTCAAGTGCATTGCTTTTTGAAACATCATGAATGCTACTATCATTCAATTGTATGATGAAAATGACTGACATGAATAGTAAATTTATATGGCAAACAGAAAAGGTAGTGGGAAAAGTAGTCAGAAGAGATGTATTGTAACCAATTCAGGGGCAGGCATTGGCACCTAAGGGTTTATAAAAAAAATATTGAAAATAACAGAAACAAATCCAGTGACTGACAGAAAAAAAATCTGGAAGTTTTGGATTTCTGTAACTGGGCTTCTCTATTATTTTGTTTTTCATTTTTTTGGTGGGTACTGCCAGCCAGTCTTTGGAAAATCTTTTTTAAGAGTTGCAGTGAATTCTCATTAACTTTGAAGCAATTACTTCAAGATTCATTATAATTTGAATAGCATATGGGCTACTGTCTCCACACTAAATAAGAAGAGAGATTTTTGTTAATAAAATAATGTGATGATCTCGGAACCTGGATGTTTCCTTACATTTTTATTTTTAAATTGTAGTTCTGTACAGATTTTATTTATTTTTATTTTTTTTATAAATTTATTTTTTATTGGTGTTCAATTTACCAACATACAGAATAACACCCAGTGCTCATCCTGTCAAGTGCCCCCCTCAGTGCCCGTCACCCATTCACCCCCACCCCCCGCCCTCCTCCCTGTTCTGTACAGATTTTAGTCATCATTACATCTCAAGTTACTTAAGAATATACATTATTATACTTACCATTTAAGTCCTTAAAACCCACACTGTAGTTAAATTCAGCTCTGGGTGGTTTGGATTCAGGAGGAGGAAGAGTGTCCACTCCTAAACTCTGTGAAAATAGATCCCCGTTCCCCCAAAGTTATTCACCACATGAACATGCTGGACACTGTATGTTAATCATTTAGTAAAAATAATTTATTGTTTACATATTTTCTTTCTAAATATGATCTTTAAAAACTGTGTTCTTACATGAAAATGTTTTGTGTTTGTTTTTCCCTACAGAAAATTACAACTTAAAAATTATTCTACAAGGTACATCTTTGAAACAAGGCAGGTCAACTGAAAATGATGAGCATGAGACAGTCAATTTTTATAAATAACAGAAAAATAGCTCCTGTAATGGTGCATTTGTGGCACATACACTGTATGCAATTCTATAAGAAATTAAGTAATGACATCAAAGAAAAGGAATGTTCACTTGGAAGATAAAAGTTGTTTCAGGATGAATCTGCCATTAGGTAGTATGTTACTCTTATCTAATAAAATTCTTGTTAAAAAGAAATTAGGATGGAATAAGTTATTAATTTTGTAAATAATGGGTTTTAATTGAAAAAATGACTTCCTATATGATATAAAAGCTATATTATATATACAATCTAAATTTTTTTTTCTTTTAAAAAGTTTTGAAACTTTTAAAATTTTTCTTTTAAAGAGTTTATTTACAATGATTGTGGGTCTCTTTGGATGTCTGTGAAAAAATTAAGTTAGAACATCTAACCTACTTGAGGTTTAAATAAAGTTTAATTTTAAAAATCAATTAAAGACAAATATTACAAAAAATCGTAGGACAGATGGATTGCAACATGGCAAAAATCATAGAGGTAATATGTGACTAAAGATTGAGAAGAACACTGCTCTGTATGCACTAATCTCCTTTAACATCATATGCTTGAAAATTTATTTCATCAGAAGTTGCATAATGGTGATTTTCTAACTCTTCATTCCTTTTCAATGTTTAATTGGAATTCTACTATAAAGAAAAACTTCCGTGGGGCACCTGGTTGACTCAGTCTGTGGGGCATGTGACTCTTGATCTCAGGGTTGTTAGTTCAAGCCCCATGTTGGGTGTGAAGATTACTTAAAAATAAAATCTTAAAAAAATAAAGAACTTTCTCTCATTAATTATTTGTTTAGTCTCAAATACAGTTTGACTGGGACCATACAAAGACTAAGATAATGCTCAGTTCTTTCTCTTTATTTATCAATTTTTAGAGTATCAAGTTAATGCTCTGTCAATCTCTCACAGTGACTGATAGTTTTGTTTTTGTTATTTTTGTTTATTCTTGGTATCAAAATGAACTCATAGTTTACTTGTTTTTTGCCATTTTGGATATTTAAAATTTTTATATTTATACATTTCCTTCTTTCTTTCATGGCTTGTGGGTGTCATGTCTTGCTTAGGAAAGCTACCCACATCTTAAGATTGGATAAAGATTTTCCTCATTTTTTCTTCTCTATATGTATCATATATTTAGATCTTTGACTCACGGAACTCATTCTGGTATAAGGTCTGAGGTAGAAATTCAGCTTTTGATTTTCCAACACAATTTATTAAATAATTCTCCTTTTTCCTACTTAATTAAAATGCTATTTTTATCATGTTTTAAATTCTTGCATGTTTTGGGATCTAATTCTCTCTCATGAATCTGTCTTAATGTAGTATTACCTCTTCTTTTTCATATTTTCATGGATAATGTTTATAGCAGCAATGTCCACAACAGCCAAACTGTGGAAGGAGCCTCAATGTCCATCAAAAGATGAATGGATAAAGCAGCTGTGGTCTATATATACAATGGAATATTACTCAGCCATTAGAAACGACAAATACTGACCATTTGCTTCAACGTGGATGGAACTGGAGGGTATTATGCTGAGTGAAGTAAGTCAACTATAGAAGGACAAACATTATATGATCTCATTCATATGGGGAATATAAAAAATAGTGAAAGAGATTCAAGGGGAAAGGAGAGAAAATGAGGGGGAAATATCAGAGAGGGAGACTGAACATGAGAGACACCTAACTCTGGGAAACGAACAAGGGGTGGTGGAAAGGGAGGTGGGTGGGGCGATGGGGTGACTGGGTGATGGGCACTGGGGGGGCACTTGATGGGATGGGCACTGGGTGTTATGCTATATGTTGGCAAATTGAACTCCAATAAAAAATAAAAAATATATATTCATGGATATTTGTGTATTTAAATATTTCTCATATAAATAGTGGCAATGGCTTGGTTTCCTTTTTGCACAAAAAAATCCAGCTAATATATGTACTGGTTTTTAGCCTTTATGTCTCTCTATGCAGAAATGTATATTCATATACATAGTTTCTAAATGCATGACATACATATATGTATGTACATATATGTGTGCAGAAATATATACATACACATGCATATAACACACACAACACAAACACATATATAATGGAGAGAGAGACAGAGACAAAGAGACAGAAATAGGGAATGATAATGCAAATAGAGTTAACATGTTAATTGACGAGAAATCTGGGAGAAAAGTGAATGGGAGTGCTTTGTATTATTATTCTGACTTTTCTCTAAGCTGGAAATTATTTCAAGATAAAAAAGTTAAAATCACATTATTACATTTTTGTTTCTTTTAATTTTGCTTCTTTTGGGAAATTAGGAAGCCAACCACACTGTAGCTTCAAAGAACTGAATATGCACAAAATTCACAAATGAAGATCAAAATACAGCTTTTCTAATGACTCAGAGGATACTCAATAATCTCAAAGGGCACTTGATAGTGGTTGAATTGAAGCTTAGATTTTAAACTCAAGGACAAAGTGGGGCCTGCTCTTTACCATGAACTCTTGAGGCCTACCTGTTGGGAGAGGTGCATTAGCCAAGGAACCCCTGTGACTACATCCACTTAAGCACAATAAAGAAAGAGCAAATAGCAAAAGGGCCTTGAGGGGAGGAAGGTCCAAGACACTATGCCCACCCCCTTCCTACTCCTGAGTTAGAGTAACAACACTGTTGCGATCCTATGAAAATCCCAGACTGTGACTAATCAGAATAGTCATGGGGCACCTGGGTGGCTCAGTGGGTTAAGCATCTAACTCTTGGTTTTGGCTCAGGTTTGATCTCAGGGTCATAGGATGGAGCCTGGAGATGGACTCAGCCCTAAGGGGTCCTTTTTTGGACCTTGCTTGGGTTCCTTTCTCTTCTTCTCCCACTGCCCCCCTACCCTTACTTTTTCTCTCTCATATAAGTAAATAAATCTGTAAAAAAATAAAAAAAGGAGCAGTCATTCTCCCACTTGGAGAAGTGAGTGAAGGGATGGAGACCACAGTTGTTCATTCAAATCCTTCCCTTTTATGGGTGGTATAAGAACTTCCTCTCCTCTAGAAGAATGAAGTGACCATCCTAACACTCAGTGTTAATTAGCACCCCTTTTATCTAAGCCTACCATCTCATATTTTGTTTCTTCCTTCACAGAGGCTAAACATTCTTGAATTTTATATTAACTATAAAGCAGAAGCTAACTAAAATTGATTTATTTTTCCTGAAACAAGTACTTTAAAAAACATAGAGTATTCTTCAATTATTTTTTAGAAAGCTTTTAAGATCTTTGTCTTATTTAGGAATACCAGATTATTCTCATTTTAATATTTTATGCAGACAGTGATGAGCTGACTATGCTCTGAATCAAAGCATTTATGAGAACAATACAAGACACACTAATGCTCACTTGACTCTGTTACCTGGGTCCGGGTTCTCAGGTCAGCAGTCCCGGGGCCCCATCAGCCCAACAATGGGGTGATCTGAGTTAATCTAGTTCTGGGGCCAGTAGCTCTTTCCTAGACATGAAGCCTGTCTCAGTGGTCTTTGTGATCCTTGAGAGGACTAAGTTCTTACAGACTAATCAGAAGCCACAATAACTCCCATTATCCTTTAAAATGCAGCAGTTTCCTCAAAGATTGGGAAAGAACCTTTACTAACAATAATGTGATTTTCTTCGCTAGTCTTTGTATAAAAGTAACTGCAGGGGAAATTGTTCAGTGGTGGTGGTTGTGAGGGTTTGCTTGGGGAAAATTTCTCCATTGGCTAAATATCTGAACATGATAAGCATGGGAACTGCCAGAACAGAATGTATGTGTGACCAATGTATTCCATGAACTGAATTCAGAGGGTAGAATCAGAAAAACAGCTTTATTACCCGCCACTGTTATAGTTACCTCAGGAAGAAATGATATTGTTAATCTCCAGTTGTTGTTTTTTTAAAGATAGCTCTTTCATCCTATTAAAGCCAAATTCTGTAAATCTGTCTTTTATTAATTTGAAAGTTAAGAAGGAGTATTTACCTGGGTCAGAAGATCCATCTCTCCCAGCAAATTGCTGAACATTTGGTCTATGTCGTCGTTGGACTCACCCATCTAAAAAAGGAAAAAGAAACAACCCAGATATAAACAGTCTAATAAAAGCCTAGTCCCTGGAAAATTGTCCTACCTCTTTACTTTCCTCAAGAACCTCATCCATCAAAAAGTCAAAAAGAGAAGGCTATGGAGAGAAACGTTCAGCCTAGAATTCCATGCGTGCCCTCTCTCCAATTTGCTTGGCCCAAGAGTGAACCAAACCTTAGGACCTGTCTCAGAGCCACAACTGGACTCTACTTTCCCAGACTAAACTAGTTTCTGTAGGGCCAAGTGGACATGGGGACTTCAGTTAAAACAAAAGAGGACTGTGAGATCATGGGACAAGCACGTTCCTAAGTAGCAGGCACATCTGAAAGAATCAGGTGTATGTGCACGTGGGCACGGAGACAGGTACTTGAATCCTAGGTAGCCATTCAGTGACTGCTCAGGGACAGACCACACCAGGTAAGCAGGTGAGCACTCAGGGATGTAAGTGACAAGGCAGACACTGCAGGTGTCTGTGTGTAAAAGTCTGAGTCAGAGATGATGCAAGCACAGCATCAGTGAGCAAAGATGGAATAATAAAGAAGGAAGATTCCATTCTGTGAAGGTTTTTGGGCTTGATGTTGATCGGTCAGAGAAGGAGAGACTGCTGCAAGTAGGTCCTGCCTCTCGTTGGGGAGGGAAGCCACTCACATGTGATTTTATTCCCTCCCAGTTGCTTACAAAGCATCTGAGTCATACCCTCCCTTCTTTAAATTATCTACAAAATGGAGAAAAGAAAGTATTTAAGTCAACAAAGTACTCATGGTTTCACACGCTGTCCCCTCAAACACTTCATCTGGTATTCAAAATCTCGTTATGGATGATTCATTTGTCACTTTGATAAGAGGAAACTAGCAAGATAAACAATAAAATTCCAGAAATACCTATGGGAGTTTATTTTTATTAGAATATTATGCAGTACAACGTGACAAAAAAAGAAATCCTTCAGATGAATTATTATTAACAGAGAAAGTTAAGTGTTAGTGTATCCTGGTAAACATTTCATTAAATACATAACTGTCAAATCCCTATCTTGTACACCTGAAACTAATATGATATATTAATTGTATTTCACTTTTAAAAAATAGTGTTAACACATTTTTAATTTTTCATAGGAGAAAAATAATCCATCCAGAGTGGAAAGAATAAATTTTTTGCTGACCTCAAAAGTGCCAGCCTATGTCCCAAAGAACTCACAGAAACCAAAGAAGATGTTAATAATAAGAATCTTGCCCTTAAACCTTTCTCTTAAATCATTAAATTTAGAAAACCACTAACATGATGAAGAATAAAGTCTTGAAAAGCAATGACACTGATAAGTCAGAAAAACCTATTGAGCGCAAAGATCTTAGTTTCTCGGCTTGCACACACCACTCATACACAGTGGGCTAAGGACATGCCAGAGTGAATCACGCACCTAAGGAAGATGGAAATAACTCAAAAACAGCAGCATTCTCATGACCTCTGCTGAAACTCTTCCTGTGTTCATCTGGTAAAATCTTGCCCCCTGCCCTTTCATTCCTTTTTCTAACCATTCCGTTGGTATTGAATTATTAAAAGGAGTCAACATCAGAATTGTGCTGTAAATCTACAGGCATAAGTAATCTGCTACTGAATGAATTGCAGTTTAAAAGAGTTGTAACCTTGGCGAAAATAGTAAGACATTTGAATTGAGGGCCTTTATTAACATAAATGTAGATTAACCTATAAATTTTGCATATTTATCCCCCCCTCCAAAAAAAAACCCCTTATTTTTGGAATGGACAGAACAAGAGTTACAGGGATATATATAGTGCATACAAATACACATAGACACACACCCAAGCATGAAAACATAGGGTTGTGTCTGTTTGTATGTGTGGTATCCAAATGTCAAAATCAAGATGAAAAAGAGAGCCAAAGAGAGAAAGAGAACACCCAGCCCTGAGTGCTATTCAGGTTAGCAGTTCAAAAGAGCAAGGGTGGAGCTGCCTTAGTCAAGCAATGCATTGCAAAACAAGCAATGTGCAAATCACGATTGGGTGGGATTAACAGTTTTTTGCGAATATGTAATTTCTAAGCAACCTTTGGGTCTTGGAAAGACCAACAAAGAAATCAATAGATTTCTTTCTGTCTAATTCAATTTGAAGTCAGTTAATGTTTCAGATAGTGCATTAATTAATTATTATTTAATAAATAGAAACAAGTTGTGTCTTCCATCTTAATTATTCCTTTATTCACATCATATATCTAACAAATTTTAACCCTATAAACATAGATTTATACCATAATTTTGAATGAAAATGTAACAGTTTAATTATATAGTAATTTATCAGGTTATCTGTATCACTTTAATATATAACATTATGTATTTTGCTATTTACATAGAATTATCTGCTTCTGGCTTGCACTGGGTTTCAAATAGAGAATAATTATATGTATGTGTGTGTGTGTGCATTTGATGATGATGCATTTTTATTTTTCATGTGTTTGAATTTGCTAATCTGTAAAAAAAAATGAACACACATATGAACATGTTCAAGTACCCCTCTCATAACATATATGTTATACTTTTTTGCTATGAACTGAATTTTGGGCATAAAAGTATTAAAGGGGTTATTTGATGTATTTAAAACTAAAATATTTATTCATTAAACACACAATTTTGTATGTTAAACACAATAGATAATAATACATTTATAAGCACTTTTCATAAAACAAAAAACAATTAAAAAGACTACTTTTCATATAGGTTTTTTAAAAAGTACTAACAACTTCTGCATAAAATCTAAGATTTTTATGATATACTAGTGGCAGTCAACATCTATACCATGAAGAACCTTGTGTTATATACATTTTAATTTTACTATTTTTTATTTTTTAAAGATTTTATTTATTTATTCACAAGAGACACAGAGGGAGAGAAAGAGGCAGAGACACAGGCAGAGGGAGAAGCAGGCTCCATACAGGCAGCCTGACGTGGGACTCGATCCTGGGTCTCCAGGATCATGCCCCCGGCTGAAGGCGGCGCTAAACCGCTGAGCCACCCCGGCTGCCCAATATACATTTTTTTTTAAATATTTTTTTTCCAATATATATTTTTATAAGGAGCTTTTGTCAAATACCTGCTTTCTTGTAGTACCAGGTTTGTGGATGGTCTAATTTGAATGTTTGCAAAGCTCATCTTTTTGGCTGTGTTCTTAGATATGCACAATATTTACATGAATTGAGGTACTGGTACCAATTACAGAATGAAAGAATATCTTTTAGTAAAATTAAAATAATAAAATAACAAGAAATGTATAAAAAAATGACTTCCTGATCATTAAAATGAGTCAGTCAATTAAGTTCAGACAAGTTAGAACTGGTTTTCAAAATTTCACCAGAAAAGATGTTACCCCTCTCTTTGTTACTTCTGTGCATGGCTGTGGGTTGAAAGAGAGAAGAATCTCCCCATTCCAGCACCTGCCTGATAACAATACAAATAACTATTAACACACTGTTAGATGTTCTCACTCTGTGCCATGCATTATTCTCATGCTTTACATATACTGACTGAGTCCATCCTTATAACCACCTTCAATGGACATTTTTATTTTCCCCATTTCACAGATGAGGAAACTAAGGCACCTAGAGGTTAAGTAACTTGCCCAAGGCTATGCAATTTAAGTAAATCAACAAATATTTATTGATCCCAGACACTGTTAACAAATCTCTTTCAGGTATTTCATTTCATCAATGTGTCAAGGGTTAAATACCTAGGCTTTATTTACACACTGTATTGTATGTCTTATTTTGAAGGCAGTTAAAAATGTTTGCATCTTTGCACTGAGACTGTAACTTTTTAACTTTTCATTCTATCATGTATTTCTTAGTGAAGGTAATCAAAGCTTTGAGTCTACAGCTAGATTGTCAGAGTCTAAATATAAATAGAAATAATAAGAAAACAGGTTGAAAAATTTGAGGCTCTATTCATATGAATTTGCTTTGGTATTTTTATTATTTTTAAATTAAAAAAAATAGCAGGTCATGTTCATTTCTTTTTCAAGTAAAAAACGTCAGCCCACACATTACAACCACAAATACCAAAGAAGAGAAAATTAAAAAAAAAAAAAAATCTGTTCATTATAGGAATCACACTTAGTATGAGATAGGAAATGTAGAATCCAGAAGATCACAAATGATGGTGGAAACTATGATGTAGATAGTGTACAATATGATTGGAAAATAACTGACAATATTAAATTTTACTTGATTCCTTCAAGATATATATATATATATATATATATATATATATTTTTTTTTTTTTTTTTTTTTTGCAAAATGCAATGAAAGCACTTATCAAGAGGAAGTGGTTCACAGAACAACACAGCATATGGTTAAAGCTTCTTGCAATGTTTGGGGGTGGGGGTAAGTTAAAGCGTCTGTGTAACATAAAACAGGAAATATAAGCATCTGTAAACTTACATATAAATCAAATAATACTCAACAAAGAAGTAAGATGAAGAAATCTCTTGGGCCAACTTAACAGGCTTTATATAGTACATCTGAGGTAAGTGAAAATTTTAAGAAATAAGCTAGCAAACAGTTGTCATATTAGTAGGATAATCACTATGATCACACAAACAATACAGACAAAACACAACAACCACTCACAAAGGAAATTCGTGTGGACACTGGGATATGCATGGTCATGCAAAAGGAACCATCAAGACAGTAGGGTTCTTCAGTAATCAATATTGTGATGGCAAGAGTTAGATGGAAAAAACATTTGTACATGAAAAAGAAATTGTGAAATGACATGGTTTATTTCAATAACTTAAAAACCACTATGGCAGTGCTTTCAAAGGCCTTAGAATTTGTCACGGGGTAGAATCAAGACACACAGAACAGGAGATGGGCTACTATATTTTTTAAGGTATGATTTGTAAATGTATTTACTTCCAAACTACTTTGCTTTTTAATGAATGCAGGGTGGAGTAGGGCAGAGTGCATCATTATGCTAGGTCAAGTCCCAGGGTAGGTGAAAAGTGATGGCTGAAAGACCCAGAAATGTTCAACAGGACAAAGAAGCATACAAGCATGTGACACAGGGAAACAAACTCACATGAACTCAATATTCTCACTTCCATCTGTCCAGATGGCTTTCTGTACCTTGGGGAGACAAGCTGTAGACTATTTTCCTTTGGATATGCATAGGTTGAGGAGAGAATTTTTAAATCTTGAGATTTCCTCAAGTTGCCTTTTAAATTTAATTTTGAGCATCCATATCAGGAATTGGGGGGTTGCTTTTGTGTTTGGGATCCACTGTGACATTGAACTAAAATGACAACATAATTTAGGGTTTTTTTTAAGAGACAAAAACAGAAAATATATTGTTCACTCATTTGTAAAAAGAAACTATGGACATTAATTATTCAGAAAACTCTTATGAATATCTGTCTATATTCACCATCTCCTACCTACCCATCTCTATTTTTTCCTCATCCTATCCTGACATGGCTGAATGTTTGTGTCCTCCCAAAATTTATATGTTGAAATATAATCCCCAGAATTAATACTTGGAGGTGAGGATTTGGGGAGGTAATTAGGTCATGAAAGTGGGATTAGCGACCCTTATAAGAAAAGACACAAGAGAGCTGATTCCTCTCTCTATTCTCTGCCATGTGAGGATACAAGATGGCCATGAGCAAACCAGAAAGAGGGCTCTCCCCAAACTCCAGATCAGCTCATGCCTTTATCCTGGACTTCCCAGTTTCTAGAACTGTGAGAAACAAATGGTTGTTGTATCAGCCATCCAGTTGATACTTTTGTTATAGCAGCCCAAACAGACCAAGACATACCCCAATTGGACTCTAGTTCCCCCATGTTACCAAACTGTCAATACTGCCAATGACTTGGATGTTGCCAAATCCAATGATTAATTCTTAGCATCTCAAACAACATTTATCACCACTCATTGATCACTCTTTATTGGAAATACTTTTTTTAACTTGGCCTCCATCAAAATTTTCCTTTCTGCTTTGCCTCCTGACAGAGGCCAACTGACTTGAAGCTATAAAGCTTCAGCTTCTAGGCTCCTCATTTCTAAGTCCTCTCTGAGACTGCATGTCTCTTCTAGCACCCGAGCAGCAGTGAGGAACACAGTTCTTATGTTGGGAGATGATCCTGGTGGTGGTTCCAGGGCTTGGAGTGGGACCAGTGGGCTGCTAGCACTACCTCCACTTCACCTGGACTCTAGCAAGAGCTGGATCCCCAGTAGATCTCATGGACTGTGTAATCTACCTTCTATTCCAAGGAGAAGATCTGAAGGAGACATTGTTCTGCTCTGCTCCTTGCATGGGCTCACCTTGACTGCAGAGACTTCATGGTCACCTTACATTGTCTCCAGAACCAGCCTAGCTGTTGGGATGTAGCAAAAACTGATATCTATATGGTCCTGGCTGAGTGGGACCAGCTACTTCCGGGGCCACTGGTAGCCATGGACTGCCATGCCACAACTGGTGAGAAAAAATACCTCAGTTTTCTGAGGTCTTTCTCCTGGCAAGACACACTGCCAGAGTAAAGAAACCACAGAGGAAGTTACAGATGAGGCCTTACCACGGAGAGCTGTGAGACTGAAATAAACTTTTTTTAAACTATCAATAATAAAATTAATTTTGAGCAACCATGCTGGAGGAAAGACTAAGTTATCTATTACCTCTATAGAAAACTGTATTTCAAAAAAAAAAAAAAGAAAAGAAAAGAAAACTGTATTTCAAATTCGTCCTTATAAAGAGAAGTGATAGAAGAATATGCAACCAAAATGTAGAGGAAAAATACATCAGGCAAGTAATTAGTAATAATAAAAGTGTTACATTCTGTATTTTGTGATGTTTGTGGCATGTGTTTTTAAAAAGTTGGTAATTTGTTGAGATTTCCTTTCTCTAAATAAATATTTTCTTCTGTTCTTAATTTTTAAATTCATAATCTTTGTATTCTGTTTTTAAAGAGAGTCTCCCTGGGATACCTGGGTGGCCCAGTGGTTGAGCATCTGCCTTCGGCTCAGGTCATGATCCTGGGGTCCTGGAATCAAGTCCCATGTCAGGTTCCCCGCAGGGAGCCTGCCTCTCCCTCTGCCTATGTCTCTGCCTCTCTCTGTGTCTCTCATGAATAAATAAAATCTTAAAAAAATAAAAAGAAAGTCTCCCCTAAATTGTATATAATATTTAGATCCCCAGAGATCCTGGAACCATCCCTGCCTACCTTACTGGCTTCTCATTAGAGCCTGCTCCACTGGTTCCTGCTCTTTTCCCTGATCTAGTTTTCCTCCTGCCTCTATCTATACCCATTCCCTAGGAGACATCATGCTGCCTTAGGCTTTAAATACCACATACATGCTGCCAATTCTCAAAGTGTATCTCCAACCCAAATTTCTCTCTTATTTCACACATTCAACCAGTACTTAGCACTGCCCCCCCGCCCCCACTTCTCTGATTTTATCTCCTTTAACTCTCCGCTCACGTAGTTCCTTGAACACTGTGAGCAAGCATTTGCACATGCTTTTCTCTGTCTGGAACACCTGTTCCCCACTTACTTAAGAGGCTTGCTCTCTACTGCCATTAGGTCTTTGCTTGAATGTTCCCTCATTGCTGAGGCCTTCCCTGACTTATTTCAAATTCAAGTCTTTCCCACAGCATCCATTTTCCCTGCTTATATTCTCTCTCCACTTACCAACTAGAACTTAAGCTACATGAGGCCACAGATTCAATTGTTTTTGCTTACTGCTAGATTCCAGTAAGTAGGGCAATGTAATATATGACAGTGAATATCTGTTCAGTGAGTGGATGAATAATAATAAGTTTTAAAAAATTAAAATGTAATATATTCCTTTAGGCTTCATGAGGGTAGAGTTCACCTTTATATTTCTAGTGCTTGCCTTCGTCATGGAAGACCTTCAAAAATATTTGCTAAATAAATGAATGAAGAGAAATGAAGCTAGGGAAAGACATTAAAAAAAGGAAAATGATTCTACAACCTCTCTAGTGAATAGTAAGAATAAATGGTGGATGTTGACACCAATGGATGAAAGATGGCTGAGAAACGATATTGACTCAGAATAACTCTCTACTCTGTTAAGTTAAGCTCCAGGGTAGGTGAGATGCCTGAGTAAGATCCCCAAATGCTCAACTCAGAAGCAAGATAGTAAGGAACACAGATGTTAGTTAACTATTTCAAAGGCTATACTTTTAAATGTAGAAATCTGGGGGGGGGAGGTCCAACTTTAACCAAATGATCAAATTTAGGATCATCATTGATGGGACAACCTGACACCACTGTCCCTCATGTGATGCACTGAGGACATATGTCACCATTATAATGCTGCAGCCAAAATGTTTAGCCTGAGTCTAGTCAAGAGGAATCAACCAGACAAATCCAAATTGAGGCATGTTCTGCAAAACAACAAAGTAACTGTTTTGGACTCTTCAAATAAAAAAAAAGATATTATAGGCATAATTTGGAAAATTTGAATATGGACTATCTACCAGACAATGCATTAAATCAATTTAATTTCCTGAGTGTGATAGCATGATTATGTAAGAGGTTTTTGTTCTTAAAAGATAGTGAAAAAAGAGGACATAGAAAAAAATGTAAATAATTAGTGAATATGAAATGAAGGGAAAATGAAAGTCCATTGCACTACTTTTGCTTTTGTTGTTGAAGTTTTGAAGCTTTTCAAAATGAAAAGCTGGGGGAAAAAAGAATCAATCTTTTGAGCCAGACAGACCTGAGTTTAAAAAAGCAAGGTAAAACAAAATAAAACAAAAAAAGAAAGAGGAACGGGCAGAATAAGAAGTAGAGGCAGGCAAAGACAATGTCAGAGTAAAAACATCTATCCTGGGCAGCCCAGGGGCGGGGGGTGGGGGTGGTGGTGGTGGTGGGCAGCGGTTTAGTGCCGCCTTAGCCCAGAGCATGATCCTGGAGACCTGGGATCGAGTCCCGCGTCGGGCTCCCTGCATGGGGCCTGCTTCTCCCTCTGCCTGTGTCTCTGCCTCTCTCTCTCTCTGTCATGAATAAATAAATAAAATCTTTGAAAAAAAAAAAAACATCTATCTTGTGACCTACTGATATGTTCTATCATCTGACTCTCACAAAAACCATGTGGGGATGAATATTTCTCCCATTTTCACAGATGAGGAGCATGTGCTCCAGAGTTTGAGTGATGGCCCCACGATCACACAGAAGCACAGGTGGAAAATACACTCGGAGTCACACGAGGCATCTGCCTAGAGATGACACCCAAACGCACACAGAGAAATAGAAGTCTGTAATGAGGATTACTTTGTGAGTCAGTTACCTTACAGGTTAAACACAATACTTACTAGGTTATATAGGATCTGTAAAGTTTTGTATTTTATATCCTAAGAATGTGTAACAATCACCCACTATTATTTTTTACCTTTGACTTACAAATAAAGCATTCTAGAATCCTAATAATTTTCATATTATTGTTAGGATGAGCTATTTATACAATTAATTGCCAAAGCTCTCAGATTGCCATTTTCAAAGTGAAAAGAAATTGAAATGGCAGATTCTGCATCATGAAGGACTGCCTTTTAGATACCAAATGCCTATCAAAAGCTTCTATTAGAATTCAAGAGAGGTTATTTAACTTCCAAGAGTACTTAAGAGAATAAAGAAAAATATATCTTTGTATTTAAACAAGTAAGAAGTATAGAAAAATTCACAACTTTCTTTGATAAGCCTAAAAATTATACTGTGAACTCTAGAGGTTTTAAGGAACAAGACTTTATGGCCTTGGGCAACGAATGGCTGGGTGTCCTGGCATGCTCTGCATGTCTTAATGAATGTCTTTAGATTCTCAATTTGTGAAAACTCTGTTTTATTTGTAAATACTAACAAGAAATGGTATGTAATTCTAGGAATCACTTTGTGCTCTTAGGTCTTAAAATCTTTCTATTTAATGCAGCATTCTCCCACCTCCAAAAAAGAAAATACTAATGAATTATTCAATGAAATATGATAGTAACATACAATGTTCTCAAGATGAGAACTGAAAAATGACCTTTGACTTAACTGCACAAAAGTCACTGATTATCTCTGGAGCATTGAGGGTGGGAGTCAACACAGGGCTTTCAGAAGTGAGTGGGAAACCAAGATAACAACACAGACAACTTTTCCGGGGCCACAGCAATTTTACGTGCTTTCTTTGTTACTCAGAATTCTTCCAAAGTCACTTTCATGGCTCCAAGCATCTTTCGTGTGGATGTGCTGCACCATCATCTAATCAAGTCTCTATTGTTGGAAATTTATGGTTTGCTCTTCTTTTCAAGATATGATGCCAAGAGCCAGATGTTTGCATTTGCAAAAAAATTATATGCAGCATGGCTTAAGGATAACACTGGAAATATCAGCCAATTCTTGACTTTCTGTGGGGTGAAGAGTTTTCCGTTTCTGTACGTTGGTCAATATTCTATGCCTGTTCCTAGAAACCCCCAAAGATTGGGGCTCTTGGTCAAGATGAGGGTCAAGTATTGTAAACTGCATTAATGAGCTCAAGCACTGTGTGTCCCACTGTGCTGTTTATTTCTCTTTGTTTGGAACTATTTGCAGCCATTTCTGTGACTGCTGGTATGTGCAAAACTTATTATGGTGATACATGCCATGGAAAAAAATTTACATCAGAAAAATCTAAGGTACATCTGAGATTTTTCAGTGACAGCCCAGTTTTCATTCTTTTCCTGGGTCTCTTAGTAAAATATCTTTCTTCTTCTTCAAAGATGCTACTGACAACACTTTCACTCTATTTTAAAGAAAGGAACTGAATCTTTACTCCTCCACATTTAAGGTGATTCATCCCTTAAATAAAACAAAACCCATCTAATATTGTTCTCCTAAACCATCTTCTATAGGCAGCTAGGGTGCAGTGTTTGTGGGCTTCTGTTTTGTGTGCATTTATCTCCCCCACTATGATATGTGGGCCCACCTAGGTGGGCCTCAGTCTGGGGGGTCCACAGAACAGCAGGGAGCAGACAAGATCTTTTCCCCAGGAATAAGACTAGAGTCTTGAACCACTTACTGCTGTGTAACCTTGGCAAGTTACTTAACATCTCAATGTGTTAGTTTTATCTTTGAAAAAGGTGTGAAAAAAACTACCTCCCAGGGTCAAAGTGAGAATTCTATAAATTAATACATCTAAAGTGCATAGAATAGGCCTGGCTTGGATGGAATTGCTCAGGAAGTGGACATCCTCATGCTATTGAGTAATCAGAATCTCCCAGAAGCCTGGAAGGCCGATGTGCAAGGGCACAGGCTGCGGTCAGACACTCTGATCATGATTTTGGAGAGGAGGATGATGGGGACAACAGCATGGCATATTGTTAGGGTCAACTGTCTCCAGACCAGGGTCCTCCCTCTTGTCCCATCCTTTCCCATCAGAGAAAACCACTTGGCCTAGGGATGTTCTTGGTTGTAGCTGGTGGGGGAGGAGAGGTCATGAATTGAAAGAGGGAGAGAGTTGAAAAAATGAAAAGACTGTGTCTTTTGAGACCTTAGTGGGAACTCAGAACACAGGTCTCTGTTTTGTGGAGTATGCTGGAACTGCCCAGAGTAAGAGCTAAGGCCACACTAATTGCACAGAGGTCAAAAGAAGGGGGAAAGCCATCATAGGAAGAATATGTAGCCTGCAAAGACAGCCCTGCAGAAATGACTGTATTCCCAGGCACAGGATAGTCATGTCCAAGAGCTCACAGGAGCCATGCCCAGGACTCCAGCAATTAGCCAGGAAAAGCCGATGAGTGTGGATGTAGAGACATCTTCCATTGAGATGTGGAATCTATGTCTCCTTCTCCTCAATCTGAGCAGGCTTATGACTGCTTTGATAAATGCAGGATAAAAGCCACCTCCCTGGGCCTCTCAGGACCCCCTCTAGACATTCTTTCTAGAAGTCCAACTGCCACACTGTGAGAAGCGTGGGCCACCTGGAAGGGGCCTACTGAAGGACTCTAATCACCAATCCCAGGCTAAGCAGGTGAGTGAAAAACCCTCCAGATGAGCACAGTGTCCCGATGTTTGAGTCACCCCCAGATGTTCAGGGCTTCCCAGCTGAGGTCACAGATCTCATAGAGCTGAGAAGCTAGCCCTGCTGTGACTTGTCTGAATTTCTGACCCACAGAGTCCATAACCATAATAAAACTGTATATTTTATAGCACAAAGTTTGCAGTGGTTTGTTATGCAGCAGTATGTTATGCAGTATGTCATTTATTATGATAAATAAAATTTATTATAAATATATATTTATAAATTATATCTATATATTTATATATCTATATAAATGTTTATAAATTATATATATTTTATATATAAAGTTATATACATTTATATCTAAATGTATATAAATATATATGTATTTTGTAATATATACTTTATTTACTTATTTATATATACTTATATATATAACATATATAATATATATATTATTTTTCTCTGCAAAATACATTATCCCCATTCACAAGTGAAATATGCAGGGGCAGACATCTGGTAAATAACTAGTTTATGTCAAAATTCAATGCACAGAAATACCAAAATGCTAGTCTGCAGCCACCTAAAGATGTTAACTAGGGAATGGCAAATTAAATATTGATAATAATACAATTATTTTGTTAAAAAAGCTTTTAAAAATTAATGCTTTTTCTTTCGAGAATTTAATCATTGTACCTAGTCATTGTGAGGTACAAAGATCATTAACTTAGTATTAATTACAATTAGTAATTATTATATCATTACAACATAACAATGTCAGCATTAATAATTTATTTTGCCATAATTATGATATGTTTGTCATGAAAAATACAGCAATGCGTGTCCCTGAATAAGCCAACTAGATAGTAATTAGCCCAACTACAGAGCATCACAAATAGCAAACTAGTTAAGATCTGAGCACATTTATGAAACAAAGCAGGACACCTACCAGTGTTGTGGATATATGAGAATATTTAATGGCTCTATGTGAGTTTCTTCAATTTGTGAAGGCTATTTACATATAATTTCCTACTGGTGTTATTTTTACATATGGCAAATGAGAGCCTTTTAATTTAATTATATTTTTCTCTATACAGTCTACATGGGATCACACCCACTCTATAACAATAGCATTTAAAGTTTTCTCTTACAGTTGTGAGAAAGCACAAATGGAAAATGAAAATAATGTACTTGAAAACACAGAATGCTCCAGAGTTCTCTGTCAGTTTTGGTTAGACTACTAAGCCAGTTCTCTATTTAATTCATGTATCAAGAAAAAAAAAAAAACAGTGAATATGGAACTTGGAATTACCCTTGATCATCATTCAAATGGCATATATTGGGGGGCCTGTTCTATCATCAGAGAATTTATTAGGTGTGAACGTGAGTCAAACCTGAATTCAATCCTAACTACCGCGTGACTTTGAGCAACTTAATTGGTGAATTCCAGGTTTTTCATCTGTAAAATGGGAGTAAAAATACCTAATTCATCAAATTACTTTGAGAGTTAAATTAGCATAGTCAAGGCCCTGGCACAGTAACTGGCACACAGTGGTGCTTGTATGTAGGTAGGTAAATTTAAAATGCACTGACAGAGAAAGACAAATACTGTATGATCTCAGTTATATGTAGAATTAAAAAAACACAACAAAACCCCAAGCTCATAGATACAGAGAACAGATTGGTAGTTGCCAGAGGCAGGGGTGGGGGCTGAGTGAAATGGGTGAAGAGGTCAAAAGGTAGAAATATCCAGTTATAAGGTATATAAGTTTCAGGTGTGTAATGACCAGCATGGTAACTACAATTAACAGTACTGTATACTTAAAAGCTAAGAGAATAGATATTAAAAGTTCTCATCATAAGAAAAAAATTTTATAAACTATGCATGATGACAGATGTTAACTAGAACTGTGTTGATCATTTCACAATATAAATAAATATGGAATAATTATGCTGTACACCTGAAACTAATATAAAGCTGTATGTCAGTTATATCTCAAAAAAAAAAATGCCATGTGTTGATGAGGTTGTAGAGCAACAGGAAATCTCATACATTGCTAGTGGAAATACAAAATGGTATAGCCACTTTGAAAAACAATATAGAGGTACCATATACAATTAAACACACATTCATCACTCAGCAATAACACTTTAAGGCCCAAGCAAAGTGAAAATGCATGCTCACTCAGAAACATGTTTAAATGTTCATAAAAACCAAAAACTGATGAGTGAATAAACAAATTGTGGTATACTCACTTCACAGAATGCTACTATCAATAAAAAAAGGAAGAAACAGTAATGCACAGAATAATATGGATGAATCTCAAAGATACTAGGCTGAAAGAAGTCAAACATACTGTATTGTGTATAATTCCATTTATATTAAATTCTAGAAAAGGAATAGCTATAATGTCTATAAGCAGGTTATTGGAGCCAGGAGTTGGAGGGAAAGGATTAAGTGCAAAGGGGCACAAGGGATAAAGATATTTATCATATCCATCCCTTAAACTCAGGTTTATATAAAATAAAACAAAATAAACAAAACAAAAAACAACTTCTAGTTCCAAATAGTGGACAGTGAATACACACTCTACTAAAATTCTAAGGACATTTAGTCTGGAAAGCAAGGAAGAATAGCATCATTATACTAAAAATTTTGAGGAATTTCTGGAAGATGTTAAAGAGAAAGTACTGTATGGACTAAACAACAAAAGCTAAGGAAAGAGCAGTTTAATATGAAGCTAGAAGAGGGCTGCTTAAGATAGAGCCAAGGAAAACACCCACACTCAGGGTCAGCAGAGGGAATCCAGAGACTCCCAACTGGAAAAGTGATTATTTAAAGGACTGAGTGCTTTAGGCCATTGAATTTCCGTGTCACAGGGAAAAATGAGCTGTCACAATTGCCCCAGTCTAAAATCAGCAAACATCTTTGCCTTAAGTAAGATGGGAAAAGTGTCTCATTGGTTCCTAAGCTGAGTATTAAGTCTCCCAAAACCACTGGAGCAGTGCCTTGAAAGTTGGTTGCCTGACACATAGGCAGTTTCCAACCCAACCAGCTAACAATTCTTTTTTTTTTTTTTTTTAATTTAAGGTTTATTTATTTATTCATGAGAGACACACAGAGAGAGGCAGAGACAGGGGAGCCTGATGTGGGACTCAATCCCAGGACCCCAGGATCACACCCTGAGCCAAATGCTCAACCACTGAGCCACCCAGGCATCCCCCAGCTAACAATTCAATCAACCAATCAATCAGAAGGGAGTGGGAAGAGAAAGATTCACATTGAGTAAAAAGCACTAAAAACTCTCATGCCCTCCACCTCCAGCACAAAGCTTTGCTGGCCTTGGTAAATAGCATTCAAAGAGGGCTGAAACTTACATGTCTTATTGTTATAAGACAAACCAAAGGGGAAGGCTGCCTATTAATCCCCACATTCATTTTTGAAAGAAACCTACAGGAGCTTTCTAGCCGAAAAAGAGGGTTGTAACAGTTGCCAAGTAAATTCATGCCATTTTCCTATATTATTCGAGCCCTTTCATTAAAATTATAAATCAATAACTAAGGGTTATAAAATATTTGAGGATAAGGAAGACATGAGAGCCTCAAGACTAAAGACCAGAACACTGACCCCTGAGGAGACAGAGTTGATGAGAGAAATGGAAAAGAAATTAAAAGAAAAAAATGCATCTAATGGCTTTAGAGTGTTTTAAGATAATATAGAAACAAGAATAGGCTGCTATTTAAAAAGCAACCAAAAATATGAAAACAAATCAATATAACTTCAAAATAGATGCAAAAATCCCAAATAAAATTTAAAAAATGATTCCAGGAATATATTAAAAGAATAATACATAATAACCAGGAATGCAAGAAGAGGTCACCAGTAGGAAATATACTGCAGTAATTCACTAACTTAAATATTAAACGATAGACCATATGATCATCTTAATGCATGGTGAATAGGTAGTTCAATAAAAATCCAATTAAAACCTCTTAGTAAGGCTGAAATAGTTGGTACTTTCCTTAACTTAATAAGGGTATCTACCAGAAACCAATAGCAACCATTAATCTTTCTTTTCTTTTTCTTTTTTCTTTTCTCTTTTCTCTCTTCTCTTCTTTCCTTTTTTATTTTTTTAAGGTAGGCTCCATGGCCAGTGTGGAGCCCAATGTGGGGCTTGCACTCATGAGCCTGAGATCAAGACCTGAGCTGAGATCAAGAGTTAGATGCTTTACCAACTGAACCACTCAGGTGCTCCTGGCAACCATGATTCTAATTGTAAAAGACAGAAATTGCTTCTGTTAAAACCAGATACAAGTCAAAGAGTCTCATCATTATTGCTACTACTTGTTTGTTCTGGTAGTCTGAGACAATAGAACAAAGGTTTCAAATTTATAGATCTTTTATGGCAGGATCTGCAAACTTTTTCTATAAAGGGTCAGATAGTAAATATTTGAGGTTTTGCAGGTCATATGGTCTCTGTCATAACTACTCAAGTCTGCTGTCAAAGGGAAAAAGGTGCTGTAGATGACAAGCCATGGCTAGTGGTAATAAAACTTTATTTACTTAAAATATTAAATATTTAATATATAAATATTA
Source organism: Canis lupus baileyi (assembly GCF_048164855.1). Lineage (NCBI taxonomy): Eukaryota > Metazoa > Chordata > Mammalia > Carnivora > Canidae > Canis > Canis lupus. The sequence continues at coordinate 5,539,411 of NC_132842.1, forward strand.
AACAACACACTACTATATAAGCAATGGGCCAAATAAGGAATCAAACAGTACGTCAAAATATGGCGCAAAACAAAAGAAAAAGAAAAAACACAATATTCCAAAGCCTATGGGATATAGCAAAAGAAGAGGTTAGAATGAAATTTACTATAAATGCTTATATTAAGAAAAAAGTTCAAACAAACAACACTACACCACAAGGAACTAGAAAAAGAAGAAACTATAGCTCAAACATAGTAGAGGAAGGAAATAACAAAGAAAAATCAGAAATAAATTAAAATAGAGACCAGAATAAACAGTAACATAACACTGAAAGTAATGGCCACTTTTTTGAAAAAACTAAGTCTTGGTTTATAACTAAGAAAAAAAAAGAGAATATTCAAAAACCAAAATGAGAAATGTAAGAGAAAACATACAACAGAAAACCACAGAAATACAGTGTGGTAACAGATTACTATAAGCAATTATATACTAACAAGTCAGATAACTTAGAAAAAAAACCAGATAAATCCTAAAAATATGCAAGTTATTATGATTGAATCATAAATCTTGAATCCAAGAAATAGAAGAAATTTTCTTAGACCAATAACAAGAATGAAAGTTGAATTAGGAATCAAAATCTCCCCGCACAGAAAAGCCCAAGACCACATGGTTTCATTGGTGAATTCTATCAAACATTTAAGAAAATAATTAATGACAATCATTATAAAAATCTTACAAATAATGGAATAGAGGGAACACATTCAAAATCATTCCATGAGTCCAGTACTACCCTGCTACCAGAAGGATAACAACAAGACAGGAACAACAAAGTTTATCTAGTTTGTCTGATGTAAGTATTGCTACTCTTGACTTTCTTTTGACATCTATTTGTGTGATGTTTCTCTAACCCCTCACTTTCAATCTGTAGAAGTCTTTACGTCTCAAATGAGTCTCTTGTAGGCAGCATAGATGGGTCTTGGTCTTTTGTTTTTTTTACCCAATTTGACACCCCATGTCTTTTGATTGGAGCATTTATTCCATTTACATTCAAAGTAATTATTGATAGATATGTATTTATTGCCATTTTATTACTTATTTTGTTATTGTTTCTGGAGATTTTCTCTGATCTTGTCTTTGTCACTATTGGTCTCTCCTTTGCACTCAAAGAGTCCCCTTTAATATTTCTTGTAGGGCCGGTTTAGTAGTCACAAACTCCTTTAGCTTTTATCTGGGAAACTCTTATTTCTCCTATTCTGAATGAGATAGCCTTATTGGATACAGCATTCTTGGCTGCAGATTTTCAGTACTTTGAATAGATCATGCTTCTGGCTTGTCAAGTTTCTGTTGAGAAATCTCCAGCTAGCCATAGGGTTTTCCCTTGGAGGTCAAGGACTTCCTTCGTCTTGTTGCCTTAAAAGATTTTTCTTTTATTACTCACAGTATTTTGCAAACTTAATTACAATATGTCTTGATGTTGGCCTGCTTTTGTTGATTTGGTGTTGATTTGGATGGGTGTTCTCTATGTGCTTCCTAGATCTGGATGTCTGTTTCCTTCTCCATATTAGAGTAGTTATTATTTCTTGAGATAAATTTTCTGTCCTCTTTTTCCTCTCTTCTTCTCCTTCTTCTCCTGGGTCTCCTATAGTACAAATGTTATTATACTTGATGGGAGTCACTGCATTCCCTAAGTCTATTCTCATATTGCATATTGTTTTCTTTCTTTCTTTTCTTCATTTTATTTTTTTAAAGATTTTATTTTATTTATTCATAGACACACAGAGAGAGAGAGAGAGAGGCAGAGACACAGGCAGAGGGAGAAGCAGGCACCACACAGAGAGCCTGACGTGGGACTCCATCCCGGGTCTCCAGGACCACGCCCCAGGCTGCAGGCGGCGCTAAACCGCTGCGCCACTGGGGCTGCCCTCTTTTCTTCATTTTAATTATTGTCCATTATTTTATATTCTAGGACACTAATTTATTCCTGTTTCTTCACCCTGCTGTTCATTTAATCAAGCCTGTTGCCAATCTTGTTTATGGTATTCTCCATCACTAAGTCTTTTTTTTCTTTTAATTCTTATCTCTGTAGTAAGGGTCTCACTGATGTCTTCTACTCTTTTCTCAAGCCAGTGAATATCTTAAAGCAACTTATGATTGTTGCTTTAAATTCTCCATCAGGCATGTTACTTAAATCTGTTTCACCAAGAACTCTGGCTGTGGCCTTACCTTGTACTTTCATTTGGGACAAACTTCACATTTTGTCTAAGTCTCTGTCTTATTCTTCAATGTGGCCTCTTCTCTATCTTTAGCTGTGGAGTTGGTTCTGTCAGTCTTCAGGCCAGTTTTTAGGGGTATTTAGGATAATATGATGGTTGTCGAGTTGTGTTCATGCAACAAGAGGAGCCTAGGGTCCTCCTACTCTGCCATGATCTCTAATCTCAAACTTTATTTACAAAAACCCCAAAATAGATTTGTCAAAGAGGCAATAGGGAAAAGATGAAGTTAGTATAATACATAGGTGACATGATTGTCTACGTAGGAATATAAGCAAAAAGTACAATTAATTAGATAGTGGATGTGATGTAAATACATACAAAACGACATTTTTAGCAATAAATGTTAGAAAATGCTATGATAAAAAATCAAATTTATAACAGCAACAAAAACTATGAAAAATACAGAAATAAGTAACAAGCAATTTCCCAATTCTAGACAGAGAAATCTATATGGTATAAAAGATGACTTGACCAAATGGACAGAACATGTTACTAGAAAGGAACAGTCAATATGGTAAAGATACCATTTTTCCTAAATGAGTATAAAACTTTTTGCAATTTCAATTAAACCTCCAGATGGATTAAAAGAAATAAATAAAAGCTGACAAATGTATTATTAACTTTAATTAAGATACAAAAGATTATTTTAATATGGTTAGGAATACAAAAAAAATGTAATTTAAAGAAAAAAATTTGGTACTTTAAAATTTACACAAAAAAGTCAATAGAAAAGAACAGAGAGATCACAGAACTTAAATTTGATATATGAATAAGTTGGCAATTAATAATCAGCAGAAATAAGAAATTTGATAAATTGCTACCCATTTGGAAAAAAATAAGATCAGATCCCTATTCCATGACTATACACATAATAAACTCAAATTGGGTCAAGAATCTAAGTGTAACAGCAAAACTATAAGAGTCATAGAAAAAAAAAAGTTTTTCTTTCTCCCCTTCCTCTCCACCTCCCTCCTTTTCCTTCTTCATAATTCTATGGCAGATACTACTAACTGGCTTTCTGAAACACTCTCTCCTAGTGCCCTGTATGATGTGCTGCTGTAACACTGAAGCTGGAAATCTAAAAATGATGTTTCCCAGACTCCTTTGCAGTTAGAATTCTACCTGTGATCAAGTCAAGGATTCACAATGACATGAGATCTGCTAGGTGGAAATGAGCAACATAACTGAAAGCCACATGTGGACAATCTTCTAGAGGCATCTATCCTGTCCCTTTTGTTTTATTTTATCTTATCTTTTTCAAGCTTTTATTTTTAAACTGAGACATAGTTGAAAATATAACTATATATATTTAAGGTGTGCACTGTGTTGATTTGATACATTTATATACTGCAGCATGATCACCACATGTTAGCTAACATTTCTATAATGTCACATGATTATCATTTCTTTTTTTGGTTAAACAATTAAGATCTAGTCCTTAGCAACTCTGAAGTTTATAATACAGCTTTGCTGAGTATAATCATTATGCTGTGGATTAGACCTCCATTTATCCACTAGTTGCGAGTTTATACCCTTCAGCATCTCCCCAATTCTCCCATCCTCCAGCTCCTGGAAGCCAGCATTCTACTGTTTTTATGAGCTTGTTTTTTTAGAGTCTACATGTAAGTGAGATAATATAATATTTGTCTTTTTCTGTCTGACTTATCTCACTTAGCACAGCACTCTCAAGGTCATCCATGTTGTTACAAATGGCAGGATTTCCTTCTTTCTGAAGACTGAATAATATTCCACTGTGTATATATACACATCTTCTTTATCCATTCATCTACTGATGGACACTTATGTTGTTTCCGTATCTTGGCTATTGTAAATAACGCTGCAATAGGCATGAGAGTGCAGGTATCCTTTTGAGATCCTGTCTTCATTCCCTTTGGATATATACTCAGAAGAGAGATTGCTGAACCATAAAACAGTTCTACCTTTAATATTTTGAGGAACTTCAATATTGTTTTCCACAGTTCCTGAACCAATTTACATTCCCAACAATGTATAAGGGGTTCCCTCTTCTCCACATCTTTGCCAACACTTGTTATCTCTTGTCTTCTTGATTACAGCCATTCTGACAGGTGTGAGATGATACCTCATTGGGGTTCTGATTTGCACCCCTGATGATCAGAGATGTTAAGCACTTGTTCAAGTACCCATTGGCCATTTGTATGCCTTTTTTGGAAAAATGTCTATTTAAGTCCTCTGCTTATTTTTTTATAACTGGGTTGTTTGTCTGTTGTTGCTATATGGAATTGTATGAGTTCTTTACATATTTCTGATGTTAACTTCTTATCTGATACACAGTTTGCAAATAATTTATTCCATTCCATAGGCTGCCTTTTCGTTAAATTCCACTGTGAAAGCTGCTCACAAAAAAGGGAAAAGAGACTCTTCTCTACCCCATATGATTGTGACTTTCCTCTCTAAAACACTGCCAGGATCAATTTGAGTTGGAACGTGTACTGCAATAGTTCCTTGTCTTGGGGCACCCGGGTGGCTCAGTGGTTGGGTGTCTGACTTTGGCTAAGGTAGGTATCCTGGGGCCCTGGGATTGAGTCCCGCCTTGCAGGGAGCCTGCTTCTCCCTCTGCCTGTGTCTCTGCCTCTCTGTGTGTCTCTCATGAATAAATAAATAAAATCTTAAAAAAAAAATACTTCCTTGTCTTCCTGGCCTAGAGTCTTAGGGAAAAGAAAATTCAAACGAAAATGTATCCTTCTGGTGTTGTTTCTGGTTGATGAATTTTATGATTATTTTTATAAAAGATATTTTATTTACTTATTGTCACTATGCTTAGTAACTTTCGAAGAAGTGTTTTTCTTATCAGAAACTAATTATTTTCATTATTTCTCAGGAGCAACAACTGCTAAGATTTTAGCATTACTTGTCTAGGTTCAGAACTGAATCATTACTAAGCTTCCCAGCCAAAAATATATCCGTTTACATATTCAAATTATTTTGAAAACTATATCATTGTTATATAGAAATACTACTAAAGATTTGGCTTATAAAACCATGACCTTAACAATGGAACACATTTCTTCTCTATGACTGATTAATGGAAAAAAAAGCTACTAGAACAGATTTGAGTAAAAATCAGACTTTGCTTTTAAAAAATTAGGCTTAGTTTATAATATTTATTGAAAACTAGTCATATACCAGAAAATCTCAATAAATTCCCCAAAGGAGAACTTGTACAGGCTGTATTTTCTGATTAAATATAATAAAACAGAAACTACTAATAAAATATTAAATAAATAAAAGAAATCCTTAAGAAAAAAGTATTTTCTTAACAACTTATGGATCAGAGGAGAAAATTTCAAAAGGACAATTTCAAACTACGTAGAAAATAGCCATAGGAAAAAGTATACACACACATACTCAATTTAACCAGGGTCAAATTTAGAGGAAATTTGGAGGAAAAAAAAAAAAAAAAGAATGAAAGACTTCCAAAATGACAGTAATTAATTAAAGCAGAACAATAATATTGTAAGAATAAAATAGACAATGATGGAACATAACGGAACATAAAAATATACCAAAGTATATTAAAGAATTCACTGCTTTATAATCTTACCAGAATGGGAAACGTAAAATGAAATATGGTCTTAATATTTTTGGATAGCATACTATAGTCTTTATTTTGCACCAATTTTACCTCTAATAACTTGTTTTAGAACATTGCAACAGTCCAGTGATGTCCTGATATAAAGAACATAATATATTAAGAGATAATTTAGGTTCATTTTGTTATGGACACTAAAAGAAAAATGGGATACTGTGCTGGTTAGTCTTTGATTGGGTGTTTCATGGACTTTCCCAGATAGAGGTCTCAGTAAAATTTCCAAGAAACCACACATCATGTCCTCACACTTTCCATTCCACTCATCTTCCTGTTGCCTAGGCACCTGTCTTGGCAAAGGCATGACCATAAAAATATCCAGATTTCATAAATATGAATAAAGATGCAACCGTAACTACTTTTTGAAGCAAAAGTGGCAACAAAGTTACCACTTCAGAAAAATGATTTAGTCATTTTAGCTGTGAATCAGGACTATCTTTGGAGTAGATGCTCCCTCATCTTTGTTTTCTATTATCTTCACCCCTATTATCTATTCTCTGTAGATATACTGCTGAGTGACACAAAAACAGCTTACTTATCCAAGTCACCATTTTCTCTTCACACTGAGCCCTGCATTTATACTTTTATTGTCCACAAGGCATTTCCACAGAGGGTAGTGGTTCGACCACCACATGGCCCCTTCCAGCTGCCTCTTTGCTCCACCCTGCCCCTCAACACCCCCTGGCTTGCCAACATAGGTCATGGTGCAGCAAGATCCAAGTTAGAGGTTATTATGGGACCTGGGGAGAAAGTCAGCATAGCTCTGGGTGCAAATCAGATCCCAGGGAAGATCAGTGCAGTGAAGTAAGGCTGAGACTGGATGTCTGGGCAGAAGACACCCAAGTCAAATGTGAGAGCCACAAGAATTGTGGAACTGAAACAGGAACGTTAGGAAGTGGAACAGCAGATGAGACAAAGGCAAGAGCAGGCTCAGCGAAGAAGCATAGGTCGGGCTAACCTAATAGCTACGGGTGTTTGTGATGACCAGACAGACTCGTGGCTAAAAGGAGCCATCTAGACATGACTATGCCTCTGTCCACATTATACTCCCAAACCCTTACTCCCTCCCATGCCAAAAACGAGTCTACATTTGTCTTTACCTATAGTTCAATTATCTCCCCTTAGCCATTCTCAAGAACTTCGGGAGCATCTTGTTAGCCTCCTGTTCCTGAGGCCCCCAACTGGAACAGCCAGTGTGTCCAATCAATGAACCCTTCCTAATGCCCTTGAATTTGTCCCATTTTTTCTACAACTACCACCCTAGTTCCGCTCCTCAACAAGTCTTACCGGGACTCTGCCATCTGCTTACTATTTATCTCCCTACCTCTAGTTTCTCCTTTAATCCATTCTCTAAAATGTCACTAGGGCTTTCTTATCAAAACCCAGTTTTCTTTTTTTTTTTTAATATTTTATTTATTTATTCATGAGAGACACAGAGAGAAAGAGAGAGAGAGAGGCAGAGACACAGGCAGAGGGAGAAGCAGGCCCCACGCAGTGAGCCCCACATGGGACTCGATCCTGGGTCCCCAGGATCAGGCCCTGGACTGAAGGCAGCGCTAAACCGCTGAGCCACCTCAGCCTCCAGTTTTCTTCATATCCTTTCAGTTAGCAAAACTTCAGTGGCTCTCTCCTGTCTGCGGGATATAATCTATATTCTTTAATGTGGGTTTTATATTCTTTCACAATCCAACCCCCATCAACTTCTCCAACTTCACCTTCCAGATATCACTGTGTTCTCCCCATAAATCTCCTCTACTGCTATAACTACTGTTTTCTTTATAATCCCTGGCACGCCAGATACTTTATTTAATGTACTGGAGTCAAAGCACAGATTGCTTCTAATGCATCTATTCATCTTCCCAGTAGTTAGAGCATCCTTTTTTTTTATTATTATTTATTTATTTATTTATTTATTTATTTTTTAGTTAGAGCATCCTTGAACACAGGCCCTGCACTCCATATTTTGAAAAATAGTTTTATTAAGATATAATTCACATAACATTTAAAGTTTATAATTCAATAGTTTTTGGTATTTCCACATGGTTGTGCAACCATCACTAAAATCTGATTTTAGAACATTTTCTTCTCTCCTAAAACAAACTCCATAGCCATTAGCAGTCACCATTTCTCTACCCTAAGCAATCACCAATCTAGTCTCTCTATATATAAATTTACCTATTGGGGGCATTTCACTGAAATGAAGCCATACAATATGTGGTCTTTTTGACATGTAGAAAACCCAAAAGACTCCACCAAAAAACTGATAGAACTAACATATGAATTCAGTAAAGTTGTAGGATATAAAATCAATATCTAGCAATCTGTTGCATTTCTATAGACCGATAATGAAGCAGCAGAAAAAAGAATCAAGGAATTTATCTTATTTGCAACTGCACCAAAAACAATAAGATATCTAGGAATAAACCTAATTAAAGAGATAAAAGATCTATACTATGGGACACCCAGGTTAGTTAAGCATCCGAGTCTTGATTTTGGCTTAGGTCATGATCTTAGGGTTGTGAGTTGGAGCTGTGTTGGGCTCTGTGCTAAGTGTGGAGCCTGCTTAAGATTCTCTGTCTCTCTCTCTTTGCCCCTCCTCCACTCCCTAAGAAAAAAAGAGATCTGTACTCTGAAAACTATACTCAAAAGAAATTGAAGAGGACACAAAGAAATGGAAAAGCATTCCATGCCCATGGATTGGAAAAACAAACATTGTTAAAATGTCTATACTACCCAAAGCAATCTGCACATTTAATGCATCCTTATCAAAATACCACCAGAATTTTTCACAGGGCTAGAAGAGACAATCCTAAAATTTGTATGGAACCACAAAAGACTCCAAATAGCCAAAGCAATCCTAAAAAAGAAAAACAAAACTGGAGGCATCACGATTCTGTATTTCAAACTATATTACAAAGCGGTAATCATCCAGACAGTATGGTGCTGGCACAAAAACAGACCCACTGATTAATGGAACAGAATAGAGACCCCAGAATTAGATCCACAACTATATGGTCAACTGATCATCAACAAAGCAGGAAAGAATATCCAGTGGAAAAAAGACAGTCTCTTCAACAAATGGTGTTGGAAAAACTGGACAGCAACATGCACCCAAGAATGAAATTGGATCGCTTTCTTACACTACGCAAAAATAAATTCAAAATGACTGAAAGATGTAAATATGAGATGGAAACCATCAAAAATCCAAAAGGAGAACACAGGCAAAAAACCTCTTTGACCTTGGTTGTAGCAACTTCTTACTAGGCACATTGCTGGAGGCAAGGGAAACAGAAAGTAAAAATGAACTATTGGGATTTCATCAAGATAAAAAACTTCTGTACAGTGAAGGAAACAATCAATGAAACTAAAATGAAACAATCAATGAAACTATGAAATGGAGAAGATATTTGAAAACGACATATCTGATAAAGGATTAATATTCAAAATCTTTTTTTTTAAAGATTTTATTTATTTATTCATGAGAGAGAGAGAGAGAGGCAGAGACACAGGTAGAGGGAGAAGCAGGCTCCATGCAGGGAGCCTGATGTGGGACTCGATCCTAGGACTCTAGGATCACACCCTGGGCTGAAAGCAGGCGCTAAACCACTGAGCCTCCCAGGGATCCCCCTCCAAAATCTATAGAACTTATCAAACTTGACACCCAAAAGACATATAACCCCTTTAAGAAATGGGCAGAAGACATGAATAGACATTTTCCCAAAGACATCCAGATGACTAATAGACACATGAAAAGATGCTGAATGACACTCATTATCAGGGAAATACATATCAAAACCGTGATGAGATACTACTCCATACCTGTCAAAATGGCTCAAATTAACAACATAAGAAACAACAGGTATTGGCAGGATGTGGAGAAAGGGGAACCCTCTTACACATTGTTAATGGGAATGCAAGTTGGTGCAGCCGCTATGAAGAACAGTATGGAGGTTCCTCAAAAAGTTAAAAACAGAACTATCCTACAACCCAGCCATTGCAGTACTAGATGTTTACTCAAAGGATACAAAAATACAGATCTAAAGGTGTACATGCACCCTGATGCGTACAGTAGAATTATCAAAATAGCTGAACTATGGAGAGAGCCCAAATGTCCATTCAACTGATAAATGGATAAATAAGTTACATATATCAGCCATTAAAAAGAATGAGATCTTGCCATTTGCAATGATGTGGTTGGAACTAGAGTATATCATGCTAAGTGAAATAAATTGGTCAGAGAAAGACAAATACCATATGATTTCACTTTGATGGACATATGGGAAGTCGGGAGGAGAGAGGGAAACAAAACAAACCATAGGAGATGCTTAATGATAGAGAACAAACTGAGGGCTGATGGAGGGAGGTGAGTGGGGAAAAGGCTGGATAGGTGATGGGTACTAAGGAAGGTACTTGTGATGAGCACTGGGTGTTGTATATAAGTGACAGATCACTGAATTCTACTCCAAAAACCAATATTTCACTGTTAACTAAGCAAAATTTAAATTAAAAAAAATTTTTTTACACTGTGGGGGGCACTTGATGGGATGAGCACTGGGTGATATGCTATATGTTGGCAAATTGAACTCCAATTAAAAAAAATAAATAAAATGTACTTTGAAAGCAATAAATAAATAAATAAATAAATAAATAAATAAATAATTTTTAATGTATTCTTTTGTGTTTGGCTGCTTTCACTTAGGATAATGTTTTCAAAGTTCAGCCACATTGTAATGCATATCAGCACTGTTTCTTTTTATTGCTGAATATTTCGTCATATTAAAACACCATATTTTGACTATCCATTCATTAGTTAATGGAAATTTGAGTTGTTTCCACTTTTCAGCTATTATTAATTATGTTGCTATGAATATTTGTATGTAAGATTTTGCATAAAATATGTTTTCATTTCTCTTAGGATTCCCAGGAATGAAACTTGCTCGGTTATATGATAACTTTAACTTTTTGAGGAACTGCTGAACCCTTTTTCCAAATTTGTGGTGTGATTTTACATTCCACTGGCAATGTATGAAGGTTTGAATTTCTCCACATCCTCATCAATACATGTATCTGTCATTTTGATTATAGCCCTCCTAGTGAGTATAAAGTTCTCATTGCAGTTTTGATTTGCATTTCCCATATGTCTAATGATGCTGAGCAGTTTTCATGTGTTAACTAACTGGTCATTTCTATATCTTCGTTGGAGAAAAGTCTACTCAGATCCTCTTTCTAGTATTAAAATGGATTTTATATATATTATTATGTTGTCATAAGACTTCTATAAATATTCTAGATATAAGTCCCTTAACAGATACAGATGGGTTATGTTTCAATAAACTCATTGTAAGGTGAAAATATCCTAAGTAAAAAATGCATTTAAAACACCTAGACAGCATAGCTTTTGCCTAGCCAAATTTAAACATGCTCAGAATACTTACATTAGCCTACTGCTGGGCAAAATCATCTAACACAAAGCCTATTTTATAATAAAGTGTTGAGTATCTTATGTAATTTATTGAGTATTGCACTGAAAGTGAAAAACACAATGGCTATGCAGGTGCAGAATGGTTATAGGCATATTACTTGTTGAGCCTTGTGATCCTGTGGCTGACAGGGTTAAGGCTAGGGGCTGCTGCTCAGCAGTATGAGGGAGTATTTTACCATATATTGCTAGCCTGGGAAAAGATCCACATCCAAAATTCTAAAAGTGTAGTTTCTACTGAATGAGCAATGCTTTCACATCATGATAAAGTCAAAAAATTCTAAGTTGAGCCATCATAAGCTGGGGACTCTTTGTATATCACTTGCAAACAAAATATTTTCTTCTATTCTGTGCATTATTTTTGTACTTTCCTGATGGCACTGTTTGCAGCACAAAAGTTTTAAATTTGGAAGTAGTACAATTTATCTATTTGTGTGTGTGTGTGTGTTTGGTGTTATATCTAAGAAACTATTACTTCACCCAAGGTTATAAAGATCTAATCTTATGTTTTTCCCAGGAGTTTTACTATTTTAGCTTTTCATTAAGGTCTATGATCCATTTTGAGTTAATTTTTGTGTGTAATGTGAGTCATTATTTTTAAATAGATGCTACTGAGAGCAGAATGTTTTTTAATACCTTAAAGTCCTCCCAGAAAGGTCTTTTTCTCTTTCTGTGATTTAATAACTTACAGTTCTTTGCACATTCAATCAGAACATACTCATTGAGTCATTTGTGAAATGTAGGTGCAGTGAACAAGCCACTGTGATAAAAATAAAAGGGAACTATAACAGCAAGCACTATACTGCTATAATCCAGGACCAATCCAAATGGATTTAGGGTAAATTTCTGATTGCTCCTGCAAAGAACCAGACTCCAGCAACACTGGCTTAAATTGAGTCCAACCACAGAAAGATTACTGAATAACCTGGCATAGAAATTAATCCTTGTTTTAAAATACATAGATACCAGCAAAACAAAACAAAATACCTCAAGACCTCAAGAACCTCAAACATCTGAATTAGCATATATGGAGTGAAATTCAACATCTAAAAGCCTATGTATTTTATATTTGTTCCACCTAACAGTTACCGTGGAACTTTCTTATGTCAGACTACAAATCCTTAAACACTTTTTTAAATGATATTCCCAGTCCTTAATTCATGGCTCACATTTATATTTCAACTAGCTAAGCAATGTATTGTTTTTTAGGGGGCATCTCTATCATTTATTGCCTCTTGGTAAAAAGTCTGAACTCCTTATACCATTTGGCTCATTGTCCCAGCAGGGACACAAATCTAGTTCTGCAGCAGAGATAACCTGTCAAAAATGAAATTATTCTCTCATCCCATTGTGTCAAATTGTGGAGGGTCATTCAATGCCCTCCTCTGTCAATATGCACCAGGGGCAACTCCCCCGATGCCTTTCCCAGGAGTGATCAGGGTTTGTACTGCAGCAGTCTCCAAGATTAAATCAGTAGGCTATCTGAGCACTCTTGCCCCAAAAGGTACAAAGACCAAATCTGGGAAGTCCATGTCAATCAGAGAAAGACAAACAGAAGGTGAAGGAGCAGGTGGCAGAGAAGCCAATGCTTTTAGTCAGGAAGCAGAGACTAGATGGTTGGTCTACAGCCCTCATTGCTGCCTGTGTGCAGGCCATCCTTGCATGTTTCCAGATAGCTGGAAAAGCTGATCAGAGAAAACACCTTCTGGCATGAGCTCATCAACAATCCATCAAACACATCACTCCAAACTCATCAACATCTTCCTTTAAACCTTTGCTTACAGTAAAAGTAGTTTATTTCTCTTCTTCCGTACACACTATACCTCTGTGCTGTTTCTCCTCTTTTTCTCTTTTATTCATCCTTACCCACTATGCAAGGCCAGCTCAAGGCTCACTGCTGGATCCTGGTGATCTACCCTCATCTTATATCCTGTAGCAGCAGTTGTGAGGATCACTAATTTGATAGTTCATCAGTTCCCTTAAGGTATGTATTGTTACCTTCTCAACTATGTTGCAGAGGCAAAATTTACACATTAACTTTGTTGGGACCTGGCATAGTGCCATGGCTGGTACTTAGAACTCAGTATAAGCTAGCTCACATTCACAGATATTAACACCGACTTTATTATTTTTTTTAACACTGACTTTAAAATAATGATAGGAGGAGTTATAAATGTGGAGCAGTCACTATAGGTCAGACACCTAGAGTGTCTAGTTTAATTTTCAAAACAATTCCCTGATGTGGTGACATTATTCTAATTTTACAGGCTATAAAACTCAAGCCTAGAGAAATTAAATAATTTGTGTGTGCTCATGCAGCCAGCGAGTGGTGAACTGGACTGTACCTGGGTCTAACTCAAAAGTTCATGTTCAAAATCAGCATGTCATGCTGCCTTCCAAAAGGAAAGACTGTGATTGTTAAGAGGTGAAAATTGGCAATTGCTTTGCTCATACCTCTGTTACAGTGTTTATATGTCTTTCACACTCAATTATGAGTTCAGATATGGAACCCTGTATTTTCATTAAGTGTTGACATATACCATTTACTTAGTAAAGATACTCAGTGGCTGGGTAATCTTGGGCAAGTTACTTAACCTCCCTGTTGGCTTAGTTTCTTCAGCTAAAAAATGGCAACGAAAACAGTCCTTCAAAACAAAGCAAAACAAAACAAAACAAAACAAAAAACAAAACAAAACAAAACAGTCCCTCTCTCATGGGGGTGAAATGGTGTTTATAAAGTGCTTAGTAAAGTGACAGGCACATATAAAGGGGTATTAGTGATACTAATATCAGCTATTATCATCATTTTTATTACTATACTCTCCATCTAAAACCAGTGATGGAGACAAACTTCAGGTGGCAGAGACCATATTCAGTCACATATTCATACACACATTCCCATGTTTACAGCTGGATGGGTACTTTTTCTTTGTTGCATTTCTGTGAACCTAGAAACTGAGCTGGACTGCCATTTTTTTGTAGACCAGGCATTTTAAAAAGACCAAGCCACTGGGAAGGACATCTATAAATATTGTTTCTTTGACAGAGATTCTTAGCCATTCTGAATAAGACAGGACATCAGAACACCCCTGAGGCTTTTTCAAACCAAACCTATGAATCAAAACAACTCCATCTTCCAAATCCTATCACTACTGTCTCTACCCCCACAAAGGAAGTATATTTCTGGAGTTGAGAACCACAGTAAAGAGAGCTGTTGTTGATGCTTATGACTAGTAGGTGTAATCAGAGAGAGAAAGAGTGACAGAGAGAGAGAGAGAGAGAGAGAGAGAGAGAGAGAGAGGTGGCAACCACTGTTGCCTAGACCAACAGTTCACATTTTGCCGGATGTGGGTGGGTGTAGGGCACACTGCTCCACCATTTATTTCCATTTTTTTTCAGTTTCTGTTACTATTAGGCAGAATCCAAAAATTAAGGTGGGAAGGGAAGAGAAAGAATAAAAAGGCAGGTAAGCAATGATAATTTGAGTTTGTTTGTTTTTGTTGCTAGAGGACTAAGAAAGTATTGAGAGCAGATTTAAGTATGAATTAAAATCAAGTTCCAGGGACAGACCTCATACTTATAGGAATGCTATTCCCTGCTTTTTCCCTTTACCTTACTTCATAATTCATCCAATATCCTCCATGCACCTGAAGAGTCAGCGTATAGTTAGGACACAATAATTGTGCCATTATCTAGAGTTGCGCTGTCCAGTTGGGTAGCCACTAGTTCATGAGGACTTCAAATGTGGCTAGTCCAAATAGAGGTGTGCTATAAGGGTAAAAATGCTTGTTTTAAAAGATTTGGTATGAAAAAAAAAAGAATAAAAGATTTCACCAATAATTTTAATATTACTTAAATTTAATGCTATTTAGTATAATTACTATTAAGTAATTAAATGACCATTCGGGACATAAATGAAGTTTAATGTATTACTAAAACTAGCATTATTTTATATGTTTTATATATTTTATTTATATATATTTATATTTATTTATATATTTTATTAATATTTTATATTATTTTTATATTTATATTCACTATTTTACTGTGTTTCAAGTGGCTTCTTTAAAATTTAAAGTTATATGTATGGTTTGCTTTATATTTCTATTGAACAGGGCTGGTCTAGAGTACTACAGTTCCATTATTACAAGTGCCTAAACGTTGACTCAAAGGTGATAGATGGTTGTAAATGTAACATATGAATGTAATTTGGATATGAGTCATCAAGAGTTAAATTAGAATTGCCCCATTTCCTTTCCCACTGTACTTTATCCTCCAGTAGAACTGACAAACTCTTTCATATATGTGGTACCTGGGGTGGCCTTCCAGTGGCCACCTGGAAATACCTTTATCCTTCAAAGTGCCTCTTGGTCACCCTCATATAAAGTCTTCCCTATAGTCACTCTGTTCACCATATTATTTCCACACCTATCATTGAATATCACACACTTGAATGTGTTTATTTACAGGCCTGTCTTTCCCATTCAACTAGAAGCTTCTTGAGGTTAGGAGCTATATCTTATTCTACTTTACACCCTCCACATTGGGCACATGGTTGGCCTTCTATAGATGTGTTGAAACTGAAAAAAAAATAGTTCTGATTACAGCATGTTTAGCAGTTTCATGCAACTCAAGCATACATATAAGAACCATACTCCCTCCGTAAGTCTCACTTTGAGGGATGCTTCTCTGTTCTGACAGTGGGGTGACTATCTTGGGGGTTTCAACTTCTCTATTCAGTCGTGGTCTTATGAGCCACGTGTTTACAGCATAGCGTTGCACTGCGTTTGCTCACATTCATGGACCAGGCGACTTCATTTCTGCTTGTTGCTTACAATAGGGTAAATATACTGAATTAGTAAGCATGTTAAGGAATAGTCTTGATTTGCTAAGCCATATCATTTATGGAATTTAACCAGAAGGAAACCTTCCTCTTAAAAGAACAAAACAAACAAACCAATACTATATCCAGAAGCTACTCAGTTCATTGACCTGTCAGTTGTGAATTTTACATTATTAGCAGACATGAATGAGTTCGTTAATGTTGTTACTATAAATAGAGTAGCCTTAAGATAAATTTACTTAATTAGTAATGTAATTAATATGTTGTAAATCTCCTGCAAAAGATTTCGTGGTATTTCCCTCCCTCCCCTAATTGTTTTATTTTTGAGATGAAATCTTAAAGCATTCAATTGAAAGTACTTCTTTATTAAATACATGCTTCCAGATTTTGAAAATGCACTTAATTAAAGACTGGAGTTTTGCCTGGTGAAAAACACAATCTATTAAATGGTAATCAACCACTTAAGCAGCATTCCACTAAATACTACCATTCCATAACTATGCTGTTTCGATGCCTATAGTAACCAGAACAAGTGAAATATCAATTAGCACCATTTCAGTATACTTCCTAATGAAGTAGAAAGTACTTTCATCTTTCCAAATACTGTAACAGTGTCATCTAACATCCTCCAACAGCTGTTAGTGGCCCTTTAGCCCTGTTCAAACACTTGCATCTATCTGGATATCCAGCAGTGCCAAAATGAAGCTCCCCTCTCTTCCAAATCTGGTCCTAGATTTTGTAAATATAAGTATCTTAACCTCTGGTTGAGATAAAAAAATCTCCTTTGTGGAAAAGGCCTTTGTTCTCCATCCCTCAGAATCCATTATTAAACACAATCACGGAAATCTTGTATTGCAGAATGCCCATGTCACTGGTTAGCACTTAGTGTTCTTTAGTATTATTTCTTGCCTTTCCACTCATTAAAAATAATTTTCATTGTCTAGAGTCTCATGGAGGTGGAATATTACTGAGGGTTTGACTATATTCTTAATTTTTATCTGTATAATAAAGAGTACAGGTCAACAAACCTTTCAGCAAGGGTTTTTTTTTTTCCTTTCAACAAATTTTGAAAGAATGGTTAAAGCCATAGGATATAAAAGATCTGGTTTTATTTTCTATTTCTTTAACTCTCAAACTATCATTTCTAAGTTTGTAAAATCAGAATAATAGTATCTACCCAAAAAGTTACTTAGCTTGAATGACCTTAGCCTTATATATAATAAGCACATATTTACCAGTTGATACTTCATATTCACATCCAAAGCTGAACTTCTGACCACCTCCTCTCCAAACTCCCCCTGTCAATTGATGGCAGTTCCATCTTCCAAGTTGTTCAGGCCAGGACTTTGGAGTCATCACTGGCTCTTCTCTCAAACCCCACATTCTGTTGGCCCTACCTTCAAAATGCATGGTGATTCCCAAAGCTTCCTAATGGGCTCCTAGTTTTTTTTTTGTTTTTTTTTTTTAAGATTTTATTTATTCATTCATGAGAGACACAGAAAGAAAGAGAGGCAGAGACACAGGAAGAGGGAGAAGCAGGCTCCATGCAGGGAGCCTGTCGTGGGACTCAATCCCAGGTCTCCAGGATCACGCCCTGGGCTGAAGGCGGTGCTAAACTGCTGAGCCTCCCAGACTCCCTGGGCTCCTAGCTTTCATTCTTACTCTGTTCAGTTTATTCTCAAGCAGTGAGGGCAAACCTTTCAAATATAAGTCAGATCATGATACTCCTTTCCTCATAATCCCCCAACTGCCCCTCAATTTCACTCAATAAAAGCAAAAATTCTTACAATGGCCTATGGGACCCTACATGATCTTCCACCTCTTCATGCTCCTCTCCAACCACATCTCCTGCTACTCTCTTCCTAGTCATATACTTTCTACCCACGTGGGTCTTCTTGTTTCTTGAATATACCAGGCAGATCCCTGCCTTACAGCTTTGGCCCTGGCTGTTCCCTCTTCTGGGAACACCCTTCCCTCAGATAGTCTCTTAGTTAATTCCTTCAAAACTGTGCTCAGATCCTATCCTACCCAGTGAGGCCAAGCCTGACCACCTTATTAAGTATTACAACTTTACTTTGCTCAACTTTGTCTTTTTTTTTTTATGACACTTTTCACTTATTACTACTGAGATTATTTACTTATTTATTATTTTTATTGACTATTGTCTGTATCTCCCCATTAGAATATAAACTCCATAAATGCAGAGATCTTTGCCTCTCCTGTTTGCCAACATGTCTCAAGCACCTGGAATAGTGCTCAGCAAATATTTTTTAAATGAGTGAGTCGTATTTAGAGTAGAAATTTAAGTAACATAAAAAAAATGAGCAGTTCCTAAGTTATATATTTTTTATTACCCTTAAAAGTTATGGTTATCCACTGGTGAATCTTGGTCACTTCAGTAATGAGTAAGATACCTCTAACTATTTCCATGGTACTTACTCTTAATCATTTATAGCCCACTTTGCTTTTATGCTGTTTAAAATAAGTTATCTTCACTTAACAGTGAACACTTCACTTTACAATCATGCCTACAGTTGGTGGAGATTCTAATCTGTTTCCCAAGTGCCGGTGTACTCTCTTAGTTTGACGTCTTTGCAAATGCATGTACATGCTTTCTACATGCTTTCAAAAAAAATCAGCACATTCGCAATAGTGATGACGTCTGTTGAGAAAAAAGGGGAATGCTATTAGGAGGAAGTCAGAAGATATATTGGTAATATTTTACTTCTTCAGTTTGGGTATAGGTATCCAGATGTTGGCTTTATTATTATTCATTGTAATTTACATATACATTATACACCATCTTTTGTATATGAAACATTTCATAATAAAAAAGGAAGGACAAAAATAAATCTAGACTAGTATTTACTTGTTCTACTACCACTCTTTATTTTTCTTCTAGTTTGATATACCTCTCTGGACATAAATCTTCTAGCCAGTGTGTGGAAACTAACTTTTGTTGATTTAGCATTTATACCTTCTCCCAGCCCACAACCATCTCACTGATGAGTGATGTGAGATGAAATCAGAAAAGATCCCCAGCAGAAATAAAAAGAATATGATACTCATGGCTTTATTGATTTAGTCAACCTAGAAGCTATCAAGAGGGATGAGAATAAAGATAAAAATGAAAACATGTGATGGCTGCCAAAGCAGATTATTTTTTTCAAAAGACATATATAAAGATAATAACTTCACAATTGATTATAATACCTTATCTTCCCACTACAGCAAGGCAAGTTCCTTGGTTACCTTTATTTCATCCTCCCTTCCCTGACCCCACTGTAGTACAGGGATTTGATATTTACTTCTACAGCACACAATTCTGGTCATGTGTAGAACTGTTCACTGCCCATTTATGTCCGCTTTCCCCACCCCCCCACCCCCACCACCTCGCCGCAAACAGACTACAAGTTCACTGAAGAAAGGCTCCATGTTTTTTCACCATTTGAGCCCTGTCTCCAGTACAGCTGCTACGGTGTTGGCATGAGACTAGCTCAGTTCAAAGGTCAGCTCTTCTTACTCTCTGTGTAACCTTAACCTCTCTGTGCTTTCATTTCTTCGAAGATAATAACCATGGCATAAGCCCAGGATGTGAGAATTAATGCAATGACACATCTATATTAATTAGCACAAGGGTCTGGTCCAAAATCTAAGCTAAGTCAATAGAATAATTATTTACGATTACCATTTGGTGATGAAGAAGAAACCGAGTTGAGACAGAATAGTTCTTACAATATGATTTTTCATGAATCAAGTGCCTAGTCAATCTTCAGGAAATGTATGGAAACTGTGTCATGAATTTAAGCTTCAGAGTGCATGCTGAGAAGGTGTGGTTCCTTGGAGTGGGGCTACATCTCTGCCTGTTCATGCCTCAGGGTTAGGACCAACAGGGCTGCCTGGGTCAGGGGCTTGTGACATTTTGATGGTACAACCCAGAAGTGGAACTGATGTATCTGGACACTCAGAAAATATTTTTTGAGTCCCAACTATGGTGCCAGGAATTTGGCAAGATTATGGAGACGTGGTGGTGATAGGTCACATCTCTGGTCCCTATCCACAGGCCCCGCCTTGTCATGCTGCACCTATAATCTAGCCCCTTTAATAGAATATAGCTTATTCAATGCTATTCCTTAGTGCTGCTATTGTTGCTTCTCAAGAGACATCTGTTTACTTTTCCAAATATATTGCAGTTTCCCCTACAAATCATGTTTCTCATGACAATTATAACTGTAATACAGATAAACATGACTACACAACCAGTGTACCAATCTAATACCTCAAATCCTGGCATTTATTGAATTTATAATGAATTACTTAAATTTATAATAATTGCTTAAACTTTAAGCTACTTGTCACATAGAATGACAGAACTGACATAAAACATAGACATATTGAGACACCTGGGTGGCTCAGTGGTTGAGTGTCTCCCTTCAGCTCAGGTCATGATCCTGGGGTCCTGGGATGGACTCCCACATGGGGCTCCCTTCAGAGAGCCTGCTTCTCCCTCTGCCTATGTCTCTGCCTCTCTCTGTGTGTCTCTCATAAATAAATAAATAAAATCTTTAAAAGATATATAGACATATTTACATACTAAAAATATGTTAATAAGAATTGCTCTATTTTGAGGTGAGAATTACTAAGATCATTCTATGGCCTATAAAATAAACTCATGAGGTCTTTAAAATGGAAAATATTTTGGTGTGGCAAGCTATGATATGCCAACTTAATTTATTATAAGATCTGTGGACTCACTACAAGGTTTTGGATATAAAAATAATTAAAACAAGATTTTAATTAAAAGTAAATAAAAATAATAATGCTTTTGAAAGTAGTATGGCTTATGGCTGCCTTGGTGGCTCAGTCAGCTAAGCGTCTGCCTTTGGCTCAGGTCCTGATCCCAGGGTTCTGGGATCAAGCCCCATGTCAGGCTCCCTGCTCGGCAGGGAATGTGCTTCTCCCTCTCCTCCCTGCTCCTGCTCTCTCTCACTATTTCTGTCTCTCTCTCTCAAGAAAATAAAAAAAAAAAAAGAAAAGAAAAGAAAAGAAAAGAAAAGAAAAGAAAAGAAAAAGAAAAAGAAAAGAAAGTAGTATGGTTTAAAGAAATTCAGAGCGGCATATCAAGCATAGACATTTATGGCAATAAATTTTATAAGTGATTCATTTTAATAATAAGATGAAAATATCTAGAACTTTTTTACTAGAAGTTAATAAACATTAAAAAATTAGGTATTTGGTATTCATTCCTAGGATATAAAAATATAAAAAATTAATGGACACTGTATAGCCTAATGAGTATCATGTTTAAGATTTAAAGTAACTAAATCATAATATAATCCATATTATAAAGATATATTTCTTGAGAGATAATAATTGAAGAATTTTGAAATCTAATGTTGATCTGCCCAAGCCTGGGCACAACAATGCCCCACCTCAGTTTTTCAACAGATCCAAATACCAAGAAAAAACACAAATATTAGTATCACTGTGAAAATTATTAAGTACTAATAACCCAAAGATGACATTATATTTCTTAGACCTTTCACAACATACTGAACAGACAGGAAATACTACCCGGAAGAGGTTATGGAAGGTTTCTTAGCACATTTTCTGTGAATTTTGTCAGCTAGTCTTAACTATAAGACTATTTCAGTGAGGCCAGAGGGAAAATTGTCAGTGGTGGTTTATTCCAAGGGACAAAAGCTCTCTTTTCTGAAATTTCTGTTCAGAGGCCGAGAATTTAGAATGCCTCTAGGAAACCACACCTTTAGCGTTCCACAAGGGTATGTACAAGAAATACCTTCCCAGAAGAAAAATAAGAGGTGCAGGGGGTCAAGGGTTCAGGGCGACTCCTGGATATCAGGACATCCTAGTTAGTTTCTTTCGTGCTACAAAATGGCACTCTGGCCATTCGCTCCAAGCCAAATTATGAGACTAACTCCCGGTGTCCAAATCGTTCCTCTATCTTATTTTTTTTAAAGGTTCATTCATTCATTCATTCATTCAAGACACAGAGAGAGAGGCAGACACAGGCAGAGGGAGAAGCAGGCTCCCTGCAGGGAGCCCGATGCGGGACTCGATGCCAGGACCCCGGGATCACCACCTGAGCCAAAGGCAGACAGACGCTCAACCACTGAGCCACCCAGGCGTCGTCCCCCTCTATCTTATTTTAAAACGAAAAGGAGTATCACTAGTAAAGACTTTTTTTTTTTTTTTTTAAGAAAAAGAAGATAACGGTTGTCCAAAAGTTTTAAACTCAGGAAACACCCTAAGATACGTCAGACTGCGATCGTCAATCTCAAATTCTCACACGACCGGCCCTGGATGTACGGTGCCCTAGAGCGCCCCCCGGAATTCCTCCGGAGGGGTCAGTCGGGGCTCCTGGGCCGCCAGACAGGCGAGGGTTCGGCCACTTCTCCATCCACCTCCGAAGCAGCTTTGGGCGCAGCGGGGATCCCGGGGCCGCGCGTCCCCCCGAGGGCCGGGCCGGGCGGGGCGCGCGAGTCCTCCGGGCCACGGCCGGGAGCTGGGTCGGACCCGGGGTCAGACGCAGACCCGCGGGAGACACCGGCCCTCGGGGCCCCCGCCGGGCCGCTTACCTTGACGGCTCCCGGGGCCTCGGCTGGGGCGGGCGCGGGCGCGGCGCGGCGCGGCAGCCGCGGGGCAGGCGAAGCGCACACTGGGCGGCGCCCGGCTCAGGTCGGCGGCGCTGGAGGAAGTGGTGTCGGCCCTGCCCTCCCCGCGCAGCGCGCCGCCGTGTGGCGCCCCCGCGGGGGGACGTGTGGAGGAGGGCTCCTGCGCCTCGGGGGCTGCTTTCCCAGCTCCCGGCTCCGAGCCGCATGTCCCCCGGCCCTCCCCCTCCTCGCCACGCCCTTGAAGGAGGGGGGGGGGGGAAAGTTCTTGGTTTTCTAAGTTCTGGGAGAAGCTGGGCCTTCCCGCCTGACCCCTCCCCTCCGCGCGCCCCCTTCTCTCCGAGCGTTCGTTCCCTCGCTCAGCGATCCTGCCTCGTCACTCGGTCCACCCGTGGCTGAGGGATGTGGGGCCACACGACGGCTCCGCAGAAGCCCGACACCCTGAGCGCTGTTGCAACGGTCGGCCTAAGTGTTTGCTTCAAGCCCTTCCGCGCTTCCTCTTTCGGGAGGGTTGAGCAAAGCCGGATCTCCGCGGCGCGCAGCCCACCCTTGGGGGCCTCGGCGCCCGCGTGCCGAGCGCGGACCTCGCCCCGCGCGTGCGCGCAGCTGCCTGGCTCGCCACGCCGCGGGGATGCGCTCCGGCCGGGTGACGCGGCGCGGCTGTCCGAGGTCAGCGATCGGGTGGGGAAGGGCGCGCTCGGTCCGGGCCATTTCTCAACTGTCGGATTGGCCAACCCCCCTGAAGCTTAACGACACTGAGTTGGCCGGCGAGGCCGTGAAGAAACAGGCACTCGCTGGCGCACACTGCTGCCCGTGGAAACCCAAAAATCCGGTGATCCCCGCGGAGGCGAACTCAGCAATAGCTATTAAACTCACATATGCAGTTATCCTTTGATCCAGAAATCCCACTTCTCAGAATGTATTAGGGTGATAGGAGTGGTGACACGGAGTTTTGCATATATACCCACGCCCATTCTCGGCCGCATGATTTGTAATAGCACAGCACTGACTGGAAGTAACCGGAGGCTGCTCAGAGGGAGGGGGGCCTCCTGAGAGAATGAGGGGAGATCTGAAAATATAGAAGTTAAAAGCAGGATTTGTAAATGTGGTTGAATCCAGCTCCTCTTCCCCTATACATACAGCTGTGTCTTTTAGGGCTTATGTGTGGGGAAGGGGGTGGAGAAGACAAAGACATATGCGAGGCACAAAGTAGGTAAATTAAGATAGTTCAATCATTTAATGAAAAAAAAATTTAAGTATTTTATTTATTCGTGAGAGACAGAGAAAGAGAGAGAGAGAGAGAGGCAGAGACATAGGCAGAGGAAGAAGCATGCTCCCGGTAGGGAGCCCCGTGGGGGACTCGTCGTCCAGGATCATGGCCTGGTCCCAAGGCAGACACTCAACTGCTTAGCCACCCAGGCATCCCTTAACGAAAAACTATTAAACACCTACTCATCTAGGGACAATGGAAATAGTTATGGAGAAAACAATTCCCTGCTCTCCTGGATAGTACTTTCTAGTTGGGAGACAGCAAATTAATATATTTTTTAAAGATTTAATTTATTTATTCATGATAGACACACACAGAGAGAGGCAGAGACATAGGCAGAGGGAGAAGCAGGCTCTGTGCAAGAAGCCCAATGTGGGAATTGATCCTGTAACTTGGGGATCATGCCCTGAGCCAAAGGCAGATGCTCAACCACTGAGCCACCCATGTGTCTCTGCAAATTAATATTTAACTCATGAGTGACATAAGTATTTTGGAGGGAATTAAAAGGTGGGAGTGATGGTAGTGGGGATGGAGCTGTTGTTATTAATTAGGATCATCAAGGAAGATCTTTCTGATATGTGTCACTTGAGCCAGACCTAAATGACTTGAGAAATTAATTAATGTGGATTTTTGAGTGCGAATGTTCAAGGGCTCTGGGTTAAGAGGGTACTTGGGATGCTGGGAGAACAGCAAAGTAGCTAATACGGCTAGAGGAGAACGAGGGGACAGGTGGTATGTGACATCAAAGAGGAAATTGTGGACAGATCATGTGTGGCCTTTCTGGTTGTGGTAGGGACTTCACTGTGAGATAGGAAGCCATTAAAAAGTTGTAGAAAGTAATAGTACTGTATAGAAAGCCAGGGCAAGCAATAGAGTGACTTTCATAAGAGAGGAAGAATGGGCAGGCAATGCCCCTTTGAAAAAGTAATGAAAAGGGGCAGCCCTTCAGAGATTTGGAAAAACATTTCAAGGGAAGGAAGAGCAAGAAAAGCCTTGAGATAGGACCATACAAGGCTAGAAAGAAGGCCAGTGTGACTAGCATATAGCAAAAAAATAAGGCAGTGGTAGAGGATGGGGACAGAGAGGTAAGTGGACCAGATCAGGCAGGGCTTTGGGGTCAGCCTTGAGGACTTTGGGTTTTATTCTGATTGCAATGAAGAGCTATTGGAAAGTTTTTAGGAAGTACGTGGTCTGATTTATGCTGTATGGCATCATGCTGGTTGGTGATTGGAAATAGATCAAATGGGGCAAGGGCAAGACAAAGGGCAATGAGAGATTACTCAGTAGGCTGTAGCAATAGCCATTCAGGTGAAAGATGGTGGTGGCTTTAGTTAGTATTCTAATAGTGGGGATGATGGGAAGAGTTTGGATTCAAGACACAACTTCAGAGCAGAACCAACAGTGTTTGCTAATGGGCTGTTGCAGGAGTGGGGGAGTAGCAGAGTGGCAGAGTGGCAGAAGGGATTAGGAATTGACTGTGAACCGGTGTGGCTGGAAGTCCTGAGAGCTCTAGCGTGAGGCAAGGCTAGACAGAGAAAGGTCAGTAGGGACAAACCGTGTAAAACCATGAAAACCATGTTGAAGATTGTTTTCTCATCCTAAAAACAATGAGATTGTGTTAAAGAATATTTTAAGCTGGCAGGATTTGTATTTTAGGAAAATCACTCTGGCTATAATTGGGGAATTGATCAGATGAGGAGAAGAATGGGTGCAGTAAGATTTCTGAGCTAGGCTGGGTGAGACATTATAATGGTTTGGACTAGATTGGTGACAGTGGAAATGGAAGGAATTGGTGGACCTGAGAGATATTTACAAGGTAGTTGATAGGAGGCTGTGATGACTGGATGTGGACAGAGTGAGGAAGAGGGACGAGCCAAGGATGCCAATTAAGATTCAGGCTTAGAGATAGTGAGTTTTATTTTGACAAATTGTTGACAAGCCTCTGAGACATGCAAGTGGAGACCTCACGTAGAGAGATATATAAGGGTCTGATGCTCAGAAGATGGTTTAGAGTTAGAAATACAGTTTGGGTAATCCACCTATAGGTGGCTATTGAGATGGTTTAGAGAGAAGTGAGTGGGATGAGAGAATGACCCAAGGCTAAGCCTTAAAGAACGTCACCATCAAAGTAGAAGAAGCTTCAGCTTGCAAAGGAGACAGAGGAAGAGCTCTAATGGAGTAGGAGGCAAACCAGGAGAAGGTAGCGTGGAAGTCTCAAGAGTGGGGGTGCTTACCCGTGTCTGGAGATGTTAAGAGTAATGTAAGATGAAGATCAAGATGTGCCCATTAACTTGAGCCTTATTAATGACCACAGAGACCTATTTTATTTATTGTATTTAAATTCAATTAACATATAGTGTATTACTAGTTTCAGAGGTAGAGTTCGTCAGTCGCATATAATACCCACTGCTCATTACATCAAGTGCCCTCCTTAATGCCCATCACTCAGTTACCCCATCTTCTCCCAGCATCCACCTCCCCTCCAGCAACCCTCAGTTTATTTCCTATAGTTAAGAGTCTCATGGTTTGTTTGTCTCCCTCTCTGATTTTGTCTTGTTTTATTTTTCCCTCCCTTCCCCTATGATACCACAGAGACTTATTTTAAATAGCATGTTAGGGCTGGAAGCCAGATGGGTTGAGGAGTAAATAAGGAGAAAGGAATGAAGACTGTGAGCAAAATAACCCTTCTGAATAGTTGTGTGTAAAGAGGAGAAGGATAGCAAGGTAGAATGTCAGGCATGTGAAACTGAGGAAGATTTTATTGTTGTTTAAATGGTTTTCAAGCAGGAAGAATCCAGATGAGAGGAGGGGTTAAATATTAAAGACAGAGTAGAGATAATTGATGGTGGAAAGTTCTTATGTTTTTTTTCCCTAGTAATTGAAGTATAGTTTACATATAATATTATGTTAGTTTCGGGTGTACAACCCAGTGATTTGACAATTATATACATTATGAAATGCTCACCAAGGTAAGCGTAGTTACCCCCATTACTGTACAAAATTATTGCAATGTTAATGATTATATTTCCCATGCTGTACTTTTCTCCGTATGACTTAATTTATAATTGAAAGTTTGTAGCTCTTAATTCTCTTTAGTGATTTTGCTTAGCCCCACCCTCCTCATCTCTGACAACCACCTGTTTTGTTTTCTGTATTTATGAGTCTGTTTCTGGTTTTTGTTTGTTCATTTATTTTGTTTTTTAGGTTCCACATATAAGGGATATCATATGATATTTGTCTTTCTTTTTGGACTTACTATCCTTACCATAATACTCTCTATGTCCATCTGTGTTATTGCAAATGGCAAGATTTCATTCTTTTTTACAGTTGAGTAATATTCTATTATGTATACATAATATATGTTATACTATATATATATATATATATATATATATATATATATGCCATATCTTCTTAATCCACTTATTGATGGACATTTAGGTTGCTTCCATGTCATGGTCATTGTAAATAATGTTGCAGTAAGCATAGGGATGCACATATCTTTTCAAATTAGTGTTTACATTTTCAGCTGGTAAATACTCAGAAGCCAAATTACTGGATCATATGGTATTTCTTTTTTTCATTTCTTGAGAAATCTCCATACTGTTTTACAGACTGGCTGCATGAATTTGCATCCTTACCACCAACACACAAGGGTTCCCTATTCTCCACATCCTCACCAACACATTTATTTCTGTCTTTTTGATACTAGCCATTCTGACAGGTGTGAGGTGATATGTCATCGTTGTTTTGATTTGCATTTCCCCAATGATTAGTGACATTGAGCATCTTTTCATGTGTCTGTTGGCCATTTGTTTGTTTTCTTTGGAAAATGTCAATTCAGGTCTTCTGCCCATTTTTTTAAAAAGATTTTATTTATTTATTCATAGAGACACAGACAGACAGAGAGAGAGAGAGAGAGAGAGAGGCAGAGACACAGGCAGAGGGAGAAGCAGGCTCCATGCAGGGAGCCCAACATGGGACTCCATCCGGGTCTCCGGGATCACGCTCTGGACTGAAGGTGGTGCTAAACCACTGAGCTACCCGGGCTGCCTTCTTCTGCCCATTTTTATTTTTTTAATTTTTTTCTGCCCATTTTTAAATTGCATTATTTATTTTATTGGTGTTGAGTTGTATGATTCTTATATATTTTGGATATTCTTTATCATATATATCATTTACAAATATCTTCTTCCATTCAGTAGGTTGCCTTTTGGTTTTGTCAATGGCTTCCTTCTCTGTGCAAAAGCTTTTGGTTTGATGTAGTTCCAATAGTTTATTTTTCATTTTGTTTCCTTTGCCTGGGGAAGCAAATCCAGAAAAATAATGCTATGGTCAGTGTCCAAGAGTTTATTTTTATTCTATGTTTTCTTCTAGGAGTTTTATGGTTTCAGGTCTCACACTTAGGTCTTTAGTTCATTTTATTTTTGTGTACAATGTAAGAAAGTGAGCCAGTTTTTTTTTTTTTTTCCATGTGGCTGTCCAGTTTTCCTGCCACCATTTACTGAAGAGGCTCTTTTTGTCCCATTGTATATTTTTGGGTACTTAAATAAGTTAAAATAAGAAAAGTAAGATTTCCTGTATTTTACCAGAAAGGAAGAAGACTGCGTTTAGAGTAGATGAGAATTTTCTTCTTTTTGATAGCTGTGAGATAAGGAAATTCTAATTTGAAACCTCTATTTTCTTTTGTAAGGTAAGAAAAGAAATAATCTTCCGCTGGGAGATAGAAGGGACTATCAAATGGATTATCATAGATTAGGGAAACGAGAAAATTTGACAAGGTCATTGGAGAGAAGGGAGAATGAGTTGACCAGAAAAATTTAATGAAATTTCCAGGCAGTATGAGAATCTATTTGAAATTGACAATGATGGTGTAAGCAATCTGCTCCATCATGTGACTTTCCTGCAAGACTAGGTTCCCTAGGCTTGGAGAAAGTTTAGCTGTGATGGGTAAGGATGGATTATTGTGTTCGGAAAGTAGGTAGATTAAATTTTGCTTCTGGATGTATCAAGATTATGGGTGCTCACGATGTCCAGAATGTGACCGTGGGCCTCCATGGCTGAAGTGATCAAGGAAATGAGAGGCCAAGGGGTTACGTATATCACCCCAGTTACACCTTGACCTAACTTTTTTATGCGAAATGATTGTGCTTACTATTCTACCTTTTATAACTTTGAGTCATCCAGGATTAGGGTGGCTCAGAATTTACTGTTGAGACTGAGCCTCTTCTGAGAGTACCAAAATGCTAACTGAATGAGAATGGCAAGAAACAAGTGTGATACATGACTCTTCCAGACAAACAATGATGACAAGATTTAAAGTCGTCATTAAGAAAGACTGAGATTCAGGTGTCAGGGTTTCAAAATGAGAGAGCAGGACTGACTGTGATTTTTGGAGATGACAGATCTGCAATGGTAGACAGAGAGTTTACCCAAATGGTCTGAGCCTCAAGAGAAATCAGTTTGCTTTTTGCTTTCTTTTCCTTTCAATAAAAGGAGGAGCCATTAAAGGTCTTCCAGTAGTAGTGGGGAAGCTTCACCTTCTAAACTGAAGGAACATGGAGTGTGAGAGAATAAACTACTTTTCCTTGAGAAAGCTACAATGAAAATGCCAAGTTAAAGTTCCAGAACAGAGGAGCACTCTAGAAATTGCCCCATGGTACAGGAGTGGCAGTGAGAGAGTTTGGGATGTGGGGAAGACAAGGGCTGAATGAATCACAGGTGAGGAAGAAGAGAATATCATGGGATGATAGTATGGAAGAAATTTCTCCTGGTGATCTCTTTGCAGAGGGACTAGTGAAGCAGTCTCCCTGGAGTATCCTACAGAGCATGGTAGTGGCTAGAGAACATGGACTCTGGCACCATAGAAGAACTTAAGTTTAAATTGAGGTGGATTTTAACTGTGTCTTACTACCTTACTGTTTTGGCATGTCCATCAAGTCCAACATGTATTTTGGCCCGTTTCCCTCTGGCTAAAGAGCATTCAGCTTCTGGTAAGGGAATTAAGATTTCTGCCACTTTTGGGAGGGGGGTATGTTTCCCTTTGGCTTAACAATTCATAAAGCTTTGCCTGTTAATTCTATGTGGATTACCCTTAATTATAGGGAATATTTGCTTCTGATTTAGATACATAACTTTTACACTATCTGCAATCCATTTTCCAAAGATGGCATGACCCTATGTCCCTTCCCCATCAAGAGGTGGAGTCCATTTCTCTCCCTCCCCCTTGAATGTGGGTGGGTTCTGTGACTGTTCTGATCAATCGAAGATAGCAGAAGTGATGGTGGGCTTAGCACCTACCGGCTGGGAGCATCATTTCCTACCTCTTTCAGCCCTGAACACTCATGAAGCAGCCTACTCTATCGGAGAGACAGGCCACATAAAGAAGAGAGGCCACCTTAGACATGAGGTGAAGATGCTATCTTGGACACCCAGCCCATCAAACCTTCAGAAGATTCGAGCCCAAATTACCTAAATGCAGCTACACCAGAGAGCATAGAGAACCAACCAGATGAGCTGAATCAACCTACAGATTCCTGAGAGATAATGAGACATAGCTGTGTTAAGCCTCTAAGTTTTGATTTGTTAAAGCAATAGATACTCAAGACATCTTGAGTACCTCTGTGCCTCATGTTTCTGTCGTAGTAAAGCTTCTGTGCTTTTCCTTTTAAAATATTAATTGAGAGGCACCTGGGTGGCTCAGTGGTTGAGCATCTGCCTTCGGCTCAGGTCGTGATCCTGGGGTCCCTCTGCCTGTGTCTCTGCCTCTCTGTGTGTATCTCATGACTAAATAAATAAATAAATAAATAGACAACAAAAATAACTGTGATTTCTATTTTAATCATAAAAATACATAATTAGTATACTACTATTAATATTTTATGTTGGTTTTATATATAGTATATGTATTTTTTCTTGCCCGTTAACAAAATGTTCCCTCTGCCTGACCTCTGACCCTCTACTTGTCTTCTGGCCACTGTTTTCAGATATCAATTTCCTGCTTTATACCCTAGTGATAGTCAGTGGGAGGAATACCAAACAGGCTGGATGGAAGAACAGCAGCAGGAGAAGGGTAGAGAAGAAAAGAGAGAGCCCAAGGAGGCTTGGGAGACGATTTTTGGTAGGAAGCTGAGAGAAAAACAGAGAGAAAGATGTCTTTGGGGACACTGCTGGGTATAAGAGGTAGAGAGTGAGAAAGAAGGGAGGAAAGTAATTTGCTTGAAGATTAAACTTGGATGGTTTCTTTGCATCCACACTGCAGAGGCTATGCCTATGGGAGTCCAGTGGTAGGTTACTCAATAAACATTAAGATCTTTGAAATACTGATTATATATATATATATACACACTGTATCGTCCCAGAGCATATGTCTGTAAAGCAGCGATCATGGCTACCCATGGCATAAGTCAAAGGAAGTTCCTGGAGAGAAGCTCTGAGAGCTCACTCAACTCAGACAGGAAGTACAGTTGGGCCACTTCAGGGACTACAGTTAGAAGTAAGGGACCACCAGGAAGTCTTTCCATCTCTTTATTACTTTTCCTTAAGTATTTTTTTATTGTGATAAAATATACATGACATTGGGGCACCTGGGTGGCTCAGTCAGTTAAGCATCTGCCTTCAGCTCATGATCCCAGGGTGCTGGGATCAAGTTCTGCATCAAGCTCCTGTTCCCCAAGAGTCTACTTCTCTCTCTCCTTCTGCCTACTGCTCCCCCTGCTTGTACTCTCTCTCTCTCTTTGACAAATAGGTAAAATCTTTAAAAAATACATACATGATATAAGTGTATCATCTTAACCATTTTCAAGTGTACCACTTAGTGGCATCAAATACAATAATAATGTTATTCCACCATTACCACCATCCTTCTCCATGGTAGTTTTCATCTTGTAAAACTGAAACTCTATACTCATTGACCACTAGCTCCCCATTCTCCCCTCCTACAGCCTCTGGCAACCATTCTACTTTCTGCCTGTTCTTCACTATCTCATGTAAGTGGGGTCATATACTTTTTTTTTAAAAAAAGATTTTATTTATTCATGAGAGACACACACACAGGGAGAGGCAAAGACACAGGCAGAGGGAGAGGCAGCTCCCCACAGAGCAGAGAGCCTGATGCAGCACTCGATCCCAGGACCCTGGGATCAAGACCTTAGCCAAAGGCAGACACTCAATCACTGAGCCACCCAGCAGCCCCAATAATATACTTTTTGAAACTGGCTTCCTTTACTTAGCATAATATCCTTAAGTTTCATTCACGCTATAGCTTAAGTCAGATTTTCCTTACTTTTTAAGGCTGAATAATATTCCATTGCATGTATATGCACATTTTGCTTATTCATGCAACTTGGGTTGCCTCCATGTTTTAGCTTCTGTTTTTTGTTTTTAAAGATCTTATTTATTTATTCATGAGAGGCACAGAGAGAAAGACCCAGAGACATAGGCAGAGGGAAAAGCAGGCTCCCTACAGGGAGACTGATTCAGGACTTGATCCCAAGACCCCAGGATCATGCCCTGAGCCTAAGGCAGATACTCAACCACTGAGCCACCCAGGTGTCTCAATGTACAAAATTTTTAACTTTTCTGCAGAGTCCAGTATATGTATCTTTTATTTGGTTGCCTGTATCTTTGGTGTCATAACTAAGAAGTCATTGTGAAATCCAATGTTGTGAAGATTTTACACTATGCTTTCTTCTGAAGTTTCCTGGTTTTAGGTCTTACATTTAAGTTTTGGATACATTTTGAGTTAATATTTGTTTATGTTGTTAGGCAAGGGTCAAATTTTATTTTTTTTACATGTGGATATCCAGCTTTCCCAGCACCACTTGTTGAAGACTGTCCTTTACTCGTGTTATGGTCTTGGTAGCCTTGTCAAAGATCATTTGATCATATGTGAGAGTTTGTTTTTGGGTTCTCTATTCTATTCCATTGCTCTGTATGTCAGTCTTTATGCTGGTACTACACTGTTTTGATTTCTATAGCTTTGTAGTAAGTTTTGAAATCAGGAAGTGTGTGTCCTCCAACTTTGTTCTTTTTTAAGATTGTTCTGTCTATTATATATGAATTTTAGGATGGGGTTTTTCTATTTCTACAAAGAATCTGTAGAGTGCTTTGGGCAGTATTGACATTTTAACAATATTAAGTCTTCTAATCCATGAACATGGGATTTGATTCCATTTATTTATAATTCTTTAATTTCTTTAAGCAGCGTTTTGTGGCTTTCATTGTACAAGTCCTTCAACTCTTGGTTAATTCCTTAAATTTCTTTCTTTCTTTCTTTCTTTCTTTCTTTCTTTCTTTCTTTCTTTCTTTTTTCTTTCTTTCTTTCTTTCTTCTTTCTTTCGAGAGTAGAAGTGAGTGGGGCAGATGGGTAGAGAGCAGAGGGAGAGGGAGAGAGAGAGAGTCTCAAGCAGTCTCCCTGCCAAGGGAAGAGCCCAACTCAGGGCTTTGTCTCATGATCCTGATCATGACCTGTGCCAAAATCAGAGTCAGCGGCTTAACCAAATGAGCCACCCAGGTGTCTCAATACTTTATTCTTTTTGATGCTATTGTAGAATTATTTTCATAATTTCCTTTTCAGATGGTTGTTTGTAGAAATGCAACTGATTTTTACATGTTAACTTTGTGTCCTGCTAGTTTGCTGAATTCATTTATTAATTTGAACAGTTTTTTATTTGTTTGTTTATTTTGGTGTGGAATCTTTAGGGTTTTCTATAGAGGAGATCATATCATCTGCAAACAGAAATAATTTTACTTTCTCCTTTCCAATTAAGATTCTTCTTATTTCTTTTTCATGCCTAATTGTTCTGGATAGAACTTCTGGTAATTGTGTTGAATAAAAATAGTGAGAGTGCACATCCTTGTCTTGTTCTTAATCTTAGAGAAAACACTTTCAGTCCTTCACCATTGAGTTTGATTTTTGCTGTGGGTTTTTCAGATATGATTGTTATATATTAGGTTGAGTAGTTTCCTTCTATTCCTAATTTCTTAAGAATTTTTATCATGACAGGATGTTAAGTTTTGTCAAATGCATTTTCTCTATCCATTGAAACGATCATGTGTTTTTTCTTTTCCTTCATTCTGTTAATGTGGTATATATTATATCAGTTGATTTTCATATGCTGAACTCCCCTTGCATTCTAGGAATAAATTCCACTTGATCATGGTGCTTAATCCTTCCAACATGCTGCTGAATTTTATTTGCTAGTATTTTGTTGATTTCATTTCTCTTTTTGTACTCATATGGTTTATGTCTAATATTCTCTACCTAACTGCTTTTTTTCTTCTTTTTCTGTAAATTAACTTTTTTGCCCTACCTCACATATGACCACTCCTTGGAGTAGCTCCCCTGGACTCCAGACTCTGAGAGATATCCATGCAGAAAGTTTGTTGAGAACGATTTTAGAAATGAGGCTTGTAAATGAGTGAGGGAAGAGGGATTGAGAGAGAGAGAAACTAACTACGGTATATTGGCAACAAAAGCCTTAGCCAATTATACAGAGAGCTCTAGGCAAAGGAGACAGGACCTTTGCTTGCCCCATATTAACCAGCCATTGGATACTGACTGTCTTTGGGGAGGAGGGGATGCCCTTAAACAGAGCAGCTCTTTTTGGTCAAGGGCAGTTTCTGGAGAAGGATTCAGATATGAGCAGTGAGCAGCTACCACTACTGTAAAGGGAATATGAACCTTGGGCATCGTAATCCAGATTGACCTCATGTCCCATCTCAAATACCAACTGGAACTGAAGAGAGTCCTTATGTTCCACTTTAAAATTCCTGGGAGCTAGAATCTGATTTGCCATGTTTGATTTGTTATCTTCTGATCAGCTCTGGCTCTGGAAGTGAGTTTATGAGGTATATTATCTCCTGGGATCTAACTGATAAATGTTTGCTAGTATCCAATTATCAAAACAGCTATAATTTGTCTTTGATTGTAAGTGCTGATAAGTAAAGATTTAGTATTCAGTCTCTAAACCAGGTACTATTTGTCTAACATTTTTGTTAAAGAGTAGTTATGATTTTGTTGAAATAGAGGCAAACATTTAGATAAATATGATTCTAAAAGTCAGTGTTTGTACATGTAGGGATGTGTGGGACAAATGGGTGGACAGGTCATGTAAAAAAAAAGCTCACATTTATTCAAAAGATTGAATAGTTACCTTTTTTTAAAAAAATATTTTATTTATGTGAGAGAGAAAGAGGGAGAGAGAGAGAGCATGAGTGTGGGGAGAGGCAGGGAGAGAGGGAGAAAGAAGCAGACTCCCTGCTGAGCACAGAACCCAAGGCAGAGCTGAAGTCAGACACTGACTGAGCCACCCAGGTACCCCATTACCTTTATTTTAAAAAGATTTTTATTGGGATCCCTGGGTGGCACAGCGGTTTGGTGCCTGCCTTTGGCCCAGGGCGCGATCCTGGAGACCTGGGATCAAATCCCACATCAGGCTCCTGGTGCATGGAGCCTGCTTCTCCCTCTGCCTATGTCTCTGCCTCTCTCTCTCTCTCCGTGACTATCATAAATAAATAAAAAATTAAAAAAAAAAGATTTTTATTATTAAGTAATCTCTTCACCCAACATGAGGCTCAAACCCACAGCCCCATTAAGAGTCACATACTTTTTAAAGATTTTATTTTTCTCAAAAAAAAATTTTTTTTTTTATTTTTGAGTGATCTCTCCACCACAATGTAGGGCTCAAACCCACAACCTCATTTAGAGTCACATTCTCTACTGACTGAGCCAGCCAGGCACCCCTGAATCTTTACCTCTTAAAAGCATTTTTGTTTGCCATGTCTATAGTTTTACCTTTTCCAGAATGTCATATAAATGAAATCATATAGTATGTAGCTTTTCAGATTGGTTTTATCCACTTAGCAGTATGCATTTAAATTGATCTAAGTTTTTGTGTGGCTTCATAGCTCATTTATTTTATTACTAAATAGTATTCTATTAAATAGATATATTGTAGTTTGTTTATCCATTCACCAAGGACATTTTAATTGGTCACAGTTTTTGGTGGTTATGAGTAAAACTGCTTTAAACATTAAAACTGCTTTAAACAAACATTTCATATCAGTTGGCTAAATTCCTGGTAGCAGGGTTTCTGGATCATATAATAAGACTATGTGGGATCCCTGGGTGGCGCAGCGGTTTAGCGCCTGCCTTTGGCCCAGGGCGCGATCCTGGAGACCCGGAATCGAGTCCCACGTCGGGCTCCCGGTGCATGGAGCCTGCTTCTCCCTCTGCCTGTCGCTGCCTGTCTCTGCCTCTCTCTCTCTCTCTCTGTGACTATCATAAATAAATTTAAAAAATTAAAAAAAGACTATGTATACTTTGTATGAAATTGCTAAACTGTCCTCCAAAGTAGTTGTGTCTTTTGTATACCGATCAACAATAAGTGTTCTGTTGTTCTGCATCTTCACTAGCAATTGGCATTGTCAGTTTTTTGAATTGTAGCCATTGTTAATAGGTGTGTGGTGGTATCTCATTGTCATTTTTTGTTTGTTTGTTTTTGTCTGTTTTTTTTATTTACTCATGAGAGCCAGAGACAGAAAGGCAGAGACATATAGACAGAGGGAGAAGCAGGGTCCTCTCAGGGAGCCTGATGCGGGGACTCAATTCCTGGGCCAGGATCAACCGCTGAGCCACTCAGGCATACCTCTCATTGTCGTTTTGATTTGCATTCCCCCAATGATATATGTTGTGTATCTCTTAATATGCTTGTTTATTATCTGTATTTTTTTTTTTTTTTGGTGAGGTGTTCATTTAGATCTTTCGCCATCTCTTTTCTTTCTTTCTTTCTCCTTTTCTTTTCTTTCTTTTCTTTTCTTTCTTTCTTTCTTTCTTTCTTTCTTTCTTTCTTTCTTTCTTTCTCTTTCTTTCTTTCTTTCTTTCTTTCTTTCTTTCTTTCTTTCTTTCTTTCTTTCTTCCTTTCTTTCTTTCTTTCTTTCTTTCTTTCTTTCTTTCTTTCTTCTTTCTTCTTTCTTTCTCTTTGCTTTGTTGTATTATTGTTGGAATGTAAGAGTTCTTTGTTTATTTTGAGAATGCTAAAATGTTTTAAAGTGTTTTATTTATTCATTTGAGAGAGACAGAGAGTGAGCGAGAATACAAGCAGGGTGGAGGGTCAGAGGGAGAGGGAGAAGCAGACTCCCTACTGAGCAGGTAGCCTGATGCAGGGCTCTATCCCCGGACCCTGGGACCATGACCTGAGCTGAAAGCAGATGCTTAACTAACTGAGCCACTTAGGAGCCCCAAAATTTTAATATCCAATTTCTGCTCACTCAATATTAATCCTAGCAAGGTCTAAAAAACCTCTTCCACCCCCATTTCCTTTCACACAGTGATAGCAAATGGCAGCTACCACCAGTCAGCTTTTGTATGAAAGAAAAGTGAAAAGTTGTTTAGTGCTATCAGTATGAAGTGTGACTATGCACACTATAAAATCGATACTTAAAATCTTTTTGTCTATTAAAAGAGGCCAAGTGTTTTATCCAGTATGATTGTCAATGCTAGGTGCACATTGGAACCACTGGTGGAGCCATAAAAAGTACTGATGCCTTAGGTAAAATCCTAAAATAAGTGTTGATATCAAAACCAACTAAAACCATATGGGACACTACTATATACCCACTAGAATGGCTGAAATTAAAAAGATTGATCATACTAAATATTGGCAAGTGTGTGGAAGAACTGGAACTCTCATACATTGCTAATGGGAGCAGAAATGGTACAACCACTTAGAAATTAGCAGTTTATTGAAAGGTGAAACACACTCACTATATGACCTGGCCATTCCATTCCTAGTATCTATCCAAGAGAAATAAAAGCATATGTCCACCCAAAGACTTGTTACATGTCTATACACAGCAGCTTTATTTGTAATAGCCCCAAATTGGAAACAACTCAAATCCCCATCATAGGTGAATGGATAAACAAATTGTGTAATAATTGTTCTATGGAATACTACTCTGCAAAAAAAGGAATAAACTATATGTGTGCAGTTTGCTATATGTCAATTGTACCTCAGTAGAGTTATAAAAAAATCTTTTGCATCTTGGACTGTTATTTAATTCATGATTTCAAAAATGTAATTTAAAAACATATATTAAATTTTAGTTAGAATCTTATTCATTGAAAATAAGGGGAAATCTGAATTGTCTATGATATTAATGTTTATAACAAATATTGATGAATAAGGAAGGATCACTGCTTTAGATTTTCCAAAAATGAACATTTTATTGTTGGAAGCCTTGATCTAAAATATAAATGGGAAAGAGAGAGAGGGAACATAAAATTGTATGGGAAGAAATAAGGTATCAAATACCACAAACTTTTTAGAAGCTCTGTCTAATCCTACAGGTGACAACATGCTGTTGGATACTGCAGAGCCTTACAGGTACTTAAGGACAGTGTTGAGGTAATAGTAGGTGTGTTTCTATAGCAAGAGTGTTTTATACCAGGACTAAACACTGAAAAAAAGCATATGGCTTAAGGAACACTGGTGTTATATATTTTAAAAGTTTAGAACACAAAATTTGCTACAGGTCTTTTACTCCAAGTTCTTTTATCCTCCTTTTTGCCAGATCCATATGGCTTTTGGTAATAGAAGCCAAAACACATGAACTTCTCAGACTATCTAGCAAAACTCCATTTCAGGTAATTTTTGGGAGCAGCATGAGATAGAGTTTGGGCTTATTGGCCACTATATGTCTTGCCTCCCTGAACTGTCATTCCTTGTTTACATAAAATTTAAACTTGCCTTTGTTAGGATAAAATTTGAACTCCTAGGCATGATCGCTAAGACTTTATCAGATCTGGTGCCAACCCCACTTCTCCAACTTCTTCTAGCTCAAGCCATATTGTCTTCCTGTCTGTTCTTGAAAATTAAGATGCTCTTTGCTGCCTGGAATGCACGTCTCTGGTTGTTTGCTTGAATGACATCTTTTCATCCTTTCAATCTCAGGTTTATGATGACCTCTTGCTTGTGTTAAGTAAGTTCCCTGAAGACATGGAAAGTAGCTGAAGTAGGGGTTAAGGTGCAGGTTGGAGGTAGGAGACTGAGGAGACCCAGCAAGGCTCCATTTCTCCCAGCATATTTTCCTAAACTGGTGCCTTTTCTATGAATTGTGTGAAATATTGCATTTAAACACCACAATCAGACTGTACCTGTGATCAGACTGAAATAGAAGGAGGTCAGGGGATCCCTGGGTGGCACAGCGGTTTGGCGCCTGCCTTTGGCCCAGGGTGCGATCCTGGAGACCTGGGATCGAATCCCACATCGGGCTCCCGGTGCATGGAGCCTGCTTCTCCCTCTGCCTGTGTCTCTGCCTCTCTCTCTCTCTCTCTCTCTCTCTCTCTCTCTGTGACTATCATAAATAAATAAAAATTTAAAAAAAATTTTATAAAAAAAAATAGAAGGAGGTCAGAAGATGGTGTTTATTAAAAAATATTCTCACCCTACCCTTAACTGTAACATGAAGCCAATAGGAATGTTTTCTTGCCTGAATCACAGGGTTGGTGTTTAGATAACACATGCAAGATTGCTTCAAAAACTGTAGACAGGAATAGATGTTAGTAATTTCAGGCTAGTGTGTTCTTCACACTGTAGAGGTGCCTTCCCTTGTGAAGGTCTTTTGCCAAGGACAAAGCAGTCAGCTCAGTGTGCTCCAGAAGAAGCTCTTGGTAGGCATTTCATTGCCTGCTCTGGGACCCCAAGGGACTCTGCACTTCATTGCTGCTCCTGCAGCAATCCTCAGACATTAAGTTAATAATAATAATGTTTATTCCATTCTCTCAATGAACATAGCAAAGAGATATATTTTAAATGGGACTTTTCTCCTTCCCTCCTCCACTCTCTTTCTCCCTTACCTTTCCTCCCTCTCTATGTCCCTGCCATTTTCCCTCCCTTCTCATCTTTGTCAGTTGAAGAAGGAATCTGGGCAAAGTGAAAAACTCTATATGAAAAAATGAATTTCAGTAAAATACATGGCAGAGGCTGTTGGTATAATAAAATGACTAAGCAGAGTTGCTAAGACCCCCACCAAATCTATCTCCACTCCTTCTAGTTTGCTTTGCTTTATCCAGTTTTATATCCTATGATCTCAGGTAAAAGTATAAAACAATTCACTGCTGGGAATTTAATTTTCTAATTAGAACCACATCAAATATATCTCTCTGTTTTTTAATTGTAGCTCATTCTCAACAGGGGATAAAACCCATACGTATGTCTTTCTCTCCTGAATCAATCAGTGAGATCGTAATTGGTAAAATCACTGCTTCTGTCTACAGTTCTCTTAAATTTCAGTTTCCATCCTTTTCTTGACAGATTCTAAGTTATTTTTATTATTTTAAAAAGGAATCTTACTCAGTTTTTTTCCTTAGTGTATCTTTCATGATGATGTGATTCTCTTTCATTTGAATCTGGTGAAGCTAATCCCAGCAGATTCCCAAAGGCAGGGTCACACAGTCTGGGGCCCCTGGCCCTCATCCCCTTCAGTCTATGGATCCTCTTGTGGTTGAAAATTCTCTATCCTACTTTGCCATTCTAGGCACACAGGAGAAACACCTGGCTAATTTCCATATCATGCTGGATAAAGATTCTGCATCTGCTCCCAGTGTGTATGTGTGTGTGGGGGTGTTCTCTAACCAACATGCAATTCTAAGACATTAGATGGACATCCTATCGTTCAACTCAATTCTGATACCACAGATTAAGGATTAGTCCTACAAGCCTGCCCCTCCCCCGCAACTTCAGATGCCAGTGTCACCTGGGATCCTGGCTCACCAGCTACAGATTGGAGGTTCCCACAGCTCCCTCCTTCGGTTTGGCTAATTTGCTAGATTGGTTCACAGAACTCAGGGAACCAGTTTACTCCTTGGATTACTGGCTTATTATAAAAGGATATAACCTGGGAACAGCCAAATGGAAGAGATGTATATGACAAGGTATGGGGAAAAAGTCACAGTTACCATGCTCCCTCTGAGGGCACTGTTCCCCCCCCAAATCACCACAAGTTTCACCAACCAGGAAGCTCTTTGAACCATGTCCTTTGTTGTTGTTGTTCTTTTTAAGATTTTATTTATTCATGAGAGACACACAGAGAGAGGCAGAGACACAGGCAGAGGGAGAAGCAGCCTCCCTGCAAGGGGTCTAATGCAGTACTTGATCCCAGGACCCCAGGATCACAACTGGAGCCAAAGGCAGATGCTCAACCACTGAGCCACCCAGGTGCTCCCAGTCCTTTGTTTTTTTTAAAATGGAGGCTTCATTACATAGGCATGTTTGATTAAATCATGGGCCTTTGATGATTGATTCTAACTTCTACCCCCTCTTGCCTCCCCAGAAATCAGGTGGTGGGACTGAACATTCCACCCCTCTATCCATGGTTGGTTTCACTGGCAACCAGCTCCCAACTTTAGGTACTTTCCAAGTCACCTTGTTAACATAAACCCAGTTATGGTGAAAAGGAGCTTGCTATGAGCAACAAGACATCTATATCACCTTTATGGCTCTGAAGTGATTTCAGGAACTGAGGACAAAAGACCAAATATTACAGCAAAAGATGCTCCCATTGCTCTTGCTTCTGAGGAAATTCCAAGGCTTTTAGGAGCTCTGAGCCAGGAATCAGGACAAAGATAAAATATGTATTTTTACAAATCACAACAATACGCGATCTGAGATTTTCTCACAATCTCGGGGATTGTGAGAGGCATTTCTTAACCCATCTTCTTTGGCTTGCTAGGCAGTTGTCTCTACTCTCCCAATTGTGGGGGTTTGG
The DNA here is from genome assembly GCF_048164855.1 of Canis lupus baileyi. Classification (NCBI taxonomy): domain Eukaryota; kingdom Metazoa; phylum Chordata; class Mammalia; order Carnivora; family Canidae; genus Canis; species Canis lupus. The sequence continues at coordinate 5,581,284 of NC_132842.1, forward strand.
GGGACACTGGCTCCTTCTAAAAGCAACCAGGATGGAATCAGGTTATAGATCCACCTGAATCAAAACTCTCATTTTTGCGGACTTGGCTGAAAGTTTGGTCAACCCATGCCAAGTGCCTTCTCTGTTCCTCCCAGACTCTATCCTGCCACCCAAGCTTTAACCAGAGGTTAGAAATGCAAGTAGGAAAAATGAATTCTGCTCAATTACATAAAATTTCAATTTTTTTCTTATATTTTGTGTTAGAGACCATCACTAAGATCCAATATTCACCACCTTCTTCTATAATACGGAGTTTTGGAAAATGTGTCCTATCTCCCCTGAATCTAGTTGAGGCCATGTCAATAAATTTTGGCTCATGAGAGATAAGTTGAAAGTATTACTTTAGACTTTTGGGAAGCCTCCTTCAAATGTGCCTTTCTTCATATCCTCCCTTCCTGCTACTTGGAATGGAAACCTTGGAGTGGCTCTCCTGGTCCATGAGGTAACCTTGAGTACAGAAGGCACACACTAAAGATGGCAAGACAGAAACATAGGAAGTACCTGAGGTTTGAAGGTTCTGTGGAACAGCTGTATTAGCCCTAGACTACCTACTTCTAGATTGTTGTTTTGTGAGGGAATAAGCTTTTGTGTAAGTCCCAATTTTAAAATCTCTATTATACCACCCAGGTGTCCCCTTATTTATTTATTCTTAAGAGAGGCAGAAACATAGGCAGAGGGAGAAGCAGGCTCCCTGTATGGAGCCTGATGCAGCACTTGATCCTGGGACCCCGGGACCACACCCCGAGCTGAAGGCAGATGCTCAACCACTGAGCCACCCAGGCGTCCAGTGAGTTCTGGTCTTAATGCTCACAAACTCATAACTACTGGGCGGTTTCCAGAACTGTGTGCCTTCATGTGCAGAGTTCTCAGCTTCTATTCGTAGCTGAATCTCAATACAAAATGCAATCTCATCTGTAAAACCTCTGGCTTCTCAGATGTGAGCATTCTGCTCATAAATCCCACAGATATAAACACTATCTTATTGTATTTTACTTCTTTATTTGCATGTCACACAGAATGTAATTTCCTTGACATCAGGCATATTGTCTGTTCTATGTCTAGATCTTCAGTTCTTAGAGTAGTCCTTGGTTCAATAAATACTTGTTGAATTGGGCAGCCTGGGTGGCTCAGTGGTTTAGCGCTGCCTTCAGCCCAGGGGGTGATCCTGGAGACCCGGGATCGAGTCCCACATTGGGCTCCCTGCATGGAGCCTGCTTCTCCCTCTGCCTGTGTCTCTGCCTCTCTCTCTCTGTGTGTCTCTCATGAATAAATAAATAAAATCTTAAATAAAAATACTTGTTGAATTGAATAAGTAAATTATTTATGTCTTACTTTGGTCAAAACAATTAGAGAACAATTCCAGACATGTTATAATGTTAATTAGGATCAGGATAGTAAATAAATTCTCTAAATTAATACAATATAGGCTTAAATGCCAGGACAGTGACCCAACATTGAAGAATGTCCATTTCTGTCTCATGTCAACATTGAGCCTGGTCTGGCGGCTCTGCTGTACAAGGCCATTAAAGATCCAAGATCCTTCTATTTTGTTGTTCTGCTGTGTAGATGTCCACAAGATGTTCACAAGAAATTTTCAGCAAAGGCATGTGTTGTTTTCCAAGGCTTTCTGGAGTCAGAATTTTGTTTCTTTTGAATGCACTCTTGTATGGGGACTGACCTCGAAGCAAGAAAAAGCAGCTCCTATTTATTCAAGTTAGTGGAGTCTTTGTATGGTGAAGTTCTGGGTTTCACTTATTTGACTTATTATTCGTTGCATTTGATGCAGGCAGGCCAGGTTTGAGGATCAAGAGAGGGTCCTGCAGGACCAGTCAAAGGGCTCCTTGGCTTTGCTCAGGGTAGAAATAAAATGTGAACCAGCAGGAAGTGAGAGCAGGGTTTACTGAAGATATAGAGAGTGCAGATATAAACAGAGTATCTGGGAGACATAAAGGAAAGGACAGAGTCTCATCTTTGCATGGGGCCTGGGGTTTTTACTGACAATTGTGATCTGGTGTATATGTTCTCTCAGGCACCCAGCACCCGGTCAGAACAGGAACACGGTCTAGGTGCCCATCATAAGTCACTTCCTCCCTGGTGCCAGGGGTGTCTTGGCATCGAGAGGTCTAGTACTGGATTACACACATGATGGCCTTACCCAGTCATTCTTGCCCCATCATTCCTTAGGTGTTATCTGTCATGCTGGAAGATTCCAAAGAAATCATCAACTCCTCGTCTTTTACAAGGAGGACATACATTAAGGCACGTGTTAGCCAGGGGTCAATGCCAGGATATCATCTGTGGCATTTATGTGAAGTGTCCTCAGAGCTGTAAATGGGGACTTTGCATAGGCTAGAAAAATGAAGAAATGATGGGCAGCAGTAAATCCACACAAAGCCAGGAGGTGTTCAATGCCTTGGATGCCCTGGTACACACACTGTGAGGCATTACAGTCTCTTATGCACTTTTCTAGTTTTGAATCCTATTTCTTTTTCCTGTGTATTAATCTTCTAATCTATTCTAGCTTACCTCTTTGAGCTATGTAGTCTACTGTTAAATGCAATTGATTTTGTTCATCATTTTGGTTCTATCATTTCCATTTAATTCTTTTTTAAAAATATTTTATTTATTCATATGAGAGAGGAGAGAGAGAGAGAGAAAGAGCATAAACAGGGAAAGGGGAAGGGGAAGAGGGAAAGAGAGAATATTAAGCAGACTCCGAGCTGAGCTCAATCCCAGGACATTGGGATCATGATCTGAGCTGAAGTTGGACACACTTTACTAACTGAGCCACTCAGGTGCCCCACCATTTAATTCTTTTTGAAACAGTTTCCAGTTTTCTACTGAGACTTTGCATTGTGTCATCTAACTTCTTGAGCATGTTAATCATAGCCAGTTTTTTTCTAGCTTTATGGAAATATAATTGACATACAACCTTGTGTAAGTTTGAATGTGTGCAATGTGATGATTTTATACATGTGTACATTGCATTTACCTCTCATAATTGCCACTTCCTGATTATGGTGAGAAAGTTAAAGCTCGGGATCCCTGGGTGGCGCAGCGGTTTAGCGCCTGCCTTTGGCCCAGGGCGCGATCCTGGAGACCCGGAATCGAATCCCACGTCGGGCTCCCGGTGCATGGAGCTTGCTTCTCCCTCTGCCTGTGTCTCTGCTTCTCTCTCTCTCTGTGACTATCATAAATAAATAAAAATTAAAAAAAAAGAAAGTTAAAGCTCTATTTTCTCAGAAGTTTTCAAGTATTCAATACAGTACTGTCAACTATGGTACCATGCTGTACATGGAATCCCAGAACTTACTCATCTTGGAACTGAAAATTTGTACTGTTTCACCCATCTCATTAGTCCCTGGCAACCACCATTCTATTCAGTTTATTAGGTTTTACAAGTGAGATCATGCAGTATTAATCTTTCTCTGTCTGATTTATTTTACTGAGCATATTGCCTTCAGGGTCTATTGATGATGTTGCAAATGGCAGGATTTCCTTCCTTGTCCTTGGTGACCAATACACTCCAGTGTGTGTGTGTGTGTGTGTGTGTGTGTGTGTGTGTGTGTGTGTTTTCTTTATGCATTCATCCATCAATGGACACTTAGGTTGTTTCGTAACCTGGCTATTGGGAATAATCCTGCAATAAACATGAGGGCTGTAGATATCTCTTTGAGATAGTGACTTCATTTCCTTCACATACATAACCAAAAGTATAATTTCTGGTCATACGGTAGTTTAATTTTTAATTTTTTGAGAAACCTCTATCCTGTTTTCCACAGTGTCTACACCAATTTATATTCCTACCAACAGTGCTCCAGGGTTCTCTTCTCTCCACATCTTCACCAGCTTTTGTTATCTCTTGATAATAGCCATTCTGATAGGTGTGAGATGATATCTTATTGCAGTTTTGATGTGCATTTCCCTGATGATTAGTGATGTTGGTCTTTTCATGTACTTGCTGGAGATTTCTATAGAAAAATGTCTATTTAAAAGTACTCTGCCCATTTTTAAATTGGATTGTTTGTTAGTGGCTATTGACTTGTGTAAGTTCCTTGTATATTTTGCATATTAACCCCCTATCAGACATGGTTTGCAAATATTTTCTTTCATTTCATAGGTTGCCTTTTCATTTTGTTGATTATTATTATTTTGCTATACAGAAGCTCTTTAGTTTGATGGAGTCCCACTTGTCGATTCTTGGTTTTGTTTTTGTGATTCTGATATCTCTGTCCAAAAATTTATTGCCAAGACCAATGTCAAGGAACTTTTTTCCTCTTTTCTTCTAGGACTTAAATTAAGTCCTTAATTCATTTCAAGTTAATTTTTGTTAGTGGTGTAAGATAGAGGTTCAATTTCATTCTTTTGCATGTCAATATCTAGTTTCCCCAATACTATTTATTTAAGAGACTATCCTTTCCCTGTTGAGAATTCTTTGCTCCATCATCAAATATTAGTTGACCATATATGCATGGGTTTATTTCTTGGCCTTCTATTCTGCTCCATTGATCTATGTGTCTGTATTTATGCTATTTTGGATACTAGTTTTTTATAATATGGTTTGAAATCAGTAAGTGTGATGACTCCCACTTTCTTCTTTCAATATTGCTTTGGCTACTTATGATCTTTCGTGGTTCCATGGGAATTTTAGTATTGTTTTTTTTCTATATCTGGAAAAATGCCATCAGAATTTTGATTGGAATTGCATTGAATCTGTAGATGGCCTTGGGTACTATGAACATATTACAATATTATTTCTTCTAATCCATGAGCATGGAGTATCTTTCCATTTATTTGTGTCTTTATCAATTTCTTTCCTCAATGTCTTAATTTTTGGTGTCTGGATCTTTAACTTCCTTGGTTAAATATTTTCCTAAATATTTCATTGTTTTTGATAATATTGTAAATGGGACTGTTTTCTTTATTTCTTTTTCAGATACTTCATCATTAGTGTATAGAAATACAACTGATTTTTTATATGTTGATTTCAGAACATTTTTGAAATCTTTGATTATATCTAATGATTTTTTGGTGGAGTTGTTAGGATTTTCAGTGTATAAGATCATGTCATCAGCAAACATAGGCAGTTTTACCTCTTTATTTTTTTAAAGATCTTATTTATTCATGAGAGATACAGAGAGAGAGGTAGAGACACAGGCAGAGGGAGAAGCAGGCTCCATGCAGGGAGCCTGATGTGAGACTTGATCCCGGATCCTGGGATCATGCCTTGAGCTGAAGGCAGATGTTCAACAGCTAAGCCACCCAGACGTCCCTTTCCTCTTCCTTTCTGACTTGGATGCCTTATCTTCTTTTTCTTGCCTAATTGCTCTAGCTGGGATTTTCCATATTAAAGTTGGATGGGAGTGGTGTGAGTGGGCACTTTTTTCTTGTTCCTGATATTAAAGGGAAAGCTTTCAACATTTCACCATTGAGTATAATGTTAGCTGTGTTTGATATATTTGGCCTTTCTATTGTTGAAATATGCTTCCTATATGCCTAATTGTTTGAGAATTTTTATCATGACAGAATGTTGAATTTTAATGATTTTTCTCCATCTATGAGATGATCATAGGATTTTTGTCTTTCATTCTATTAATGTGAGATATAAGTTATTAATTTACATATGTTAAATCATCCTTGCATCCCAGGAATAAATCTCACTTGCTTATGGTGTATGATCCTTTTAATGTGCTATTGAATTCATTTGCTAATATTTTGTTGAGGATTTTTGCACTTACGCTCATCAGGAATATTAACCTGTAAATTTTTTTTCCATAGTGTTCTTATCTGGCTTTTGTATGTATGTGATGTGGGCCTTGTAAAATGAGTTTGGGAATGTTGCCTCATTTTCAGTTTTTTGTAGAGTTTGAGAAGAATTGGCTTCAATTCTTCTTTAAATGTCTGGTACGATTTACTCATGAAGCCTTCTGGTCCTGGGCCTTTCTTGCTGGGAGATTTTTTTTATTACCAATTCAGTCTCCTTACTTGTTATTGGTCTGTCTGAATTTTCTATTTTTTCATGATTCAGTTTTGGTAGGTTGTCTCTCCAGGAATTTACCCATTTCTTCTAGGTTATCCAATTTTTTGGCATATAATTGTTCATTGTAGTCTCTTATGATCCTTTGTATTTCTGTGGTATCAGATGCAGTCTTTTTTTGCATTAATAATTTTAATTACTTGAGTCCTCTCTCTCTCTTTTTCTTTCTTTTTTGGTAAGTCTAGGTAAAAGTTTGTCAATTTTCTTTATCTTTTAAAAAAAGAATCTTAGTTTTGTTAATCTTTTTGTTTTCCTATTCTCTATTAAGATTGTTTCTGCTATGATCTTTGTTATATCCTTCCTTATGCTAACCTTGGATGTAGTTTTTCTTGTTCCTTGAGGTGTAGAGTTAGGTTATTTATTTGAGATATTTTTCTTTTTTTCTTAAGATTCTGTTTATTTATTTGAGGGAGAGAGCACAAGCAGGGGGAGCAGCAAAAATAGAAACATAACACACCAAAACCTATGAGATGCAGCAAAAGCAGTTCTAGGAGGGATGTTTAGAGCTGGTTTCTAGGTGGGGTGGAACTGAAGCGAGGCCTTTGTGTAGGACCCCAAAAGACCGGGGAAGCTGGTCACTCACCTCACTCTTCCTCTCCCTGTGAGGGGGAACTCTTTCTAATTGGGAAGTTCCCTCTCGATGCTCAGCAATGCTGGCTTGGGGAATGGGATGATATATGCAAAAAGAAGCTGTCTTCCTTCCCTTTTTGTGCAGTTCTTCTCAAGTTTTTGTTCCACTGGGTTACCAAAGTTTCTTATGTGGACTCCCAAACACTCCCAGAGCTGTTTCTGTTCATGGATAGTTGTATAACTGTTGATCTTTGTTGGGGGACAGAGGCTAGGCTACTCTGCCATCTTGGTTCCATTTTGGTTCCATCACTCTCCCTGATAGGCATTGAAATATATGTAATACACACACATAACAAAAACAAAGCCAGACACTTTTCTCATACTACATACAGATGTAGGAAAGATTTAATATTAAAAGACAATTAACAATTAGATACAATTTTGGAGAGCAAATTTTGAAATATGGAAATCCTACAGACAGACCAAGAAACCCAGTAATCAGAAAACCAGGTATGTCTTTATATATATATATATATATATATATATATATATATATATATATATATTTTTTTTTTTTTTTAAGGTTCATGGCAAGAAAGCTTTACACTAAATAAAAAGGGAGACTGGAAAATATATTTTCAATAGATGTTACAGGCAAAACTATTAATATCCATAATAATAATTTCTCTGGATTAATAAGACATAGAAAACACACAAGGAAAGAAAGGGCAGAGGTGAGTCATGAAAAATAAAATGTAATAATCAATAAATACATGAAAAGATTCTCAAACTTGCTAGAAGTCAAATCAGTGAAAGTTAAGGCATTTATATTTTTAAATCATATAACTGGAAGAAAAAAGAAATAGAAATGAAGGAGAGAGATCACATCATGGGCTGTCAAAGGTACAGGAAAGTAGGTGTTCTCTTACTTTGCTTCTGGCAGTAGTGAATTGCTGTACCTTTTCTGAATGTAATCTGACTATATTTATTAAAGTCTTAAAAAATCCATTCTCTGGCATGGGAATTTCCATTTTGAAATCTATCCTATGAAGATAATGGTATATAAAGCCTATATTCCTAAATATTTATTATAGCATTGTTTGTAGTGGCAAGAAAACTGAAAATGATTTGGTTGTTTGTGAATTAGTGAATGGCTAATTTAGAATAATGTTAAAAAGCCCAAATTACATTCATTCTTAGAAAGACACTCATACAGAACAATGTCATGTGACCTTGTTTCTGCAGCAAAAACTGCCCCAGGGGAGGAAGTGCCCTGACTTTGATTTCAATATTTTACAATATCTTTGAAACCTTCTTTATCTTTGAAATCTCTCAACATGAAAAGGTTTAGGTATTTGCATTTATCATCTATTCTGCTGTGCTTGGGTATGGATTTTGGCAATTCTTTTTGATACAGTGAGCTTTGCTTAGATATGCAGTTAAATAATTGTTTCTCCTATTAAAATGAATATAGGGTGATGGACACTGAGGGGGGCACTTGACGGGATGAGCACTGGGTGTTATTCTGTATGTTGGCAAATTGAACACCAATAAAAAATAAACTTATTATTAAAAAAAGAATATATATTTCTTTAATTTTTATAAATTGATAAACATATAAAATATAAAAAAGAAAAAATCTTAAAGGACAATTTATTTTCTAAGTATAGGAAGAAGGGGCTTGAAATATCAGGAAGAGTGTCAAGACTACAAAAGGGTGAGAGCAATTTGACAAGAAACCAGGAAGAATTGTGAGGCAGCATTGAGCACCCATTTGAGTTTGGGGACCATGATTCATGGGGCTACTAGTATGCTCTAATGTGTGACTTTCTCTGGTAGTGCTTCACAGAGCTATGGAGAAGGAAGCATCTTGCAAACCCTAACTGGGCCTGTGAAAAGATACCAGATCGAGGTAGTTAAAGTTTTCTGCAGCATCTTGCTAAGATGAAGGATCATTAAGTATAAGCTAATTGAGTATAGAAATGAAGGAAAGGGAGGCCAGTGGCTTGGAGAAACCAGAGTAGTCAATAGGTTGGTCCTGTGAAGTTGAAGAATAGTTGAGTAGGAAAACTTGAACACGGTTAAGGCAATATTAAAAATATTTCACAACTGTAAAACATGGGTATTGACCAATCAGATGGATATCCAGTCAACTGACACAATAACCATTTGTGGGTGGAGCCTGATATCACTTGGATGTGGGACTGAGCAGTAGAGGAGTTGAGATGAACATTATGGGGGCTAAAGATATCTGGGAACTGAGGGATAAGCATTTTGTCTGAATTGTCCTTGTGGACACTAATGTCATATCATATGATGACAGGAAATGAGGTCTACCTCTTTCTAAAGAGATTGTGAGCCTCTTTAGTGTCAATTCTTCACTGAGTGACTGGTTTTGGTGGGAGGATTGGTTGGTGATGACCATGACAAGAAGGGGTAAGGGTGGTAAAGCCTAATGGCATGAGAGCCTAAAGAGCAGAGGTTTTATAAGAGTGTGAAGGAGAAATGGGGAGCATGGGGGACACCAACACTGAGAACCTCCCAAAACTGGGGGCCTGTGGGAGTAGCCACAGTTGGGGCATGCTGCAGTATGAACAGGTTTTAGATAAGGCTAGAAAGTGAGTGCTTTCAAGGAATTTATACTCTAGTAAGGGAGATGGGTGAAAAAGTCAATGAAAATAGTGATTTGATAAAGCTTAAGGTGCTATGATAAGCATAAAAGAGGAACTATTTTTTTTAAAGATTTTATTTACTTATTCATGAGAGACAGACAGAGAGAGAGAGGCAGAGACACAGGCAGAGGGAGAAGCAGGCTCCAAGCAGGAAGCTCAACGTGGGACTTGATCCCGGGTCTCCAGGATCATACCCTGGGCTGAAGGCAGCGCTAAACTGCTGAGTCACCCGAGCTGCCCAAAAGAGGAACTATTAACATAATTTTGGAGGTTTCTGGATAAATGAGATCTCAATGAATGACAATAATAAAATATTATTATAAAATATAGCAAAAAGAAAGTAACAACACAGTTTCACATTTATTGAGGGCTTACCACCCACTGGGCACTTTATATGTTTTTTCCTTAATTTCTACAACAACCCCATTAGGTAATACAATTATCCTTCCTCAATTTATAGGCAAGTACACAGAGAAATCAACTAACTTCTGCAACAGTATGGCCAGTGTGGAAGTCACTGTGATACACTTCCCAAATCCCCAATAGCTGGGAGTGCCGCCAGCTAACAGTCCTCAGTGGTCAGCCCTTTCTGGAAATTGCCCTCATCTAGAGAGAGGTGTCTTGCCCAAGGTCACCTCCCTCTTCAGGGGACAGCCTACACACATGAATGGCTGATGTGGACAGATGAAGGCCTGGCTCTTTTGCTGCATTTCCTTCCAACTGTACCTAGGAAATGCACTAGGACAATTCTGAAGGGCCATCCTAGTTTCAGAAAGTTTGCTTGAGACCTTTGTTGAGACTACATAGGAGACTGGTTTCTTCCCCTGTCCAGTGCTGCTTTGTTCCTTCCCTTTCAGGTATTTACCTATAGATCACCCTCCAATAAATCCCCTGATCTACAACAATTGATGCCAGGAAAGGTTTGAGAAAGTAGAGGTTAAAAAGACAATGTAGAGTTGGATCACCTGCCAGCTGTTTTGAAATGAGGATCCCATCACTAGAGATAAGGGTGAACAGGCAGTTCCTAGCTTAAGGTAGCAAAGCAATTGTGAAAAACATCCCCGGGTGCCTGCATGGCACAGTTAAGCATTAGATTCTTGGTTTTGGCTCATCAGGTGGTGATCTTAGGGTGGTAGATCCAGACCCATGTTGGGCTCCATGTACAGTATAGAGTATGCTTAAGACCGTCTCTCCCTCTCCCTCTGCCCCTCCCCACTGTGTATGCCCTCTCCCTGTCTCTCCCTCTCTCATAAATAAATAAATAAATAAATAAATAAATAAATAAATAAATAAATCTTAAAAAAAAAAACAAGGGGCACCTGCATCAGGGTGGCTCAGTTGGTTGAGTGTCTGCCTTCAGCTCAGATCATGATCCCAGGATCCTGGGATCAAGTCCCACATTAGGCTCTCTCCTCAGCAGGGAGCCTGCTTCTCCCTCTCCCTCTACTTGCTGCTCCCCTGCTTGTTCTCTCTCTCTCTCTGTCATATAAATAAATAAAATCTTTAAAAACCCCACATCCAGTCTTAGTGAACTGAGGTAGCATAGAGTTGGAAGGAAATGTACTTATGGAGGGAATGTTAAGTCCATGAGACATAGGGAGAGGCTATCTATAAAGGTGTTGGAATTGAGTGGCTGTTACTAACTGCAGTTGATGCTTTGAAAAGACTTTGACTGACATGAGACATGAATCAAGCATACTGTCCTTGGTAGTGCTTCTCATTCATATAGAGTGAATACTCAATTTGGCAGGAGATGAAGATGCTGCTGCTTGCTTTGGGATTTCCAAGATGTGGTGAGGGGTGTATAGACATATAGGGTTTGGAGATCAACTGAAATATGAGCTCTGGAGTTACAGGTCTGGGAGTTGCCAACATATATATGGTAATTGAAAAACGATAGCCAGGGATAAAATTTAGGGGATTGTGTAGGGAAGATGAGGGATGGGCTTGTCAAAGGCAATGTATGACTCATGGTGTAGCACTGGGGACCAAAGTTGGGACTCTGAGGACACAGAATACTAAGAATGGGTAGAAGATGATGAGCTCATGAAAAGATTTTCCTTCAACCAGAGAAGTCAGAGAAAAATCAGGAAAAAGTGATGTCCATGAAGGTGGTGTGGTGCAGCAGAATGCAGAGGCTTTAGCTAGAAGTGGGTATGGGATTAAGGGAGCGTCCCTTTATTGGTTGTTGTTAAACATGAGAGAGAGCAGAGAACCTTTGTAGGAAGGAATAAGGAGGCGGAGGGGATGGTACCAGGAAGCAGGGAGGTCCTCAGGAGGCAGAAGGGGATGGGTTCCAGAGTAGAGGGGATGAGTTAGCCTTGCCAAACAGGAAGAAGGCAGAGTGGAGCCCAGTTGCAGATAAATTGATAGTGGCAGAATGCTGATGGAGTTGGGACCTGATGACTTTTAGTTTCTTCTCTGTGAAGCAGGAGGCAAAAACAATGGCTAAGGACAAGTGGGCCTGAGAGGTCAGAGGTTCCAGAAAATTGCTGTGAGGTGCCGAGTGGAGACTGATGAGGGCAACATAAGGGGATGGCTGGGGAGCAGGGAGCACCCAGTTGACTTTGGGGTGTGAATTATGAATAGCCCCATCTGAGTGGTTAAGTGCTCAGCAGCTGGGGATTGAGCCATGAGTTGACTGAGAGATTTAAGAATCTCAGGAAGGGGGACGCAGGCGTGGGTGGCTCAGCCATTGAGCATCTCAGTGTGTGATTCTGGGGTCCTGGGATCAAGTCCCACATCCGGCTCCCTTCATGGAGCCTGCTTCTTCCTCTGCCTGTTGTCTCTGCTTCTCTCTGTGTGTCTCTCATGAATAAATAAATAAAATCTAAAAAAAAAATCTCAGAAAGGGAGATGCTGAAGTGATGCCAAATGGGGTCTACAGAAAAAAGAGGAGGGGGATGATAGATTGAGAGAAAGTTGAGATAACATCACCATTGGGGTATTGGTACATCCAATATTTTTTCATCCTTTCTCCAAGGGACAGAAAACCCTATTTATCACATACCAGTTCTTAGAAATCTGTCCTCAGGGAATAAAGCAAATGTAGCATAAGCTGGCTATTTATTTATAACCCTAATAAACCAGTAAAAAATTAGGCAATATAAGAGGCAAAATGATGTAATAGAAAAAACTCAGACTTGATCTTGACAGAGCCTAGTTAGATTTAGACAGACTAGGGTTTGAATTCCAGAGCTTCCAAGATGCCTGACCTTGGGCAAGGCAAGGTCATCTCAGTTCATCTTTTATAAAGTAGGGATAATAGTACCTGTCTGAAGAGCACTTAAAGTAACACAATTCAATTCTTACATATTCCCAGCACATCTTGTTGCTTTAAAAATATTACTCAATTCTTTATTCTTTATTCCTTATATAAGTTCAATAGAGATATAAAGGACCAAGGAGCCTCTTATAATTTTTTTAAATTTGTATTTATTTATGGTAGTCACAGAGAGAGAGAGAGAGAGGCAGAGACACAGGCAGAGGGAGAAGCAGGCTCCATGCACCGGGAGCCCGACGTGGGATTCGATTCCGGGTCTCCAGGATTGCGCCCTGGGCCAAAGGCAGGCGCTAAACTGCTGCGCCACCCAGGGATCCCCAAGGAGCCTCTTTAAAACTTTGCTGATCCTCGTTTTCTCTGCTGTTGTCATTGTTTTTTATCTTCCCCTTTCCTTGTTTTAATGCTGTCAACATCCCTTTGTATATAGCCCTCCTGCTCAGGCACGTACATGTTTATATAATTCAACTTATAAACCCCAAGTCCTAGAATGTCTCTATTCACTAAGAAGATCCCTACAAGGTAAATATGAGCTAAGTATACCCTAAAACAAAAGTTGTGGTTTCAGTCCACTGGGTCAAAGTAAATTGTGATGATTTGGGACCGGGTGACAGAACTCAGACTCCTGTTAGCCTTCTTTTTATTTTTTTTTTATTTTATTTTTTTTTATTTTAATTTTTATTTATTTATGATAGTCACAGAGAGAGAGAGAGAGACAGAGACACAGGCAGAGGGAGAAGCAGGCTCCATGCACTGGGAGCCTGACGTGGGATTCGATCCCGGGTCTCCAGGATCGCGCCCTGGGCCAAAGGCAGGCGCTAAACCACTGCGCCACCCAGGGATCCCAGCCTTCTTTTTATTGTGTGATGTGAGCTTGGTCAGAACAAGGTACACTTCTTTGCCTGGGGTTAAATCTAGCATATTTTCTGAGTCTTGTTCCTTCATTCAGGTTGAACCCAATTCAGATGTCTCAGTTACCTCTGGAGTCATCTCAGTGACAAAAGTAATCAGGAGAATTTAGGAATATTACTCAGGAATTAAATCTAAATCATCAAGTGGAGAGTACCGACCAAGGTGTCAAGATATTTAGCTCTGCTCAGAATCCAGTGGGCTAGTCACTTCTTCCCTGGGGCCTACTTTTCTCATCTGTAAATGAGAATTGACCTTGGGGTGGGGAGGGCGACCCATAAGGACTCTGATGCTACTTGATTCTGTACGTCTGTAGTAGAGAGCATGGCTAAACTCCGTCACATTTAACACGGAACCTCAGAGAGGGTCAAATTCCCTAGTATTTCAAACCACCAAAGCCACCGAAAGTAATCTTGGCAGTCTCTGGGCACTTTTGTCGTTGTTGTTGCCAAATCATTAGGAAGGGACTGCACCTGTTCTAGGTAGTCATTGCAGAGATCTAAAGGAATGCTTCATCTTTAGGTCCCTGGGAGTCTTACTAAGGAAGGGACATTGGATATTGTAGGTAATTAATTAGATTGACTATTTGGTGTCATGTAAAGCTAAAATAATTAGGAAAGTATTCTTGGCAAGAACATTACACATACACATATACACACACAGAGAGAGAAAACTATTGATGCTAAAGTGGTTTGTAGAAAATTTATGGACAGAACTTCTCAAGTAGCCTTTTCTATTAAAAAAAAAATCAATGTCTGGGATGAGACTTTTATCAGGAAAATACCTAGCAAGATCTCATATTACTTTTACTCCCTCCCCTAACAGGCCTATTCCAAACTACAAACATTAGTTTAGTTGTGAGCCCACTTAGTTACCGATTATTCAGTAGTGTTGGTTAATAGGTAGAGTTAAGTGTTACTCTACATTTTCAGGCGTTAGATAAAAATCTTTCACTCTCTTTTCTGAAATTGTGTGATTTCATTTGGCCAGAATTGTCTGAAATGTTAGCAGTCAAATTTCCAGCTATTGCGTGGTTACACAAATTTTGTGACTAAGTAGAAAAATGGAGAGGAGGGAATGTTAGTATATTATGGTCATCCTATTAAATTAGTATTCCTAATTGATCTTCCAAATTCCCTTCTAAGTTGTTTGTTTTTAGCATCCACTAGTGGTTTGTGTTTTCCTTTTCTTATTCCATAAACAAGTCATTAATCTATGAAATAAGAAAAGAACAGAACCTATGCCTCATCAAATTGGTCACCCTCTGATGAAAAGCCTAAGTGAAAACATACATGCATACACACAAATGCACATGCACCTGATATTCACCGGTACATAAATAAACACATAAAAACCTATGATCCCATTATCCATCTTCTCCAAAGGCAGGGATGAATTGCAGAGTTAGCATTTTCTGTTTACTGATAAATTCTGTGGATAGCTTTGGGTAACCACAGGCTAAGTGGTATTGTGCTTTGAGCTGTGGTTGTATGTGGAATTTAAAACCACATAGTTTTTATATTAAGAACTAGTACTTTTGGTTTTCAGAAGCACCTATTAAATTTTGATACTCTAAAGCCTTAAGTAATGTAAGGTTTTTGTATATGCAAAAAAACCCCGAAGAGCCTAAAGCTTCATGTTGGGGTATAGATAGAATGTTCAGGACACTTATGATTTAAGTTTAAAGTTGCCAAAATAAGAAGTCATATTATTAACATTGTTGTTTTAAACTCAAAACATTGCCTGAAATGAAAAATGGCGAGCCGTTATGTATGACATTATTGTTCTAACTGCAGGAGAAAATGGAATCCCATCTGAGGATGCACTGGTCCTGCAACTGGTCTCTGCAAAGGGACAAGAGAAATTGGTAGAGATGCTAAAGAGCCAGCACACGATTTGCAGGAGAAACTTACAAAACAACAATAAATATCGATTATCCAGTGAGGAGCTATTCTACACCAGTGGAAGAAAATGCAAGAGCAAATGAATCTGATGTAAGTTCAGTATGGCACCTGAAGCCGATGTGTTTCCATAGCTTGTAGGACAGCCAGCATTATTTTGAAACTCATCTTCAGGGACTATAGAACCATGTCAGAAGTCATCTCCAGAAGTCATACCTTCTGCAGAAAGTTGAAGCAGGTATGAAAGTGATTAATGTTGGAGGAAAGCTCTCTAGACTGTGGCCTTTGTGAAAGGGATGAATTTTGCAATTTTTAAGAGATCATCACAGTGTGGAAAATAAACTTTTGCCCTGCTGGGTTTTCCCCAATTTTCTGAATGTTCCACAAACATGGATCAGATTTGTCAGGTGAAATATTATAGTTTTATCTATTATTATTAGGGATTTAAAAATACCACTGTAAGGCAATGGTCTACTTTCTCTAAAGTTATTGAAGTAATTATGATCTTTACATTTAGTTTTACTTGGTTAAATGTAAATACAGTAATGTAAAATATTTCAAATTAATTTTTAAGTGGTACATAATAAGCAATCTGAAAAGCTTTATTTGCCAAAAATGTACTGGTAAAAAGAATGTAACCTAAGTAACCTCTTATGTGATGATGGAAAAGATGCTAGGATTTGAAGCTGATGGCCAATAAAGAATTCTTGAGATGTCTTTGGTGCAAAAAGATGGTTTTATTAAGGCACGGAAATGGGACCCATGGGCAGAAAGAGTTGCACTGGGGTCATGAGGAGTGGCCCATTACATACTTTCAAGTTGGGAGGGAGTTAGGGATAGCCTAAGGCTCTAAGGAATTTGGAAGCAAGGTTTCCAGGACCTCAAAGGGGCTACCTAATGTTGGGAAAAAGATGTTTATTACCGGCTAATAAAGCTTTAGGCATAAGACCCTTCAGATGTATATGGACGGGCCATATGCTTGGGGGATGGTTGCCAACATGTATCTTAGGGGGTAGAGATAAAGGAAATTTCCAAGGGAATTTTTGTATGTTAAAGTAGACTTAGAGAATTCTGGGGATCAGGCTAAGATTGCCTTTTGCCCTTAGCAATGTATTAACATCGAGGCAGTTGAGTCCCTAGAGGAATGTCATTCTGCCTGCTTCAAAGACTTGTCAATGGACTGTGGGTAGTAAGGAAATTTAATAATTTTTCTCCTGCCTTTGTTTCCCAGATCATTATGCACATATTTGCAAACAGGATATATCTAAATTTGGTTGATATTTCTAGCTCAAACTTCTTTGTCTTTCCATAATTTAGTGAGAAAGGAACATATTTTCCTCAAATAAGGTGGCCAAATCAACGTTTTAGTATTCTTATACCATCTCTATTTTTGTGACTCACAATGCGATTATCATGCTTTTCAGGATAGAGAAGAATGCACCGAATCTTCAAATATATGTGGTGAAAGGACAAAATGTCTGAATACCCTAGATAATCTATTTACAAAGCATCTAGTTTTCATAACAATGAAAGGGTAATAATAAGAAAATAAGAAAAGGTAAAAATAAGAAAGGGTAATAATAGTCCCCGATTTGATCATTTGGGGCTTTTCAAACACATACATGCTCTTACAAACTTAAACACACAGGCCATGAATCCTTGCTCAACTGCATATAGATTTGTAAGTTTCTGGACTTACTGGGGGAAATTCTAGTTCTAAGTTGTCTTCTTTTTACTTCTTAGCCATTTTTTAAAAAAAATTCTTCACCCACTGCCTGTGAATTCTCAGGAAACTCAATGATATTTTATTCTTTAGCAAGGAAATATGTAATTTAAAATGTAAGTTAGATGTTAACAACTAAACAATGTATTTGAAAGCCAAAAAGACTTGAGTTAGGTTGTTTGAATTTCCCGGATGCTTCCTTGAATTTAGGTAACTGATCTAGCTCAAAAAAAGTTAGAACTAGTTCTCTGATGAAGGAGGGACTCCTTCACGGCTGATGGAGGAATTCATTATCAGGGTTAGATTATGTTTTATTTTCTATCTGAGCAGAATCCAGTGTCAATGATAGAAAAGAAAAATGGAAGAGTGTGGTCTCAGAGCACCTTCCTTTGTGGGATGAGCTCGCTGAGCAGATGGAAGAGAGCAACGGATCTCCTACTTTCCCCTCTTATTCAGGGCTGTGAGCAAAGGACTACTTTTTGTCATTCCTTCCCATCATTAGTTACCAGGAAGAAGGGGGGATAAATCTGAGTGAAAAACTGCTTATGTGAAGGAGGAGTATATTTTGATTATAGATGAAGGCTGATAGAGGACTTGATTACCATCTTTAAGTTTATGAGCATTTTTAAAGAAATGTGTATTAGAAAAGTTGTTGATTAAAGATAGAAGCCTGAACATATGAATGTAGACTAATTGGTGACTTGAGGTTTCTGCAGTATTTTTCTCATTTATCAGCAAAGGACCTGGATGTTACCTGATTGTACCTTTTTGGGAGTGGATGGCTATTTTCATTTAAGCCTTTTGCCTGATGAAGTTAGGTTGTCCAGTGGACTGTGTCTGCAGTTTTTGAAGTTGTGCCTGAAACTGGAAGTATATTTAGTTTGAATTATGATAGATTTAAGAGAGTTCATGGAAATTTATGGTATGGTTAGCTCACAAACAAATTTTTTCCACAAAAAAAAAAAAATGGGTGTTTGTGATTCAAAAATTTTGTAGTTTCTGATTTTGCTTTTGTGTTTTGTTTGTTTCCCCTCCTCCTGAGCTAGTTATCTTTTGATATTAATAGCTTTAGAATCTTGGGGTTAAAAAAATAACAACAACAAAGGAATGAAAAAGAGTGAAACTAGCTTCTGGGACTTCTAGAGCACCAATCCCAGAAAGGTGGAAAAGAAAGAAAGGGACACAAAGTGTATTCAAAGAAATAATGACTAAAAAATTCTCTAAACTGGGATAAAAAAACAGCTATCAGATGCAGGAACACACAGAGTACTAAATAAGATGAATCTATGGATACCCATACTGCCATATACCATGGAAAAGAGTATGAAGTTCCTCGAATTATTAAAAATAGAATTATCATACAATCCAGCAATTCCACTTCTGAATGTATATCCAAGGCAACCAAAATCACTATCTTAAACAGATTATCTTCACTCCCATGTTCACTGCAGCATTATTCACAAAAGCCAAGATATGGAAACAACTTAAGAGCCCATTGACAGATGAATGGATAAAGGATATATATGATATATATATATATCATATGTATATATATGACAGTACAGGTGACCTTGGTCTATGTGATGCTAAGTAAAATAAGCCACATACAGAAAGACAAATAACACTACATGTTATCACTTATATTTGGAATTTAAAGAAAAGTCTGTCTCATGTAAACAGAGACTAGATGAGTAATTGTCAGAAGCTAGGTGAGAGGGTAAGAGAAATAGGAGAGGTTGATATAGGGGTACACAATTTCAAATAAAAGATGGATAAGATATGAGACTCACTTCAGACCTAAAGCACATACAGATTGAAAGTGAAGGGATGGAAAAAAATATTTCATGCAAATGGAAATGAAAAAAAAAAAACCCAAGGTAGCAATACTTCTATAAGAAAAAATACAGTTTAAAACAAAGACTAACACGAGACAAGAAGGGCATTACATATGATAAAGGAATCAATCTAAGAAGAGGATATAACAATGATAAATATGCATCAACTTAGGAGCACCTAAATACATAAGGCTAATATTAGCAGACTTAATGAGAGAAATTGACAATAGAATAATAATAGAAGACTTTAGCACCCCACTTACATCAACGAATGCATCATTTAGGCAGATAATTATTAAGGAAGCAATGTCTTCAAATGACATATAGACCTGATGGACATAACAGATATATGCAGAACATTCCATAAAAAAACCAATAGAACACAGATTATTTTCAAGTGCACCTGGAACATTCTCCAACACATATCACATGTTAGGCTACAAAACAAGTCTCAATAAATTTATGATTGAAATCACTTCTTGCATCTTTTCTGACCACAATGGTATTAAAAAAGAAATCAACCACAAGAAAAAAACTGGAAAAAAACAGAAACACATGGAAGCGAAACAATGTGCTACTAAACAACCAATGGGTCAACAAAGAAATCAAAGAAGAAAGAAAAAAAGATACATGGAGACAAATAAAAATGAAAAAACACAGTAGTCCAAAATCTTTGGGACACAGTGGAAACAGTTTTAGGAGGGAAATTTATTATAATACAGGCCTACCTCAAGAAACAAGAAAAAGCTTAACTAAATAATCTAAACATACACCTAAACAAACTAGAAAAAGAGGAACAAACAAAGCCCAAATTGAGTACACAGAAGAAAATATTAAAGATCAGAGCAGAAATAGTGACAGAGACAAGAGAGAAAGAGAGAGATTAGTGAAACCAAGAACTGATTCTTTGAAAAGATAAAATTGATAAACCTTTAGGTAAAGTCATCAAGACACAAAGAAAAAGGGTCCAAATAAATAAATCAGAAGTGAAAGAAATAACAACCGACACCACAAAAACACAAAGGATTGTAATACTACAAAAAAATATATGCCAGCAAATTGGACGACCTAGAAGTGGGTAAATTCCTAAAAAATACAATCTTTCAAAACTGAAGTAGGAAGAGATAAAATATCTGAAAAGACCAATACTAGTTATGAAATTGAATTGATAATCAAAAAGCAACCCCCCTCCCAGAAAAAGTCCAGGACTAGATGGATACACAGGTGAATTCTTAAAACATTTAAAGAAGAGTCCATACCTATTTTCCTCAAACTGTTCCAAAAACTAGAAGAGGAGGGAAAGATTCTGAATACATTCTACAAGACTAACATTATCAGGGATGCAGGAGTGGTACAATATTTGCAAATCAATCAAAGTGATATACCACATTCACGAAATGAAAAGTAAAAACCATATGGTCTTCTCAATAGATGTAGAAAAAAAATTTGACAAAGTTCAACATTCATATATGATAAAAGCTTTCAACATAGTGGGTTTAGAGGGAATTGGCCTCAATAAAATAAAGGCTCTATATGGAAAAACCTGCAGCAAACATCAAACTTAATGTTTGATACTGAGAGCTTTTTCTTTAAACTCAGGAACAAGACAAGGATGTCCACTCTCACCACTTTTATTCCACATTAGTATTGGAAATCCTGGACATAGCAATAAGACAAATAAAATACGGTCATATTGTTAAGGAAGAAGTTAAACTGTCACTATTTGCAGATGATATGATATTATAAGTAGAACACCCTAAACAATCTACCAAAAATTATTAGGGCTAATACATGAATCCTGTAAATTTGCAGAATACAAAACTAATACCCAGAAATTGGTTACATTTCTATACACTATTATGAAGTAGCAGAAAGAGAAATTAAGAAAACAATTCCATTTCCAATTGCACCAAAAAAGAATAAAAAGCTAAGAATGGATTTAACTAAGGAGGTAAAAGATCTGTACTCTGAAAACTAAAACACTGATGAAAGAAATTGAAGATGACACAAACGAATGGAAATATATTCCATGGCTCATAGATTGGAAGAATTAATATTGGTTTTTTTTGGAAAAATTAATATTGTTAAAATGTCAAAGCAATCAACAGATTCAGTGCAATTCCTATCAAAATACCAACAGCATTTTTCACAGAACTAGAATGAATAATACTAAAATTTACATAGACCCACAAGGGATCCTGAATACCAAAGCAATTTTGAAAAAAGAAAAACAAAGCTGGAGGTATCATAATCCCAGATTTCAAGATATACTACAAAGCTGTAGTAATCAAAACAGTATGGTGCTGGCACACAAAAAACAGATAATGGAACAGAATAGAGAGCCCAGAAAGAAATCTACACTTAAATGGTCAATTACTCTATGACAAACAAGGCAAGAATATGTAATTGGGAAAAGATAGTCTCTTCAACAAATGGTACTAGGAAAACCAAACAGCTACATGCAAAAGAATGACCACTTTCTTACACCATATATAAAAATAAACTCAAAATGGATTAAAGACTTAAATGTGAGACTTGAAACCATAAAACTCCTAGAAGAAATATATACAGTAACATCTTTGACATCAGCTATAGCAACATTTTTCTAGATAGCCCTCAGGTGAGGGAAACAAAAATAAAAATTAACCCTTAGAACAATACCAAGATAAAAAAAACATTTTGCATAGTGAATGAAATCATCAACAAAACAAAAAAGCAACATAAAGGGCAGAAGATATTTGCAAATTATATCTCTGATAAGGGGTTAATATCTGAAATATATAAAAACTGAATGCTAAAACCCCAAATAATTTTATTTATTTATTTATTTATTTATTTATTTATTTATTTATTTATTTATTTATTTATAGAGACAGAGAGAGAGAGAGAGAGAGAGAGAGAGGCAGAGACACAGGCAGAGGGAGAAGCAGGCTCCATGCAGGGAGCCTGATGTGGGACTTGATCCAGGGTCTCCAGGATCACGCCCCAGGCTGCAGGTGGCGCTAAACCACTGCACCACTGGGGCTGCCCTAAAACCCCAAATAATTTGATTAAAAATGGGGAGAGGAACTGAATACATATTTTCCCAAAGAAAACACATAGATGGTCAACAGACAACTTGAAAAGATGCTCAAATCACTTATCATCAGGAGATTGCAAAACAAAAAACAAACAAAAAAAACCCACAACGAGATATCACCTTACATCTGTGAAATGGTAGAATAAAAAAGAGGATGTGAGTTCATGACCTAAGCTAAAGACAGACGTTTAACCAACTGAGTCACCCAGGTGCCCAAAAAGAGGATGTGAGTAAAAGGAACTGTCATGTACTACTGGTGGAAATGTAAACTGGTGCAGCCACTGTGGGAAACCACATGGAGGTTCCTCGAAAAATTAAAAATAGAATCATCATATGATCCAGTAATTCTACTACTGGGTATTTACTCAAAGAAAACAAAAATCATAATTTGAAAAGATACAGGATCCCCTATGTGTATTGCAGCATTATGTACAATAGCCAAGATATGGAAGCAACCCAAGTATCCGTTGACAGGTGAATGGAAAAGAAGATATGGTGTGTGTGTGTATTATTACTCAATCATAAAAAAGATGAGATCTTGCCATTTTTGAGAACATGTACCTAGAAGGTATTATGCTGAGTGAAATAAGTCAGACTGAGAAAGATAAATACCACATGATTTCATTTACATGTGGAATCTGAAAACCAAAATAAATGCACAAACAAGAAAAAAGCAGAATCAGGCCTATAAATACAGAGAACAAATTGATGGTTGCCAGAGGGGAGAGGGTTTAGAGGTGGGTGAAATGGGTGAAGAATAGTGGATGATAGAGGTTCCCAATTATGGAATGAGTAAGTCATGATATTAAAAGGTACAGCGTAGGGAATATAGTCAATGGTATTGTAATAGCATTGTATGGTGATAGATGGTAGGTTTACTTGAGGTGAGCATAGCATAACATATAGAGAAGCTGAAACACTATGTTGGATACCTGAAACTAATTAATGTAACATGTGTGAACTGTACTAAAAAAAAAAAAAGATGAATCAGATCTGAGGATCTAACGTATAACATGGTCACTATAGTTAATAATACTATATAATTGAAATTTGCTAGGAGAGTAGAACTCAGGTGTTCTACTAAAAATATAAATAAAAAATCTGTGAGGTGACAGATATTAATTATCTCAATGGTGGGAATCCTTTTACAATATATACATATGTCACATCATTGTGATGCAGGCAGGCCCTAGAGGAGCCGACCATGTGCTTGAATTATGCCTTAAGGATACTTATTAATTTTGCAACCAAAGCGAAAGCTTCCATGTGTTGATGATCTTCATATGCCACTCATCTTGTTTTGTCTCATAACAGAGGCCACAATGCATAGACATCAACCGTGATACACTACCTAATTAAAAAAAATTTTTTTAAGTAGTCTCCATGCCCAACATGGGGCTTGAATTCATGACCCTGAGAGCAAGAGTCGCATGTTCTACCAATTGAGCCAGCCAGATGCCTCATCTATTCTCCTATTTCTAAAATGAACTCTGACACGTGCATTATCAGCCTATCTGATGATGGGAAGGCTGGATGCTTCACCAAAGCTGGCACCATCATTTGTTTTCCACTGGGCCTTGTATTCCATGGGTCCCACTGGTGTTTGTGAAGGGTTTTCCTTGATCTCTTGTATCAGCAAGAATGGTACCACTGTGGAACTAATGGACATATGCAAGTCTAGTGTAATTTACCAAGATACATCATTCCATCACCAATGTCCAGGATGGAGTTCTAATGAACTTTGAGATTTTCTCCCCTGATCAGTGCCATGTATGGTATTTTTGGAGATGGCTCCAGTACCAGTGTATTTAGCTTCATCTGGATCCTGTCAGCAATTCCTACTGTTCTTTCAGCCACTGTTTCCAAGATAGCTCTGCTTATTGGAGCTGTAAAGATCAAACCCACTTAAATCTAATGAGAAGCAGATACAGCTGGTTTCTTCCCAACAGTTTGTTCAGAAGTGTTTTAGATTTCCTGACAAAGGGCATTGCCAATGTTGCTATTAATCTAAAGCTCTTCCATTTATGTAGTATAATTAAAATTACTTCAAGTCAACTGTCTCATGATGACATGCAACCAGCCACAAATGTTCAGCAAATTGGTGGTCAGATGACCAAGGGAAGTCTATGAGCTATTATAAGTCTGCGTCTTCTTTTGAGGATCATGATGACACCATGATCTCTCTTTCTCCAGGGGTGTGTATAGAAGAATCAGTCAGATGGCTCAGGAATGTGCCACCAGCGTATCTCTTTTATGGATTGCCTCCTAACTTCATTGAGGAATAGAGAACTTTTGATTGACAACTTTTGGATTGTCCTTTAAAGAGCACTGTATGTTTACATATTGTGATATCAGCATGTAAAAGAACTATGTTTTGAAATATATTTGCGGCATTGTGAGTTGATTGAGTTCCATAAAAAGATGACCGAGACTGTCTTTTTAAAATATACATGGAACTCAGTCTTACTTGTAATCTTATTTCTTGTGGGTTGGAGTTAGAATTGGGTTAAATATAAACTCAAATTTTCACTAGTTATTATAATAAGTTCAGGACCTTCTTATATTTATTTGGACAACAAAGCATGTTACTAAATTACTGCTATGGAAATTTTGTAGATCTAATTTTAAATTAAGTGAATACACACCTGTTTGCGTTTAAATAAAGCTCATAAGACCACTTAAGACAAAGTGTTTGGTACTTCTCACATGTCATATTAACTCTGCTAACAATAGGTTTTTTATGAATTAAAGTTGGATTTAATGATGATGCTCAACATGTAAATGCTGAAACTATCAATCATGCTGACTTTTACTGATGTTTTATAACATTTATTTATACTCTTTCTCTTTTTTTCCCTTTTAAGAGTATTTGGCACTTTCTTCAAGCATATTTCAATTACTTCCTTATTTTTAGAACTCTCAAGAGTCTTGCCTTTATCTCTGCTTTGTTTCCTTTGTATTTGTACTCCCTCCAAATCAGTCTTAAGCAGCCAGTGTATGAAAATGGTTATAACTGTTATGCTTTTTTTAAATTGATCTGCTCTATAAAATTGTGCTGGTACTTTTTTTTTGAAAGGGAGAGAGAGCAAACATGTGTGAGTGGTGATGGTGGGCAGAGGGAGAGAATCTAAGCAGGCTCCATGCTCAGCACAGATCCTACCATGGGGCTAGAACTCACCACTGTGAGATCATGACCTGAGCTGAAATCAAGAATTGGACACTTAACTGACTGAGCCACGCAGGTGCCCTTGCCCTGCTTCTTTTAAAAAATTTTAAAAATCACAAATTTGTCATAAGGAAGGCCTATGGAGAAAATGCAGTGCTCAACTTAGCCATATATAGGATCAGATTGAACAATGGTGACTTTACTACTGAAGTCTTTTGCAGTTGTTTGGAAGCATTCCTGTTGGCACTTCCAGAATCTGACTTGTTTACTATTGTGTTAATATTTGGAAGATCAGCAAAGTGCTTTTTTTTTCTGCCCTCTAACTCAGCTAATGAGCAAAGAAAGGCAGACTTCATGTCCAGAGGATAATCAAAGGAGCTTTATATGACATACTGAAATGTTCAGTACTAGAGCCAAGATTAAAAATTCTTCTTTGTTTCAGCTATAAATAACCAATGTCTCAATACTATTCAGTAGCACTGGGCTGAATAATGTGCACTTATAAGAGGGAAGTCTGTGTTCTTGGTGTGGTTGTAAAATAAATCCTTGAGATGAAAGTGAAAAGCTGATGAGGAGTAAAAGTCTCTACAAGACGGAGATTCTTTTATTTTTTTTTTAAGATTTTATTTATCTGAGTGAGAGAGAGGGAGAGCACAAGAAGGGGGAGCATGCAGAGGGAGAGGGAGAAGCAGATTTCCCAATGAGCAGAGAGCCCGACATGGGGCTTGATCCCAAGACCTCAGGATCATGATCTGAGCTGAAGGCAGATGCCCGACTGAAACACCTAGGCACCCTATGAGACTGGGATTCTTAAACATGCTGCAGATGATGCACTTGGCTCTGTGTATAGTTTATTTACAGCCACCTTAAGTGGCAGTGTGCCTGACAGTCACATTTGACATCAGCTAGCAGTGTAGGAGCACCCAATTCGTGAATATTAAAGCCATACAAACTATAATTTTTTTAAAAGATATTAAAGATAAGGATGTAGCATGTGTCTGATGTAGTCCATCTTCAGGGGATTTTTCAGTCAAAAGATATGATCATCACCTTTATTTTTTTTTTTTGATCATCACCTTTATATTGGATATTTAAATCCTGACATTTAAATATTTCTTACTGTTGCTAATGCAGTGTTTCCTGATCTGTAAAAGCTAGCTTTCTATCAAGTGGTTTCTGATTGAATATATTTAAGTATTCTTAGCTTTTAGTACTGGGAGCTATCTATGAGGGGGTATAAAGTATAATTTATTGTACATGAATTATTTGTTGAGACATCAGGGATGCTGAGTTGCACATATTATGCATTTAAGTGGGCTTAACTGCTTATATATAAGAATTAAAGGTAGTTAAGGAATACTTTTTCCCTGGGGTTTATAGTTCTTTCAAGTACACTTTGATGTCTGGGCTAGGGCTGCCATAATAAAATATCATAGATTGGGTGGCTTAAAAAACAGAAATTTATTTTCTCACAATTCTGGAGGTTAGAAGTCTAAGGGCAGGGTCTCAGATGATTTGGTTTCTGGTGAGAGCTATCTTCCTGGCCTTCTTGCTATGTCCTCACATGGCCTTTTTTGAGTGCTATGTCCTCACATGGCCTTTTTTGAGTGCATGTACACAGGGGGAGTGATGTGGGTGTGGGGTCATTGGCTGGAGAGAGAGAGTTGTCTGGTCTCTCTATAAGGACATTAACCCTATTGGATCAGGCCCCACCGTTATGACCTCATTTAATCTTAATTACTTCCTTGAAGTCCTCATTTCCAAATATAGCCTCTTTAGGGGTTAGGACTTCAACATATGAATTTGGGGTGGGGGTGGGGGTATGGACACACAGACATTTAGTCTATAACAACCGGTAATCCACAGTTTCACATAGAGAAGGTAAATTGCCCTTTACTTTATGACAGCTGGATGGAACTTCCACATATAGTTGGGAGAATTAAGTTATGAGATACTGCTGTAACTGATATTTGAATAATGGGCATAGACATACCACAGATTAGTGTGAAGTTGCCTTTATTTTTTTTTAGCCACTTACACCTAATAGAGTAATATCAATACCATTCTTTCATTATGTGTAAGCCAATTAAAAGCACTAATATGTCATTTATTCCCATCATACTCCTAATAACCATTTGTGGAACAATTAGCATGTGTCAGACACTGGCTAAATTTTTATATTTATTAATCTGTATGATAACTGTGTTAATAAGTGACATTTTACTCTTTATGGTGGTCTAGAGATGTAAATGACTTGCCAAGTATACAGGGCTTGTTCTGGCAGAGGCCTTATTTGAACCCTGTTTGGCTATCTCAAAGCTGGTGGCTTTTTCTTGCATCACTACTTCTTTTTTTTTTTTTTTTTTTTAATTTTTATTTATTTATGATAGTCACAGAGAGAGAAAGAGAGAGAGAGGCAGAGACATAGGCAGAGAGAGAAGCAGGCTCCATGCACCGGGAGCCTGATGTGGGATTCGATCCCGGGTCTCCAGGATCGCGCCCTGGGCCAAAGGCAGGCGCCAAACCGCTGCGCCACCCAGGGATCCCTGCATCACTACTTCTTAAAAGAGAGTGGCATATGGCCAGGGATGTAATGGAACCAAAGGCAATAGTACATTGGGGTTCCCCAACTTTGGTATTCTGGGTTGTTAAATTGGACAGGATAGCCTTGAGACTGATCTATTTAGATAAGTCCAAGGGCACCTGGGTACATAGTTGGCTGAGCCTCCTACTCTTGGTTTTGGCTCAGGTCATGATCTCAGAGCCATGAGATCGAACCCTTCTTTGGGCTTCTTGCATGGCACAGAATCGGCTTGGGACTCCCTCTCCCTCTGCCTTTGCCTTTCCCCACATTTGCACTCATGTGCTCTCTCTCTCAAATTAAAAAAAACTAATAAAAATATTTAAATAAGCTCAACACTGTATCCCCTACCTATTGAACTTTAAGAGAAATTTTTAAAAGAAATATTTTCAAGTAACTACCTTGTGAGCTGTAGATTGTGTACAACTTAAATAAGAACATCAGAGTAAGTAGAATTCTGGTGCTTCATTTTTCACTTGTAGAGCATGCATTAATGGCTTCTTAAAAATTGAAGTCAGTTCTTTTTGATAAATGGCGTTTCAGGACTACAACATGGTAGCATGGAAATTCACATCAGGATTTACCAATAGTTATCTGTTAAGCAGGAAGTATTAAATGAACTTCCAAAAAAGCATAAAGTAAGCAGATGCCAGAGCAATGTTGGCTACTCGGCATAAACATGGAATTTTTGACATGAAATAGGACAGTTTTAAGGAAGTGGCAAGTGAAACTAATTAAGTTCCATCCAGGACTTAACTATGCCTGCCCCTAGCTGGCTCTCTATAAACTTGTCTGTACTGATGACCGTGTAGCACTATTTTCCTGGTTCCCATTAAAACCAACTTGGTCAGAGAAAGGTGTCCTTACTCCATTTTCTTTTGTATCATAATCTAATGTTTTCATTTCACCTGCAAGTTGAAGACAGATCATAATCTATAATCTATGGTTAAAGGTGGTAGGAAGTTGTTATTTAAGGGATATATATATATATATATATATCAGATTCATGAAGTATCCCATTCTAACTTTATTTTATGCTAAGTTGGATGAGTTTTTGCACTTATTTCAAAAGACAATTAAAATTTGAAAGCGTCTAAATTGTCACATAAAGTTACAACTCTTTCATTGCAATGATAGCGATTCAGCAGTTTTAGAATTTCTTTTTGTAGTTTTTACAATTGTTTATTACAGATTTTGACATTCTAATATTGTGTTAGATTTGCAAAGGTGGATTTAGATAGCACTGCAATGATAATTTAATACACTTAAGGTTATAAAAATAATTGACTCTACTTTGGAGTGGTGTTGATATGACTAATTCAAAGAGAAAAACTTCATTATCTCTAATTGCATTAAAAGGAGAATCTTGTGTCAGTGAGGGTCCAATAAGGAGGTGGAAACCATCATGGTAATTTAAATAAGGAAAATTTAATGTAAAAATATTGTTTTCATCCATTTGGGCTACTACAACAAAATACCACAGACTGGGTAGCTTACAAATAATGGAAACATTTTCCTCAGTTTTTGAGGTTGGAAGCCCAAGATCAGGGTGCCAGCATGGTTAAATGAGGGCACATTGCCAGGTCCCAGACTTCTTGTTGTATTCTTAAATGGTAGAATAGAGGAAGGTAACTGTCTGGGGTCTCTCTTACAAAGGCATTAATCTCATTCATGAGGGTTCTACCTCCATTACCTAATCACCACCAAAAGGTCCTACTTACTAATACCATCACGCTGGGCATTGGGATTTAAATATAGGAGTCTTGAGGGGACACACACATTCAGACACAGCAATTATTAACTAGGAAAATGTAGTTAATAACCTAAAGGGGTAAAAGATTTGCAGACAATATAGCAACAACAAAGGTAGGGAATAGCTAGCTGCTACATCTAGGGCTAAGGGAGAAAATCCAAGGAAAGAACAAACTTGGAAGGGGGCTCCTCCCACTCTAGAATGGATATTCAGACCTCTTAGGAGAGGGTACATCTGTAGCCTACTAGATGCAAAAGAGGTTCCTGAAGTCCTGAGGTGCCTCCAACCGGAGCTAGTTTTAGCTTTTGGGCTGGGACTGGTGAAGAAGGAATTTGCTTGACCAGAGTGCTAGCTAAATATGCAGTGGGTCTTTCACAGGCCACAGGCAGCCTCACCATAGAAGTAAGAAGAAAAGCACATCCAAATGTGGAAGAGAAGCTCTATACTCTTGCAGTGTGCCTGCCATGGCCTTTGCAGAAAAGCTTTTTTTGTGTGAGAAGACAAAGAAAAAATGTTTATAGAGTCTAGCTCCACTATCACAAAGCACTGCAAAGAATGGTAATTCCACAGTGAGCTACTTCTTCATTCACGCTAGGATGGTTATCCATGTCAAAGAGGTGTCAAAATGATAACAAGTGTTCACAATTGTGTGGAGCAATTGGAGCTCTTATATGGAATGGAAGAAAATGGTGCAGCTGCTTTGCAACAGTCTGGCAGTTCCTCAAGTGGTAGCATAGTTACCATATGACCCAGGAGTTCCACTCTTAGGTATACAGCCAAAAGAAATGAAAACAAGCTCTACACAAATACTTATACACAAATGTTGATAGCAGCATTTTTCATAATATCCCCAAAGTGTAAACAACCCAAATCAATGCCCATCAATAAAAGGAAAAATTGATAAAATATGGTATACCCATACAATGGAATATTATTTGGCAGTAGAAAAGAATGAAGTATTGATACATGCTACAACATTGGTGACTGTTGAAAATATGCTAAATGAAAGAAGGCAGTTATAAAAGATCACATATTCTATGATTCCATTTATATGAAATGTCCAGGATAGGCAGGGACAGAAGGTAGATTTGCAGCTATCTGGGTGGGTAGAGGATGGAGAATGTGAGGTGATGCTAAATGTAAGGAGTTTCCTATTAAAAAAAAAAAAAGATTGTATTTATTTATTTATTTGGAGTGAGCAGAGAGAAGGGGCATAGGGAAAGAGAGAATCTCAAGCAGATTCTGCACTGAGTGCAGAGTCTGATGTGGGGCTCAATTCCTGAGATCATGACCTGAGCTGAAATCAAGAGTTGGATGCTCAACCAACTTGAGCTACCCAGTTGCCCCTGTAAAATTTCTTTTTGGGGAGATGAAAATGTTTTTAAAATTGATTGTAGTGATGATCTTAGAGCTCTGCAAATATTCTCAAAACCATCAAATTGAATATAGTAAGTGGATAAATTGCATGGTGTGTGAATTGTATGTATGTATATGTATATATATATGCACATGTATATGTATATGTGTATATATATGTTATATATATGTATGTGTATATTATATATAGAGAGAGAGAGACAGACAGAGACAGACAGACAGAGAGGAAGCTACTAAAAATGTCTGAAGCCCAAAGAGGATAGGTGAGTTGCTCAGAACATGTTTTTCCTGACTCCCAGTCTATTGTTTGTTGTACAAGACAATACCACTTCAAGAGAGTCTGCAAGACAGGGTTTAGACAACTTCTATCCTTCCCAAAGAGAGATGCTCTCTGAGAAATGTGTAGCCGAACTTATCTATTTCTGACTTAGACATGTTAAAGGGGCAAGATATCAAACAATTTGTTAAGGTGGAAAATACAGGTCTGGATATAAACATCACCTCAGGTCCAGGTATGAAAAACAGTTGATTGGAAAATAAATTAACAGTCTAAAGATAAGAGGACTGTTGATGGAATGAAGAAGGTAGTATTTTGAATTAAATTACTAAGTTTTTGAGTTTTGATAAATATAGACTCCTTTCTTAATATGAGAGAACACTATTTCTTATATACATTACTCTTAGAGTGCCTTACATTTTAAATTCTCAAGACATAAATCAGTACAGACACAATTCTGGATCATGCTTTAAATAACTTCTCTCTCTGTGATAATTCACAAGATTGAATTAACAATCCAAGATTGTTTAGTTATAGGGTTTATGTCTGTAGATGATTTGTACTGGTTTTCTCATTTTCACTGGATCTTTAGCACTTTCTTTCTTCTACCACTTCTAGTTTGACAAACCAAGAATAGGAAGCCATAGTATTACTCTAAATATTTATTCTAGTTGTATTTAAAGATAGATTTATTTATTTATTTATTTATTTATTTATTTATTTATTTGAGAGTGTGCCAGCATGAGCAGGGGGGG
The DNA here is from genome assembly GCF_048164855.1 of Canis lupus baileyi. NCBI lineage: Eukaryota > Metazoa > Chordata > Mammalia > Carnivora > Canidae > Canis > Canis lupus. Next base: position 5,613,238 of record NC_132842.1, read on the forward strand.
AGGGCCAGAAGGAGAGTGAGAAGGAGAAGCTGACTCTCTGCTAAGCAGGAAGCCTGAGGATCCTGGGATCATGACCTGAGCTGAAGACAGATGCTTAACTCACTGAGCTACCTAGGCACCCCTGATTCCAGTTTATTTAAATTAAAGAGATAATTTCCTTCCTTGAACAACAGAAGTATCATGACTAATGTTTTTGCTATATTTTGGAAGCTAAACCTTCCAAAAAGATCATGAATGTAGAAATTTTATTTTTACTTTTAAAGGAAGAAAATCAGGGGCACCTGAGTGGTTCAGTCTTTTGAGCCTCCAACTCTTGATTCCAGCTCCGGTCATGATCTCAGGGGGGTGGGATGGAGCCGCATGTTGGGCTCTGTGCTCAGTGTGAAGCCTGTTTGTTCTTCTCCCTCTGCTCCTCCCCCACTCTTGCTCTCTCTCTTATTCTAAAATAAGCAAATAAAATCTTACGAAAAAGGAAGAAAATCAGGTGTTGAAACAGATTTTCTCTCATGTCCATTGTACTATTGTCGGCATTTCTTTGCTTCTCTAGTTGAAGCAGAGTGGACTTGTTCTGTGCTACTGGCACCACATGGAAAGTGAAATGGTTAACGCATTGTTTGTTTATAGATTGCAGATGCAGGAAGGAGAGAACCTGAAAGCATAACTTTACCTGCATTGTTACACCATAAGTGAGAGACCAGCAGATGTTAGCATAAAGACACAATTTCTGCTGATTTCCATTATACCTAGCTAAAAAGATTGGGTCCTGCTGCTCATATAAATGACAGCAGCTGAAGCTTTCTCCCCTTCCAGATGAAAATTCTCCCTCTAGGGATATGGCAGCACTTAGAGGTATCTGTAGAAAAATTATGTCATGCCTAGGAAATCACCTGTCCTCCATGTACGTGATAAACACCACCTCTCAGGATTCTCATTCAACATTTCTGGAGTAGTATCTTGGATTTTGCATTTTTTATAACCGCTACAGATTATTCTGATGCACAGCTAAGATTGAGAACTGATGTCTGAAGGAGTAATAACAAGGGGGGGAGGGGCTAGATGGCGGAAGAGTAGGGTCCCCAAGTCACCTGTCCCCACCAAATTACCTAGATAACCTTCAAATCATCCTGAAAATCTACGAATTCGGCCTGAGATTTAAAGAGAGACCAGCTGGAATGCTACAGTGAGAAGAGTTCGCACTTCTATCAAGGTAGGAAGACGGGGAAAAAGAAGTAAAGAAACAAAGGCCTCCAAGGGGGAGGGGCCCGCGAGGAGCCGGGCTGAGGCCGGGGCGAGTGTCCCCAGGACAGGAGAGCCCCGTCCCGGAGGAGCAGGAGCTGCACCGACCTTCCGGGCGGAGAGGGGCTCGCGGGGAGCTGGAGCAGGACCCAGGAGGGCGGGGATGCCCTCGGGCTCCGGGGACACTAACAGACACCTGCGCCCCGGGAGAGTGCGCCGAGCTCCCTAAGGGCTGCAGCGCACGGCGGGACCCGGAGCAGCTCGGAGGGGCTCGGGGGCGGCTCCGTGGAGGGGGCTGCGGGGCGGGAGCAGCTGGGGGGGCTCGGGGTCGGCTCCGTGGAGGGGGCGGCGGGGCGGGAACGCGAACCCACCAGCACAGGCCGGGAGCCCAGGGCGCCGGGGACACAGCCCAGGATCCGGCCTCCCCCCGGGTCGGGCAGAGGCCGGGAGGGCCCAGGACAGCAAGGACGCTCCTGCCCCAGCTGAGCAGATCAGCGGCCCCGCCCCGGAGCCTCCAGGCCCTGCAGACGGAGAGCTCCGGGGTTACTGCGGGGGCTGAATCCAGGTTTCCAGAGCTGCCCCGCCACTGGGGCTGTTCCTCCTGGGGCCTCACGGGGTAAACAACCCCCACTGAGCCCTGCACCAGGCAGGGAGCTGAGCGGCTCCCCCAAGTGCTAACACCTGAAAATCAGCACAGCAGGGCCCTCCCCCAGAGGACCAGCTAGACCGACAGGGGAAAAACAAATTATTGACCAAGCAGCACTGGAAAGTTCCAGGGGAAGTCGAGGGTTTTACAGTATACAGAATCAGAGGATACTCCCCCTTGTTTTTTGTTTTTTGATTTCTGTTTGCCCCCCCTTCTTTCTTTTTTTCTTTTCTTCTCTTTTTTTTTCTTTTTCTATCTTCTTTTTTTCTTTTTTTTCTTTTTCTTTTCTTCTTTCTCTTCCCTCTTTTTCTCCTTTTCCCAATACAACTTGTTTTTGGTCACTCTGCACTGAGCAAAATAACTAGAAGGAAAACCTCACCTTCATAAGAAAGAATCAGAAACAGTCCTCTCTCCCACAGTTACAAAATTTGGATTACAATTCAATGTCAGAAAGCCAATTCAGAAGCACTATTATACAGCTACTGGTGGCTCTAGAAAAAAGCATAAAGGACTCAAGAGACTTCATGACTGCGGAATTTAGATCTAATCAGGCAGAAATTAAAAATCAATTAAATGAGATGCAAACCAAACTAGAAGTCCTAACGACGAGGGTTAATGAGGTGGAAGAACGAGTGAGTGACATAGAAGACAAGTTGATGGCAAAGAGGGAAACTGAGGAAAAAAAGAGACAAACAATTAAAAGACCATGAGGAAAGATTAAGGGAAATAAATAACAGCCTGAGGAAGAAAAACCTACGTTTAATTGGGGTTCCCGAGGGCGCCGAAAGGGACAGAGGGCCAGAATATGTATTTGAACAAATCATAGCTGAAAACGTTCCTAATCTGGGAAGGGAAACAGGCATTCAGATCCAGGAAATAAAGAGATACCCCCCTAAAATCAATAAAAACCGTTCAACACCTCGACATGTAATAGTTAAGCTTGCAAATTCCTAAGATAAAGAGAAGATCCTTAAAGCAGCAAGAGACAAGAAATCCCTGACTTTTATGGGGAGGAGTATAAGGGTAACAGCAGACCTCTCCACAGAGACCTGGCAGGCCAGAAAGGGATAGCAGGATACAGTCATGGTCCTAAATGAGAAGAACATGCAGCCGAGAATACTCTATCCCCATCAAGGCTCCCATTTACAATAGAAGGAGAGATAAAGAGCTTCCAAGACAGGCAGGAACTGAGAGAATATGTGACCTCCAAACCAGCTCTGCAAGAAATTTTAAGGGGGACTCTTAAAATTCCTCCCCTTTAAGAAGAAGTCCAGTGGAACAATCCACAAAAACAAGGACTGAATAGATATCATGATGACACTAAACTCATATCTCTCAATAGTAACTCTGAACGTGAATGGGCTTAATGACCCCATCAAAAGGCGCAGGGTGTCAGACTGGCTAAAAAAGCAGGACCCATCTATTTGCTGTCAACAAGAGACTCATTTTAGACAGAAGGACACCTACAGCCTGAAAATAAAAGGTTGGAGAACCATTTACCATTCGAATGGTCCTCAAAAGAAAGCAGGGGTAGCCATCCTTATGTCAGATAAACTAAAATTTACCCCGAAGACTGTAGTGAGAGATGAAGAGGGACACTATATCATACTTAAAGGATCTATCCAACAAGAGGACTTAACAATCATCAATATATATGCCCCGAATGTGGAAGCTGCCAAATATATCAATCAATTAATAACCAAAGTGAATAAATACTTAGATAATAATACACTTATACTTGCTGACTTCAGTCTAGCGCTTTCTACACTCGATAGGTCTTCTAAACACATCTCCAAAGAAACGAGAGCTTTAAATGATACACTGGACCAGATGGATTTCACAGATATCTACAGAACTTTACATCCAAACTCAACTGAATACACATTCTTCTCAAGTGCACATGGAACTTTCTCCAGAATAGACCACATACTGGGTCACAAATCGGGTCTGAACCGATACCAAAAGATGGGGATCGTCCCCTGCATATTCTCAGACCATAATGCCTTGAAATTAGAACTAAATCACAACAAGAAGTTTGGAAGGACTTCAAACACGTGGAGGTTAAGGACCATCCTGCTAAAAGATGAAAGGGTCAACCAGGAAATTAAGGAAGAATTAAAAAGATTCATGGAAACTAATGAGAATAAAGATACAACCGTTCAAAATCTTTGGGATGCAGCAAAAGCAGTCCTGAGGGGGAAATACATTGCAATACAAGCATCCATTCAAAAACTGGAAAGAACTCAAATACAAAAGCTAACTTACACCTAAAGGAGCTAGAGAAAAAACAGCAAATAGATCCTACACCCAACAGAAGAAGAGAATTAGTAAAGATTCAAGCAGAACTCAATGAAATCGAGACCAGAAGAACTGTAGAACAGATCAACAAAACCAGGAGTTGGTTCTTTGAAAGAATTAATAAGATAGATAAACCATTAGCCAGCCTTATTCAAAAGAAGAGAGAGAAGATTCAAATTAATAAAGTCATGAATGAGAAAGGAGAGATCACTACCAACACCAAGGAAATACAAACGATTTTAAAAACATATGAAGAGTTGTACGCCAATAAATTAGGCAATCTAGAAGAAATGGATGCATTTCTGGAAAGCCACAAACTACCAAAACTGGAACAGGAAGAAATAGAAAACCTGAACAGGCCAATAACCAGGGAGGAGATTGAAGCAGTCATCAAAAACCTCCCAAGACACAAGAGTCCAGGGCCAGATGGCTTCCCAGGGGAATTCTATCAAACGTTTAAAGAAGAAACCATACCTATTCTACTAGAGCTGTTTGGAAAGATAGAAAGAGATGGAGTACTTCCAAATTCGTTCTATGAGGCCGGCATCACCTTAATTCCAAAACCAGACAAAGACCCCACCAAAAAGGAGAATTACAGACCAATATCCCTGATGAACATGGATGCAAAAATTCTCAACAAGATACTGGCCAATAGGATCCAACAGTACATTAAAAAAATTATTCACCATGACCAAGTAGGATTTATCCCTGGGACACAAGGCTGGTTCAACACTCGTAAAACAATCAATGTGATTCATCATATCAGCAAGAGAAAAACCAAGAACCATATGATCCTCTCATGAGATGCAGAGAAAGCATTTGACAAAATACAGCACCCATTCCAGATCAAAACTCTTCAGAGTGTAGGGATAGAGGGAACATTCCTCAACATCTTAAAAGCCATCTACAAAAAGCCCACAGCAAATATCATTCTCAATGGGGAAGCACTGGGAGCCTTTCCCCTAAGATCGGGAACAAGACAGGGATGTCCACTCTCACCACTGCTATTCAACATAGTACTGGAAGTCCTAGCCTCAGCAATCAGACAACAAAAAGACATAAAAGGCATTCAAATTGGCAAAGAAGAAGTCAAACTCTCCCTCTTCACCGATGACATGATACTCTACGTAGAAAACCCAAAAGCCTCCACCCCAAGATTGCTAGAACTCATACAGCAATTTGGCAGCGTGGCAGGAAACAAAATCAATGCCCAGAAGTCAGTGGCATTTCTATACAATAACAATGAGACTGAAGAAAGAGAAATTAAGGAGTTAATCCCATTTACAATTGCACCCAAAAGCATAAGATACCTAGGAATAAACCTAACTAAAGAGGTAAAGGATCTATACCCTAAAAGCTATAGAACACTTCTGAAAGAAATTGAGGAAGACACAAAGAGATGGAAAAATATTCCATGCTCATGGATTGGCAGAATTAATATTGTGAAAATGTCGATATTACCCAGGGCAATTTACACGTTTAATGTAATCCCTATCAAAATACCAGGGACTTTCTTCAGAGAATTAGAACAAATTATTTTAAGATTTGTGTGGAATCAGAAAAGACCCCGAATAGCCAGGGGAATTTTAAAAAAGAAAACCATATCTGGGGGCATCACAATGCCAGATTTCAGGTTGTACTACAAAGCCGTGGTCATCAAGACAGTGTGGTACTGGCACAAAAACAGACACGTAGATCAGTGGAACAGAATAGAGAATCCAGAAGTGGACCCTCAATTTTATGGTCAACTAATATTCGATAAAGGAGGAAAGACTATCCACTGGAAGAAAGACAGTCTCTTCAATAAATGGTGCTGGGAAAATTGGACATCCACATCCAGAAGAATGAAACTAGAGCATCCTCTTGCACCATACACAAAGATAAACTCAAAATGGATGAAAGATCTAAATGTGAGACAAGATTCCATCAAAATCCTAGAGAAGAACACAGGCAACACCCTTTCTGAACTCGGCCACAGTAACTTCTTGCAAGATACATCCACGAAGGCAAAAGAAACAAAAGCAAAAATGAACTATTGGGACTTCATCAAGATAAGAAGCTTTTGCACAGCAAAGGATACAGTCAACAAAACTAAAAGACAACCTACAGAATGGGAGAAGATATTTGCAAATGACGTATCAGATAAAGGGCTAGTTTCCGAGATCTATAAAAAACTTATTAAACTCAACACCAAAGAAACAAACAATCCAATCACGAAATGGGCAAAAGACATGAACAGAAATCTCACAGAGGAAGACATAGACACGGCCAACACGCACATGAGAAAATGCTCGGCATCACTTGCCATCAGGGAAATACAAATCAAAACCACAATGAGATACCACCTCCCACCAGTGAGAATGGGGAAAATTAACAAGGCAGGAAACCACAAATGTTGGAGAGGATGTGGAGAAAAGGGAACCCTCTTACACTGTTGGTGGGAATGTGAACTGGTGCAGCCACTCTGGAAAACTGTGGAGGTTCCTCAAAGAGTTAAAAATAGATCTGCCCTACGACCCAGCATTTGCACTGCTGGGGATTTACCCCAAAGATACAGATGCAGTGAAACACCAGGACACCTGCACCCCGATGTTTCTAGCAGCAATGTCCACAATAGCCAAACTGTGGAAGGAGTCTCGGTGTCCATCGAAAGATGAATGGATAAGGAAGATGTGGTTTATGTATACAATGGAATATTACTCAGCCATTAGAACAGACAAATACCCACCATTTGCTTCGATGTGGATGGAACTGGAGGGTATTATGCTGAGTGAAGTAAGTCAATCGGAGAAGGACAAACGTTATATGTTCTCATTCATTTGGGGAATATAAGGGAAGGGAGAAGAAATGTGTGAGAAATATCAGAAAGGGAGACGGAACATAAAGACTCCTAACTCTGGGAAATGAACTAGGGGTGGTGGAAGGGGAGGAGGGTGGCTGGTGGGGGTGACTGGGTGACGGGCACTGAGGGGGGCACTTGACGGGATGAGCACTGGGTGTTATTCTGTATGTTGGCAAATTGAACACGAATAAAAAATAAATTTAGTATTAAAAAAAGAGTAATAACAAATATATGACTTTTGCTTCTTTGCATCCTTGTTTTATTTAGGTGTGTCTTTGGATTTTACTCTTTTTTGGAAAGCTATTTGTTGGTTTATTGGGTCATTTTTGATGAATTCATCATCTACAAATTACTGAGTCTACTATGTCCCAGGAATTGTGCTGAGGCTGAGAAGAGTACCCTACATGTGGTTGAGAAGATATATAAACAAGTAATTTTAATATAAGGTGACAACTATCATAGAGACAAACTCAGCAGTGGGAGAAGCTTTTAACATAAGAAACACAGTCATGGCATGACTAAAAGATTGATGGAGAGGAGAGGGTGGGAAGTAGCCTGGACAGTCAGGGTGTCCTTGTCCTGGGTGCTGAACCATCTCTTTATCTGCTAGAATAAGGAAATTTTTCCTAATATCTGGCTTCTGATGATTTTTCTATTATCTCTCCCACTATTTCTGAACCAGATGAAGAAATGGATAGCAAAAATGGAGGAATACAAAAATAAGTAGATTAAAGAGGTCATTGCAGGGACAGCTACTGTCTATAGAGTTAATTGGGGAAGTAGAGAGTAGAGATTTCATGTTAATTTCCAAGAAAAAAGTTTCTCCTTTGGAAACATAAGCTCTCCAGTACTTTCTATAATACTATTCTTTTTTTTTTTTTTTTTTTTAAGATTTACTTGAGAGACAAAGAAAGAATGAGTGAGTCTAAGTGGGAGGGAGGAGCAGAAAGAGAGGGAGAGAGAGAATCCCAAGCAGACTTCCCACTGAAGAAGGAGCCTGAACTCGGGCTCAATCTCATAATCCTGAGATCATGATCTGAGCTGAAATCAAGAGTCCAACCCTTAACTGACTGAGCCACCCAGGAACCCCCCTACAATGTTATTCTTGTGAAAGCAGAGGCCTTCCAGAAGTGCTAACAATGTGAAATGTGTCTAGAAATACAGTTCTAGGTGAAGGGGGCATGAAAGACATTCAGGAACAGAAAGCAGTATAAGGAAAGGCAGAAGAAAAGAAAAAGAGAAGAAAAGAAAAAAAAAGGGACTGATTCAAGGACCTACACATAATTTAGTATAGCAAGAACATATAGTGTGATGATATTAGATAATAATCTAGCTGTTACAGAACTGGGCCATTCCTTGGGCTCTCTAACCAGTAGAAATTGACAAGAGGCCAAAGAGGAATTTCAGGCAAAATTTTATATTGGGGCTTCTGTTTGAGCACAAAGGATGCAACACAAAGGAAAGGATCCTCAGGCTAACTCTCCAAAGGAGAGTTGTTAAAAGAAACTTAGGTGGAAAAAGGGTGACATCTAAGGATGTAGAGGCAGGGATTTATTAGCATCTGTGCACTTGAAGGTCATGCTTTTTGGGGGAACCCGACTGGCTCAGTTGGTTAAGCATGCAACTCTTGATTTTGGCTCAGACCATGATCTCAGTGTTGTGAGATGGAGCCCCGCGAGAAGCTCAGTGCCCAGCAGGGAGTCTGCTTAAGATTCTCTCCCTGTGTCTCTCTTCCTCCGTCTCTTAAAAAAATTAAAAAATAAAGGTCAAGTCTTTTCATGTATAACATGTTTAATTAACATGTTAAATCACTCCTGGGCATGACTTTTAGCATCATAATGAGGAAAAAAGTTGGCAAAAGATCAGTGCTGGGGTCCATCTTGGTGCAGACTGATTTAGGTTTATCTTCATCAGTCTTTGTAGTAAACATTCTCCCTTTGCATTCCTGCAAGATATGGTACTGAAGATGCATAGAATTTTAGCCTTTTTTTTTTCTTGGAGGCTGGATTTTATAATCAGGGTTGAGGGGACCTGAATGTAGTCCCTGTTCTGTCTCGTAGCTAGGAGCTTTCAGGAAGATCTTGTGTGCATCTATTGGTCTGTTTGATAGTGTGTTGGAAGTCCCTTAAACTATCTTTTTCATTCTTTTTCTTTTTGACCCTTTGATTGGATGAATTCCACTGCCCTGTCTTTGAGTTCTCCAATCCTTCTGCTTCATCTACTCTGCTGTTAAACATCTGACTTGAATTCTCCAGTTCAGGTAATATATTCTTCAGCTCTGTGATTTCTGTTTGGTACTCTTTTAATACTTTATATTTTTTTGTTGAATACTCATTGCTCATGCATTGCTTTCTTGACCTCAGTGAGTATTTTTATGACTACTATTTTGAACTCTCTCTAAGGCAAATCATGTATCTCTATTTTATTAAGATTGGTTTCTGAAGATTTATCTTATTCTTTGTTTGGAACGTATTCCCCTGTTTTTCCTCCTTGATTTCTTGTGTTAGATTCTGCACATTAGATAAAGCACCTACCCCCTTCTGTCTTAGGAGGTAAGCCTCATTAATCAGGCTGATTTGAGCTCCTGGTTGCCTCTCAAATTCTTTTGTGATCATCTAAGCCTCCTTTTATAAGTGGTTCCTAGTAGTTGAGGGTATGACAAGACCCATCAGTGCCCTAATGGGGAGGATTGCAGTCATTACCTAGATGCAGGCTGATTAGAAGCCAGATCCCCTCAGATAGCAGCTGGGAAAGTATGTAATTAAGCACCTTGCAGGGAGAAACTGGAAAATGGGCATTTTTCCCTGCTCCATTTGTGTCTGGCACCCATCAAGAACTGTTTCTTTGTTTGCTATAGTCCCATGAGACTCATGAATGCAAGCTCTGTTGGGTATTAAAGAGCCAGACATCTAGGGGCTTGTCTCTCATGTGACTGCTACAAAAGTTAGGGCACCAGATATGTGGATAAGCTCCTTCCAGGGACATACTGGTGACTTGGAGTGGATTAGAGGGAGAAGGCAAAAGAAATATCCTCTGTCTTCCCTGGTCTCTGGGGGAAGATTAGCAGGCAGCCCTTAGAACCTGGTGAGTTAGAAGACTGGCCCTGAGAAGACAAGTAGCTTTGAAAATAAGGAGATAAACCTCTTTCAGAGAAAGACTGAGTCAATTTTTCTTGCTTTCTTGGCACTGAGGCCTGGGGAGATAGTTTCAGTGAATGCTCAGGCATTGTTAAGAATTGCTTCTTTGTTTGCTATAGTCTTGTGAGTCTCATGGACATAAGCCTCTTGGCTTTTAGAGCTAAGTTTTTTTTTAGGAGTCCATACTTCTGGTGGGAATCTTTAAAGTTGAGGTGCTAGGTGTGGGGCCCAAACTCCTCCCTCCTCAGGGTGAAGCTAAGAGTTAGAGGTTCCTCCCAATTGTATGGCACTGTGCTGGGTGTAGGGTTTATGGTGAAAGAATATCTCAGTTTTTCCTATCTGTTTCAATGTGAGTATTTTTCTCATTTTTCCAATGTGTAGGAGTCACTCAGCAAACTTCTGAATCTCTTTCAAAGGGAATTGCTCTGTGTAGAGCTGCACATTTGGTGTGTTCATGGAGGAGGAGAGCTTAGGAACCTTCTATATTGCCGTCTTGGTCAATTATTTAGTCCTCAATTATTTCTCAAATATTTTGCTAAATTCACTTGTTGAATTTAGTTGGTTATTTTACTGTCATGAATAAATGGGGTTTTAACATAATTTCTATATTATTATTTTTATTGTTGGCCAAATTGCCCCATCTTTGGCCAATGGGAACTTCTTTTTTTTTAAATTGGAGTTCAATTTGCCAACATATAGCATAACACCCAGTGCTCATCCTGCCAGGTGCCCCCCTCAGAGCCCATCACCCAGTCACCCCAACCCGCTGCCCACCTCCATTTCCACTACTCCTTGTTCGTTTCCCAGAGTTAGGTGTCTCTCATGTCCTGTCACCCTCACTGATATTTTCACTCATTTTCTCTCCTTTCCCCTTTATTCCCTTTCACTAATTTTTGTATTCCCCAAATGAATGAGACCATATACTGTTTGTCCTTTTCCGATTGATTATTTCACTCAGCATAATACCCTCCAGTTCCATCCACGTTGAAGCAAATGGTGGGTATTTGTCATTTCTAATGGCTGAGTAATATTCCATTGTATACATAAACCACATCTTCTTTATCCATTCATCTTTCGATGGACACTGAGGCTCTTTCCACAGTTTGGCTATTGTGGACATTGCTGCTAGAAACATCGGGGTGCAGGTGTCCCGGCGTTTCATTGCATCTGTATCTTTGGGGTAAATCCCCAGCAGTGCAATCGCTGGGTCATAGGGTAGATCTATTGTTAATTCTTTGAAGAACCTCCACACAGTTTTCCAGAGTGGCTGCACCAGTTCACATTCTCACCAACAGTGCAAGAGGGTTCCCCTTTCTTCACATCCTCTCCAACATTTGTTGTTTCCAGTCTTGTTAATTTTCCCCATTCTCACTGGTGTGAGGTGGTATCTCATTGTGGTTTTGAGTTGTATTTCCCTGATGGAAATGGAACCTTCTTCAAGTTGTCTCATAAGTTATGTGAATTATGGTCAAAGAATTATATTTAAAAATTTTTTGAAACAATGTCTCTGTGTGTCATCAGTTTGATAAATAAATGACTTCATTTGTTGCATTTTGCTTTTGATATTTAGGTATTGCTTTATTTTCATTTTGATTTATTTTAAAGTTATATAAAATATTTACATGATTTCAAAGTCAAGTCTATAACACATGTTGTATTCAGAAAAGTCAAGCATCTGTCTTTGGCTCTTTTCTTCCTCTATAGATAGTCCTCCGGTGTATTTTATAGTTTATCCTTTAAAAGTAAAAGTGTGCATGTGAGAACCTTCCTTCCTTCCATCCTTTCTTCCTTCCATCCTTCCTCCCTCCCTCCCTCTGTTCCTTCCTCATTCCTTTTCCTTTTCTTAGATAAATACTATGTATATTCTTTTCCATGTTGTTTTTTCCAGCTAAGATTATACTTTGATGATCAATTTATACTAGTGTATAGAAGTAATACTTATTCTTTTTTATAGCTGTGAGAGGTAATAGGAAGTTTAACTTATAATCTGTTACATACTTTGTGATAGATCCTTTATATTTAGATTATATAGAATAGAGTCTGTTATCTGCAACTGTACTCAAACCAGTAAGCTACCCTAGAAACATCTCTCAAATGTGTACTGACACATCAAAAGAATATTAATAGAAGTATCATATGTAGCAGCAAAGCCTGGAAACAACTGAAATATTGATCAATAGGAGGAAGGATGAATACATGCTGGTAAACCAATAGAATGCTGCAATAATGAGAATAAATAACCCTTAGTTGTGTACATTCAACATGGATGAATCTTAGAAATATATCATGCCAAGAAAACAAGTTGTAGGATATGCATGATTTCATTTTTAAAGAAATAAAATGTGCAAAATGAAACCATATATTGTACGAGGATATAATCATAGTGCTAAAACCAGATATAAAACCAAGGTAATGACAAACATAAATTCTAAGGGGTGAAATACCACTGGAAGTCAAGTAGGTAAGAAGGAAGAATATACTGCTCCAAAAGGACAGGGAATGCTCATTTCTTATGGTAAGTGTAGGATGCATGGTGTTTTATTTGGACTTATGAGTCCATGTAACTCAAACAGGTGTTATAAATATTTTGTATTTACTCAATATTTAACATATTTTTCTAAAGATTCATACATTCAGTGATAATGTATAGAGGTCAAGAATATGCAACCATAGGGCAGCCCTGATGGTGCAGTGGTTTAGCGCCACCTGCAGCCCGGGGTGTGATCCTGGGGACCCGGGATTGGGTTTCACGTCAGGCTCCCTGAGTGGAGCCTGCTTCTCCCTCTGCCTGTATCTCTGCCTCTCTCTCTCTTTCTGTGTGTCTCTATGAATGAATAAATAAATAAATAAATAAATAAATAAATAAATAAATAAATCTTAAAAAAAGAATATGCAACTATAAGATGAATGAAAAAGCCATCTGACAATATTCTGTGAATGGTTGGTTATTCATGGCTAGGAGTGAATAATTCAAAACCAGAATCATACTTATAAAATGTAACAACAATGTGCACTAGAAAACTGTACTCAATGACTCCAAAAGTGATGAATAATGGTAAAGACGATGATGCCAAAGGCACAGGTGAATAATTTGAATACAGTTTTTTTTTAGTGTAATGTGAAAGTGGAAAAAATGAACATTGGTAAATTAAAAGATGTTTAACAATATGTGACTTAAGGATATACGTGTAATTACGGGGTCTCTGAGTGACTCAGTGGTGACTCAGTGGGTTAAGCATCCGCCTTCAGCTCAGGTCATGATCTCAGGGTCCTGGGATTGAGTTCCATATGGGGCTCCCTGTTTAGTGAGGAGTCTGCTTCTCCCTCTCCTCCCCATTCATGCACCCTCTCTCTGTCTCTCTCTCTCAAATAAATTTTAAAAATCTTTTAAAAAATTAAAAAGTATATATATGTAATTATATTAAAAGCAATACTATCATCAGATAGAAATTTGCCTATTTCATATACATTTGTGTATCTGAATTGAACAGAACTCTTTGAGAGTACCACTTCTCCACCCCTGTTAGTGTAATTCTGGGTTGTGGGAATGAGATAAACCATTCTTTCTCTCTTCCCTCTCTCTCTCCTTTTCCCATAGGACAAAACTTGCTTTCTTGGTAGCCATAGTTATTTATAGTTTTAAATTATTTTTTAAAGATTTTATGTATTTTGGAGAAAGACAGCATGAGCAGGAGGGACAGAGGGAGAGGGAAAGAGAATTTCAAACAAACTCTTTACTGAGCACTGAGCATGGAATCTTATGTGGGGCTCGATTTCATGACCCTGAGAGCACAACCTGAGCCGAAATCAAGTCAGTCACTCAACCAACTGCACCACCTAAGCTCCCCAGTAGCCATAATTATTTTTAAATGATGCCACCTGTTTCATCAGTTTACTTTCGTTATCTGGGACCAATTGAAGACCATAGGCTCCTAGAACTAGCTGGATCCAACGGCTGAGGTATGGGTGTGGGTAGAGAGAGGGCCTCAGAATCCACACACTTCTTGGGCCTACTGAGGCTCTTGGAGGTCATGCCTACATGGCTTTTTAAAGGGCTGCTTTTATCCTGAGGAATGGGAGAAGACACTGAAAGGTTTGCTGAGCACTGCTCTAAATTACTGGGTCACTGTAGTTCTTAGTTTCCTGTTCCTGTCTTCTCGCTCTAGGGCTATGCAGTTTCACCAGATATATATTTTAGGCTACTGAATTTTCTTGGCTTTTTTTAAACTTCCCCTTTAATTCAGCATTTCCACATTTACTTCCTCTTCTTTGTCTCCTATCTATGGGTATCTTCTACTTTATGGATTCACCAACTTTCTCTTCTTTTCATCACTTTCTATGAATGTTCAACTGATTTTTTCCCCCACTTTGTCTGATATTATTGTGAAGCCTCTGAATTACCTAGACAGGTCCACAGAGTGGTCATGAATTTTTAACAAATTCTTGATAAATTTTTGATAATAAGATATAATAATAATACCACCATTTAAAGTACTATTATACACCTATGCTATTCAGGCATTGCACTAGGCACCTTCTAGTAAGTAGGAAACTCTTGATTGGTAATTTAATTTACAATTTTAAGCTGTACAATTTTACAATTTTGAGTTTTTAATTTACTTTAAGAAGTCAGGCAGGCTTTCCCAATCTCTACTTACTCAAACCACTTTTTTTCTTTTATACAAGCAAAAGGCACATTAAAAATACATGCAATTCAAAACATTGGCATAGCTAATCTCTTGGGTTCATTGTTCACGGGTTTCCAAAGCTATAGATAGCAAGTGGGCACCAGTATGATATCTGTTCTGATTCCATTCTGAGCAGTCAGTACCCACTCCCTACCAAATATTAAATATTTTTTATTATTGCTCTGCTTAAGGTGCTATAAACTCATCCTATAGTAGATCTGATACATAAATTGAAACTGAATATGGAACAGTTAAAGGAAATTTTTAGTGGCATGGCAGGTTATTTTCAGGATGAAGCATGACTCCTTTTAAAGTGCTAGTGCTGTAATTACCTCAGCAGAGGTAAGGTCATGGACACTCACAACTTCTTGAGCTTCTTCATTAGGTCATTTCTCATGAGTAGCCAAATCTAAAATACTCAGAATAAGATGCAAAAGGACAGAATCATTTCTGTATGTTTAATGACACTTATGTTTACATGAGTGTTTACTAGCCCTAGTTTACTAGCCCTGCTGCAGTGCAAATGTAACTTTCCAAGAGAACATTTACAATGAATTTTTTCTCTCAAGGATTTTCAGAACTGAATTATATACCTTAACATGTTCTCATTTTCAAAGGCTATTCCTTTTTTTATGATTAAGCTTGGACTTTCCATTTAAAAAGTTCTGCAATATTTGGAAAAATAGACTTTCCAAGGGTAGCACTAATACAAATAGTAAGTATATAGAAGGAAAACAGTCTGCATGATGGAGGAGGGGCAGTTCCTCAGGCTGGTAAGTGTTACTGATGAGGATTCAGAACCATGAGGCCAGGATCTGTGTGCCAGCATCAAGGGTTGGTGAGATTCTCATGGAGAATCAGAACAGAGCTCCACTCAGCAACCTGAATGGTGCAAGATCATTTCATAATATGCTATAGCAAATTTTACCTAATTTGAGACCATTGTATCTGGTATTTTCCCACCTGGTTTTCCTGATAGAAAGCTCCAATACGGGTGCTGATTCAAAACCACACATTTGGGAATGCTCATTGCTTAGCAAGTATAGGAGTAAACACTTTGGTTGTGGCCAAAAAGGAAGTGAAAAGAAAAGAAGAAAAAAAAAAAACTGAAAGAGAAAAATGTAAGAGCATAAAATAAAAAGAGGAGACATAGACAGATTAGGAGAAAGAAAGATCAGAAGAATGAAATGGTGGACAAGGGATGAGAGGAGGGAAGAGCAGCCAAAGACATTATTTTTAAGGAAGAGTATGACAGAATAGTGTTTGGAAAGAGCAAGAGACTAAGATGTGATTGTGCAGGGTGAGATCAATGGGGCAACCAAGCAAATGTGAAGTGAAGGGGATGAAGGATGTGGATGTGGTTTCCTGATGCTGATGTTCCCACTGCTCATTTGCCTTAGCGGGGAGGTAGATTCTGAGGGCTGGCAGAGGCAGAACAGGAAGCTGGGTCCAAGGGGAGCCAAGTCAAAGCTGCAGGAAGAACAGAGGCCAGATGGGAAATGGGTTCATCTCAGAAAACTACTCAAAGCAGGGCCTAGAACAAGATGAAGAGTTGAATGATGAGAAAATATGGACACAGAGTTCTCTCCCAGCCAGGGAGCCTCTAATCCACTCCCATAGGGCCAAGAACAAGATCCGAGGTGTGGCTCCTAAGCCTCTATTTGATATTTGCTAACTGGATGGGAAATATGGTGCCTGGTGTCACAGCATACTCAGTCTTCCATCAAGTACTGTTCTACATGGAAACTGGGTATTGACTCCAGTTGAAATAACAAGTGTATTGGAAATTTTGCAGTACCAAGATGAGATTTAAAAATAGTTGTCTCTGATTGTGTAAGTGTAGTAGTAATTACCCAGTGACTTAATTATATAATTAAAAAAACCGTTATTTTATGAAATTTAGGCAGTCAATTTAAGGCAAACATTTAAAATTGTGTGTAACTCTGTGTAGAATTCACATTCCATTGAACTCTTGTCTTAAGGAGAAATGGGTTAGATTTAGAATTCAGGCTACGTAGGACTGACTGTACAAGTTTAAACCAGCATGTTTTAAATCAGACCAATAGCTGCATGTCAGAAGAGGTTGTGCTAGTGTAATTTTGGAGTTTTAAAGGAAGCAGAAACTGATGACTGTCTTCAAAAACCTTGACTACAAACTGAATCAGGGGGTTAAGTTTCTTGAAAACCTCACATAAATGTTTACAAGTGTTTCAAAAAGCAAAATAAAGAGAAACTGTGGAGGATTTTTTAAATCCTTCTCATCTTGTAAATTCTCTGAGAAATATTTCTAATAGATAAGTCTGCCTCACTGACAGCACATAAAAATACAGCATGGTAAAGGATGTTTATCATTTCTCCAATTTTTAACATTGATTATGGTGAGATTGATCATTTTTTGGGTCCATTTCTAGAGCATCTTCTGTTTATCACACAAAATAGTTTTATATATATATATATATTGGAGGCTTGTTATTAGCCAAGGTCTTCCCAAGAGAGAGAATTGAGTTTATTGCTTTTCAACACACATACTCCCGTCTAAAGACATGTGGGAGGGGGTGGTGGTGGGGTTGCCTGGGTGGCTCAGTTGGCTGTGTGTCCCACTTGTGATTTCAGCTCAGGTAATGATCTCAGGGTGGTGGACTGAGCCCCAAGTGGGGCTCCATGTTCAGTGGGAAGTCTGCTTGAGATTCTCTCTTTCCCTCTCCCTCTGCCCCTCCCTGCTCTCACGTGCCATGAGTGTGTGTGCATGCTCTCTCTCTAAATAAATAAATTTAAAAAATAAAGATGTGGGGGACCTGGGAGAAAGATTATGTGAACCAGAAAAGTAGAGGCAAGAAAAACAGGAACAACTCCTCATCAGAGGACCCTTTACCCAAAACCAAGAAGCATTTCCTCTCTCAAAGCTCTTGACCCAAACTTATTTGTCAGCTGCTTGATAATCTCTCATTTTCCCCATTCTCTATTGTCCTATACACAGACCCCCAGATGTCCTCTCTGCCAGCCCTCTTTATTTTGAAAGAGACATTTGCACATAGCAGAACTCTTGATTTACAACATGACCCTTCCTTCAAACAAAAACAAACCCAAAAAACACAGATTTTGTTTTAGTTTTAGTTTTGTTTTGTTTAAGATAAAGGACCTCTTTCCTTTCCAATTAGACATCTGCTCAGTCTTTTGGACATCTTAGACTCATCTGTGGAATTTAACATTCATCTATTTCCCCACAAATATTTGCTTAGGGACACTGTTTCTTTCTAAATATAAGCTCTTGTTAAAGCTGAGAGAAATCATAAAATCACTCCATATAAGATGCACCAAACAGATTTTTTTTAAAAAACATAAAATTTTTCAGTCAGTGAAATATCCTTTTATCATATGTGAGAAATGGGGAAATTGTATCCATATAAGATATACAAGTGCAGGTAGATTTATGCATCTACTGCTGCATTCAATCTGTCGTAATTAGTTGCTTTGATTAAAATATGTGTAGAAAACTTGGCCTCACATAGATATGCAGTTGGCCAATGAGTATTTTGGTAACCTTTTCAAATAAAAGTTAGTTGCATTGGTAAATCTGAATCAGAAATTTTTTGAGTTATTTAAGAAGTTTTAGTACTCTGCTACATTAAATTCCACTGGTCCATCTTACATTTTTTTTAAAAAGATTTTTATTTATTTAGTCATTAGAGACACACACTCAGGTTGGACTCAGTGTGGAACTGGGGCTGGGAATCACAAAACTACCAGGATCCTCAATGCATATCCACTGCACCCTCTTAACAATGTGATTTTTTTTTCTCACTTCTGGATTCAAATAGTAGAATATGGTCATGTCACATGGTGCAGTGAATTATCTCAATCCCAGTCATACAGGGCCTGGCTTTCTCCCTTCCTCCCTCACTCCTTCATTACAGATTTTTTGGTAGAAAGAAAAAAAAATCTAATGGGCCAGCTTTTTTCTGATGCCCAGTTCAAATCCCCAAAGCCCATCCAGATATGGTCCAAAACATCTATATACATGTTTATATCAGCTCTATGTTGATTTGGAAAATGAGAACAAGGTCGTGATTGACTAGAAAATGAACTCATGCTGGCTGTTTGGGTTCTCCATGTGTAGCAAAGGTGATGGTAATCACTGCATTTAATGTGGCAGAAAAGCCTTTTGGTACTAACATAATCCAAATTACATGGGGCATCTTATCAGGATAGTTTTGTAATTTAAATAAGTCTGGCAAAAAAAGAAACTGAGGGACGCCTGGGTGGCTCAGCAGTTGAACGTCTGCCTTTGGCTCAGGGCGTGATCCTGGGATCCAGGATCGAGTTCCACATCAGGCTCCCTGCATGGAGCCTGCTTCTCCCTCTGCCTGTGTCTCTGTCTCTCTCTCTCTCTCTGTGTCTCTCATGAATTAAAAAAAAAAAGAAAAGAAAAGAAAAAAGAAACCAAACCTGAAACATTTTTGTTAGTTATTAGAAGTATTTCACCAAGTATTTCAGCATTGACTGAATCCCTGAATTCAAGCAGCACTGACAAAAAGCATTCCCTGCCTCCCTGAATACCCATTTTCTGCTTCTTCCTCACCCCCTTGTGATCCTACTCTCTGCACAGCTTTTGAGAAACCTTTTCAGGTAACGATATCACTGATGTTCTATGTTACCTCTCTCAGGAGAATCTGCATTTTTAAAGACGCTGCCTAGAAATGGCAATGCCTACTCCAAAGGGCTAGCCCTCCAATGGTATGTTTGCTACTCTGTGGAAAGACAAGGAAAAATATGAAATAGTTCGGAGTGGGGTAGGCAGAAAAGTTCATCCCCGCACCTCTTGAAGCTGACTCTCTAGGTTGTGTCCAGCGGTTATATTTTAAGTCCAAGATATAAAAGAATTTTAACATCTAATTGGAGATTCGAAGATGTCCTTTCAAAGATGGAACTTAGGTTTGGCAAGTCCCAAATTCAGGATCTCTTTCATTCTCTTTATACAACATACTGTTACACACTGTCCACATTCAATTGGATCAACTATTTACATGCCCTCCACCTCACACCTCTTTAATGTGGTATTTTATTTTTAATTTTTAGCTGTATTTCCCACCCAACTGGTATGGATGGAAGGAGGTACTTTTCTTCCAACTGTTATTAAAATCTCACATAAATGCAAAAGGAGCCCATGAACCAAGGATAGGTTCTGAGTCTTCCTGAGTTATGAGAAACACAGAACTCCATCGCAGTGATTTTCAATGAAAATCGGAATATTACTGGAAGCAGAATGCTGATTATATTGAAGTGGACAGAAATAGCACCTCATTCACTTGCAAATAGACAACTTAATTTCAAAAGAATTTTTCTAAGTTGTGATATTTTTGCTGCCTTCTAAAACTGTTTCCCCTTAAAAGAGAGCCACATCCTTTCAAAAAGAGGAAGATGTATTTTATTAAGAGAATCAAATAATTTGCAAAGTTCATGCAGTGAGTGTAGAAATGGAATATTAAAAATATGTCCATGTCTACTTTCATATTTTACCCTTGAGAAAATTAAAACAATATGCAACATCTGAACAGCAATTAGTATTACCATCTGTTACTTCAGACAGATGTAGTCAATAACTTTTGTGCTTTTAGCTTCCTGATTTTTTACAACAGTTTTCTTCTAAACCCTCTTTTCTTTCTTTTGGAAGAGGCCTGAGCTTTCTGTAATGCTACAGTATGAAACCAAATTTCTCTTTAAAATGTTGTCACAAGTGATCTGGATAAAGAAAAACAAGAGCATGTATATTAGAATCAAATACAGTACTGAATCAGTTGAGACTGAAAAACTGCATGAGTAATACTGCTACTTTGTAATATTAGAACAAAATTTAAGTAGAAATTAGAAAAAATAGTCACACACAAAGAGGGCAAAGTTGGGATAGGGAAGTTGATCACTTCCTTGGTGCCCACACCTCCTCTGTGAACCTGACTCTCCCCATTGCCCTGGGAAGGCCTCTTACTTTCCTTGTGACATTGATCCTTGTCCATAGCTGATTGGAACGAAAGTGGTCACCTGACACTCATAATGAGTCACGCAGATTCTCTCTCCTGGGAATCTGGACTTACAACATGGACAGTAAGGAAATTTTGCTTCATGTTCTTAAAAAATATTTCTGAGACATATGATGTCAGGACTTCTGGTGTGTCTGTATAAGCCAGAGCTACAGGCAAGAAAAGTTACGAGAGGAGCAGGATTTGGATCCTCTTGGAGGAGGCAGATCTGGAGTGCAGCTGATGGGCAGAATAAAAAAAGAGGAAAGATCATCTGTCTATCACTTTATTTTTCTTTTAATCCTCTGTTTATCCATCAGTGGCAAGGGACAGAGTTATGGAAGATGAGGTGGAGGGCTATGCTAGAGCTTGACCACAAGTGTTATGCAAGGCCAAACCAAGAATTGTGAGCTTCTCCCTCAGGGCTATGGGTGTTAGGAGTGGCCTGATTTTAGGAAAATCTCTCTGGCTGCAGGGCAGAAAGTGGATGCCTGTGGCCTGGAAAAATTGAGAATGTTGAGAGATGGATAATGGGAAGAATAACTTCCTTTTGGCTTTAACTTCCTTTGAGGCTTGAGTTCCAATGTCCTTAAAATAACCTCCCCCAATCCTTGAGATTCTTCTTCTTTTCTTATAGTCACTAAGCAATCCAGATTTCCCAGCAGAACTGCTAGGTCCATATTCCCACATGGATTCTCACAGTCACCTCAGAGGTAAGCAGTTCACAAGAGAACCTTTATTCTGGGCTCCTTGTTTGAGTGC
Source organism: Canis lupus baileyi (assembly GCF_048164855.1). Taxonomy (NCBI): domain Eukaryota; kingdom Metazoa; phylum Chordata; class Mammalia; order Carnivora; family Canidae; genus Canis; species Canis lupus. The sequence goes on from NC_132842.1 coordinate 5,634,861, forward strand.
ATCTCATAAAACTAGGGTTTATCCTTGGCTCTTTTGTCTTCTACAGTCCCATGTATCTAGTTTGTCACTAAGTCCTGCCAATTCTTCTTCCTAATACATCCTAAGTCTGTGCTCCCTCCCCTTCCTTTATGGCTCCTGCCTTTGCTTTATTGGAGCCTTCATCAGCAATCACTCCTGCTCTCCCCACTCCCGGCTCTTCCATTTTTTTTTAAACATTTTATTTTATATTTATATTTTTAAAATTTTTCTATTTAAATTCAATTTGCAAATATATAGTATAACACCCAGTGCTCATCCCATCAAATGCTTCCTCATTGCCCATCACCCAGTTACTCCATCCCCTCACCTACCTCCCCTTTGCAACCCTCTGTTTGTTTCCCAGAGTTAGGAGCCTGTCATGGTTTGTTTCCCTCTCTAATTGTTCCTACTCAGTTCTCCCTCCTTTCCCTTATAATCCCTCTCACTATTTCTTATATTTCACGTATGAATGAAGCCATATGATGATTGTCCATCTCTGATTGACTTATTTCACTCAGCGTAATACCCTCCAGTTCCATCCACGTTGAAGCAAATGGTGGGTATTCATCTCTTCTGATGGCTGAGTAATATTCCATATTCCATTGTGTGTGTGTGTGTGTGTGTATATATATATATATATATATATATATATATATATATATACCACATCTTCTTTATCCATTCATCTGTTGAAGCATGTTTTGACTCCTTCCACAGTTTGGACATTGTGGACATTGCTGCTATGAACATTGGGGAGCAGGTGTCCTGGCATTTCACTACATCAGTATCTTTGGGGTAAATACCAGTAGTGCAATTGCTGGATCATAAGGTAGCTCTATTTTTAACTTCTTGGGGAACCTCCACACTGTTTTCCAGGGTGGCTATACCAGTTTGCATTCCCACCAAGAGTGCAAGAGGGTTTATTTATTTACTTTGGAGAAAGATAGAGAACATGAGCAGGAGGAGGGTCAGAAGAAGAAGAGAGAGAATCTTGAGTAGAGTCAGTGTTGAGCATGGAGCCTGATGCAGAGCTTGATATCAGGACCCTGAGATCATGACCTGAGTTGAAATCAAGAGTTAGACATTTAACCTACTAAGCCACGCAGGCACCCCCAAAGAGATTTTTTTTTATAATGCTCTGACAAGGTTTCTGAGCCTGAGAAGGGATCAATGGGAAAGATTGCCATTACTGATTAGTGTTATCTGACAGTGATGTATGAGAAACAATGAAGAAAGGTATTAGCAGTTCTAATAACAAGACGAGAGTAGTGCATACTAAACACAAACAAACAGACTTCCCACCATCAAAGAGCTTATAGTCTAGTATAGATAATTGGAAATACATGATGTGTATCATAGATCACTTTAGGAAATTAGCTGAGTAACTTACAAGGACAAATTAGCAAAGAAAATCATTGAAGGATTTTGTTTTCTCTAAATCATTAGTTCATTGCCATCTGATTCTGGCTATCATGGCCTAATTTAAATTCAGAGTTTGCTAAAGTTTATAAATCGAATTATCACAACTATCCATCTCGGCAAGATCATCCCATCTCATACCAATCCTCTTAACCAAAAATGTTACAAAAGGAAAATCCTGGTATTTTCCTGTACAAGGAATTTCCTTGGTATTGATATTCAATTTAGCCCCTAACCAACTGTTTAGTGTCCATCTATGAAACCCTCAGTGACTTATATTTCTTGTATTCTTGGGAAAAGAGACTCATTTCATTCTTTCTAATGTCTCCTTCTTCCACTCTAGAGCAGTGGCCCTCAAATGCAGGAGGATGATGATTTTACACTCTAGGGGACATTAGACAAAGTCTGGAGACAGTCTGGATTGTGAAAACTGGGGAGAGGATGCAAAGAGATGGTAGTACTGGCATCTGCTGAGAAAAGAACAGGGTTGCTGCTAAACATTCTATGATGCACAAGACAGCCCCTCAAAGCAAAAAAAAAAAAAAATTATTTGGCCCCAAATGCCAGTGATGTCAAGATTGAGAAATCCTTGAATAAAGTTTGCCTTATAGAAAAATTCCAAAACCATTAGTGAGGAATAAAAAAGGATAAACGGAAGTCCTTTACACAGATGACTGGTCACACACAACCATTCTTGATTTAAGAATACTGGGAGAAGAGTGGTAAAGAAAGTTTTCTGTCTGAAGTCATCTCCAAATCTACATTGATATTAAGTCTCTATACTGAATATTAGCCTCTTTAATAGCTCTTCCATCTCTAATGCACATTTTCCATGGATGCCAGGTGAAGCTTTTTGAAATGTCAATTTGTCCATGTCGCTCCTGAAATAAAATTAGCTCAGTTTCCAATTTCTAGCCCTAATTTATCACCCATATAACATCCCACCAATCTCCAAACCAAAACTTGCAAGTGCATTAACTTTTCATTTTACCTTGCTTTCTGCTTTTCTGTCTCCTTTCCTTTATTTATTTTCTCTCCTTTGTCATGAAATACATTTCTTTTTTTTAATTTATTTTTTATTGGTGTTCAATTTACTAACATACAGAATAACCCCCAGTGCCCGTCACCCATTCACTCCCACCGCCCGCCCTCCTACCCTTCTACCACCCCTAGATCGTTTCCCGGAGTTAGCAGTCTTTACGTTCTGTCTCCCTTTCTGATATTTCCCACACATTTCTTCTCCCTTCCCTTATATTCCCTTTCACTATTATTTATATTCCCCAAATGAATGAGAACATATAATGTTTGTCCTTCTCCGACTGACTTACTTCACTCAGCATAATACCCTTCCAGTTCCATCCACGTTGAAGCAAATGGTGGGTATTGGTCATTTCTAATAGCTGAGTAATCTTCCATTGTATACATAAACCACATCTTCTTTATCCATTCATCTTTCGTTGGGCACCGAGGCTCCTTCCACAGTTTGGCTATCGTGGCCATTGCTGCTATAAACATCGGGGTGCAGGTGTCCCGGCGTTTCATTGCATTTGTATCTTTGGGGTAAATCCCCAACAGTGCAATTGCTGGGTCTAGGGCAGGTCTATTTTTAACTCTTTGAGGAACCTCCACACAGTTTTCCAGAGTGGCTGCACCAGTTCACATTCCCACCAACAGTGTAAGAGAGTTCCCTTTTCTCCGCATCCTCTCCAACATTTGTGGTTTCCTGCCTTGTTAATTTTCCCCATTCTCACTGGTGTGAGGTGGTATCTCATTGTGGTTTTGATTTGTATTTCCCTGATGGCAAGTGATGCAGAGCATTTTTTCATATGCATGTTGGCCATGTCTATGTCTTCCTCTGTGAGATTTCTCTTCATGTCTTTTGCCCATTTCATGATTGGATTGTTTGTTTCTTTGGTGTTGAGTTTAATAAGTTCTTTATAGATCTTGGAAACTAGCCCTTTATCTGATATGTCATTTGCAAATATCTTCTCCCATTCTGTAGGTTGTCTTTTAGTTTTGTTGACTGTATCCTTTGCTGTGCAAAAGCTTCTTATCTTGATGAAGTCCCAATAGTTCATTTTTGCTTTTGTTTCTTTTGCCTTCGTGGATGTATCTTGCAAGAAGTTACTGTGGCCGAGTTCAGAAAGGGTGTTGCCTGTGTTCTTCTCTAGGATTTTGATGGAATCTTGTCTCACATTTAGATCTTTCATCCATTTTGAGTTTATCTTTGTGTATGGTGCAAGAGAGTGGTCTAGTTTCATTCTTCTGCATGTGGATGTCCAATTTTCCCAGCACCATTTATTGAAGAGACTGTCTTTCTTCCAATGGATAGTCTTTCCTCCTTTGTCGAATATTAGTTGACCATAAAGTTGAGTGTCCACTTCTGGGTTCTCTATTCTGTTCCACTGATCTACGTGTCTGTTTTTGTGCCAGTACCACACTGTCTTGATGACCACGGCTTTGTAGTACAACCTGAAATCTGGCATTGTGATGCCCCCAGCTATGGTTTTCTTTTTTAAAATTCCCCTGGCTTTTCGGGGTCTTTTCTGATTCCACACAAATCTTAAAATAATTTGTTCTAACTCTCTAAAGAAAGTCCCTGGTATTTTGATAGGGATTGCATTAAACGTGTATATTGCCCTGGGTAACATTGACATTTTCACAATATTAATTCTGCCAATCCATGAGCATGGAATATTTTTCCATCTCTTTTTGTCTTCCTCAATTTCTTTCAGAAGTGTTCTATAGTTTTGAGGGTATAGATCCTTTACATCATTGGTTAGGTTTATTCCTAGGTATCTTATGTTTTTGGGTGCAATTGTAAATGGGATTGACTCCTTAATTTCTCTTTCTTCAGTCTCATTGTTAGTGTATAGAAATGCCACTGACTTCTGGGAATTGATTTTGTATCCTGCCACGCTACCGAATTGCTGTATGAGTTCTAGCAATCTTGGGGTGGAAACTTTTGGGTTTTCTATGTAGAGTATCATGTCATCGGCAAAGAGGGAGAGTTTGACTTCTTCTTGGCCAATTTGAATGCCTTTTATGTCTTTTTGTTGTCTGATTGCTGAGGCTAGGACTTCCAGTACTATGTTGAATAGCAGTGGTGAGAGTGGACATCCCTGTCTTGTTCCTGATCTTAGGGGAAAGGCTCCCAGTGCTTCCCCATTGAGAATGATATTTGCTGTGGGCTTTTTGTAGATGGCTTTTAAGATGTTGAGGAATGTTCCCTCTATCCCTACACTCTGAAGAGTTTTGATCAGGAATGGATGCTGTATTTTGTCAAATGCTTTCTCTGCATCTAATGAGAGGATCATATGGTTCTTGGTTTTTCTCTTGCTGATATGATGAATCACATTGATTGTTTTACGGGTTTTGAACCAGCCTTGTGTCCCGGGGATAAATCCTACTTGGTCATGGTGAATAATTTTCTTAATGTACTGTTGGATCCTATTGGCCAGTATCTTGTTGAGAATTTTTGCATCCATGTTCATCAGGGATATTGGTCTGTAATTCTCCTTTTTGGTGGGGTCTTTGTCTGGTTTTGGAATTAAGGTGATGCTGGCCTCATAGAACGAATTTGGAAGTACTCCATCTCTTTCTATCTTTCCAAACAGCTTTAGGAGAATAGGTATGGTTTCTTCTTTAAACGTTTGATAAAATTCCCCTGGGAAGCCATCTGGCCCTGGACTCTTGTGTCTTGGGAGGTTTTTGATGACTGCTTCAATTTCCTCCCTGGTTATTGGCCTGTTAAGGTTTTCTATTTATTCCTGTGCCAGTTTTGGTAGTTTGTGGCTTTCCAGGAATGCATCCATTTCTTCTAGATTGCCTAATTTATTGGCGTATAGCTGTTCATAATATGTTTTTAAAATCGTTTGTATTTCCTTGGTGTTGGTTGATCTCTCCTTTCTCATTCATGATTTTATTAATTTGAGTCTTCTCTCTCTTCTTTTGAATAAGGCTGGCTAATGGTTTATCTATCTTATTAATTCTTTCAAAGAACCAACTCCTGGTTCTGTTGATCTGTTCCACAGTTCTTCTGGTCTCGATTTCATTGAGTTCTGCTCGAATCTTTATTAACTCCCTTCTTCTCCTGGGTGTAGGATCTATTTGCTGTTTTTTCTCTAGCTCCTTTATGTGTAAGGTTAGCTTTTGTATTTGAGTTCTTTCCAGTTTTTGAATGGATGCTTGTATTGCGATGTATTTCCCCCTTAGGACTGCTTTTGCTGCATCCCAAAGATTTTGAACGGTTGTATCTTCATTCTCATTAGTTTCCATGAATCTTTTTAATTCTTCCTTAATTTCCTGGTTGACCCTTTCATCTTTTAGCAGGATGGTCCTTAACCTCCACGTGTTTGAGGTCCTTCCAAACTGAAGTACATTTCCTACCATACTTTTGCTATCTAATCCCTATGGTCTCTTCAAACTCAGGAAGAAGAAAGCTTTATTAACACTAGAGCATAGAGCAGGAGTGGGTATACAGGTAATCTGAAAACATTTCTATTATGGCTAAAGTGCATCATTGTTAAGGATTTTGTGTGAGATTTGAGAAAGCAGACAGAAACCTAAAGAAAATTATAAAATCATTTTTGAGTTATCAGGTACTGTATAAAGCTGTTGGAGCTTGTATGAGATCTGGAACCCAGCCTCAATAACATTGTGATCTGGCAAGAACATAGTTTTCCAATGTAGTAGCCTATCTCAAAACTACTATCTTTATCTTTAAGAGCTCGGTGGGTACACACACACACTACAGACTGTTCTAAAATTGCTAGCATGGTACCCAGAGGCCTCTGAAACACTGGCTTTTGTTCTGGTTCCCAGTTCTAAGTTCAGAAATGAACTCGAACTTAGTTGGAAGACCCTGGGAGATGGAGAATGGTGTGTTTGTTTTTGAGATTGTTCTGTTGCCTGTGTAACTCCGTGATGGATGAGGTGTCCTTAGCACAGGTAAGGTGATCTCTAGCACACCTTTCAGACTAGGACTTCCAGGACTTTCAAGAAAGAGAACAGTTAGACTTCTAGTATCATCAACAGTTGTGCATCCCTACGGAGGATTTCTGGAATCCAGAAACTTGTACCTCTGGCTATCCTGGATGATGTTGCTGATCTGTTTGCTGTGTGTCTTGGCTGTACTCTGTGTCCTTTCTATGGATAACCTCTTTGATTTACTTAAATCTAGTCTATTCCCAAACTATGGAAATCTGAGCCAACTATTGTTATTTGTCAAAATAGTATCAGCTTTATTTATAGATTTATTTTTACTCTATTCGGGCGTTCTAAAAGCTATAACCTTAAGAAGTATTGGGATCTGAGTGAACTCCTTTAAATGTTCAAGAAATAGATAATTCTGATGCCTTTATAATTGTACTAGAACATAGAGAAAAATAAGTTTTTTATATAAGAACAGCATATAAATTTTGACAAAAATAGCACAAAAAAGAAAATTATAGGCTAGTCTCACATGTGAATGTCTATGCAAAACTCCTAAATAATAAGACAAATAAGATCCATTAATAAACTAAAAAAGTAGAGAAAACCACATGGAGTTTATTCTTTAAGGCTTTAAGAAAGGCTTAATTTGGATATTTATTGACAATTCACCTTGTTAATAGTCCAAAAGGTAATAAAAAGATATAATCATGTTGATAGATATAGAACAGATATTTGGTAAGAAGTTAATGTTTGTTTCTGACTTTAAAGAAATCATAGGAATTTAAGGATAAATGACTATTCCCTTAATATTTAAGAATAAATCTTTCAAATCAAAATGTAGAACTATATGTATGGCAAATGCTGGAAATATTCATGTTAAAATCACAGATAAGACTAGGATGCCATTACCCTTACTACTATCTGACGTTAATATATTAATTTTTGTTAATAGTTTTCTTATATAACCAATAATTAGGAAATAAAACTGAGAGACCAACCAAGTCCTTTCACCATAAAGATGTTTGCAAATATATCTGTAGAGGAATATAAAAGAAGACAAATAAATAGAGAAGCATACCTTACTTATGGAAAGGAAGACTTCTTAGACTTATCAATTCTTCTTAAATTGATGTGTGTGTTTACTAGGATCCCCATATAAAACTTGGCCAAGATTTTGGGAAAATTTTGTCAAAAATAATTCTGAAGTTCATCTGGAGAAATAAGCATAAAAGAATATTTGGAGGGAGAAGAGTTACAAAAATAGAATAACTTTATGACATCGAGTTGTGTCATGAGACAGCTGAGAATAATGTTGAGGTTAAGAGGTTGTCTTTAGGGCTGGACAATCTAGGTTCAAATCTTGGCTCCTCCACTTAATATCTGTGTGAACTTGGGGAAATTATTAACTTCTCTATGTCTTATATTCCACATGTAAAAAAAATAACAGTATCAGCACATAATAAACATTCAATAAATCAACAAAATAAAGTTGCTGTTCTCATTATGAAATGACCTTAATTGATTTATTAGCGTGTATTGGTGTAATGGGTGGTATAATCAGTGGAATGGAGCAGAGAGTTCAGACATGAGTGTAAGAACTAATACAATTTCAGTATATAAATAAAAGTGTCAATTATAATCAGGGAAAAAGGTAAATTAATAAATAATGTGGTTAGCCATTAATAAATGGTTACCTTTCATTGGTTACCATTAAGTGGTTAGCCATTAATAAATAGATCCCTACATTGCTTCTAAAATACAAAATAATCCGGAAAAAAAATCGGATAAAGCAAAGATTTAAATGTAAGAAACAAAGGCACAGAAATGTGAAGAGAAAACGTGAGAAAAATTATTTTTATAATTTTGGGGGTGTTGAGGGCCTTTATGAGTAGGCATAAAGCCAGAACCCATAAAGAAAATGTTAATAAATTTGCTTCTGTGAAAAATAAAACTTTTTTCATGACCAAAGGAGAAGTAATAATCAAAACAAAAATTAAAGCAAAATCAAAATTTCCCTCTACTCATAAAAAATATGCTGATGAAAGACAAGAAAAAGAATGACTAAATTTCTATGCCTAAACAAACGAGAATTTGCTTTTGCTCTAGGGAAGAAGGTGTAGAACAGAGATCGGGACTGAGAAAGATGGGGCTGCCTTATTGTCTTTGCTCCTCGCTTAGAGCTCAGTTGGGCAACCTCTTACCCTCCTACTTTTTCTGCCACTCTGTTCACTTCTGGTGACAGCACATTTTGCTCATATACTCTGGTGGAATGGTTTAGTCACCTTAAAATATCACCTGTCAGGGATCCCTGGGTGGCGCAGCGGTTTAGCGCCTGCCTTTGGCCCAGGGCGCGATCCTGGAGACCCAGGATCGAATCCCACGTCGGGCTCCCGGTGCATGGAGCCTGCTTCTCCCTCTGCCTGTGTCTCTGCCTCTCTCTCTCTCTGTGACTATCATAAGTAAATAAATTAAAAAAAAAAAAAAAAAGAAGAAAAAAAAATATCACCTGTCATATAGTAGGTATTCAATAAATGTTAATTATAATAATTATAATAAATATAATAGTGATTTTTAAAATTAATTGATCTCTTATGTTACTGTCTCTTACAAATGCCTATGTCTTCAGTATCTCACCTTCCATCCAAAATGACCTTACAAAAGAATTTTTTTTAATAAGAATTTTCTTAAATAAATACAGTTGCCATCCTAAGAGGAATTAAGTGCCAGACATAACAGATAAGTGTGTAAATTCATATATATGTGTCTATGTGTATATATATATACATATACATGTATATATGCACATTTATAAACAAATATGTGTGTATACACACACGTACATGCAAATTCATATAAGCACAAATATACCTAGAAATATAGCCTCACAATCTATATATTTCTGAAATTTTGCCTTGTACTTGTTTGCTTCTATGTTCAGTAATATATATAAACCCAGAAACACATATATCTATAAATATTTACATATATGTATATATACCAATTTTATTCTATGTCTATGTAAGTATATATACTGAAAAATCTATACATTTGCAAATGTGTAGAAAAATTCTAGTGTGATACAGCCAAATCTCTTCACAGAGTTTATCTATAGGGTTTATGGAAGGGTTTTCAGGTTTTGTTTTTTACTTTTCGGTATTGTTTGGATTTTCCAGGTGTTTTATTATTTTGACAAGGAAATAGACCTTTGGAAAAACCATAAGAGATAATGTGAAAATAGAAAATATTCCCAGGTTTAAAATTTTCAAGAAAATACCACCATCGTATTCTAAATGAGTACAGGAGGGCTTCTTGAATCTTGGACTCTCTACTTAAAAAACAGCAACAACAAGTGACCACTGAGAATGAGCTGGCGATCCTCTGTCATCAGCCCCCTGCATCCTGGAGTGGGGTTGTATGCCACATGGAGAGACATGCAGCCACCCTCTCCACCCCTCATGAGCCCATTCTGGATTATTCAGTCTCCTGACATGTACCCCTGTTCTTTTTGGACCATTTTTTACTATGTATTTTTTTTAAGATCTTATTTATTTATTAAGGGGTGGGGAGGAGCAGAGGATGAGGAACAAGCAGACTTCCTGCTGAGCACAGAGCACAATATGGAGCTCTATCCCAGGACCCTGAGATCAGGACCTGAACCAAATCGAGTCAATTGCTTAATGGACTGAACCACCCAAGCACCCCACCCCCTCCATTTTTACTATTTCTTATCATCAGGGAGAAAGGGAAATGGAAAGAGAAAGTATATAGATCCTAATTCTCTCTTTCCCTCTCTCTCCCTCTGTGTGCGTGTATGTGTATGCGTGTGTATTTTTTCCTAATTGCTCTGTTAGGTGTTTTTATAGTAGAACCCCACAGAAGCAATTGCTGCTGTTGCAGACTTGAGTGCTCGGGAGTAAGAACACTTCACATAATAGCATTTAAAGATTATAGACCATTTTACTTTTTAAAAGTACCAATAGGGGGTGCCTGGGTTGCTCAGCCTGTTAAGCATCTGTCTGGCTCAGGTCCTGATCCCAGGGTCCTGGGATTGAGCCCCTTGAGGGGCTCCCTGCTTAGTGGGGAGTCTGCTTCATCCTTTCCCTCTGCCCCTTCCCCTGCTCATGCTTCTCACGCTTGCTAACTCTCTCTCAAATAAATAAAATCTTAAAAAAATAAAAGTACCAATAATTATGTTTTGCCAGCCTCAGTGACAGTGTTCATCAGTATTCTGGCAATGTGGCTCAGAATACAGTTTGTCTTTATTTAAATGTGCTCAGTTCCATTCTCTGCTTTTTAAAGGAAACAGAGGAGTCTAATTATATATGAAGAATAGATGATGGCAAAAGAAAAGCTTTGTCCTCCAAGAACCACAATAGAGAAATAGGAATGGAAGACAAAAACATGGCAAAATACCAATTAAAAGCGAGGTGAAATCTGGCACAAGCCAGAAACTTACCAATGATGAGAGAGTTCTCAGAAACCATTGGCTATTGAAGGAGGACTAACTGCTCTCAAAATAAAACTGTCTTGTGTTCTGTGTGTCCTTCAGTGTGAAAGGAGCAGAAGAAAATAAAAACGAGGATCCAGAAAACATTTTCCTCAGGATGATCTCAGAAACAGCTGATGAGTCTATTCTTTGTGAGTGAACACGGAGAGGGAAATGCAAATGTAGAGGCTGTGTGGAGGCAAATAAAAAATACTGGAGGTAGGGACATCTGGGTGGCTCAGTGGTTGATCGCCTGCCTTTGGCCCAGTGTGTGATCCTGGAGTCCGGGGATTGACTCCCACATCGGGGTCCACTGGGGTCCCTGCATGGAACCTGCTTCTCCCTCTGCCTGTGTCTCTGCCTCTCTCTCTCTCTCTCTCTGTCTCTCATGAATAAATAAATAAAAATCTTTTAAAAAAAAAGTACTGGAGGAAAAACAACATGGATTCCTTGGGGAAGATACTGCTACTGCCGGGCATTGCCCTTTGAACAGGTGGAAGTGAAAGAGGTGACAGTAAGATCCTAGATTCCACAACTGGAACCCTGACATAATAATACCGGCACCAGTGTCTGAGCATCATCTAGGGGCAAGCATGAGCCAGGAAGATCCTGGTGCAAATTTCAGGTGACTCCATCTCACTCTGAAGGGTGGATGCATGGGCAACTATTATGACCACTGTGTGTAGATGTGGGATTTTTATGAGCTGATTATGGGTAGGAGGAAAGAGTCAGGGGTGAAAATGGAAAGGACATTCAGATATTGAAGCTTCCAGGTTCATGTTGGGTTCATGCATCTCCCTCAGGTTTCTGTTGATTTTAATGCACAGTCCAAGTGTGTCACAGTTTTTCAGCTCGTGTCACACTGTTCACTATGGTAAAGTAAGTTTCTAGATACGCTGAGAGATTAAAGTCCAACTCTGTCAATGTAGTTTTGTGCAGCCATGTCTTTTAAGTGCAGCATTATCATAATGCAGTGTTGGCAGCCACGTACAAGGCTCAAGGGAAGAATAAATGATAGTTTATTATTTTTATTTTATTTTATTTTATTTTTTTAAATGATAGTTTAAAATGTAAAAGCCCTGTGAGAAGCTTTCTATGAGAAAAATATGGTACTTTTCTATGACAAAAAGATAGTGCCTTTCTTAAATATCATATTCTGGAAAAAGCTGATGAAGCTATTTGACATTTTCTTGGGGGATCTTTTTGAAGATGTCATAGAGTTTTCTGCATGGGAAAAAAGACTTAACTGCAATTTTAGATGAGTTGAGTCTCAAGTTATTAATGGTAATTGGAATGTTTCAGGGACATCTCTAGTACTTGAGGTTTGCTTCACATAGAGGAATCTTGTTTTCCTGAAGTGAGTCCCTTGGTGTCACTCTGAGAACTACAATCTCTGGAAAAATCAGGTGTTAGTTCTTGCTTCAGTTGACATGTGTTATAGACAGAAATAGCTGGTGTCTGACAAGCCAGATTTGGCAGAGATAGGGCCATAATGAGGCAGGGCTCGGCAGGGAATAAAGAGATGGCAATGAGAGGGTCAGCAGGGAAATGAGTTGCCATTACTTCCTGCAAATTGCTATGCACATGGTAAAGCTAATAGTCATCATAAACTGAGACATTTATGGAAATGTAGATTCCTGGCTGAGATTTCCCACAGAAGCCAGGAAAGAATTATAAGTAAGTGGCATCAGAAAATCTGTGAAGAATTCCTGCGGAGTGAGCAAAGGCTTGGAGCAGCAATCCTGGATTCTTTTACTTTCCTTGAAATTTACTTCTCATTCCTCCATTAGGTGATCCAACCTTAGAGCTACATACCTTCTATTCCTTTTTCCTTTGTGCGTTTTCAGAATTCAATGCAATATGGTGCAGCAGTAAGGGCAGCTGGGAACTGTTGGCCACAGTGGGGAATATGTATTAATCAGGTAAGACAGCAATTAGAGGAAAAAAAAATCACATGAATATTATTTCAGAACCCATTAAAATTCTGAATGTCTCAAACTTGCTTAGGAGAACAGTAGAAGCTATTTAGGGCAAAACAATATTGCTAAGATTAAAAAAAATATTTTCAAAGAAGGAGGTTGCAAACCTGAGAGTATGCTTGCTGAACTGTGCCAAATGCATTTTTGTGCAAGGAAACAAGTCTGAGGCAGTAACTGTGTAAGGATAGGAAATCTAGGGAGATTGCTAGGACATTAAGTATTCCCAGCATTTCCCAGGCGAGGGACAGTTGCAGACACAGGGCTGTGCCCTCCATTAGGACATTTCTATTGCAGGGATCCTTTGGCCTGAGTTCCTTCTCCAGGTGTTCGATCCTAAAACAGGAGTGCTGCAATTAGTTTCATCACTGATTTTGACAGGTTCTAAAATATATTTTGTTTATGTAAGAGTTGCCTTGCTTATGCAAGGAACAGAGCTGGCAAAGAGGACAAGAGAGGAGAGGACTTGGGGGAAGCTGTTTTGAGGAGATGGTGGGTGAAACTGCTCTTTGAAGTGCAGTTTGGAAGACAAAGAGGAGAAGGATGATTTCTCTGAGGTGTGCTCTGTGTAGGGGAGCCCAACATAGTCATAGTCAGAATGGCCTGGAGAGGAAGGGCTAGGATGCTTGGAGCATGGAAACTAGATCTTGGCAAGACTGTGGGCTGGAGAGATAGAAAAGACCAGGGACATATAGGGGCTGTATATCATGCTCGAGAATTTGGACTGAATTATTGGAGCTGAAAAGGGAGTGCGTGAAAAGTGTTAAGAAGGACAATTACCTAACACTTTGGTGAGAGAGTGGAAGGTGGTATGAAAAGTGTAAGGTTGGACTAACTGATTCACTTTTTCATGACATTATTGTCCTTGATGTCTAGAGAAGAGGATGACAGTGAAAAACTCATTTTTATGTAAATAAGAGTACATATTTGATTGATGTGTTTATGAAAATTTTATATGTTATAGTTTTGTTAAATTGTCTTGGGTTTTAAGGACTTTGATGGAAAACTCATAGAAGAAATCAGAAGGGAAACCTTTTAAAGCCAACTTTGAGTCCTATTGTAGTATAGTTCATTACTCAGACCAGTCATTGTGTACATTTGAATTCTGCAGAGACTTTCATAAATTTCAATTTTCCTAAAGCAGGGTTCAGATAAGTAGAAGCAAAGCTGAAGCAATTTAGGCCTAAATTTCCCAAAGTATTGCTGTCAAAAAGGGACCAATCAACATTCAAAAAAGTCATGTGCTTAGATTTTTTTTTTTAAGATTTTACTATTTATTTTTTTATTTATTTAGAGCATGAGCAAGGGGAGGGGCAGAGGGAGAGAGAGAGAGAGAGAGACTTTTTTTTAATGTTTTAAATATATTTTTATTTATCTATCTGAGAGAGAGAGAGGACACAAGAAGGTGGAGAAGCAGAAGCAGACTCTGCACTGAGCAGAGCCTGAGGTGGAGCTTTGATCGCAGGACCCCAAGATCATGACCTGAGCCAAAATCAAGAGTCAAAAGCTCAACTAGCTGAGCTACCCAGGTGTCCCATATTGATTTTTCTTTTTATTTAGGAGTCTGCTCATAGTAAAGCCTTGAGGCCAGAGGATTCAGAGGAAATTCTCCCTCATTCAGGTTCAGTTTTAGGAATCCTCTTGCAGCTGGACGGTGGTGGTAGGAGAAAGTCACTGCGCAAGCCCATTTGCAAGGATTTCTTCCGGAGCCCCTACACCTGGGCAGGCTGCCCTTCGTAGAATGGAGTTATACACACTGCAGCTTTGAGCCCTTGGATATGGTCAATATAAATCAGTTGTAAAATAGTGTTTACTGCTGCTGGGAAATCAGAAGTACTTTTTTTTTCCCCAGGCAGACATGATTGGAAGTATTATTTCCACAGGGCATTACATTGAAAGATCCCTAAAGAGGAAAAAATCCTCAAGGAGATTTAATAGTTACTTTTGAGATACCAGATTTATATACTCAAGAAAGGAGGAGATCCTTCTGTGCCTATTTGTGTCAGTTGATAGCTATGTCTTCATTAGGAAAAAAATTTTTTTTTTTAATTTTCTAATAGTTTTCAAGCCTGAGTTGTGGCTTAACTCAGAAGACGTTGAAGGTCAACACTATCAGTGTAAAATGATTCCACAGATCTAGAAACCTCCCTGGCCTTTCCCTAGATCCATTAATAACTGAGTAATTTTACATGCTTTTCTGGGTGGTTTTCCCAGAATTCACAGAAAAGTAGTTACACAAAGCCAGTGTCAAGAGGGTTAACTATGCTATTTGAATTGCAAAGCCTATTCTAAATTCATTCATTATCATCTCTGAGTCTTGTGTGGAAATTAGTGGAACTGGTCCCATCCAAAGGCTGGGGTTTAAATAAACTGTATGCCCCACATGAGGTTCAGACTCACCACCCTAAGACCAAGAGTCACAGGGCACCTGGGTGGCTCAATGGTTGAGTGTCTGCCTTTGGCTCAGGTCATGATCCCGGGGTCCTGGGATCAAGTCCTGCATCAGGCTCCCCTCAGCGAGCCTGCTTCTCCCATTGCCTATGTCTCTGCCTTTCTATCTCCGTCTCATAAATAAATGAATAAAATCTTAAAAAAAAAAAAAGATCAAAGGTCGCATGTTGTACCAACTGAGCCAACCAGGTGCTGGAAGGCCCAGTTTAAACTGAGAGAACCCTACCAAGTGCAAAAAATATTCATCTGAACTCGATCTGTTGGTTGAGTAAGAGTCATGCTATTTGGTATCAGAATCAGTGTGTGATTTAGACTCTTTGTATTCAGTTACATGATATATGATACAGTTTAATAAAGTTTAATACACATTTATTGAACAAAATATTTTGATAGACACAAATAGAAGTTTTAGAAATGAGTAAGGCAAAGTCACAGCTCTCAAATAAGTAAGGAGAAGGAAAGGCAAATGGACTTCTGAACTTGCCAGTTCAGATTACTTTTTAAAAAATATTTTATCTATTTATCTATCTATCTATCTATCTATCTATCTATTTATTTATTTATTTGTTTATTTATTTGAAAGAGAGAATGTGCACACAAGTGGGTGAGTGGCAGCGGGTGGGAGAAACAGACTCCCTGCTGAGCAGAGAGCCCCAAGAGGTATGGCTTGATGTTGGTCTGTTAGCCATGTGATTGTTTTGGCTAACAGAATGTTAATAGACATGATACAAATAGAGGCTTTACATGTATTTGAATGGTGTAACTTGGCCTCTTTGTTTCTGCTATCTGTCATGACAAGAACATACCAGTGGGTAACCAGTGGGATCCAGCTATAGGATCAGAGATAGTGAAACCCCAGCTAAACCCAGCCAGCAGCCTGGAGACAAGCCCAGCCGAACTACAGTTGACTTGAAGACCTGTGAGCAAGGAATAAATGATCAATGCCACATCTAATTTCAGGGTTTTTTGCCCAGTCAATGGCATCTGGCCATCCTCTATGATGTTGAAGCTTTAGAATTTCATTAAATTTTTTTTTTAAGATAGGGAGAAGGGGAGGAGGGACAGAGGGAGAGGGAGAATCTTAAGCAGGCTCCATGCTCAGCAGAGAGTCAGATGTGGGGTTGGATCTCATGATCCTGAGATCATGACTTAAGCTGGAGTCAAGAGTTGGATGCTTAACCAACTGAGCCAGCCAGGAGCCCCTAGAACTTCATTAATCTTTAATTGGTATTCTGGCATTGATCCAAACTGTAAAAGGAAATAAATTTCATTTTTGCTTGCAGGTAATTCTCTTAGCCTGCAAAGATGGCCAGCAAGGTGAGACTTGTGATTATTCTTAATGACTACAAAAGGATATCAGTGTAGCCATACATCCAAATTCAATTCTGAACTAGGATTTGCATCAGAATCACATGGAGCTTTTAAAAAATGCACTTACCTGGCCTCCCATCACCAGAGATTGTGATTCAGTAGTGCCCGAGCCTAATTCTTAGGAGTCCACTCTTAACATAATTCTTATAATGTAGAAAGCCTACATTTTGATTTAAGTCCAGTTGGGAGAAGGGTTTATGGGGCATTATCTGAAGGACATATGCATATCCATTCTTCTATGTGGTCTAGGTTTCATCTCTGGATCAAGTGGTACCATCAGGGAGGCACTTTTAAAGATCTGTTTCCTTAGTTCCCTATGAAAATGCTTTGATTCATTACATTTTGGACCTTCTAACAAGACTCAACACCTTATTGCTGTTGGTGAATATCTGATCCACTGCATGCCTCCAGGGCCCTATATGAAACCCCAGGTGGAAGGTTGCTGAGATTCATGCTAGAGATATACTTGAATTTTTCTATTTCTTTTCTTTTTCTTTATGGGTAACAAAAGATATGAAACTGACTGGATTTGTTTCCAGGGGCTGCCATAGCAAAGTACCACAAACTGGGTGGTTTAAATAACAACACGTATAGTCTCACAGTTCTGGAATCTACAGATGTTGGCAGAATTGATTCCTTCTGAGAGGTTTGAGGGAGAATCTGTTTCATGCTTCTCTCTTAGCTTCTGGTGATATGCTGTCAATCTTTGGCATTCCTTATAGATGGCATTCTCCCTGTGTCTTCACATCGTCTTCCCTCTGCGTCTGTCTCTGAGTACAAATTTCTCCTTCTTATAAGGACACCAGTCTTATCAGGTTAAGGCCCACCCTAATCTCATCTTAATGTGATCATCTGCAAAAATGCTCTTTCCAGCTAAGGTCATTATAGATAATGAAGGTTAGGATTTGAACTTCTATTGGAAGGACATAGTTTAACCCATAATACTGACCATATTTCTGATTTCACTTTTATCACCAAGAGACTCAGCACCCAATTTGAGGTAAAACTGTGATAATTATTAGATTCTTAAGGCTTAAATATTTGCATTCTATTTTTCACCTTGCTTTAGTGATTGTATGCAAATGTGTTTTCACAGATCTTGATTTTTTTGTATTTCATTTTTCCATTTTATTATAGATTTCCTGTATGCCTTTTTGTTACAAGTTGAAGTGGAAGGAGTGGAAAGAATATTTATTATATTTCCCCTGGGCCAGGCTGTGAGCAAGGACTTTCAAGAGCTTATGCACATGGGTGGGAATTAGATGAGCTCATAAATGACTCAGACATAAGAGTGGGAGAGATACAGGGGGATCAAAGAAGGGAAATAACATTGGGGGAAGTGTGGTAAGGGTCCAGAAAGCCTTTTGGGAACAGATGACCCTCACAGAACATGTAGAATTTTAAAACAGGGCAGGTGATCAGAGTGCTCATTTTGGATGGGAGACACATTTTAAATGAATGCTTAGAGGTAGAAAAGCATAAGACAAACACTGACAACAGTTCAAGTTTGGATGGAGAATGAACTAAGCTGGAGAGAAGGTTGGGTCTATAGTAGTGGTTCCGAAAAGATGAATTCATCCTTGCAAATCCGATGAACACATATGGGCTCAAGGGAGAATCAGTGTGAAAGATGGGTTAGGTTCCAGGAAAGCAGGAGGCAGGAGGTGAATATTCTATTGAACATATCGTATTATTGCTGGTCTCTAGCTTCTAGTTCTTGGGGACCTGCATTCAGTGACAGGGATAGAACGAAAAGAAGGACAACTGCAGAGATATTTGAAAAGTAGGATTGTCACAACTTCATGATTTATATAAGGAGAAAGAAAGGAGGTGAAATGGCTCTATTTTTCCCCTTTATATATTTCTCTATGTTTTAACTCCACAGTATAAGGAAAAGTAATATATTAGCATGATTTCAAAAAAGGAGGACTCCTCTGAATCTCCCCCTTTGCATTTGAATATGTAAAAATCAAGCTTTTTTTTTCACTAAAAAAATTTCACTAAAATATTTTTCACTAAAAATATTTCATTTTTTTTCATTTTTTTCACTCATTCTGGATTGATTCATCCATCCGTCTATGCAGTCAACATTTGTTGAGACCTGTGGACCATATATAGAACTATGTATTTGGGAGAGAAAGTTAAGCAAGACACTGTTACTGGCTTCAGTGAGCTTACAGTATAACTTCAGAGCAGATGAGCCCTGGTTCTCAAGCACTGTGGAACATATTTTCCATAGACTTTTTAAAAATACACTTTATTTTTTAGAGCTGTTGTAAATTTCAATTTGCTGTTCACAGCAAAATTGAGCAGAAGGCACAGAAATTTCCTATTATCCCTGTGCTACCACTCATGCTTAACTGACCGCGTTATCAACATTCCCCACCAGACTGATACATTTCTTCTGATTGATGAACCAACATTGACACATCTTAATTGCCCCAAGGCAATAGTCTATATGTTAGGGTTTACTCTTGATGTTGTATATTCTGTGGATTTGGACAGATGTATAATGATATATATCCACAATTATAGTATCACACAGAATAGTTTCACTGCCCTAAAAATCTTCTGTGCTCTATACCTATTTCCCATCCTCCCCTCAACTCCTGGCAATTTTATTTATAAAAAGACTCCTGGTCTTTTTATTGTCTCCATAGTTTCACCTTTTCTAGAATGTCATACAGTTGGGATCATACAGTATGCAGCTTTTCCACATTGGCTTCTTTCACTTACTAATATGCATTTAAGGTTCTTCCATGTCTTTTCATGTCTTGATAGCTTGTTTCTTTCTAGTACTGCATAATATTTCATTGTGTGGATGCACCATAGTTTATTTATCCATTCACTTCCTGAAGGACATCTTGGCTGCTTCCAAGTTTTGACAATAATGAATAAGGCTGCTATAAATATCCATGTGCAGATTTTTGTATAGCTATAAGTTTTAACTGACTTAGGTAAGTACTTAGGGGCGCAATTGCCAGCTCCTATCGTCAGACTATGGTTAGCTTTGCCAGAAACCACCAAACTGTCTTCCGAAGTGGCTGTATCATTTTGCTTTCCACCAGCAACGAATAAGAGTTCCTTAGGCTCCATATCCTCACCAGCATGTGAGATGTAGTTAGTATTCTAGATTTTGACATTCTAACAGGTACGTAGTGGTATCCCATTGCTGTGTTCTTTAGACTTGTAAGACAATAGGGCATATAGGAGGGGTGGAAGCAGGTAAGGAAGAAAACAATGTTGGGTGGAGATTGACATTGGTAGCATCAACTGAAGGAGTATCAGGGATCTGACTGCTTAGACAAGAAAGAGAGATATCACAACTGTTACATCCAGATTCTATACTCAACTAGGAATGACTGAAGAAATGTTTCAGGAAAGAATTAAAGTGGTCAAGACATCAAAATGCTTATAATTAATGTCTGGCCAATGTTTGCTAATTTTTTCCCTTCTACATTCTTCTAATAAGTTCCATGTATCTTAGTAATATCACTTCGTTCTGATAGTTGCCAAACAGAATAATGCTTCTTTTGCAGTTCCTAAGAAATCATTCACTTTGAAAATGTCCTTGAGAAATGATATCATTTTGTGGCACCAGTTTCTTAACAGGATCAAGGAGCAAGGAATGAGGTCAGTTTTCCAGCTAGTGAATTACTGATTAGGAGGTTCTTCCAAGGTCTTGTTTACCCAGAGATATGAAAGTTTAGGTATCACTGACCAGGAACATAGTAAGAGATTGACCTCCCCTGACTTGTATCAGACATCCCTAAATAAGATTTATACATGCGTGTTTTTTTACTGTATATGTGTGTATATTTGGGACTACTGCCAAAAATCCAAAGCTAAAGAGCCCCTGGAAAGAACTTTTGCTGTCAAAGTGAACCTGCCAACACATTAAAGATCATCCATGGTCCATGAGAGGGAGAGGTGTGTGTGTGTGTGTGTGTGTGTGTGTGTGTGTGTGTGTAGGTGGTGGGCAGAGAATGAGGGCAAAAAGAATATGTGCCTTGAATATAATGATAATATGGAATTATTGGACCTCTGAGATACCTGATAGATCTTTTAAGCACCATAGCAAATAGCTGGGTAGGAGTGCATGGCACAGCTCTAGAGGGTGATATTTCTGTAGACTATGATATGGATGGTGCCCTGTGGGATTATGCAAAACAGCAGGTCTGGCATAAGGTCTTATCCATCTTTAAATTCTCTGTCCCTGCAAACCAGAGTTATACAATAGATTTCTGTTGAGTCCATCAGGAGTTTTGTGTAGCTTTTTAAACAAGCAATGTTGTCAGTTCCTTTCTGTCACAAACATTTGGCTTATTTGACAGAGCCCAATCCTAATGAACCATTTTAATATAGCTCTCTCAAAAATTGTTATACAGGATATGGAGAAAAGGGAACCCTGTGTACTGTTGATGGGAATGCAAACTGCTATAGCCACTGTAGAAAACAGTATAGAGGTTCCTCAAAAACTAAAAATAGAAGTTTGATATGATTCAGAAATTCCACTTCTGGGTATTTTTATCTAGAGAAAACGAAAATACTAATTCAGAAGGATATGTACACCCCTTTGTTTATTGCAGCATTGTTTATTATAGCTAAGATATGGAAGCAACCCAAGTGTCTATTGATAAATGAATAGATAAAGAAGATGTGGCATACACACACACACACACACACACACACACACACACACACACACACTGGAATATTACTCAGCCATAAAAAAGAATGACATCTTGCCATTTGTGTGCCATTTGTGACAATGTGAATGAAACTAGAGGGTATTATGCTAAATGACATAAGCCAGATAAAGGCAAATACCATATGATTTCACATATATGTGGAATCTGAAAAACAAAAGAAATGAACAAACAAGTAACAGCAGAGAGAAATAGACTCACAAATACAGAGAAAAAATTAGTGGTTGCCAAAGGGTGGGAAAGCCTAGGCGGCATGGGTGAAATGGGTGAAGGGGATTAAGAGTTAAGAACTTGTAATTATAAATTAAACAATCCTGGGGATGAAAAGTGCAGCATAGGGAATGTAGTCAATAATAATTGTAATACACTTTATTGTGTAACCCAATAATATTGTAATACACTTATTTATCATGATGAGCTTTTTGTAATTTTGTAATTATTGAATCACTATGTTGTATAACTGAAACTAATTTAATATTATGTGTCAACTATATTTCAATTAAAAATAAAAAATTTAAAAAAGAAATTATAATAAAAACTGATATATAAAGCAGAAAATATATGAATATTTTGTATTTATTCACTAAATATTTATTAGATTCCTACCATGTTTCAGGAACTGTTCTTTATGCTGAGTATTAGAAGAAGGAAAAAATAAGCAAAAAATCTGTCATCATGGGGTTATATTCCAGTTTCCCAGAACATAGGGGATTTAGATAGTAAATTTTACAATTAAATTATATATATAAAATATAAGAATCAGATATAACATTCATATATAACATACATATATAAAGCTTGAGGATATGTACATATAAGATTTGAACACACATATGCCCACACATAGAGATTTGTATCCAAATCCATTCAAGTGACTATAAATATCTATGAAAATTAGTAAATGTCATTATCATTCTATTATACAGTCTATATTTCCAGCTATGGTTCATTACAACCAGAAAATAAATGGACAGTCAAAAATAACTCATCACTTGGAAATTAAGAATACTGTTCTATATACTTCACGTGTAAAAACTAAAACTATAGACAATTAAGAAATAAATAACAATGAGAATACTTTAATATCTATGAAAAGGGGAGAAAGCAGTGCTCAGAAGAAAATCTATAGATTTAATCGTGTTTACTAGAAGGAAGGAAAGACAGAATGGAAGTAGGGAGAACAGTGAACAAGGGATTGTTGTAGGATGTATGAGGGGGTCTTCATTGTTTCAGGGGGAAGGTGTTGAGAGGTGTTTGGATATGGGTTAGATTTGGTAGAAGTGCTGAGTGAGTCAGTGAGGGCAAGAGAAAGCCTTAGCCACTGTGTGATAACATTTCAATGAAATGAACTCCAGCATATTTGACAATTAAACATTTGGGATTTAAACTCCCCTCTCTCCCCTCCTCCCATTGGAAGAGAAAGGCTTTATTTCAAACTGAAGGAGTTTCAGACATCAGTAAGAACACAAGTAAATCTTTGAAGGACGAGAAGGAACAGAAGTCTCCTGAGATAACTCAATACCTACTTGTAAGACCTATCCTGAAGTTAACTGGGCTTATTTCTTTCAGGATGTGATATGGTCATCATGGTGGCTCAGGAGGTGGGAAACAGGGATAGGGCAATGGGTGGATGCTGGTGGCAGAGAAAGGGAAGTGACAACTGACTGATGGGCAGGTGCACAATTATCCCTTCCCTGTCCCCTGTATGGCTGGAGCAGGGGTGCATCCAGCCATGGCTCTCTGAGATTTAGTGTCTGTGAGCAGTTTTCTGGGTGGAGCCTTCCATGAATTCTCCCTGGAGGAGAAAAGGAGGGCTTTATTCTCCCTGAATACTGCTTTCTCTGCCTTTTGTCCCCATCTGTTGTGTGAGTACATACAGGTCATCTGCTCTTCTAGGCCTCTCTCCTTCCCCTAGAAACCTTGTAAGTGTGTACTCTTGTTTTCTTGCAAATTTACATTATTTTAGTCAGTATCAAATAATTTTCTATATTAAAGCCTCACTGATAACTGTGTAAGAATTGGTCTTTGGGGCTGGAGCATGAGGTTCTAATTCAGATGTTGCTACCCATTGGCTTAGTGACATTATTTGTCTTCCTGTGCCTCAGTTTATTTATCTGTTGCTAATGGAGTTAAATCTTGGATTCCCACCCAGTATCACAACTTGGAATAAAATCTCTCAGAAAGAGATGTTTTGTTGGAAAGCATCCCATTTCTTAGTATGATGGTACTGTAACCCTTTTCAACAAATTTGGCTTGTTTTGATTTTCTTCCAGTTTCTACCCACAGTGCATGATTTTTCCAATCTGAAAAGTCTAAGTGTAAAAATGTAGGGGAGGGGGGAGATGATTACAAAGCTGGTTTGGGAAAAATGCCTGGAAAATAAATTTTTAAAAGGAGGGAAAAACACTAGCTTTTCATTGTTTAAAGGAGAACAATTCTGAAAATAATTTTCTTGTGTCATTTCTAATCTATTTAGCTTGTACATCAAATAACCCAGGGACCAGCTACACTTACAACCAAAAACTTCTATCTGAGAAGTCTTTTTTTCTTTTAAAAGAACACCCAAAACATTTACATTCATTAAAGTACTTAGTACCAAACTAGAAATTATTTCAACAGTAGTTCAACATCTTTTCATTTGTTTTATCTCTAGGATTATGTTTATCCCAACCTCAGATTGGATCCTTATATCTTTAAGATCATCGCTGTGTTCAGAGCATGTTAAAAATGCATTTAACTGATTTATTTTGCTTACCATAATACACTCTAGGTCTGTCCATATTATTGCAAATAGAAGAGTTCATTCTTTTGGTTGGCTGAGTACTATTCCATTTTATATATAAATATATATTATATATATTTAATATATATATAAATTTAATATATATAAATATATATTATCTATTCTTATGTTGATGGATATCTTGGCTCTTTCCATAGTTTGGCTATTGTGGACATTTCTACCATAAACATTGGAGTGCATGTGCTCCTTTGAATCACTGTTTTTGTATTCTTTGGAAAAATACCCAGTAGTATAATTGCTGGGTTTAGGGTACCTCTATTTTTACTTTTTGAGGAACCTCCTTATTTTAACTTTTTGAGGAACAGAGTGGCTGCACCAGCTTGCATTCCCACCAACAGGTTAGAGGGTTCCTCTTTCTCCACATCCTCACCAAAATCTGTTTTTTCCTGAGTTGTTAATTTTAGCCATTCTGACTGATAAGAGGTGGTATGTCATTGTGGTTTTGATTTGTATTTCCCTGATGATGAGTGATGTTGAGCATTTTTCCATGTGTCTGTTGGCCATTTATATGTCTTCTTTGGAGAAATATCTATTTATGTCTTCTGCCCGCTTCTTGATTTCACTCATATTGTGGAATTTAAGAAACAAAACTGATGAACAGGGGAAGGGAAGGAGGAGCAAAATAGAGTAAAAACAGAAAGGGAGACAAACCATAAAAGACTCTTAACTATAGAGAACAAACTAAGGGTTGCTGGAGGGGAGCGGAGGAGGATGGGGTAACTGGGGGATGAGCATTAAGGAGAGCATGTAATGTGATGAGCACTGGGTGTTATATGCAACTGATGAATCACTAAATTTTACCCTGAAATTAATAATACACTACATGTTAACTAACTTGAATTTAAATAAAACCATAAATAAATAAATAAATAAATAAGCATTTGGTTTCACAGTGACACAGGAAAGAGGAAACCCATCTGTAGTCTTTGTTTCCTTACTTCAGAGTAAAACAATGTGCTCTTTAGAAACTATTAAGTGCATGAAGAGTATTTTGGAATTTCTTGCCACCATCTGGAACTCTTTTATTAGGCAACTCTCGGTAAAACGCAGACGTGAATGCATGTTTTTTTGCATTATTTCCACTTTCCCTAAAGAGAGGGTGATGGGAAGTATTTCCAGTTGAGTCGTGTTCTGAACATAGCACGTTGTGATGGCAGAGAGACATTGACATTCACCTCAGGTGTTTTCCACTAAATTTTTGTGTCTACTTTCCACTTTCCTTAACTTTTCATCTCTCTTTTTTTTAAAAAAAGATTTTGTTTATTTATTCATGAGAGACACAGAGAGAGAGAGAAAGGTAGAGACATAGGCAGAGGGAGAAGCAGGCTCCTCGCAGGGACCCCGATATGGAACTTGATCCTGGGACCCAGGATCATGCCCTGGGCTAAAGGCAGGCACCAAACCACTGAGCCACTCAGGGATCCCTCTTTCTTTCTTTCTTTCTTTCTTTCTTTCTTTCTTTCTTTCTTTCTTTCTTTCTTTCTTTTTTAATAATTTATTTATTATGTATTTGAAAGAGAGGGAGAGAGAGAGAGAGAGTGAGTGCACAAGTGGGAGAAGAGCAGAGGGAGAGGGAGAATTCCAAGCAGACTCCCCACTGAGGGTGGAGCCCCATGTGGGGCTTGATCTCATGACCCTGAGATCATGATCTGGGCTGAAATCAAGAGTTGGATGCTGGGATCCCTGGGTGGGGCAGCGGTTTGGCGCCTGCCTTTGGCCCAGGGCGCGATCCTGGAGACCCGGGATCGAATCCCACATCGGGCTCCCGGTGCATGGAGCCTGCTTCTCCCTCTGCCTGTGTCTCTGCCTCTCTCTCTCTCTCTGTGACTATCATAAAAAAAAAAAAAAAAAAAAAAAAGAGTTGGATGCTCAACCTACTGAGCCCCCCAAGCACTCCTTCTCCCTTGCTTCTAATTACATTGCTCATAGGTTGGAGGAGATGATAATGTTCAGGGGCTGCACAATCTGACTCATACTCCAGCAGCCACAGTATTGCCTGATGTGACCCCACTGTCTCAAGCCAGTGCTGGGAGGTGCTGTGTTTTTCTACTCTACTGTGGAATCAGGTGAGCCTCTTCCATGTTCCTGCCAGAGGAGTATGGGAGAAAAACAAGGTATGACAAAAAAGGTGTTTCCTTACAAATTCCTTGTGTGTGGCAGACTGCAACTGTTCAAGGCTGGAATTTCTTTGGGATCTAGCGACCATTCTCTCTCCCTCAAGGTTTACATATTTATCGATGTTTTTATTCTGCCTCTCATCTACCAGGTGGGCCAAGGAGCCATGTTTGTGCTACAAGATACCATCATCTTGGATGTGGTCACTTTGACCAGAGTAGACACTTTACCCAAACAAAGCTCACCTAACCGGATTCTTCCTTAAGAAAGGAACAAAAGACAGAGATTGGGAATTCAGACCTGGGTCAGGTAATCAATGGTGGGATGATGATAAAGTAACCAAGCACAAACTCTTGCAAGCAGGGTCTTTGGAGTACGCTGATCACTGCCTTTTCCCAAGTCCTGAGGGTTCCTGGGGTTCCTGAGACTCTATGAGCTTTTCTAGTATACTACCGTTTTCTCCCCTAAGCTGGTTCAAGCTGATTTTCATTACTTGCCAGCAAGAGAACATCATCTAACAGAAGGTAACTGCCATCACAACATTCCCAGTTAGAAATTTGGGCCAGAACTGAGATGAGTGGCAGTAGTAATAGAGAGGGAGTGATGGATTCAAAGTAATGGAACCAATATTGATAGAACTTGGTGGCAATTTGGTATGGTTCAGTGTAGTTTTGTCTGAAATAGAAATCATGATTTTTAAGATGCTCTGTGGGAGACAGAGCCAGGAAGCAATTCATGTGCCTAACGTTTATTTATTCCTTCCAAATCTAATAGATTTAATTACATGATAACTGTTTCACTCGATTTCATTTTTTTGGAGCACAGTGACTGATAAGGTTTTTTTTCCCCTTTAACTTGGCTGAACATTTCTTAAAGCTTTATGGCACAGAAGGATTACTGAACCCACGGCTAATCCTAAAACTGCATTTGTTCTAATACTATCTAACCTTAGGGAAACATGGTTTCTAGAGAAGTAGAATTTTTTTACTGAAGACTTCTGAGTGGTATAGTCTGTACCGAATCAAGATTCCAGCTTTAAGAGCAGGGGTTGCAGTGGAGGTGCTAGAAGGTTCTACATGGGGCCCTGCTCTGGCTCTGAGAGCCTCATCTAAGAAACCCCCACCCTAAATGAATGCAGATTTGTTTGCCACCCTCCAGATCACTCCTGTTTCTCATAGATGCTTCCGGGACAATGACTATTTTGCTTTTCAGTGCATATGATGCAACAATGTGCCTTCAGTGCTGAATAGCCAGTGTGCAAGGTGCTCACGGGCAATCAGCTAGATCCTAAGCTGCACCCTCTCTCAGAGCGCTGCCCTGGGGGAGGAATGACCAGGGCTTCCTCACACCTGGTACAAGACCCAGAATGCCTCTCCCTCTTGTCCTTAGAGAAAGCATCCCTCACAGAACTCTGGGTATTAAAACACCCTGTGTGGATTTGCCTCTTTGTCCCTCCCCCCACACTGTAGACAAGTCGAAGCCTGAGACTACAATATCCTAGCCCCCCAGCAGCTAACTCATCACAAATGATCAATGTTTATTTGGACTTACTCTTTCAGGGCTAGACCACAACTCCTGGAAGGTGGGCAGCTGGTGGAAGGAAGTAGAGCCGTGGGCCCAGGAAGTTTATATGTATTGCATAGTGTATAGATATGCTTTTTAACATGGGAGATTTAGGGGCACCTGGGTAGCTAAGTCAGTTAAGCATCTGCCTTTGGCTCAGGTCATGATCCTGGGGTCGGTTCTGGGATCGAGTCCACATCTGGCTCCCTGCTCAGCCAGGAGGCTGCTTCTTCTCCGTCTGCTCCCCGCCCTCCACTGCTTGTGGTCTCTGGCTCTCTCTGTCAAATAAATAAAATACTTAAAAACAAAAAACCACGGGAAGTTTATATATACATATAGTCTTGGGCACTGCGATGGGTCTCCCCCATTCCTTTTCCATTTCTTTCCTCTCTTCTTTCTCTTTTTCCCTCTTTCTTGGGAGGGAAAAGCTTGGGAAAGATGAGATAATTATGGGTCTGTGTAGAACAGAAGGTGAAAGGACTCGGTCCCTCCTCGGGTGGTTCTGGGCTGACAGGGGTCCTTGTGTGTGACCCTGTTGAGGGCCCTGGGGAGACAGGGAGAGCGGCTTCCTGTGGCCTGTGCATGATGTGAGTAAGGCAGAATGAGAATCTTCCTGGGGGCTGGTCTTGTGGCGTGGGGTGTGGGAGACAGCCTCCCCGAGTCTTTTCCTGCCTGCTGGGCCCTCCGCCCAGCTCCGCAGCTGCCAGCCTGCGTCTTCTGTCTCCCGTGTCTGCTGCTCACCGGCTAATAGGTGATTATCTGGTCTGCGCCTTGTGGGGCCCTGTCTCAAAAGAATCAATAAAACCCTTAGAAATGAGCTTCCTGGAGCAAAACCTGCTCCCAGTATGCTCAAACCCAGGACTTTTTTTTTTTTTTTTTCAGAAGTTGCAGGGTCTCAGTTGATGTTTTGTTGAAACAAACAAAAACTAAACCCCTCAGTGTATGTGAAGAGCTACCTGGGGTGGGAAACAATGATATTCATAGTGAATGTGTGGTTCCGGTTGACTCCCCAGCAGCAGTTGGGGGGATGGGGTGTGCGGGGGTGATTCTAATGCCCTAGGATGGAAAAGTCCTCACAGGATCGAGGAGGGGAAAGGCAGGAAAGGACTGGTCTTGGGCAGCTGACTCTGGCCCAGGCCTTAAGATATTTTCTCATCAAATCCTTACAAACCTCTGTCATAAGTATCACTGATCTGATTCTTTAGACAAAGATTTATTTATTTATTTATTTCTTAGAGAGAGACAGAGAGAGAGAGCAGGGGGAGGGGCAGAAGGAGGAGGAGAGAAGCAGAAATTCTTCACTGAGAGCAGAGTCTGACCGGCTCTGGATCCGCCACCCTGAGATCATGACCTGAGCCAAAATTAAGTCGGAAGCACCTGGGCGTGATACTGGGATCGTGTCCCACATGGGGCTCCCCGCAGGGAGCCCACTTCTCCCTCTGCCTATGTCTCTGCCTCTCTCTGTGTGTCTCTCATGAATGAATAAATAAAATCTTTTTTTTATTTTTAAAGAGTTGGTCGCTTAACTGAGCCATCCAGGAGCCCCTCACTAACCTGATTTTATAAGTGAGGAAAAGACGTTCAGAATTTATAGAGACAAGGGACAATTTATTACCAAGGAGTAGAGAATTTAGCCCAAGAAGTATCAAAGGGGCTTCTAGAATTCTAGAATAGCTGTCTTAGATTCAGAATGAGCAAGGCAAAAGCAATGGCCATGCCTTCGCCCATTCTTTCCGCCCTCAATTCCTGCGTTGAGTGTTGCTGTAATTTCTAGATTAATTGTGTCAGTGACTTGGGACCCTTCATGCATTAAATTTATTCCTAGACTGAATAGTCTCTTATAATAAACTGTTATAGCTCATCATGACAGGGGCAGGGGTAGTGACTCAAGGTCAGAGTTTAATTTTCCACACATGGCTCACTGTAGATGGATCATCTTCAATGGATATTTTACCTGAAATTCCATCCATCCTTTGGAAAAAGTGAAGCAAGGGGCTGCTTTGTTTTTGCAACTTTAATAAGCACATATATAGAAAGAAAGAATACTGTTTCCTTAATTCTCGGCTGCTAAGTAATCACTGGAGCCATCTGCTCTTCCCTGAACATAAACCAGCACGGGCCCAGCCAGCTGTGGAGATACACAACAGGCCTGTCTAGAAGAGGCCTCAGTGGCACAGAGCGAATGTAAACCTTCCACAACAATCTAAATAAAAGTGGACACTAAAGAAAATGCCTATTGTTATTATGTGGATCTCGACATTACTAAAATAGATGTAAAAGGAAATCAAGAAGAGGTAAAAGGGGGTGGCTCGGTCGGTTAAGCCTCTGCCTTTGGCTCAGGTCACGATCTTGGGGTCTCTGCTTAGCGAGGAGTCTGCTTTTCCCTTTCCTCCCCACTGGTTATCTCAGTCTCTCTCAAATAAATAAATAAATAAAATCTTTAAAAAAATAAGAAAAAAGAGGAGGCAAAAGATTTAGTAGCAAGATTTCCTTGACTGACTAAATTCTGAATCTGAAGAAGTTCTTTAAATCTCTCCTTTTCTCAAGTTTGTATAATTGAATTTTCTTGGAATGTACAAGGTTAGCGTGTTTAAATAAATCGAAATTCCTCTTGAAGTCATTTTCTTGCCAGCTCTGATAAGCTTTTGATTACTTTTCCACAGCTAGGAGTCTCAGTTCCGACTAATCAAAATCACACACATTTTTTTTTTTCCCCAAAAATGCGAAACAGGAGTCTAAGTATGGAGTGGCTTTGTAGCCTTGTGAATGTATACTTTATTTGCTTTTATGTGTGCCCGTGCTACAGGCCAGATTCATGACAACAGTGTGGGACCCAGGAAATTGAACAAAATCCCCTACCCTTGGACAAGCAGAGCGGGACTGACTCTATTTTGGGCTGCACCCGCCTTGTGCTGACCTGCTTATTGCTTAGGGCACTGCCCGCCCTAGTCAATGACCAGGGCCCCCCCAACCGGAAATCCCGCTCAGTGATAGGCCAGGTCAAATGGATCCTTTAGGGTATGTAATTCAATCGGCCACCTGCGAGTATCCGGACCAGCTTGTCTGTGCAACTTTCTGCGATCCCATTGGCCACGGGCCCCTATAAAGTTGCTAAGCCTCTTAGTCTCGGGGTCCAAGTCCCTGCTCGGCTGTGTCGGGTGCACTTGGACCCAGGCTCGAGCTTGTAAATAAACCCTCGTGTGTTTGTATCGGTGTCGGCTCCTTGGTGGTTTCTCGGATTCGCGATCTTGGGCATAACAAACAGGTGCTGGGCAGGGAGGATCTTCAACTCTGAACTCTTAGTGTTTCTCTGCTGCTTGCTCTCTGAGGTGTTGGAGACTCTTTAATGGTTTGCGGGAGACAAAGTCACTCTTTCTCCTTGTGGTGAGCCCCAGTGACTCATTCTCATTGGGGTGTAAATGGAACCTCATAAGCCTTGGTTATGTGACCACAGTAGCAATTCTAATGAAGCCGATGTCCTGTGTCACTTTGCTGTGACTCTGATTGGTGTGATGCAAGGATGTGCTTTGGGGAAGAAGGTTCAAAACAAGAACTGGATAATTCATCCCAAGTAATATAGCTTACTTCCGCATTCTCTGCTTCTTTCCTTGGTTATCCTGTCCAGCCCGTCTCCATCTCCTCCCAGGCACTGTTAACGCTGAGGCCAAGGCGGCTAAGGCTTCCTCAGTCACTAGTCTGCTGTCCTCACGGATGATTCATAGAATGGCCTTCTACAGGGAGATGCTCTGTAGGAAGCAAAGGGAGTCACTTCCTTTTTGTGTTCAGGACAGTCTTCTAGAGGTGAGCTAAGGATGAAGGGCTTGCATCTGAAGCCTGGTCCTTATGGGCACAGAATAAAAATAAAGCAAACACCTATTGAACATTTGCTATGTTCCAGGCATTTAGTTTTCTTCTCTTCTGAATCTTCACTATCACTCTATGAGTACTATTTTTTGTCCTCGCTTCACAGATGAGAGAACTGATGCTCAGAGAGGTAAAGTGATTTGCTCGGGGTCACAGAGTTGCTAAAAGGCAGAGCTGGCCTCTGAGGCCAGGCAATCTGACTCCAGCAGCTGCCTCGTTGGCAGAATGTAAACATGAACACCGGGATCGGACCTCTCCTGGCAGGGGCCCAGGTTTTCAGACTGCCACAAACTCCACTCCATTTGGCTTCCTCCTGTGAAATTACAGTTACTCATATATTAAATCATATTTGTAGTTACTTAGCCATAGAAGTCCTTGGGAGGGAATTTAATAGGATCAGGTGCATCTGTAGGCAGCAAGGGCAAGATGAGGGTCCCCTGGGAACCCTCTGCTTCCAAAATTAACATGTCTGGTTTGTTGTTTTATTATAAACACTGGGCAGGTAATTCCAGTTGGGTGAGCACAGTGATTGGAATCCCTTTTACTATTACACATGAAAAAAAATATCAGGTGAGGGTGTGTGAATAGAGATATGTTTTAAAATCTCATATACATTGGGAAAATACCATTTTTTTACAGTTTAAACGAATCCCTTCAGTTATATACAATAACTGAATAGTAGTTACAATACTCTCCTTTACATATGGGATGAAGAGGTTAACAGGATAATAGAGCTTTGTTTCTCTCATCCTACTCATCTTCTCTATTCCCTATGGAAGACTTCTAGGAATTAACTGGGAAGGCAAGAATCAAGAAAATCCCTGGGTTTATAACAAATCTTTGACAATCAGAGCTTCCTCCATACAAACAAAGACAGATGTTAAACCAGGTGCTTTTCCTAAATGGACATTTTGATGTATGTTGCTGAGATTTGTCAGTTTCTGTGCAATGGCAAATGGAGTCAAATGTGTAAATCTGTTTGAATCACAGACAAGGAAACTTTGGGAAATGTGAAGTAGAGAAAGAATTGCCATTCTACTCACTGGAATGTAGGAAACGTCCAGATTATGAAACAACCCTATAACTCACTCTCATATGAAGTCAACGGAATGAAGCAAAGAGGTGGTGTTGATACTTCACAGTTAGAGCTCCTCATCCATCTATCAAAGACTAATTTTGAAAGTTTGGTTTTTTTTAAACATAGCAAAAGATCTTAGGTTCTATTGTCTTTTAACAGTTGCCTGGGGCGGGGGGGGGGATGAAAATCTTATTAGTTTGCATGGCCAGACTTAAAGCCAAAGATAGCACCTGCCTGGCTAAATCCCAATAAAATGCAAGCAATCAATGAGGAGTCCTATGCCAAGAAGTATGGGGATATGTGTGAATTTGAAAGTGAAAATCTTATTGGTGGATAAGTAGCTTCTAGTGACATGGAGACTATACCACAATCCAGTCTTTCCAAGTTTTCAATTTGACTTGCAAATACTCAGGTCAATTTCAATTACATTTATTAATTTCAGGCCACTGATCAAGTGGCTCGGGTGAGGAGAATCTGAAAGATTTGATTAAATGAGTGGTTCTCAGGTTTATGGTTTACACATAAAATGCAGTTCGTAGAGTTGGTAACTCTTTTGCCATCCCTATCATTTTAGAAATGATAAGGCGTTGATAAGCAACAGCATCAACAAAATGTGACAAGTGCGTCATCTGAGATGAGAGACTGCCCTTCCAAATGAATGGCTTTTGGCGGTACATAACCCCTTCCTGGTTGTCCTGCCTTTAGGAGTTAGTTGGACAGTTAGGTAGTCGGGGCCAGGGTCCCCAGCAAGAAAATGTGGGGTTAAGACAGCTAAAATAAAAGAGCACTAACATCCTGTTTTATAGCTCAGACAGGCCCACGCTAGCAATTCTGCTTTGCAGCCTTCGCAGAAATGACTTCTGCAAAATGTCCTAAAATAAGGCAATTCACCACAAAGCATTTGTCACCATCGCAGGTGAGGGGTGGCTGAGACATAAGCCCCCAGATGTCAGCAAAAAAGCCCATCAGCGTGTTGACATAACCGAATAGGTAGACAGATACATGACCAAAGCCCCCAATTAGCATGACTCAAGCGCACCCTGATTGCTTAAGTTCCGCAAAAGAGCTCACAAAACCCCCTAAACTTAGAAGCTTTCGACAGCAACTCTCCCAGGTCCCTTCCCTCTCCCGGAGCTTTATACTACTGCTCCATAAACTTTGCCTCGCTGCCCAGCATGCTTCACCTGCTCAACCTCTTCATTCTTCAAAGCTGCGTGACCCGGAACCGAGGCACTCAAGGCAGAGAAATCCTGAGACAGATCTTCTCTCTCTTGCCCCGGATTGGAGAGGTCTTCATTCCGCGTGGGTCAACAGCCTGGGGTTGGCAAAAACTATGGACCAGATGATCTTTCAGAGTCGTTCTAGGTCTCTAAACCCATGAGTAGGAGACCTGTCCCTGCCCTGGAAGGAGGACAGACAGACTAGATTGATAGATGACAAACAGCTGCAGACCGTTTCCAAAGGATCTGACCTGCAAGCACAGTGTGTTCACATAAGGGTGCAAGAGGAAGGCTTTGTTGGGGGGGGGGGGCTGAAACCGAGTCAGGTTTTGTGTTCAGTAGGTGTTGTCTTCTCGTGAGCGATCTGGCAAGGAGCATAGCTCCCTGGGATTGGACGTCGGGAGGGGGCTCAGCAAGCCCGTATGGAGAAAGGACGCGCGTGTCTGTCAGCACAGGTGCGTGCACACCTGGGGTGTCAGGTTATCCTCCTTGGGCTTTGCTCTATTTCCCTCCAGCCTCTTGGCCCCTCGTGTCAGTTTTATCCCATCTTTCCTCTCACATGCAATCATCTGCTGTCTCCACAGCATTGCCCATTTGTAGTTATTTTACCCTTTCAAATCAATTTTTACTTTTTTTAGATTTTATTATTTATTTATTCATGAGAGACAGAGAGAGAGGCAGAGACGCAGGCAGAGGGAGAAGCAGGCTCCTTAAGGGGAGCCTGACACAGGACTCGGTCCCAGGACCCTGGGGTCACGACCTGAGCCGAAGGCAGATGCTCAACCACTGAACATCCAGGTGCCCCACAAAGCAATTTTTATTTTACATTTTCCTCCAATAACAATAGCTCAGAGGTTGGGAGAAGGTGAATGGTGGCCGAAGGGGGTGTGTTGGTGGTGCAGTTACTCCTGGGAGCCTGTTTTCCTCCTCAGCCTCCCTGCTCCCGGCCTTCCTCCTTTCCGGGCCTCCCCATTCAGAGGCATAAAGAAACAGTTATGCCTCTTAACCAGCCAATACCTATGGGCTATTTTTATAGCACCCCGCTATTTCTTGGGAAACCAACCCCTCCAGGTTTCCTTAAACTTGGGCTCTGAGCTATTGATCCTTCAGTGAGTGCTTGCTCCTATTTTGTGTCAAAAACAGAAATAGATCTCAATTTTATTATTATACCATTAAGTCCATTAAATCTTAGTGGTTGTGGGTATGGGTGTACACTTCTATCTACATAATTACATACAAGTAAATGCAACTCTGCCTATAGATAGAATATTTCTATATACATACATATATTTGTATATGTGTGTTTTAGTAGGCAAATAAATTAAAGAAGACAGTGCTGGCTGGCCCTGTTATTGGAAAACATAAATGGAATCTCAGAGTCCTTGGAGATGGTAAAAACTGAGTTAACTGGACATTGCCTTGGGTTTAATTTTCGAGCTAGATATGTTCACCTAATTGGACTAGGAAGCAGTTCTTTTTTGCTGGCTCAAAAATTAAGTTAAACAAAAAAAATCTAAGGGATGCCTGGGTGTCTTAATTGGCTAAGTGTCTACCTTTGGCCGAGATCATGATCTCAGGGTCCTGGGATTGAGCCCCACATCGGGCTCCCTGCTCAGCGGGGAGTCTGCTTCTCCCTCTTCCTCTTCACACTGTCTCTCTCTCAAATAAAAAAGTAAAATATTTAACAAACAAGTCTACATCATAAAAGCAGAGCCCGAGTTAATATGTGAAGAATCGTGTAATAGAATATTGAAGCTGTAGCTGAGGTGGGGTGATCAGAGAAGCTAATACAGGGCAGAGCACTACTGAAAAGCCTTTAGCAATTGAGTATTATCAGGATGTTAGGTTGGGGCATACTGCTACTCTTCTTGCTACATGCATGTATGAATTTTCTCATTTTGACAATGATAGAGTCTGAGAAAATTCTGGTTTTAATCACATATTTCTGTGAATAGGCAATGGTTTGCTTTGTTATTTCCCACTGAGGCATTTCTGAAGTTTGTGAAAAATAAATGATGAGAACATTGCTATGAAGAAATTAAATGAAATGGCATGATAAAGAGTGAAGAAATTCAGATCAGTTGGTCTGGGAGGGCCTTGCCAAGGAGGTGGTATTGGAACCCAGGCAGACTGAGAAGAAGGAGCCAGCTGTAAAAGAATATTGGGGACAGCAAATTCTCAGGAGCAGGCATGGCAAGGACAAAGGCCCTGGGGCAGGACTCAAAAAAGGCCAGGTGGCATTGAGTGTGGGGGCGAGTGGGAACACGGAAGCAGGAGATGTAGGTAGGGAAATGTGGTAGACCAGGTGAAGCCAGACACTCTAGTATGGTTGGGCAGTGTCCTGAGGCTTCACCAAGTGTATCATCTCATTGCAAAGTGCTGCTTGTGCTGTGAATTCACTGACTTTGGAAAATGGCTAAACTTCTCTGAGTCTCAATTTTCCCACCTGTCAAATGAAAGTGCTGGATTAATATATGAAAGCTTCTGGTGGGGGGCTGCGGACTGGGAGGCACAGTCTATTGAACATCCAGCTCTTGGTTTTGGCTCAGGTTAAGATCTTGGGGTGGTGAGATTAGGCCCCACGTCCAGCTCTGTGCTCAGCACAGAGTTTGCTTGGGTTTTTATTTTTTTCATTTCATAAACGGAAGCCTGTATCTCCTACTCCCCTTCATCCATTTGGCCCATCTTCTATCCCCCCTCTCCCTTGGCAGCATCAGTTTGTTCTCTGTACTTGTGGGTTTGTTTCTGCTTTATGTTTTGTGTTTATTCATATGTTTTGTTTTTTAAATTTTACATATAAGTAAAATCATAGTATTTGCCTTTCTCATATAGTATTTGACACATTTCTCTTAGCATAATACTCTCTAGATCCATCCATGTTGTTGCAAATGGCAAGATCTCATACTTTTTTATGGCTGAGTAGTATTCTAGTGTGTGTGTGTGTGTGTGTGTGTGTGTGTGTGTATCTTTATATGGTATATATACCACTTCTATATCTATATCCATATATACCACATCTTTATCTATTCATCTATTGATGGACACTTGGGTTATTTATATGTCTTGGCTGCTGTAAATCATGCTGCAGTAAATAAAGAGGTGCGTGTATCTTTTCAAATTAGTGTTCTTATTTTCTTTGGTAAATACCTAGCAGTGCAATTACTGGATCATATGGTATATATTTTTCTTAAAAAATATTTTGAGGAACTTCTATGCTGTCTTCCACAGTTGCTGCACCAGTTTGCATTTCCACCAACAGTGCATGAGGGTTCCCTTTCTCCATCTCTTTGCCAACACTTGTTTCTTGTCTCTTTGATTCTAGCCATTCTTTTGCATGTAAGATGATACCTCATTACAGTTTTTATTTGCATTTCCTTGATAATGAGTGATAGCAAGCACCTTTTCACATTCCATTGGTCATCTATATGTCTTCTTTGGAAAATTGTCTAATCAGTTCCTCTGCCTGTTCTTTTTTTTTTTTTTTCCTCTGCCTGTTTTTAATCAGATTATTTTATTTTCTTGGTGTTGGGTTGCATAAGGTCTTTATATATTTTGGATGTTCACCCCTTATCAGATATATCATTTGCAAATATCTTCCATTCGGCAGTATAAACCTGGAATCATAAACCACCTTCTATCCATATTCTTCCTTGGAGATCAAGTAGGCCCTGCTTCACCCCATTTCTCAGCTGATGACATTATCTTGCCTACAATCACCCCACACTCCAGAGGAAGATCCAGTGACGATATGGGGGAGGGAATGGAGTGCCTTCTACTTGTTGGACACCAATGGAGTCTGCAGAATTTTGTCAGGGGTGTGTGTGTTGCTGGAGAGGGGACAGAAAGGACGGGTGATAACATAGAAGGATAAGAAACAGACTCTTCTTATAATCTGCATTGGTTTGGCAGGAGAAAATGCAAAAGCTGATATTTCCAGCCTGAACTTGTTAGATAAGTGCCCAATGAACACTACTGAGCAAGAGCAAGGAGTCGGGGAATTCAGAGGAGGGTGACAAAGCTGACTCATAGAAGTCATATATAATTACTGGTATCCCTACAAGAATAAGACTGTTGAAAGTTTATTGGAGGCAAAGCACCATGCTAAGTGGTATACATATGTGTTGTTTAATCCCCACAGAAACCTCATGAAGAAGGCGATTATAACACTATCCATGAGATACTGCTCCCTAGAGCAAGGAGGAATGGGAGATTCTTCCTAGGCTGAAGGAATAATGTGAACAAAGGCAGGAATGCACAAGGGGTTCCCTCTTTATTTGGCTATTGTCCACTGGATTCCCTATAAGCAATATTGAAATTATCTAGAAACATTGTCTCCTCCTCCCCATTTTGTCCTCCCCCAGGCCCACATCTGCTCAAAGTAGTATCTGTTTACTCCAGACTAACACATTTTTAAGGGCATCTCGGGCCCATAGGGGCAGCCAGGACCTGATAAGGCACTTCAAGATATTGTCCACCAATTAAATTCCCATGGCTTTCTCGGGTTTAATGTGCCCACTCCTCTTAACCCCTAAGAGCGCGGGAGAAAAGCCCTGAACATGATACCTCCAAAATTCAGAACCCACAGAGGTGCAGAAATAACCAATAACATGCAACAACCTACACATGGCTCACATGTATATGGCATTAATTATATCATGTCTCTCCTGAAAGCTGTGTGAGCCTTGCTGGCATTCCTGGCCCCTGGGCCACAGGCTAGGGTTTTGCTATCGAAGATCCAGGGAAATGGAGAACATATATTTGCTACTGTGAAGACAATATTATTATTATTATCACTTTCGTTGTGATAATTGCAGTGAGGACTTTTTTTGTTTTGTTTTTAGGAGGCCTTATCTTTTCCAGAGTCATATAAAAAATTTGTTGTCAGGGAGGACGTGGGGTGGAGGAATGGGTGAAATGGGATTCAGTCTCCGAATCATTAAATGTGGAAACTGGGTGAGAACTTCACGGGAGTTTATTATACTGTTTTCTCCACTTTTCTATGTGAAATTTTCCGTAATAAAATGATTTCTAAAAAAAGACTGGATCTGATTGAAGAATTGAAGCATGAGAGGTGAAACAATGGCCCTCAGAAGGGACAGCGACTGCAGTAGTACCAGCTCTTTTTCCCCAGCAAAGACCCAAAGACACTCTGGGCTCTGTGACAAGGGAGGGGTCTTGTATTTAGGCAACTCATTAACAAATAAGCTCCACAACAGAAATAAACAAGCAAAGCCCAAGACTGTCCACATTTACACATTTATTTGGGTTTAGAGAGACAACACAGATAAAATACTTTGATCATACACAAGTTTATATTTGGTAAGAAGAACAGGTTGCCACATGTTTATATTTTTTTATTTTTTTCTGTCTTTAGTTATGGTGTCATGTTGGGGAGATGTTGATGTCTTTCAGAAACACCAATTGGGAACAGTATTTTGGAACACGTGACTAATAAATACACAGTGTTTGTACTTAGCATCTGAAAACAGGAGAGCACGTGCAAGATGATACCCACCATCAGGGTCCTTGATTCCCTGGCCTGCTGCTATATTTACACCTGTGCTTTCTTTGTTCATATTCTGAGTCCCTACCCCAAGCCCCAGCGGAGACAGTACCTGCAATTGGGGTGGTTTGTGACACTCCGTGTGGGTTTCTTCTCTTCTCGGAGATGAGTAGCGTTCACCTTGCATTTTGCAAATCACACAGTTATCAAGGGAGATTTCTCAGTAGGGAGCTTAGCCTAGGGCATGTTCTCTGTTAGAGCTGATGTGGAGGGCACACAGTTTAGCAGAAAGAGGGAGAGGGAGAGAGAGAGAGAGAGAGAGAGAGCGAGCACAGGGACAGATGTGGATGTAGTTCATAATATCAATACAGCTACCACACAGAAAAAGACATGTCAATAATAGATTGTACAAGCTTTTACAGCAACATATGTTGATTTGCAACACTGTACAGTTCAGAGCTAAAGTGCACAACCCCAATCTGAGGTGACGAGACAGTGCTATCAATAGAACGAAGGCAACACGATTTATACACACAATTGATGTCCTTAGCTTTCAGTACGCGAAGTCAATACCATTTATGCGTCTCAGATGAAGACATACCACACTTTTTATTTCAAGTATTTAAAAATAAACACAATATTGCTGAATAAATAAAAATGGCCATGTCAATTCTGATTAAGCTAAAACCAGGCTTTTCTAAAATTTGTAAAGGATGGTCCCACATAAAGGCCTTTGGCACTGGGATTTTGAGCTAATGTTCAAAACCACCTTCCTTCTTCCCTCCCTCTCTCCCAAGTAGATTGCAGACTTACTTTAAAGCATATTTATTAAACTACTGGAACCTGTTAGGCTTTTCTTTACCTCCTCTCCTGGGTTATGGTTGGCAGGGATTTCACTGCATAGGATTGGGCAAGACTCCCAGCCAACCTGGAGAAGAATCTGGAAAGGGCAGGAAGTGGGGGAAACAATCTATTTGTAAAGATTATTTTTCTGGAATATCATACATAGGCACAAATGCTTCTCCTTTTAAATACCATCATACCATCAAGTTAAAAAACAGCAGCTTCTGTTAGAGGATCTTTACTGCAAGGTATAAGCATCCTGGAGTTGAGAGGGGTCTATCCAGGTCAGGGCCCCTTCTTCTCAAAGCAGGACAGTGGGCTTGACAGTTAGTGTCTCTGCCTCTGAGGTAGGACCTTTTGGCCTGAGGCTCAAGACTATGTGCATAGCCTCAATGGCCAACTTCTAGAAAGGAAAGGGATGCTTGGCCATTGAACATAGCCTAGACTACTTATTCCTTTATGAAGTTCTGGGGCACAGATAAAAATTTTCTCCTAATCATCATAGGGAACCCATTTACTTCCAAGACAGGAAGGATCCACACCTATGTCGAATTCAAGTATCAATGTTTTTGTATATAATGTAGGAGGAAGAATGTAGGGGCAAGCTCATGCAGATTTCAGATGGTTAGATCTTATGGTTATAGTATAGGGCATTTCTTTTTTTCTTCCCTTGTATCCTTGTAGGCTTTCTAACTAGTAATCTGACTGGTCCATATAGAAAGGATGAATGTTCTAAGGTGGTGCCTGTAGTCTGCATCTGTGAATCTGTAGTCATCATACTACTACTTGGGTTCTGATAAACCGTGGCCCCACAAATATCATTGGGAGTTCTTGCTAGCTTGGGTCTCTCCATCAGGTTTGCAGGGGAAGAAGAATGCTTTAGAGTATTACCCTGAATTCTAAGAATCTACTTAGAATATCTTACTATCTTACTATCTCTGCACACTCTGGTCACTTTGGATTTTGACAAGAGGCAGGTAAAAAAGGTCTTAAGATGCTGTCTCAAAATCTCATGAGAGGAACATAACCCCCTGTGGGATAGAAATTAAGTATTTGGGATTCCCGTGATGGGAAGCCTAGCAGGAGAGAACTTTGGTGAGTAGGAGAGGAAGGGAACTGGAAGAAGCAATTACCCAGGAGGTGAATGACTCCTTCTTGGACAGTGACAATATGGGTGCCCAGGATGACATCATTGTTCTCACAGAGATCTCTTCTCTCACGGCCGAGTTTAATTTTCTGGGCTCACCACCTTCTGGAGTGTGCTTCATTCCTTTTTTGCTCAGGCTGATTAGATTTTATGTTTATTTTTCCCTAATTAATCCAAATGACCTAATAAAAGAATACTGTGTGGGAAGATGCCTCAAGAATGAGCATCTACCTTCTGTTCAAAACAAGCTGAACTGGAAAGCAGAGTACACACAATTACTCTAGTTTTAGTCTAAGATGAAGCTTGGCTTGTCATGTTTACTGAGTGGGTCCACTCAGGGTCAACTGGGTGGAAAACTTAACTGGGAAGAGAATTTTATTGTCCATCTGGTCAGTCATTTTAGAGAACTTGCAATATTCTTTTGTGTTTGTTTTGTAATACTAACTTTAGAGATGTGATAAGCCGCAACATGAATAGAGAGAAGGCATTATCCTTTTTAAGAATTTGTGGGCCTATGTTTCAGAATAACTTTGCTCAGTGTTTTATTGTGCCTCCATTAAAAGAAAGAGAAAAAAAAATCTGGCTTAGTTTTTATATCTGCCCCTGCAGTTTGTATAACCCATATAAAATAAAAATCTATATGTTACAAAATAGGATTTCTTTTTAATATATATATTTTCCTTTTGTAAAATTATATGTATTTAAATACATTTGAAATGTTGCTATAGGTAAATTAGAAATTTTTTTCTAATACTATGAAAAAGGCAAGAGTTTTTATTGTCAACATACATTTTATATGTACTTTCTCCTTTTGACTGCACCCCAAAGAACCTTTTAGGATTCAGGGGCAATTTGGCACTATTCAATCCTACTACTCTGAAGTGAAAATAAAGCTTGATTTGCATACTATATTAAAAGTAAGGGAAGTATTTATAACAATTTTAAGCTTTTCATTATCGATTAGAACACAGCCTCTTGTCACTAATTTTAGAGAGGTATTCTAAACTTAGGAAAGGATTTTTAAAAGGTGCAATGTTTTTTGGATTTTTAAACTGTACTCTACTTTGACACCACAATATAGAAATAGATTTACTTTGGAACAAACTACAAATACATTCACACAGTTTGTGACAACTGAATTGTCTACCTAGAGAATCGAAACAGATTGGTGAGCTATGTTATTATAAATCTTGTCCAAGGCGTTCTATTTCTTCAATCAGGAAGTCGATGTCTTGGTGAGTTGCTGCGGGATTTGAGATAACCATGCGGAAGAAATTGACCTTGTCTCCCAAGGGCTGATAGCTGACCATTGTGGTCCCATACTCCATCATTCGGGCTTTAATCACTGGGGCCACCTGTGGGAGAGACCAGAGCCGCATGGTGACCCCTGGGGACTCTTCTAGTCAAAGAACCCAATATCAAGTAGCATTTTTAGCTTTTAACTAAACAACCAGACTCATATTTCCCCTAAAGGAATTGTCTCCAAGTTTTTTTGGGATCGGAGGACAAGAGCAGTTTAATACATCCAAATTCTTGAGGGTGATAAAATGAATAATAAATGATAGGCTCTGAGGTGCTTGCCCCCTTATCCTTGACTTTCTGAAAAAGAAAACTGCAGGCCCCAAACAGAGTCACTTATGCTAGACCACACCACCAAACCTGAGCTTTATACCTAATCTAATTGCACTTTCAATGTCCCCCAGGAATATAGTCTTAACTGGTCACTCTGGAATCTTCTGGTCAGCATCAATATGGTACTCTGTCACATGGTCTCTCCCCATCTCCCAGAGAAACATGAAGTAATCACCTAATAAGACCCTTCTCCCCAAAGGAAGGTGACCTCACCTGGAATAATTCTCTGTTCTGTTTGTGACTTCCTTGTCCAGCCTTTAAAAACCTCTCCTTTTCTATAAGCTCCTTAGAGCTCCCTCTACTTCCTAGATGGGATGCTGCCCAATTTATGAATCAATTCATAAATCCAGTTAGATCTTTAAAATTTACTCAGTGGAGTTTTTGTTATTTAACAACCATGTAGTTACGGATTTGGGAGAATGGGAAGAATTGGGTGTTGGTTCCAAGGCTAAATAGTTTAGCAATACAGCATTTGGGGGAGGGTTTTTTTTTTTAAACCTCAGTAGATATAAAAACACTGGAAATAAAACATAGTTCAGAGAATGGTAACCAAGAGGTAACTAAGTGATGTCTGAAAATAAGCAGACTTTTGAGGCCCTAAAGCAATTTTCTTTCCTGAGACCCTAAAGCTTTCCAATGTCTTTTCATTCTCCTTTTTGCATCTCAGTTTATAAGATTTTATGAAATACATTCTTTAATCATGATGGAATTCAGCTGTGGCAAAAAGCAGAATATATATATATATATATATATCACAGAATGATTACTGTCAGTAGAGTGTATGAGATGAAGTTCAAACTCTCTAGCTCAGCACAAAGGTATTTTGTCCCTCAGCTCTGAGGATTCATTTCCAAGTGGTCACTAAAATCAATCTTCAACTCTGAGACAAGACCTACAGTCAATATCCCTTGAATGTGCCACACATATTTTTCTTCCTTTACGCTTGTCCTCAGTTTTATTGTGTCACACTTCTTGTCTTGGATTAGAGTCCCCTTTCTCTTCCAGGTTGCATCCTACACACATGCCAAGACTCCACCACA
This sequence comes from Canis lupus baileyi, assembly GCF_048164855.1. NCBI lineage: Eukaryota > Metazoa > Chordata > Mammalia > Carnivora > Canidae > Canis > Canis lupus. The sequence goes on from NC_132842.1 coordinate 5,679,034, forward strand.
GACTTGATAAAGCATTATAAAGCCTTTCCTGACTCCCCTAGTCCAGTAGCATCTTTTCTTTTTTAAGTTGTAAATACCTGATCTTTACCCATAGATTCTGTCTACAGGATATTCCTTTATTGTCCTCTTACTTATAAGAAAATATAAGTTATCCATAATTTTGAAACTGCAAGCACTGAAGGGCAGACACAGTGTCTTTTACTTCTTTTATTTGCCAGCATAGCACTGTGTGTACCCTGAGGGCTCCGCAAGTCCTTATTAGTTAATAAAGACTAGAATAATAGGGATAGCTATCCAGGAAGAGGAATACATTTAACTTATGTCTAGCTATATGTATGATCTATTCACATTTTTACCATTACAATTTGTAAATATAACATCTGATCGTTTAAATTTATTGTTGCAAATATGTAACCAGGAATGGCTGATATCAGGGAGCTCTAGACTTACTTAGATATACACAGTAAGTAACTCAGTTTGAAATGGGGACTATACCTCACATCATAGTTGGATTCATTTTAATGAATAGTTTGATTCAAAGAGCACACTATTATGAATATGCGATTTTTGAACATCAACACTTAATCATTGGTTTATAGTGAGGTTTTCATCTTCACAGTACTTAATGTGCGAATGACGTATCGTATAAAGGGTTAGTATCCAAATCTATAATTAATTTATAAAGCTCAACACCCAAAAACAAATAATTCAATTAAAAAATGGGCAGAAGGCATGAACAGACATTTCTCCAAAGAAGTATCAGATGGCCAACAGATACATGAGAAGATGCCCAACATCACTCCTCATCAGGGGAAAACAAAAACTACAATGAGATTTTACCTCATACCTCAGCTGACATAAAAAATACAAGAAACAAGTGTTGATGAGGATGTGGAGACAAAGGAACCCTCTTGCATTGTTGGTGGGAATGCAAACTGGTGTAGCCATTCTGGAAAACAGTATGGAGTTTCCTCAAAAAGTTAAAAATAGAATTACTCTACAATCCAGTAATTTCACTACTGGGTATTTACTTTCAAAATACAAAAACACCAATTCAAAGGGATACATGCACCCCTATGTTTATAGCAGCATTATTTACAACATGCAAATTGTGGAAACAGCCCAACTGTCCTTTGATTGATGGATGGATAAAGAAAAGGTGGGGTGTGTGTGTATTAGAATGGGATATTATTTACTCATGGAATTATTATTCACTCATAACAAAATAATGAAATCTTGCCATTTGCAACAATATGCATGTATTTAGAGAGTATTATGCTAAGCAAAATAAGTCAGAGAAAGACAAATACCATATGATTTCATTCATATGTGGAATTTAAAAAATAAAGCAAATGGGGCAGCCCCAGTGGTGTAGCGGTTTAGTGCCGCCTGCAGCCCAGGGCGTGATCCTGGAGACCCTGGATCGAGTCCCACGTCAGGGTCTCTGCATGGAGCCTGCTTCTATTCTATGAATAAATAAATAAAAATCTTAAAAAAATAAAAAATAAAAAAATAAAAATAAAACAAATCATCAAAGGAAAAAAAGACAGAAGAAAACCAAGAAACAGACTCTTAACTATAGAGAACAAACTAATGGTTACCAGAGTAGAGGTGGGGGTGAGCGGGGTGGGGGGGCAAAATAGGTGATGGGGATTAAGGAGTGCACTTATAATGAGCACCAGGGGATGTATGGAAGTGTTGAATCACTATATTGTACACCTGAAAGTAATATAATACTATGCTAACTACTTGAATTAAAATTTAAAATAAAACTAAAAAAATATAAAAACCCCAAAACAAAGTATCCAATATTCAAAACTGACCTATTTCTCATCATGCCCAATTATTAGATACCAAAGAGAAAACCAAGGACAGTTGATCTTCACTTTCATTCCACCCTCATGTCATATGCTGAACCTAATTTCATTCATCTAAAAAATGAATGTGTATGATGATTCCAGCACTAGGATTTTCTTTTCTTTTTTTTTGGAGGCACTGGGATTTTCTGATTCTAGGTTAACAGTTTCTTAGGTTTCTTTCTGCCACTTCTTTATTACACAGGAAGGTAATATAAAGAGGAATATTTCTGTTGGGTTGATCCTTCTTTCCCCTAAAGGTTTAAGGTTGTACATAGAGCATTGGGCTCATCCCAGGGAACAAGTATGAAAACAAATTTAAATATCTCAAGTCTGGGATTAAGTTCTGAAAGTGGATCTACTAGAATATTCTAGCATAAGAACATGAAATTTATCACTTTGTGCTATGAGACATGGCAAATCAATGTGTTCCTGGGGAGAGAAATCCCAAATTAGGAAAGGAATTCCAAATCCATGTGTCTACAGGAATTTTAGGAAGAATCACATAACTATTCCTTAATTTTTATTTTTGTAATAAATCATGCTTGCTCTTTAGAACTGATAAAAACAATGATAATGCTTTCCTCAGTGAATTAAACTCTGATTTCAATTTCATGGGCCATCCAACCAAAACCTCATGGAAATGGTTTTAATTACTAAAGACAATCATCTCTAACTTTTCAGATAAATCAAATCAAAGGTCAAAAATTTAAATGGTAACAGTTATCATCCCAAACAGGTTTTTGTGTAAAGTCAGATCAAATTCCTCCAGTTCCTGAAGCTGGGTTGGAGAAATCACAGTTGTCTAAATTCATGACTTTTAATTGCTTCCAGAAAATGGGGATGAATTAAAATTAGCAGGAACATGGAACATCTACTTTATTGCATAATCACTAATTGCAAGTTCAGAAGGCAAATAAGATTCTGACTCTTCTGATGAATATATAGCATTTTCACTTATTTCTAGATGTTTTCTTTTGGTCATATTCCCAGTTCTATTGAATAAAGAGAGTCAGAAAAGAGAGGCTGCATGTTGAAGATTTCACTAAAGACCTACTCACCAGGAGCTCTTAGGGCTGCCTTATGAGTTTTAGGGTGTCATTTTCTCCCTTGTGTTGTTAGCTTTTACGATCCCTTAGAAAACAATAACCAGGGAACTATCCCATCATTTGAATCCACATTTGTTTCTCCCAAGAGAGCTCAGGTTAAAGCATCACAGAATCAGGGAAATGTATTTTTTCACTATGTATCACAAAACCTTTTGTTTTGAAATCTTGGAAATACGAAGTTTTTGGAAAAATGAAAAAGAATAACTGTACATACTTTAAAATTTCACAAATTAAATTCCTCGTTACATTTAACAACATAGACTTTGGAAGAGTGACACCTTAAAAGTTGAGGCCAATCTACTTCCTTGCCAATGGACTTTTCAATCTATTGTTGACCTTTTGGATATCCATCAATCATTATAGGACTGGTAGGAGCTGGGATCAGATACACAGATAATTATCCAATACAATGGAATAAAATACAAGGCTAAGATGATGAAGAACCAGGATTCTTGTCTGATGCATGCCCACATGGACTCCACCTGCTGGCCCTGCCTTGTGTCTAAGGCATCTGCATATGGTCATATGGCACCCCAGGCCTTCTGTGTCCCCTGTGCCTCAGTGACGATGAGCCACCTGCACACTCACAGCCCTGACCAGGCAGCAGGAAATGCACCAACCAGATGCTCATCTTAGCCTCCCTCATGTAGTTGTTGACTCTGCTCATAATAATAACTACCAGGTAGTTATTCTGCACAGCAGACTCCACAGATTCCTCCCATTTGGGGGTCTATATCAGCACTGACTGAGAGAACTTTATGTAGTGATAGAGATGTGTTGTATCTCCTCTATCTGCTACAGCAGCCACTAATCACAAGTCAAGCTCTTGAAATGTGGTGAGTGCAACTGTAGAAGTAAACTTCTGGCAGAATTTAATTTTGATTGATTTAAATTTAAATGCCACATGTGGCTATTGATACCATATTGGTGATCTATTTTATTTTACCTCCACTGTTTTCCCTCTGGGGTTGTGTGTATGTGTACGTGTGTGAACATGTGAAGATTTACTGATGCCGGGACATTATACTTTAAGGATACTTAAGAAGAAACTTTTCTGAAACTCTGAAAAATTATTGACATAAATAAACAAAAGTTAACCTTGATATTTAATGTGGTTCTATTGTGAATTGCAACTCTGAATTGCTGAATTCTCTATATTCTAGCCAGGAAAATGGAATCACAGAAGACTTTCAAATTTGAATTACCAACTGTATAAAAATAGTTGACTACTATTCTAATGGCTTTCCCCAGAAATAGTCTCCATTCTCATCACAGTTTATGTGATTTGCTAAAACCCGAGAGGTATCTGAAAAGAGCTATATTGAAATGGGGGAAATTTAGAGTTGAGTTTTGCTCAGAAAGTAGTGGGGAAAACCACTTTCTGTTCTGTTTTCCAATCTTGCCCCATCCCTCAGCCCAGCAAAAATAAATTGATTCAACAAATGAAATCAGCCAAATTACTCCTTGGATTCTGTCTGGTCATTGGGTTCATTAAAGAGGTAGAGCCAGTAAGAATGAAAACCTCTAATTTCTAACTAACTTGTTAAATAAAATTAGTTATTGGTAAGATGATACAGACTATGAAGAAGCTATACCATAAAACTTCAGGAGAAAATATGAATTCTTTCCTCTTAAATGACAACAGGCCTCTTTTTGCCTCCATCATCCTCTCCAACGTGACCGTCACCCTGCCTCCCTCCTACTGCTTGGGCTTGATTTCTTGCAATGAACAAATGAGCTAACTTCATTAAAACTTCAAGCATGACCATGACCCCTCCTCTCTAGACACATGCACCAATGGATCCCCATTCCAGAAGCTTTCTTCCATGCATTCCTCTGGGTCAGTGGCTCTGCGCCTGGGCTGCACATTGAGATCACCTGGAGAGCTTTTAGAACCATTCCCAAGCCCATCCAAAACCAACTGGATTAAATTATCAGGGTTAAGACCTGGTCATCTATAAAGCTTTAGGCTGATTCTAATGTGCCACCAGGATTGCAAACCACTACCCTTAGTAGGAGGCTATGACACCTCAACTCTGTGTCAGTTTCCTCCTGATGAGGGTTTGGTCTTGGACTGTCTACTGGCAGGTGTTCACATTTATAAGCTGTTCGGAAGATTTTAAATCCACACAAAATCCTGTTGTTTGACATAGAAGGAAATAAAGTATTCTGAGAGGTCAGTGAGGCAGCCCAGCCTCCTTTGCAGTGGGGGAGAGGGCCTTCCCTGCTCCTGGCAGTGACTGGAGAAAGTCGCCTCCTTTGTGGTAAATGGAAAACCAACAAATCAACTAATCCAACCCTTGAGATCCAAATATACAAAATCATCCCTAGTTTCCTATTTCTTCACACTGGGATGGGGCCCCAAATTTACGTCCTTTCAAGATTCTTTGTTGCACATCATAAGCCAAATTTCACCCTTACCTAAATGACGAGAGCAGGAGAAGAAAAGAGGTCAAGGATATCTTACTGGCTGCAGAAGAATTTGAAGCCCAAATCCTCTGGCTCTGGAGTCAGTGATTTTGGAAAAGTGATTTTTTAAAAAGTCTCCCTGTGCTTCAGTTTCCCCATCAGCAAAATAGGGACAGTTGTGCTTCCCACATTAGGTTGAAATAAGTTTCTAGGCCCATGATGGGGTTGCTCCTGCCTAGGATGTCACATCAGGAAATGTACACTTAACTTTTATGTCCCTGTAAATGCTCTGTTTGACCAGAAACATGGAATGTCCAGTCAGCCAATCCCCAACGTCAATTCAACCCTGCACTCTATTCTTATTTTGTTGTTCCTTACTCATTTCTTTCTCTTTTCTTTCTTTCTTTTTTTCTTTTAGAGAAAGAGAGAGGGTGCATGAGTGCATGCATGCATGCACACAAATGGGTGGGAAGGGGCAGAGGGAGAGGAAAGAGAGAATCTCAAGCTTGCTCCACACCCAGCATGGAGCCCAATGTGCAGCTCCATCTCACAACCCTGAGATCATGACCTGAGCCAAAATCAAGAGTCGGACGCTTAACCGACTAAGCCGCTTAGGTGCCCTTCCTTACTCACTTTCTGTCTTTCTCTTCCCATTCCTTATTCTTTATCCTCTAAAAGCTTCTTGCATTCCACCCCATTTTTCAATTCTCTGGACCCCTGGGAAGGGAGGCTGCCCGCTTCATGAAGTGTTAAATAAAGTTTGTTTGTGTCACCTCAATTGTCTCCTTTAGTCATTTCTAACACTTAATATAGTTGAGTGTTGTAATGCTAGATAACAGTTGAGCCTGGGACATGATATGCACTCTACACAGTGGCCATTAGTATTGTTCCCTGCCCCATTACCTCCTGGGGCTCAGCAGAGCTCTAAAGACTCCATAGAGCAGCCTTGACCTTAGCATCTCAAGAGAGTCAGCGGAAACTCTGATTTCTAACCATCTCTGGTGCCTGAAATCTCTTCTGTGCTTATAACTGGATGAGCACAGACGGTTTGGCTTGGCAGGTCAGCCAACTTCACCAAAGGTTTTTGCTGCATTGTGAATGGCAGTCAAGCTAACACCTGACTGCTTATTTTAAGACATCATAAACTTCCTCTCAGGAATCAAAGACGAGAATGGAAAAGTCTAGGTAGACCAGCTCCGGTTCTGTAGGAGCCTGTGAAGGGGAGTGGGCCTGCGTGCCAAGGTCGAGGTTGGATTTCTCCTAGAGACACATGCATGTCAGAGGGACACCGTGCATGTGAAAGGCCCAATGAACATACCACTGCGCACACCAGAGGAGCCTGTATCACTTACCTTTGAGAGGCGGTTCATTCTCTCTTCATTGTCTTCCAGGACACGCAAACTTGGAGGCACGTACCAGAAGCAGACATTTGTGTGCTGAGGCTGCAAGGGGGAAAGGTAGGATTCACACTCAGCCCATGGCAGCAATTTAGAAAATGCCAAGGACATTTCAAATCTTTTCTGCAGCTTCCGAATGTAATTTCTTTTTTTTTTTTTTTTTAATTTTTATTTATTTATGATAGTCACACAGAGAGAGAGAGAGAGAGAGGCAGAGACATAGGCAGAAGGAGAAGCAGGCTCCATGCACCGGGAGCCCGACGTGGGATTCGATCCCGGGTCTCCAGGATCGCGCCCTGGGCCAAAGGCAGGCGCCAAACCGCTGCGCCACCCAGGGATCCCCCGAATGTAATTTCTATTTTGAGCCTATACTCCCTTTTGGAGTGCCTGACTTTCACCACATTACACAGAGCTATTGTTTTGTGAGTTTGATTTTTTACTCCAGTTTGGGACAGCTACCCCATCAGCCCAGCTTCTCCCTTGTAACAGTCCCACTTACCTGGACAGTACACGATTGACATTAAAAAAAAAAAAAATCAGTGATAAGAACTGGAACTGACTTAACTTTTGGGGAGCATAGGGACCAGAATACGTACCTTTCCATCAAACACCATTTCGTATCCTTCTCGGTTTTTTATGATACTGTATAAATACTCAGCCAGCTCCAGGCACTTATCAATATGTGCTTCAAACCCAGTGGTGCCCTGAGAAAGAGAAGAAGAAAGCCCATCAGGCTGGCTGAGAAAGGCGAGTAAGCTCTCTATGGGATTAATCTCCCCGGATGGTTTCTCTGCCAACCTCCACCCCAGCTCTGCTCCACACTTTCCTTGCACAAGACTGCTTATAGGGGCTTTCCTAGTGACTATTTCTCCTTTGATGCTCTCCCCTCAGGTGTTTTTGTTCCTTTCATGTCATCACAGCTCCCTACAGCGGATTCCTTTTCTTCCCGAGCCTCCATTCTCTAGGCAATTATTTTGATTACTCGAGGGGAAAATTTGCCTCTGCCATCCCGAGGGGTAATTATGGAAGTCATTAATGACAGGAGGCTGGGCTATTCTCCTCCTGTGGAGAAGCATCATCAGAGACACCCCCGGCCAGCATGCCTGCTTAGCCTCTGCCCATCATGAAAATTTACCATTTCCAGACCCCACTTTTGTTCACTAGTGTACCCTCATTATAGAACAAATAGGGTAGGTACTCAGTAGATATTTGTTGAACAAATGAATGTATGACTCTTAGGGGCACGCAGATGCTTTGTTAGCTTGTCATTGTGCAAAGCTCATTAGATTTCTCCTCTGGGGATAAATGACTCATGTATTTGTAATGGGGAGCATTATCAGAGAGGTCTTTTTAGTTTCCGGCTCTGGAAGCCCAGGATCTGGATTTGGAAAAAACAACACTATAGCCGAGGACTGGTGCTGTTTGATGGACCTCAGGACACTCTGGGGAGTTACTTTTCAAAATGGCTTTCCTCCTAACTCCTTCAGCATTTGTGGCGCACTAATGGAAAACAGCTAATGCTCATCCTAGGAACACTTAGAACAGGCCAACCAGTGACTGATCCAACATGGAAACCTGAGGGTGCAGCTGGAATGGATAGAAGATGGGCCCACATTCCTACTGATGATCTCATCACCTCAGCTAAGAGGGAGATGCAGTATAGACAGTGATTTCAACATCTTGAAGCCTTAAAGAAATCTGATGGGGTCAGGAATCATTTCTTTTATTTTTTTAATTTAAATTCAATTAGCCAACATAGAGTACATCATTAGTCTCAGATGTACTGTTCAATAATTTATCAGTTGTTAATAACACCCAATGTTCATCACACCACGTCAGGAATCATTTCTATGGAGATTGTCACCCTAGTTGATTGGTCAGAGTCTGACTTGTTACTGATGACCCCAAGAAAGGGTCCTGATTGATGCCTGAACACTCAGGCCAGAGCCTACCCCACAGACTCTATGACTTTAGGATTTGGGGTCCATTTGGACTGACCTGGCAGTTTGGGTACACTGAGGATGGACCCGAGGTAGGAGGGAGGGAAGTTAATTTTTCTTCAGACTGGACCCTTTTGCATTTAAACTTGCATGTACCTGATCCAGAATATGGCCGGGACCAGTAGGACTCTGGCTCTGTCCAGCCACATGGCCTTGGCTAATCTTACTGGTCACCTGGGAAGGGTGGTGCCTGTGTGATCTCCCTCCCACACAAGGACACAGTAAGGTAGAATGAATGCTCTGAAAAGGAGTTTGATGGTACTGTCGAGACAGTGGGATTGTCCCAGACTGGAGTGGGAGTCCTCTGGCCTTGGCTAGTCTAGGACTTCACTTGAGGTGATTAGGAGTAACCTGACCACCCCTCTAGTTGAAAGGGGGAGTGACATCGGAAACTCTAGAGTGCCTTTAGAAGCCTGGCCTCTCTTCATGTTTGGATATTTATGGGAATAAGATCCATCTTTTATTTTCAAGGTTTTGAAGGCTTTTAGGGGATTCTCTGAAATGTACGCACTCATGAAATACTTGAGTCGTTGTCACATGCTACACAGTTCTTATTCTGAGAATGACCACAGCCCCTGGAGAACTTAATCAGACATGGCATTACCATGACCTGGCTTGCTAGGAAGGAAGCTGAGGGCTCTGAGGGGCGCCCCTCAGGGGAAATCTGCACCCCTAGCGTCAGAGTTATGCTGAGGCAACTTCGAGAGAAAGATGGTTTTGTTTGCTCCCTCCTTGCCACATGCTTAGGATCGGTTTGGGCTGACCAGGCTGAAATGCACGCTCCACAAGGGCGCAGACTGGTGCTTCTTTTGCTCGCTATTGTCTTCCTCATACCAGCGGGGCTGGCAGACATCAGGTGCTCACGCACAGTACATTTGTTGGACGGGTGGGTGAATGAATGGAAGTATACTTTTCATCTGCAGGGCAGCATTTTTACCCACTGTGTTCTTAAGGAACCACTTGTATCGGCACCAGGTTAATTATGTCGACAGCGTAGACTCTCAGATCCCAGCCCAGACCCCCCCGAGTCCGAATTTCAGGAAGAGTGTTTTCTTCTTCAAAGATATCACTGTCTGCCAGTGTTCAGCTCCTGCTCCTGTGTTATCCCTGGGGCCTGACACCATCAGCGCTGCTCACCGTTCTCTGCTTCTAAAAACCCTCATCTCATGCTCTCTAGCCCCCAGAAATGCCACTTCAGAAATAATGATTGAATCCCTACTACCTTCATTCTCACTGCTAGCCCCCTACTGAGGCCCTCTTTCTATCTGGATGTTAGCTCCCTAATTACCCTCCTAGCTACCTAGACTCTCCACTAGCGTCAGACCTGCTTTTGCAGTGTCTTCCCAGCTCTGCTGGTTGAAATCCTACATATTCTCCTATCCTGTCCTAGATCATCTCCAAGGTGACCTCTTCATAAATCATTCTTGGCTCTCAAACTAGGAATAGGCTCTCCTTTCACTTCTCGTGCATCTGTGTTTCTTTTACAGCCAGTTATACTGTCTTCTGTGATGGTTATCTGTGCATTTATCTTACCTCGTCTGGAAAATTGTGGCCCCTTCATCCCACCCAGCATCAGGCACGATAACAGTCATTATCTACTTATTACAATTAATATTTTAGAGAGAAAGTGAATATTCATTCAATCACTCAGCAAAGGGTGCCTGGCATGACTTTCCCTTTAATAGTTTTCTCCTGGTATTTTTTTTTCTCAGCTTTTGACCAGTCCCTCTGTTATCTACATTTTTAATGAGGGAGGCCAACCACAGAAGACGATAAGGAAATTTGCATAATTTTCTATGCAAACTTGAATGATTTGCATAATTTGCATATGTAAACAGATTTACCATGAAAACTAGGTATTTATGTATTAAGCCATCCTCGCAGCCCTAAAATTAAGGTATGTTCTTTCTTCTTTCTTTCTTTCTTTCTTTCTTTCTTTCTTTCTTTCTTTCTTTTTTTCTTTCCTTCTTTCTTTCTCTCTTCCTACCTACCTTCCTTCCTTCTTTCCTCCTCTTTTTAAAAAAATATTTTATTTATTCATGAGACACACACACACACACAGAGGGGCAGAGACATAGGCAGAGGGAGAAGCAGGCTCCCCATAGGGAGCCCAATGCGGCGGGGGTGGGGGGGGTGGGGGGTGTGGGGAGGCAATCCAGGGACTCTGGGATCACATCCTGAGCCAAAGGCAGATGCTCAAACACTGAGCCATCCTGGCATCCTCTCTTTCTTTTTTTCTTTTTCTCTCTCCCTTGCTCTCTCTCCCCTTCTCACCTTCCCTCTTTATCTCTCTCTTTCTTTCTTTTTTTTTTTTTTCTATCTACACTGAGTTTTAACCACTGAGGGAATCTGTAAAATCTGGAAAATAGTCATCAAGTCTTACTTAGCATTCTCTAATAAAATACAAACCAAATGAAAGGTCTCTTCAATAAGAACAGAATTGAGGGCAGGCACAGGGCCTTTGCTTATGACAGGCTTATATATTGCACTATTGTCTAGAATGCCTGCTAGCATCCACATCAAGAAGCTCATTTTTTACACACAGTTGCTCTCATCAAATTCTCTTGGACTTAATGGGATGGCTGTCTTCAGTGCATTCAGCTACATCAGTCATTAACAGATTAAAGAATATGTATAGTCAGGTCAGTAATTTTCTTGTGGTTTGTATTGCTAAGGAGAAAATATGGATTCACTTGAATACCGCATTTCCCAGGCAGATTCAAGAATAGAGGGTTTACTGATTAATGCTGGCCCCTCAGTATTTTTCTTGCAGATCATTTTCCTCTGCCCGAGAGGATACCAGATAGAATGTCATAGCCAACTCTTTCTTGGTCCTTCCGAGGGCAGGCTGACTTCTTCCCTGGATGGCATCACTAGAGAGCTCTCACAAGAGGGTGATTACCTTCCCTGCATCTCTGGATTGTAGGACTGAGCTGAGGACTTTTATCATTATTACCATTTCATTTTGCAAAACACACAGCTTTAAGTTGAAAAGCAAATAGAAGTTTTTGCCATTTACGTGTCTAGATACTGGAGCATGAGGAATTAAAGGAACATGCATCTGTAATTTATGGCTAAATTATGCGGCTACTGGCATTGTTCCTTTTTTTTCTTCCCTCTCCTGGTGCCTTTATTTCAGTGCGTTACATACTGGATCTTCGGCCCTTATTTCAGGCTTCAGCTGTTCCTCTTGTTTCATTCACAACTGATGGCCTCCAAATCATTTCTCTTAGAGCCAGCCGCTGCCCCATGCTGGCGAGGAGGCTTCAGACAGAGAAGGGAGCAGCAGGAACTGATGAACCATGAGAGGAACACTTTTGTATAAATATAGCTAATGATCATCATCTTAATAGAAACACCGTAGGAAGAAGGAGACAAAAAGGACAATACTGAACAATATTTAGAGATCAAGCTTTCCTCAACTACCTAGCTGATACTCACTTTCATCATTTTTGATTCCCACCAATCAATGAAATGAAAAACCTACCCATTTTCCAACCGTTTAAGAGGATGCCAGTAATTCCTGTTCTTTATTTATTTGTTTTTGCCAAATGAAAGTGTCAATCCAACAGAATAATGAGTCTCATCTTGGGTGGTGGGGACCCAGTAAGTATCCTTGGCAGGCTCTCATCTTTCAAGAGAGGAGGGGGCCCCTGCCCAGGTCAAGGGACAGGAGCCCATCCATCTGACACCTCCTTGACGGGGCAATGACTCCACACAGCTGCTGGATATTTAGCAGCCCTTAGAGGAAATTCAGCTAGGGCAAAGACTCTTCTGGAGGTTGGTCTGAAGAATATGTAGCCCAGCCATCCCCGGACACCATCTAAGAGTTATTTCTGCAATAAGTGAGACCATCTTTGTACTTAAACAGCCTTTTTCCTGAATAGATTTAAAGAAGATTCCATAAGAGGGTTGTCGACTACATTATTTCACTCCCAAGCCCCCTCTCTTTCTTGTTAGTTCTCTGGCTCTCTCATTGCTTAAGGCATTCAGTTGACTCTGGAACATCTGACAAACAACAACATATGGAACTTGCTTCTGTAGACGTGATTCATGCCTCTTCACACGAATCCTGGGGAAGAGCACAATCTTTGGCCTCATCCTGGCAGGTCATACTCATGCTGACCAAGTTATCTATGAATCCCTTGGGACTGAAGTGCCACCTGTTTGTGTGAGCTACTGAGAAAGCATATAGCCCAATCTGTGGCCCTTCTCTCTAGCACACTGCATGCCAGCCTTCCTCTAAACATTCCCTTTCCTTCCTTTGTCAAGTTTCTCTTGTGGACTTTTTGAGTGGGTTGGGTTTTCTAGCAGTTGGTTTACTTTGGCATGTCCAGCTGGCTCTGGCCGTTGCCTCCTGTGGGAGGTAAATGAAACCAGGTGGGAAGTCACTGATTTGTGACATTGAAACTAGGAATCTGGTCAAGATGAAAAAGAAACACTTTGCCCTTTCCAGCCTGCTTACATGCCAGCATGCAGGTACACTCTCTGAAGGCTGCAATTAGGTCCAGCAGGTACTGCACAGCATTGGTTACAGAGTGTCTGTTTCTGAGAGGAGTGATCAAGGATAGTTAAATTCTGGGGTAAATAGAGAAACCTTACAGAAGGGGGTTCCTGTTTTTGTCCTCCAAACAAAAATAGTTGTAGCATTACTCTTCCCAAGGAATCTGTCAGTGGATAAAATCCAAGAGTTGAGAGACAACAACAACAAGAACAAAACAGCAACAAAACATCTCTTAAGAATCCAGATGTTCTGCTCTATAAACAACCTGGGTTTGTTTTCTAGATGAGCGAGCATTAGAAGCAATTTGGCTTATGTTCTTGGCCACGTGGAAGGCAGATATCTAGATACAGGATTAAAGAAACTTAATCTTGGGGATAATTTTCAATTTGGAAATCCATTTTTTACCACATTATAAAGGTCACTAGACACAGTTTCTGTCTTTAGTTAACATTCAGCCATTCCATGCATGCTCACCTTTGCCCTCCACATTAGCCATAATTTAAAAACATCAACGTGGCGTCCACACTGTAAGGCCTTATCCCCAGTATCATAGGACAGGTCATAGTGTTTATCTTGCTGGAAGAGGTAGGAGGCATGCATCTGGTTGCAACTCTGCATCAATCCCTAGAAGAGAAGAGAAAACTTAGGAAACTACTGACTTCATTGGGTATTCTGTTAGATATACATTGTGGTGAAAATTATTGAGAAAAAAATTTTTTTAAAGGGAAACTGAATTTGTCAGAGAAGGAAAGCAGGAAGAATCAAATTTTTTAAATGGGGCCAAGGGGCACCTGGGTGGCTCAATCGGTTAAGTGTCTGACTCTTGATTTCATCTGAAGTCATGATCTCAGGGTCATGAGATTGAGCCCCAAATCAAGCCCTGCATGAAGCCTACTTAAGGTTCTCTCCTGCCCCTCCCCACTCCCCCCCCCCCCGCCACTGCTCCTTTGCTTGTGCATGCATGTGCACACACACTCTCTCTCTCTAAAAAAGTGAAAAATAAAATGGGGCCAATATCTGGACAATATGAACTGTTGGGATAGGTCAATTCTGTGGGATAAATAGCTCAGGGTCAAATGTAACTACAGGTTAACAACAAGGGCATAGATGGTTTTACTCTCCTTTTAAGAGAATGTGTTCATTTAGAAACAATCATAATCAGAGTATAATGTTCATTCTTTGAGGGAACATCCTGCTGTTTTGGTTTTGCTGTAATTAAAATACTTTAGAAACTCTCTGGTTCTGTAAAATACTAATAGTGTGATTATTCTAGTGTTTCATTCACACTTAGTTCAAGTACTTTATCATTGGGCTGTTAGGTTTTGAGTTCTCTTTGGAAGTCATAGCTTTTAATACAGAATATTGCTACATTTTTATGCTGAAATCTAAAACAATAAAAGCATTGTTATTCTGAGATGTCTTAACCAACCTTTTAAATGCCATGTTCCCCTTTCAAGAGTGGTAGGAGCTTCAGTACTGCATTTTTATACTTGTTTGCTTGTGGTGGTTACAGTGGGATGTTTCACTGCCAATGATCATTAATTTGCCCCAGCATAAGAAGCTTAGTATGGAAAATGGGTGGCAAAGTGACTGAACTATTCCGAAGAACAGTGAATGAATCATGCTCTGACTAAAACAGCATTGTCAATCTCCTCACCAGAAACCCCACCACGTTTCAATTTGTCACGAACCACAGGAAGCCTTTGACTCTTTCATTATCTGCAGTATAATTGTGATTGTACAGAAGCTTTGGCGCTTGTTTTTTTTTTTTTTTCTTGTGACTCATGACAAGAGAAGACTAAAATGTGATCACCTAGTTGAAGTTAGAATTCTTTACAAAAAATTTATCAAATGAGAACAAAACGTAATGCAACTAAAATTTAACTGGGTCCTGAAAGACCAGATGTTAGGCAATGAGGTTGGGTTTGACCCTATAGTTTGTGCTTCATTTGCAGTGGAATTCATTGTTATTTTTTTGAGAGTGAGGGAAATTAAAGGATTGTAATAGAGCAGGGGAATGACATTGGATTTGAAAAAGAAAATTCACTTGAAGACCAATAAGATTGAAAATTGCAACGTTTCTATTTTGTTTGTCTCAGAAGCTTGGCCTGAAGCTCATTCACAAAAAAAAAGGTTCCAACAGTCATAAAGGAGACCACCCAAGAGTGTGGAATGATGGATAAAGTGGATCTGGGATAGGAAAAGCAGCTCAAAACACAGGACCTCTCAAAGGCTGGCCAAGCACCCATCTCACTGTATAAATGGATAAATAAAAGTGATGTTTTTCACATAAAGGGCCTTGATGTGATGATACTCTGATTCTAAGCCATTAAAATTATAGACCATTATGTGGCCAACTATTTTAAGTACACTCATAGTTGCTGTGCTATAAGATAGTTGCTGTAAAAGAAATTCCCATGGTCAAATAAATTTAGGAAACTATACCCTAAATCCCTTCTTCAAAGATACTTGCAATGTATATCACCATATTAAAGGCTCTGACATGCCTTGAAGTAATTAAACTTCCTTTTAACTCTTTAATCTAAAATCTCCCAGGCTTTTTTTAAACCGAGAACTCTCTTATCACAGAATACTTAATACATTATTAAGTATTTATTTATAAGTATTACATTTATTCCTTACCTCTCAATAAGGGACATGCTGTCAGAGCAACATAAACTCTTGGATTTGGAAGGGATCCTAGAGCTTTTATTTTATTCCTTCTAATGAAGGAATCCTCTTACTAATAAGTGACTGTCCAATCTCCAATCACTTCCCTTGGTGGTGAATTTATTCCTATGCAAAGCATTCATTATCTCTGGGGAAGCTTAATTTTTAGAAAAGCTTTCCTTTCATTGACCGGAAGTCAGACCTAAAATCATGGCATATTCTGACTGTGCCATCAAATCATTCTACCCAGTGCTACTGACCCAGTTCCCCAAAGCTACAAGGAAAAAATGAATCTCTTCCACTTGAGAGTCATTTAAACTGTGAAGGCTACCATTCTCCAGCCTTTTCAGTTTCTTTTTCTCTTTAAATTAAACATCCTTAATTATTTCAACCATCCTTCTCACATGGTCATCAATCGTTCCCCACTGTTTGAACCCTAGCTTGATGGGGTCCCACATGCAATTTGGCATTGACCTAAGCAAACCACTCCAGGCATGCCTTATCCAGAGGACAGTGGGTAACTACCACCTTCCTCATCCTGAAACTCCACTTTTTTTTCTAACCCATTAATATTTTATGAATGCTAAGTTTCTCTTGACTCATTTTTGACTCTGCTGAGTACAACCTAATGTTCCATGCCTTTTTCACAAGTACAGTTTAGCTAAACCCATATCACTGTGGCTGATTTTCAACAAGGGTACCAAGACCTTTCAATGGAGAAAGAGTAGTCTCTTCAATAAATGGTAGTGGGAGAACTGGATATCCACACGCAAACTCTTACCTCATACCCACAAACATTAACTCAAAATGGTTCAAAGACCTAAATTTAAGAGCTAAATTTAGCTGCATTTTCTTCAGTGTTGGCAAGGATGTAGACTAAATTGGAACTCTCATCATGCTGGTAGGAAAGTAAAATGGTTCAGCGACTTTGGCAGTTCCTCAATGAGGTAAACATAGAATTACCATATGATTCAGCAATTCCATTCCTCCATTGAAAACAGGTCCATTGTTTGAAAACAGATATTCAAACAAATCATTGTACACAAATGCTCAGAGCAGCCCTATTCATAACAGCCAAAAAATAGAATTGACCCAAATGTCCACTGAAGGATGAATGGATAAACAAACTGTGGTATATTCATACAACGGAATATTGTGCAGCCACAAAAGGAATGAAATTTTGGTACACACTATGACAGAAACGAACCTTGCAAATATCATGCTACATAAAATGAGCCACACACACACACAGAGTACAATATAGCTATGTATGAAACATGCCTGTCTTGTCGACTCAAAATAGAACCCTCCTTTACATGGAAATAAGAGCAGGACCATATAATTATCCTCATGAACAATTCCCCCCCCCCTTTTTTTTTTGTTTTGTTTTTTTTCAATTTCCCCTTTTTGGATATGGCTCAGCATTCGAGCTTATGAAATCATCCTGTATTCTGATTCTGCTACCACCCACATT
The DNA here is from genome assembly GCF_048164855.1 of Canis lupus baileyi. NCBI lineage: Eukaryota > Metazoa > Chordata > Mammalia > Carnivora > Canidae > Canis > Canis lupus. The sequence goes on from NC_132842.1 coordinate 5,696,453, forward strand.
TACTCTACCAAACTCCAATGATGGATTGGGCCATGAATCCGGAAAGACATACCTCTTCTCTAACCAGGAGAGCGGAGCACTGTAAAGGGACGCCCATCATCTTGTGTGGGTTCCATGTCACAGAGTTGGCCCTAAAGGAAAGAAACCGAGTTAAGAGGGTGGCACCTATGACAGGATCAGACTACAAGGTCCTGTGATAGGATGACAGATCTTTGAGGCTCTTATCACTGTTTCTCAGACTCCTGGATGACACTAAATTTATAGAACAAGGTATGGACTCTTAAATCTACAACCTTTTCTTCATCTACAGAGAGAGTAGGTAAGGGCAGGCATCTCATGCGGTGCCCCCTTAGCTTCCCTGGAGGAATTCAGCCAGGCTCCGTGTGGTCTGAGAGCCCCTGTGAGTGACTGGGATCCTCCATTCCAGGGGCCCGTCTTTGGCAGCCAAAGAGCAGGGCACCAAGCAGGTAAAGGGCCCATCCTCACATGCCTCCATTGTTCCTGGAGGCACTACCACTGTGGCCTAGAGCTCAGAGTGATGGCTCATTTCATTATTTTTTTTATTCATTAATTTTGTTCTTCTCACCCAACTTCTCCTCCTTCCTATTCAATTGATTATTACATTTTTCATATGTGTCCTTTCATAATAGCTTTTGGTTCATCCCATTTCCATCTCTTCTCTGGCCCAGAGACATCTTTCTAGACCACAGGTGGGATATGCTATGGCTCCTATAGTTTTCAATGTATTGAAATCTATTTCAATATTTTTCAATCTATTTCCAATCTTAAGTGTCCTGATATACTTGAGAAATACAATGTTCTTTCATCAGTAATAGATACTGTCGGGATTTATGCTATTTGAAAAGTCTAAACCATAGTTCTGGGTCAGATTCTTGTAATAATGATAATAATAATAATAATAATAATAATAATAATGCCACCAAGGGTGAGTGCAGGCCATGTGTTTAGTCTTGTGTCTTTGCTCAATCTCATACCCATTTTTCATTTTCATGACACCATTTTCATCACATCAGATTATTTTTTATTCTCAGAAAATTCTATTCTCATGCTCCTGGGTCTCTAAATGCTATTTCCTCTTCTTGGAATGTCATCTTTCTTTGCTTAGCTTGGTTAAATCTTACTTATTCTTTAAAGCCCAGATAAAGTGTTATTTTCTCTGCAGACTTCAACTTCATTCAACTTCTTTCCTTCTCTCCTGCTGAACTGCTCCAACCGGTTTGTCCCCTAGCTCCAGGGAAAGCAAGTGTTCCCTCCACAAGTGAGTTCCCATCTCTCACTTCATATGTTTATCAGGCAAGGTGAGCCTCTGTGCATGTCTTCTGAGGGCCTGAGGGATCCTTGGGAATCAGAATCATGAACATGACCTTAGTATAAACAGACTCATGTGAGGAGGGAAAGTAGAACAACCCATGGCAGCTGCCTCCAGACTGCTGCAGATTGCTGCCCCTCCTCTGGCTGAACAACAGACTTGGGCTCACCCTGCTCCCAGCACTCGAGGTGTAAGAACCTTGGGAAGAAATGAGAAGCTGGGAAAGAGCTCATTCATCTATCTGATGAATGGTGGGCATCAGCTGGTCAGTTAGAGAATGCTTACTGGCCTGGGGAACTCACCTGAATCGGCAAATAGGCCAGCTCATCTTCTAATACACAGCAAGCATTAAACAAGGTTGGCCCTTGCTACTGATTTCAGTTCTATCATTTACACACTTTGTGACATTGAGCACACATACACCACTTCTAGAATATTCTACAGCTTTAGATGGATGCCTAATCCTGATGAAACTCAGCTTTGTCAGTAATGACCCCTGATGGGGAAGAAAATAACTCTTCATTTCTCTGACTGGAGGTGGTTGTTTTGATGCAGTGGCCAACTTATCTTTTTAGAGTAGATGCTGCCAAGGCCCGCGACTACCTGTTACTGAGTTCCCTGTCCTGCCTCTCTCCCAGAGAGGTTGCCTCATAAACATGGCAAAAACCTGCGCAGAGTGATTCAGTGACATGTCCTTAATTTATTTTAGAAATGTTGGCAATTTATGAAAAACAGCCTCAAGTTCATTTAAAAATGTTTTGCTGGGGATCCCTGGGTGGCGCAGTGGTTTGGCGCCTGCCTTTGGCCCAGGGCATGATCCTGGAGACCCGGGATCGAATCCCACGTCGGGCTCCCAGTGCATGGAGCCTGCTTCTCCCTCTGCCTATGTCTCTGCCTCTCTCTCTCTCTCTCTGTGTGTGACTATCATAAAAAAAAAAAAAAAAAAAAAATGTTTTGCTGTGGGCAGCCCTGGTGGCTCAGTGGTTTAGCGCCGCCTGCAGCCCAGGGTGTGATCCTGGAGACCCTGGATTGAGTCCCACATCAGGCTCCCTACATGAAGCCTCCTTCTCCCTCTGCCTGTGTCTCTGCCTCTCTCTCTCTCCTCTCTGTGCATTCTCATGAATAAATAAATAAAATCTTAAAAGAAAAATGTTTTGCTGTGATATTCAGTCACATGGCTTCAGTGATCTACTGTAAGTTAGAGGAAAGTGCCTTCTTTATGGCTGTTTTAAGACATGTCCTTGTGCCCTCATTTGCACCTCAAACTCAGCAGACCCCACATGAACTCATTAATTTGCCCCTCCTCATCCTTCCAGATCTATTCTTTCTCTGTTTTCCTCCCACATATCCAGCTCTCAGATTTCAGCATTTTAGTAGTATCTTCTTCTTCCTGCTCTCCCAATATCACCCCTTGCAGCTCTAGTTTTTTTTTTTGTTTGTTTGTTTTTTAAAAAAACACCTCTGTATAAAGTGCTTTATTCTGTAGTATTTGATGCTTGTAATTTTTGAGGAAGACACTTCCTAGAGTACAGCAAGCTAATGTTAGCTCGGTCAAAGGTATCTATGATAATGTCCCTATACTTTTTAACATATTATATAAGACTGTAAAATCTGTCAAGGTGGAAAGTCTCTGGAACTTCTTAAAGCATTGGAAAATAAGGCAAAAGAATTATATACAAATAGTGTTTAAGCATTCTGTAATATACAATACTCTTCGTGTAATTAGAGTGTGACTCATCTATATAGACACACAAAATGTTTCAGAAGCAAAGGAAGTAAACAGAAGCACCAGTTCTTTAAACTACACATGGTCCTGGAGCACCTGGGTGGCTCAGTGGTTGAGCTTCTGCCTTTGGCTCAGGTCATGATCCCGGGGTCCTGGGATCAAGTCCCACATCAGGCTCCCTGCAGCTTGTGGAGAGTTCACAAGTCCTGCCCAAGGAGTCTTGGTGGAGAGTCTGCCCTCAGGGCCAAGTCTGGATCAACATCAATCCCTGAGCTGACAACCACTGCTGTAGGAGCCACTATTGTGCATGGAAAGCATTCTATTTCTCAGATTGGGAGGGGGGTGATGAAAGTCTCTGCCATAGAGCCATGGATGGTGGGGGGAGGGTGAAGAGGCAAGTCAAGACTTGGGAGGAGATGGAGGCCAAGGACCCAGTAGAAGCCACTGAGCTCTCGATTTTGTCCAGGTGAGGACAGTAGTGGCGGTAGGAGAAGCTAAGGGTGCAAACTGGGGTGGTAGCGGGGGGGAGCGACCTGAATGGATGAACCCAGCAGTGTGACTTCCATGGAACAGGACAAACATCACAAAGATCTGCTCATCTATGGGACCAAGTATAATTTTTTTTTAAGATTTTATTGATTTATTCATGAGACACACACACCCACACACACACCCACAGAGAGAGAGAGAGAGAAAGTCAGAGACATAGGCAGAGGGAGAAGCAGGCTCCATGCCGGGAGCCCGATGCAGGACTTGATCCCGGGATCATACCCTGAGCCAAAGGCAGATGCTCAACCACTGAGCCACCCAGGCATCCCTAAACTTCCTAGTCACGGCTATGAATCCCTCTCAGTCTCCAGCCAAACACCTGAACTTCCTCCATGGATCCCTTCAAACCTCCATGACCTTGCTCTTCACCTTGAACATCTACCTTCCAGTTGCAATTGCAGGCAAGCAGCAGCCTGCTGTAGGGAGGGATTAAAGGAGACAGTTTCCAAGGCACGGAAGCATACCTGGGAGTGTTAAGGCTCTTGGCACACCCTCTCAGCTACACTGTCTCTAGAAAATTTGAGAGCCTGAACAAGGAAGAAAGATGCTTTCTGAGAATTTGGTAGGTCCTCAGAGGGAGTGCCAGGCAGGCTATGGTCACTTGCAGCATTTTGTTATGAGGATGGTACTCTGGGGACCCTGTGACCATTGGAGAACCTCTTAATCTGGGGATGATAATTGACCATGGTTTCTTCCATTTTAGAGTGAATCCTTGGGAAGATGTATACTTCCAAGTGAGGCAAATTTTTCCCCCTCAACTTATACCCATGCCCATGAGGCCCAGGGTTTCCACTGACCCTACAACCTTATTCACCACAGACAACGTGCCTTTCGCTAATAAGTCAGCAAGATGGATACTCTTGGATAAGTAGGTGGCAGTCCCTCATTTTTGGGACTTCATATTTGGCTATTCCACTTAGTGGATTTAGTTATAATACAGTTTCAAAATTGTGGCAATTGGAACAGACTCTGTTCCATGGTAAATGTTCTAAGCTTTGCTCTGAAATAATAGTCTTTAGTGCAAAAGTGTGTGGGTGTTTATTTTTCCAAGGCTCAGGGTAGGTAATTTAGTGAGCTTTTAAGTCATCATCGGTGGAGGACGCCCCATGGCTTTCAGCACTTGGAGTTCCAGGTGGCATTAAAAGTACAATAATAGATGCTTACTTTTTGAACCAGTCAGAAAGGAACTCATAGAAGAGAGAGTACTGTGTGCAGGCCACCTCTCTTTTGAAAGCATGAGAATTAGTTCTCATTCTGGTCATCTGAGCAGGTACCTTCCAAGCTGTTCTCTTTTTTTCATTATCTCTGTTTTGTGCATTGCCTTCTCCTTAGGTGTCTGGTTTCATAGAGATCTTCATGGCGAAAAGGAATTTGGCGTGGGAGAAACCCAGAGGATCAGAGGGAGAGGCAGACTGGCCTTCACTGGCAGGGGGCTATGTGTGCCTTCGGCCTCCCATTGCTAACAGGGCACCTGCCATCAGAGCACTGGCAGCTCTGCTTGCCAGTCACTGACCCCTGTCAGCAGACTTGGGGACTGCTACCCTGCTGACTTAGGCCTCAGCTGGACTCTAAAGTCTTCCACAAATGAGGCAGTGTGCCCCTGACTCTGCCTCGGTGACCCCTGCCCCCTCTTTCTACTCACGGGTTCTCTGCATGTGAGCGGGCCTGGGCATCGCAGAGCACACCATGTGCATTCACTCTGGCTTAGCCTGGCTGGCCGCATGACCAGTGCTGACAGGTGCTCCATGCTCCATCGGCCTCTCTCCTCATCCCAGAATGGAAATGGAGCCAGGATGTCTAGAAGCAGAGCCAGTGGGCAACTCTTCCTGGGCAGCATCTGGCTACTTGGCAGGGCATGGTGGGCACTTGGCAGCCTCTGACAAACTCAGGCTTTCTCAGTTGCCTGGAGTGTCAGAGCTCACCTCTGCTGTTGACCTGCCATGGTGTAATGGGAGAACTGGGGACATTGTGCTCCCTTTGCACATGGTCAGCAAAGCCTGAGGCTGATTTTGCATTCTATAAATTTTTTCCCTTTTCTCTTCAGACCTGAATATGTCTTATGCCAATCAGATATCACCTCCTTTAGGTTTAGCAGCTTTTCTCAATCATCTACTGCTTAATCTCTGGGGAAAAAAAAAAGGTGCTTTGTAACCTTTTTTTTATATAAATTTTTTTTGTAAAAAAAAAAAATTATCGTGGGAATGAAACCATGAGACAATGTTGTTCTCACAAGTTTGTCTTGCTCTAAACTGGACGTATTAAGCCCCAAGCCCCTGCTTTCAACACTGATAAAATATAAAGTGCACAGTTATTTATTGGTTTGCTTAAAGCAATGGATATTGTCCTTTTCTGGAACATAAAAGCTATAGATCTTCTCCCTAGAAAACTATGACCTGCCAAGAGGTTTTTAAGTAACTTTGGTAGTTGGTTCAGAGATTGTAAGAAAGCCATTCCTAGGGGATCCCTGGGTGGCGCAGCGGTTTGGCGCCTGCCTTTGGCCCAGGGTGCGATCCTGGAGACCCGGGATCGAATCCCACATCGGGCTCCCAGTGCATGGAGCCTGCTTCTCCCTCTGCCTATGTCTCTGCCTCTCTCTCTCTCTCTCTCTCTCTCTCTGTGACTATCATAAATTAATTAATTAATTAATTAATTAATTAAAAAAAAGAAGGCCATTCCTGAGACCTCTGGCCAACCACAGACTCCAGTTAGGGTTCTATACTTGAGAAACATTCCACCTGGGCTCCTTGACAGGGCATTTGACGCCTTTTTGTTGTTTACACATAATATTCATGTGTCCATGACCACACAGGTTAAGGCATACAAGCATTGTGAGAATGGACTCACCTGTGCTCTGAGAGTGCTTGGAAATTGTATGTAACTTGCTTTTCACACTTAGCTTTCACGCTTTACATTGTTAACAAGAAAAGTGGGTGTACCTCTCCACGCCGCTCAGCTTCCATTTGTGCTTCCGGGACATCAGTAATCCCCCACCCCAAGCGGCCTGCAAAAAGGAAGATCATATAAGTAACAGGGTAGCAGGTCTTTCATTGCCTAGATTTCTAAAGTTTGGTGTCCTCCAGAACAGTGAGTCTCATGGGGTGAAAGTCATCTCCTCAAGCTCAGGCAACTGAGAAGCCTGGCCACCTTCTGGCACTAGACTTTCAAAGTTTAAATTGGATGCTATTCTAAAGTTTCAGGTTCCATTTCATATTTAGATAAGTGAAAGGAGCCACACTGGGGGCATATGTCTTGTGTCCACCCAAGAAGGGGAAAGATCCTTTCCCCAATACATCACTACCACTCACGATCCTAGTGCAGCTTGTGACGTCAGAACAAGAAAGCCTATTGTGTCCTCTGCTGAGAGTACAGAGGATGGGGTGAAGGACCCATTAAGCAGCCTCTGAGTTATAAGGAAAACTCCTTTTTTTTAAATAATAAATTTATTTTTTATTGATGTTCAATTTGCCAACATACAGAATAACACCCAGTGCTCATCCTGTCAAGTGCCCACCTCAGTGCCTGCCACCCAGTCATCCCCACCCCCCGCCATCCTCCCCTTCCACCACCCCTAGTTCGTTTCCCAGAGTTAGGAGTCTTCCATGTTGTGTCTCCCTTTCTGATATTTCCCACTTATTATAAGGAAAACTCCTTTGGCAAGTCTGGATGATTCCAGAAGGAAGAAGCAGCTTCATAATCCTATTTCAAGGGCACCGGGTGGTTCACTTGGTTAAGTGTCTGCTTTCGGCTTGGGTCATGGGATTGAGCCCCATGTCAGGCTCCCTGCTTCTCCCTCTCCCTACCAATCCCTCTGCTTATGCTCTCTCTCTGTGTGTCAAATAAATAAATGAAATCTTTTTTAAAAATCCTATTTCACTAATAACGTACTTTAGGATAAGATAATTTCAAAGAAAGAAAGAAAGAAAGAAAGAAAGAAAGAAAGAAAGAAAGGAAGGAAGGAAGGAAGGAAGGAAGGAAGGAAGGAAGGAAGGAAGGAAGGAAGAAAGAAAGAAAGAAAGAAAGAAAGAAAGAAAGAAAGAAAGAAAGAAAGAAAGAATTTGTTGAGTGGCTAGAACATGTCTCTTAAAAATCTTTACTCAAGTTTGAAGATTTAAATTAGTATAGTGATATAGTGATTTCTTTAATAGTATGATGTTAAGATGGAGATTCATTGGAAAATGTTGGCCTTATTTGTGGGTGAAAATAATCCCAGGATAATTTTTAAAGAAAAAAAAAAAAAACACGTGTTAGGGTATAATTGCCTTTTTTAAAAAAGTTTGTTGTAACTTCAGTTCTTTTACACTTTGAAAAATTACCCAATTTTCCAAATGTGTAATATTTTAAGATTTTCTTTACTTTAATTACACAGAGTATAAACATTTAAGATAATAAGTGATAAACTTGGTAGGTTCCAAAGAAAGCACATACAATTGGTCAAAAGATCTAGCTCTATGTTAAGTAGAAATCCTAGAGGAGAGACCACAGTACCTGCTGGTTCAGGACACACAGACATTGTTATTTTTAAAGTTGTCAGGATAATCCTCTTCCTGAATCAGCTAACAAGGTTTAATAGGCTTTCCACTTCCAAGACCTGAGTCACGATGGTACTTGGATTGTTCAACTTAGTGTCTTCATTTGTAAAACCAATGGAATGTCTGGTAGCCTAATGAACAACTCATATTGTGAATCATGGAAGGAAAAGAAGACTGGTAACCACTCTACAGGATGACATTGGGATGATGGAAATCTACCTGGTTCAGCCTTAGGTAGTAATAGTAGATTAGTAACAAACAGTTTGCAGATAACAGCTGATCCTTGAACCACACTTGGAGTGATTCTGGTTTAAGTTTAAGTTTCTTCAATTTGTCCTTCTAAATCTGGACATTTTTTCATTTGAAGATGTTTTGATGGGCACATCTTCATTTAATGTGACTAGGCCTGGAGTAACATTTCAAATATAATTTATCTTTTCAGCTGGCCCAGCTAAGAAATTGGCAATTTGGTGACCCATACTTCTAGCAAGTCTTCTTTCCTCTTCAAATATACAAATACCCGACTTGAGTTTAAGTTTTTTATCTTCTGAGTTTCCTATGCAAATGTAACTCTTTTTGCCTTTTTGATCATCCTTAGAGGGAAATACAATCTACATGTGTGTGGCTGTGTATGTGTGTGTGGAGGCTACATTCCTCCAAGGATGTTATGGGCTGATGATGATTTAAGAACTAAGTACTCAGCTTGGATGCTGGTCATAGAAATAAGATTATTATCATATTGGGAACATTAAGGCAAATCAGCCTCTGACTTCCTCCAGTCAATGTTGTATACTGTGTGGATCATGTGCCACTTTGTCTCTGCACTCTTCAAAAGCTTAAATATCCCCATTCTGAAAACAGGCTCCCAAGGGACAGACAGAGAGAAAGAGAGAAAGAGAGAGAGAGAGAGAGAGAGAGAAACAGGTTTCATTCCATGAGCCCTGAATGAATAAGTAAGTGCAAGGACACTTTGGTGGCAGTCCCTATGGGATACTCACATCCACATGCATCCAGATCTTGTACTTTTTACAAATGTCAGCAACTGCTAAGAGGGGGTCGAATGCTCCATACACGGTGGTCCCAGCTGTGGCGCTCACAAGGAAAGGAACAAATCCCTAGACAAATGAGAAAGCCCCAAATAACGTCAAATAGGGCATCAGTATTTTTTTTTAGCTAATAAAAACAGTGGATATTCTCCCTCTGTCACACACTTCTCCAGTTTTGGAAACATCACAAGGATTGTTGGCCCCTTGGAACCTGGGAGGATATTCACTCTCCAAGATCTGGCTTCTCCAGGCCATTCTTGCCTTATAGAAACAGACACTTTGGTTCTGGTGACACTGGACCCAGAAGGGAAGAAGCTGACATTGGACCCAAAAGGGAAGAAGCTTTATGGTGCCCCCAAGCCATTTATATATTCCAGATGGATATGCTCCCTACTTTGCTCACTTTCTAGTCTTCCTTTTGCAAATTAGTCTCCTAGTGTGAGCAGACAAAAGAACAAAGAGAAGGAAATCCGAAGGGCTCATTATTCCTATTTGGAAAATCCTCAGATAATCTATTTGTTATCTTAGAGGGAAGAGTTCATGTGGGACTAGACAATAAGCCATTACTTTTATCCATCTAAGTAGTCCTCAGTCTGTCTGGCCCTGGCTAAATGGAAATTGCTAGAAGGTAGAAGAATGCCTCAAACAGAATGAATAGAGCCGTGATGTGACAGGATGTTACAGAGTCAGGCTTTAGGTGGCAGCAAAGGTTTAATCTTGTGGTGTATGCTACTAGAAGTGTCCTAGTACAGGAACAAGGGGACTCCTGCTGCCACTTTGTAGGGAAAAAAAGGCATATTAAAAGAAATAATTATTCCTAAGCTGATATTAATAAAATGCACATGTAAATAAAAGTTACACTAAGGGAGTTCTACAAGCAAGCTCTCTGGTTTGCAAACCATCCAGGGAAATAAATGACTTTCTAGAGCTTTGTGGGAATCTTTCACAGGTCTCCAGAACTTGCTGCTTCTCAGACTTCTAAATTGCTTGCCACAGAAGAAGATTCTTGGAGAGCCAATCATAACCATATTCCTAGGCAGGAAAAATTGGCTCCTTTTAAACAACCACACCACACGGTAACATGTGCTGCATTAGCAGTGTGATATTTTCCACCCGTGAAAATGATCTTTCAAATGTATGTCTGTTTAATGCCAATGCTCAGCACACAGAGGACAAATGCTGTAGAAAGTCCTATAGCATCACTGTGTATATTATCACAGTGTACATTATTTAATCAGCAACTTAGATCTTTCTGGAGCAGAGCCTAGAGCTCAGAGAAATAAATAATGACTCGACTCAAAAATTCTATACTCTCAGGAAAGCTGGGAGGTTGAGAATTAGGTCTTCTTTTTTTTTTTTTTAAAGATTTATTTATTTATTTATGATAGACAGAGAGAGAGAGAGAGGCAGAGACACAGGAGGAGGGAGAAGCAGGCTCCATGCTGGGAGCCCGACGCGGGACTCGATCCCGGGACTCCAGGATCGCGCCCTGGGTGAAAGGCAGGCGTTAAACTGCTGAGCCACCCAGGGATCCCCTAGGTCTTCTTTTTAAAGCAAAACCAAAGTGGGGGCACCTGGGTGGCTCAGTCAGTAAAGCATCTGACTCTTGATTTTGGCTCAGGTCATGATCTCAGGGTTGTGAGATCGAGCCCTGGGTTGAGTTCTACACTGCTTGGGTGTAGAGCCTGCTTGGGAGTCTCTCTCCTCTTCCTCTGCCCCCCAGTACAACACCCCCCCCAAAAAACAAACAAAACAAAACAAAACAAAACCCTCCAAAACCCCAAAAACAAACCAAAAAAGCAATACCAAAGTATGTTCTCCACTGGATGGAAACAGAAATAATGTGCTTTTAGCCTGTTATAGGCTAGATTAACTCCCTACAAACTTACTTTTTGTTTGGCTTCAAGGATCCTTCTTTCAAGATCAGATGGGACCATTTTCCCCCTGGAAGGAAAAATAAATACATTATAGGTTTGCTTCAAATACTTTGTTGTCTTTACAAGTAGCCACATCAGGGTCAAATTTCAACCCTAAACTGTTGCTAATAATGATTTGTCATAACAACTCCTTGGCTGTTTCCAGGAAGAAATGCAGTTCCTCCCTGAATGATGCATGATGTAATTTCTGACACATTTAGGAGACTCCTGACCACACTGTGCTGTTAGAACAGCCACATATCCCACCATGGTGCACAGAACCTGCTTCTTGGGTCATCCTCTAAACTCGCTTAAAACAAGCCTGTTTTGGCACAAGCCACTTGGCAATGAAAGGAAAGAGCAGGAAAAAGATTTGTGTTCCTAATCTCCGAATGAATGGCGCTGCAATTTCACATACAGATGACGTGCCAAGAAGAGAAATCCATTCTGAAATGAATGAAAATATTAAGTAAAAAAGCTACCTAATCACATTCTAAGTGCTAAAAGCATAAAGCCAGCCAAGAAAACATGGGCGCAAATTTCAAACATTTAGATGCATGGGCTTTGGAAAAAGAAACATCCTTTTATCCCTGAAATGTTTCTTTCCTAAAATAAAAACACAGATAGTGCTTTGCTCATTATAAAAGCCCATTATTATAATAATCAAAGCAGTTGGTTTCTACAAGAAGCTAAATGTAACTAGATGCGTAATCTTAGTCAAGTTACTTGATTTTTCTGTGCCTATTATTACTGTCCCTGGAACATAGTAATAATAAAATTACTTATGTAGTTATGAGGTTTGAAAGAGTTAATACATGCAAAATTATTTTAAAAGCACTTGGCATGTGGGAAGCATTCCATAAATGTTAACTTTCATTGTTGAGATTGTTATGTATTATGACATTCATCTTCCAAGACATTGGAGGAAAAATGGGGAAAGGACAAAGTAGCTGCATGCTGCCAGAGGCAGTAAAATATTCTTCACACCAAAATAGCTCTCTCGAGGTTGCAAAACTGACTTAACTTTTCACATCAGGGTCATCGATCTAGGTTTTTAAAGGGCAATTTTGAAAAATAAATTATGGGTAGGAGGTTGTCACAATAAATGGCTGGGAGACACTACTGGCATTTAGGGAGCAGTGGGGGGGGGCGGCTTGAAGGAGGGGGTTTAGTGTGTGTTGCTAGTTCAATAATCCATTCCTGGCTGTCCCTGTGATTTTAGGCATAGAGGGAGCATTGGGCTACTTCAGTACATCTTCTAAGCTTTGCATACTGAAATATGGTATTTTATTATAAGTTACTTTCCTAACACTCACTTTATAAAAATAATTTGGGCATTATATAGTAAGTAGTAAGTTATATTTTCTGTGATTTTCATTTCAGGCTCATAGAGGAAGCACTGCAAAATAGTTGGAATATAAAGTAGACATTAGGCCCCAAAGCCTTTAAGAACCACTAATTTATGTGAAGCTGTTTTCTAAAGAAAGGCAGTTAAAATGCAATTATCTGGCAACAGTAATGGACAAGTTACCAGTGATTAGTCAGGCTGGATTGGAACAAAGGACAGTGAACATACATTTGGTGCTTAGGGTGTGATTCCAGTTCAGAGCAACCCACCTCTGGGGAACATCTGTGGGATGGGGCTTCTGAAAGAAGGACAGAGGGAATGGAAAGGCAAAGTGATGGGGTCAGGGAAAGGAGCTCACTCCCTATATCTCTCCCCCTACTTCACAGCTTGGCTTGAGGGCATCCCACGAAGCAGTGATCTTTCCGTCTCTCTAGATCAAGCTATGCTTCAGCGTTGCTGCAGCGCTGATACAAACAAAATGTACAGCTTTCAGAAGAAATTTGGGTATTGCACTAATCTCTTACATAAAGTTTTCAGCACATTAAAGTTGCCATTGTATTTTTCTAGGTAAACATGGAAACTGAGAGGTAATTCTCAGAAACGGTTTGCAAATCCCAAATTTTACCTACTCTTCCACGTGCCAACCACCTCTCCATTGGATAGTTTTGGGTATCCTAGTTTGACAGCTGCAATTGGATCATCAAATCACATCTGGATGTTTTGTTAAGCATGAGCAGTAGGTGTCACCAAGAAGTCACAGATTAGGGTACATTATAATTGGAAGGTGCTGAAGACCTGTTTCTGGTCTAATTGTCTCATTTTTCAAATGAGGAAGCAGGCCAAGAGAAGTGAAGTGACAGTCCAAGATCAAATGTTGGTAAAAGGTTGATTGTAACTAGAAGTAAAACACCAAGCTTCCTAGAAGGGCCAAACAGATAGGAAACCTATTTAGAAAGATTGGAGACTTTCAAGATAAGATAAATCCTTGCAGATAATATCTGACTTTCCTGGATCAGAGGTGCCATTCAAGCATGCCAGGGAACCAGTAATGAACAGTCTGTTCCATTTCTCTATCGGAGTTTTGGGGCAGGTTCATCAAATAATCAAGTTCAGGCAGAAAGCGATGGTGTGGTTCTTCACGGGGCAGGTTCCAGCCTTTCCTAGGCACTCCGCCTACGTATCTGTTTTTATCCACTTAGGAACCCAGAATCTGGTGTGCTGAAGGTGGTAGATCAACATTTGTTGGAGATAATGTGACCTGAAGGCAGAAGTTCAACTCATGGGTGATATTAATATGGTTATTTTACCTTAATGACTGGCCAGATGGCTAATATGCCGCCTCTGGAGACAAAACTTTTCATCTTTCTGTCTATCTTAGAATTAGCTGAATTACTTTAGAACAATGGTTCTAAAAATTTTGTGTGCAAAAAAAATCACTTGTGTGCCTTTAAAATGCAGATTCCTTGGTCCTACTCTTAGAGATTTTGATTGAGGAGGTAGATTAATGGGGCCCGGGAATTAATTCCTTCCACAAATATGTATTGAGTGCTTACTGTGTGCCACACACTGTTGGGGGTACTGGGGTACCAGAGTAAACAGACCAGCTTCTATTCTTCAGGACTTACATACTAACAGTAACATAGTAAAATAGAGAGGCATGCATAGGAGTCTGGATTTCTAATAAGCACCCTGGATCATTCTGACCTAGATCCACATGTTGAGAAATATTGCTTTAGAAATGGATGTTTAGGGCAGCCCCAGTGGCTCAGCAGTTTAGGGGTTTAGCGCTGCCTTCAGGCTGTGGTGTGATCCTGGAGACCCAGGATTGCGTCCCACATCAGGCTTCCTACATGAAGCCTGCTTCTCCCTCTGCCTGTGTCTCTGCCTCTCTCTCTCTCTCTCTCTGTCATGAATAAATAAATAAAATCTTAAAAAAAAAAAAAAGAAATGGGAAGTTTAGCCTGGTAGTATTTAAATAATTGTGTGACATACTAGCCAAGTACCATTCATATGACCTATGGTTTTGAGCCATCCTGGCTGTGGGGCAAGAGCAAAAGGAGCCCCAAATACGGACTGTGCATCCTCTGACTCCCCATGTGTTGTGGGGTGAGAAAACATTTGGGTGGCAATCAGCATGGTCCTCTAGGACTAGAAGCTGTCAGGCCAGGCCAAGAGTTTCCAGACAAATATCTCTTGGTGCAGGGAGGTTTTGGATGGCAGCTGTTGCATTCTGTGTGTCTGGCCTCAAAGTATCTCCATAGCAAAAATGTGTATCATTAATGTTCACATGTCCCAGCCTTTACTCACACAATTAAGTAGTGACTGATCTTTTTGTAATGCTGTTCTCTGGTAGTTGTCAGTGTTTACAGGAGAGCCATTAAAGTGGGGACTGTTGAACAGATTTTTGCTTTGGATGTGGCTGCCTTGCACTGAGATTCCTGATTTTACAAGTCTTAAAAATTTATATAATGCTATTGGGTCAGATAACTTCACAAAATCTCCTGGGCAAAATCCCACAATAGCAGCTATTGCTGCTAGCAGGAAAATCTCCTCTTTGTGGGAAGAAGCTAAAGACACAGTGGATTTTTGGCCCAGATTCATGAAGGAGAAAGCTAGCTTACCAAAAGGAGAATGTTACTAGAGAGTTTATACCTCTAGGCAGGCATCCAAATGGTCACAAATCAGGTGCTTGACTCCTTAGTGACCCTGTTCATTGGCTCTGATGAAACTGTAGTAATTCTACAAGCTTTTTCTAAGTGAGTAGAGCTTTTCTCTGCTCACTTAGACAGAAATGTGTGCAAAGAAGAGTGGATGTGTGAATCCTTCCTGTTAGAAATTGATTGATACTACAATCCTTGCTAACAGCAACAATACTGGCAGTGATAATGAAGTGCCAGCTTCAGAGGCAGTCACCACCCTGTGCCTTATTCCACGATCTCAGAGCCTCCTGCCAACACTACAGGAGTTATTATTGTTCTGATCTTACAGACAGGGAAACTGAGGCTTGGGGAGGCAGGTGAATGTGGCTAAACCTTGGAACGTGGAGACAGAATAACCAGGTTCTTGCCCCAGGTCCTGTGCTGTGTGTACTTGAAGAATTACGTTCTTCCTTTTACTCATTCATAAAATAATGATGATATTACCTCCCCTCACAAGGTTTACATGAGGATCCAATGAGATAATAAATATAAGATACTATACAGGGCCACCTGGGTGGCTCAGTGGTTAAGTGTCTGCCTTTGTCTCAGGTCGTGATTCTGTGGTTCTGGGATCAAGTTCCACACTGGACTCCCTGTGAGGAGTCTGCTTCTCCCTCTGCCTATGTCTCTGCCTCTGTGTGTCTCTCATGAATAAATAAATAAAATCTTAAAACAAAAAGACATTATAAAGCACTGAGTATAAAACTCTGCCTACATATAGTAACCACTCAGTACACATGAGATAGTCTCATTGTTGTCATTACTAGCACTTTGGTCCTAGTGGTGTGTGACTTGCAGGATGTCACACGCCTAGTAGGTGGCAGACTGCAAACCTAGAGCTGTCTGATATCAGAACGTAGGTTCTTAGCACTGTACAATAGATGTCTTCAAAGCATTTGTGGGGTTCAAACAAAATACCTACCTGTCTGAAAGGTTGAGTTCTAGAACAATAATGATATATGTAATATTAACATGTATTGCTATATAATGATATTATGTAATATTAACACTAGGGTTTTGTGGAAGCCCCTCGAAGCGAATAGTTCCTTGATCCCAATTGTGTTTGCTATTTTCACAGTTCAGTAAAATAAAAACTTATCACCTCCTACTAAAATACATTACTCTAATATCCTTGATGATACTGTTCTTTGTAGCATAGCATCTAAATGCTAGAGAACTAACCAAAATTGCTGGGTTTTTTGTTTGTTTAGTTTTTTAACTAGTCAATGGTATGCAAAAACTATTTCTTTAACATAGATTTTGATATAGGGATGATAAAGGCAGCTCATGGACACAAGCCAATTTTCTAATTGCCAGACTGTGTGATGACTAGCAAACAAAAGTACTTGTATTATGAAACCAAACCCTCTGCCAAAAATATTTTACCATAATTACAAATAGTGAGCTTCCTTGGTCCCTTTAATATGTAGTTTGATTTGGAAAAAGAGTTTTAACTTTAACAGATAACCAAATTTTTCTCTTTTAATGTTTGTTTTCCAATATGCACAATGGGATCACTTAGTATCATGGCCAGGATATAGGAGCAGGATATTTTTGGTGATTTTTCTATCTAACTCTAGTAATTTGTATCTAATTCTAATTCTAGAGTTTTATCTAATTCTAGTTAAAAAAAAAAAAACCACCTTTTTAAATTACCATCTCCAAAAGCATTTTCTTCACATACACACATACACACACTCTTACTCACTATACAACAATCCGAGTGATGTGCAACCTAGGACGCCATGATGTGGTTAGGAACTACCTTTGTTTTCATTCAAAACCTCTGGGGCCGAAGGGGGGGGGGGCGGAAATCCCTGGGTGGCGCAGTGGTTTAGCGCCTGCCTTTGGCCCAGGGCGTGATCCTGGAGACCCGGGATCGAATCCCACGTGGGGCTCCCAGTGCATGGAGCCTGCTTCTCCCTCTGCCTGTCTCTGCCTCTCTCTCTCTGTGTGTCTGTGTGTGTGTGTGTGTGTGTGTGACTATCATAAATAAAAATTAAAAACAAAACAAAACAAAAAAACAAACAAAACCTCTGGGGGGGAGGGGCTAGATGGCGGAAGAGTAGGGTCCCCAATCACCTGTCCCCACCAAATTACCTAAATAACCTTCAAATCATCCTGAAAATCTACGAATTCAGCCTGATATTTAAAGAGAGAACAGCTGGAATGCTACAGTGAGAAGAGTTCACGCTTCTATCAAGAAGGAAGGAAGAAGGAAGGAAGGGGAAAAAGAAATAAACAAAGGCCTCCAAGGGGGAGGGGCCCCGCGAGGAGCCGGGCTGAGGCCGGGGCGAGTGTCCCCAGGACAGGAGAGCCCCGTCCCGGAGGAGCAGGAGCTGCACCGACCTTCCGGGCGGAAAGGGGCTCGCGGGGAGGGGGAGCAGGACCCAGGAGGGCGGGGATGCCCTCGGGCTCCGGGGACACTAACAGGCACCTGCGCCCCGGGAGAGTGCGCCGAGCTCCCTAAGGGCTGCAGCGCACGGCGGGACCCGGAGCAGCTCGGGGGGCTCGGGGGCGGCTCCGCGGAGGGGGCTGCGCGGCCCGGGAGCGCGAATCCAACAGGGCAGGCCCAGGAGCACAGGGCGCCGGGGACACAGCCCAGGACCCGGCCCCCTCCCCGCTCGACAGACAGAGGCCGGGAGGGCCCAGGACAGCGAGGACGCGCCTGCCCCGAGCTGAGCAGATCAGCGGCCCCGACGGGGAGCCTCCAGGCCCTGCAGACGGAGAGCTCCGGGGTTACTGCGGGGGCTGAATCCAGGGCTCCAGAGCTGCCCCGCCACTGGGGCTGTTCCTCCTGGGGCCTCGCGGGGTAAACAACCCCCACTGAGCCCTGCAACAGGCGGGGGGCTGAGCAGTTCCCCCAAGTGCTAACACCTGAAAATCAGCTCAATAGGCCCCAGCTCCCTGTGAGGAGTCTGCTTCTCATGGACAGGGGAAAAACAAATTATTGACCAAGCAGCACTGGAAAGTTCCAGGGCAAGTCGAGGGACTTACAGTATACAGAATCAGAGGATACTCCCCCTTGTTTTGTTTTGTTTTGTTTTTCTGATTTGTTTCCTTCCCCCCGTTTTTTCTTTTTCTTCTTTTTTCTCTTTTTTTCTTTTTCTTTCCTTCTTTCTCTTCTCTCTTTTTCTCCTTTTCCCAATACAACTTGTTTTTGGCCACTTTGCTCTAAGCAAAATAACTAGAAGGAAAACCTCACCTCAAAAGAAAGAATCATAAACAGTCCTCTCTCCCAGAGATACAAAATCTGGATTACAATTCAATGTCAGAAAGCCAATTCAGAAGCACTATTATACAGCTACTGGTGGCTCTAGAAAAAAGCATAAAGGACTCAAGAGACTTCATGACTGCAGAAATTAGATCTAATCAGGCAGAAATTAAAAATCAATTGAATGACATGCAATCCAAACTAGAAGTCCTAACGACGAGGGTTAATGAGGTGGAAGAACGAGTGAGTGACATAGAAGAAGACAAGTTGATGGCAAAGAGGGAAACTGAGGAAAAAAAGAGACAAACAATTAAAAGACCATGAGGATAGATTAAGGGAAATAAATAACAGCCTGAGGAAGAAAAACCTACTTTTTTTTGTTGTTGTTAAGATTTATTTATTTATTTATGATAGAGAGAGAGAGAGAGAGGCAGGGACACAGGAGGAGGGAGAAGCAGGCTCCATGCCGGGAGCCTGACATGGGATGCGATCCCGGGACTCCAGGATTGCGCCCTGGGCCAAAAGCAGGTGCCAAACCACTGAGCCACCCAGGGATCCCCAGAAAAACCTACGTTTAATTGGGGTTCAGAGGGTGCCAAAAGGGACAGAGGTCCAGAATATGTATTTGAACAAATCATAGCTGAAAACTTTCCTAATCTGGGAAGGGAAACAGGCATTCAATCCAGGAAATAGAGAGATCTCCCCCCTAAAATCAATAAAAACCATTCAACACCTCGACATTTAATAGTTAAGCTTGCAAATTCCTAAGATAAAGAGAAGATCCTTAAAGCAGCAAGAGACAAGAAATCCCTGACTTTTATGGGGAGGAGTATAAGGGTAACAGCAGACCTCTCCACAGAGACATGGCAGGCCAGAAAGGGCTGGCAGGATACAGTCATGGTCCTAAATGAGAAGAACATGCAGCCGAGAATACTCTATCCCCATCAAGGCTCCCATTTACAATAGAAGGAGAGATAAAGAGCTTCCAAGACAGGCAGGAACTGAAAGAATATGTGACCTCCAAACCAGCTCTGCAAGAAATTTTAAGGGGGACTCTCAAAATTCCCCTTTAAGAAGAAGTCCAGTGGAACAATCCACAAAAACAGGGACTGAATAGATATCATGATGACACTAAACTCGTATCTTTCCATAGTAACTCTGAACTGAATGGGCTTAATGACCCCATCAAAAGGCGCAGAGTGTCAGACTGGATAAAAAAGCAGGACCCATCTATTTGCTGTCAACAAGAGACTCATTTTAGACATAAGGACACCTACAGGCTGAAAACAAAAGGTTGGAGAACCATTTACCATTCAAATGGTCCTCAAAAGAAAGCAGGGGTAGCCATCCTTATATCAGATAAACTAAAATTTACCCCGAAGACAGTAGTGAGAGATGAAGAGGGACACTATATCATACTTAAAGGATCTATCCAACAAGAGGACTTAACAATCCTCAATATATATGCCCCAAATGTGGGAGCTGCCAAACATATCAATCAATTAATAACCAAATTAAGACATACTTAGATAATAATACACTTATACTGCTGACTTCAATCTAGTGCTTTCTACACTCGATAGGTCTTCTAAGCACAACATCTCCAAAGAAACAAGAGCTTTAAATGATACACTGGACCAGATGGATTTCACAGATATCCACAGAACTTTACATCCAAACGCAACTGAATACACATTCTCTCAAGTGCACATGGAACTTTCTCCAGAATAGACCACATACTGGGTCACAAATCAGGTCTTAACCGATACCAAAAGATTGGGATCGTCCCCTGCATATTCTCAGACCATAATGCCTTGAAATTAGAACTAAATCACAACAAGAAGTTTGGGAGGACTTCAAACACGTGGAGGTTAAGGACCATCCTGCTAAAAGATGAAAGGGTCAACCAGGAAATTAAGGAAGAATTAAAAAGATTCATGGAAACTAATGAGAATGAACATACAACCCTCAAAACCTTTGGGATGCAGCAAAAGCAGTCTTGAGGGTGAAATACATTCCAAAACAAGCATCCATCCAAAAACTGGAAAGAACTCAAATACAAAAGCTAACCTTACACCTAAAGGAGCTAGAGAAAAAACAGCAAATAGATCCTACACCCAGCAGAAGAAGAGAGTTAATGAAGATTCGAGCAGAACTCAACAAAATCGAGACCAGAAGAACTGTGGAACAGATCAATAAAAGCAGGAGTTGGTTCTTTGAAAGAATTAATAAGATAGATAAACCATTAGCCAACCTTATTAAAAAGAAGAGAGAGAAGACTCAAATTAATAAAATCATGAATGAGAAAAGAGAGATCAATCAACACCAAGGAAATACAAATGATTTTAAAAACATATTATGAACAACTATACGCCAATAAATTAGGCAATCTAGAAGAAATGGATGCATTTCTGGAAAGCCACAAACTACCAAAACTGGATCAGGAAGAAATAGAAAACCTGAACAGGCCAATAACCAGGGAGGAAATTGAAGCAGTCATCAAAAACCTCCCAAGACACAAAAGTCCAGGGCCAGATGGCTTCCCTGGGGAATTCTATCAAACATTTAAAGAAGAAACCATACCTATTCTACTAAAGCTGTTTGGAAAGATAGAAAGAGATGGAGTACTTCCAAAGTCATTCTATGAGGCCAGCATCACCTTAATTCCAAAACCAGACAAAGACCTCACCAAAAAGGAGAATTATAGACCAATATCCCTGATGAACATGGATGCAAAAATTCTCAACAAGATACTAGCCAATAGGATGCAACAATACATTAAGAAAATTATACACCATGACCAAGTAGGATTTATTCCCGGGACACAAGGCTGGTTCAACACTCGTAAAACAATCAATGTGATTCATCATATCAGCAACAGAAAAACCAAGAACCATATGATCCTCTCAATAGATGCAGAGAAAGCATTTGACAAAATACAGCATCCATTCCTGATCAAAACTCTTCAGAGTGTAGGGATAGAGGGAACATTCCTCAACATCTTAAAAGCCATCTACGAAAAGCCCACAGCAAATATCATTCTCAATGGGGAAGCACTGGGAGCCCTTCCCCTAAGATCAGGAACAAGACAGGGATGTCTCTCACCACTGCTATTCAACATAGTACTGGAAGTCCTAGCCTCAGCAATCAGACAACAAAAAACATAAAAGGCATTCAAATTGGCAAAGAAGAAGTCAAAATCTCCCTCTTCGCAAATGACATGATACTCTACATAGAAAACCCAAAAGCCTCCACCCCAAGATTGCTAGAACTCATACAGCAATTTGGCAGCGTGGCAGGATACAAAATCAATGCCCAGAAGTCAGTGGCATTTCTATACAATAACAATGAGACTGAAGAAAGAGAAATTAAGGAGTAATCCCATTTACAATTGCACCCAAAAGCATAAGATACCTGGGAATAAACCTAACCAAAGAGGTAAAGGATCCATACACTAAAAACTATAGAACACTTCTGAAAGAAATTGAGGAAGACACAAAGAGATGGAAAAATATTCCATGCTCATTGATTGGCAGAATTAATATTGTGAAAATGTCGATATTACCCAGGGCAATTTACACATTTAATGTAATCCCTATCAAAATACCATGGACTTTCTTCAGAGAGTTAGAACAAATTATTTTAAGATTTGTGTGGAATCAGAAGACCCCGAATAGCCAGGGGAATCTGAAAAAAGAAAACCATAGCTGGGGGCATCACAATGCCAGATTTCAGGTTGTACTACAAAGCTGTGGTCATCAAAACAGTGTGGTACTGGCACAAAAACAGACACATAGATCAATGGAACAGAATAGAGAATCCAGAAGTGGACCCTCAACTTTATGGTCAACTATTATTCGACAAAGGAGGAAAGACTATCCACTGGAAGAAAGACAGTCTCTTCAATAAATGGTGCTGGGAAAATTGGACATCTACATGCAGAAGAATGAAACTAGACCACTCTCTTGCACCATACACAAAGATAAACTCAAAATGGATGAAAGATCTAAATGTGAGACAAGATTCCATCAAAATCCTAGAGGAGAACACAGGCAACACCCTTTTTGACCTCGGCCACAGTAACTTCTTGCAAGATACATCCATGAAGGCAAAAGAAAGAAAAGCAAAAATGAACTATTGGGACTTCATCAAGGTAAGAAGCTTTTGCACAGCAAAGGATACAGTCAACAAAACTCAAAGACAACCTACAGAATGGGAGAAGATATTTGCAAATGACATATCAGATAAAGGGCTAGTTTCCAAGATCTATAAAGAACTTATTAAACTCAACAGCAAAGAAACAAACAATCCAATCATGAAATGGGCAAAAGACATGAAGAGAAATCTCACAGAGGAAGACATAGACGTGGCCAACAAGTACATGAGAAAATGCTCTGCATCACTTGCCATCAGGGAAATACAAATCAAAACCACAATGAGATACCACCTCATACCAGTGAGAATGGGGAAAATTAACAAGGCAGGAAACCACAAATGGAGAGGATGCGGAGAAAAGGGAACACTCTTACACTGTTGGTGGGAATGTGAACTGGTGCAGCCACTCTGGAAAACTGTGTGGAGGTTCCTCAAAGTTAAAAATAAACCTGCCCTACAACCCAGTAATTGCACTGCTGGGGATTTACCCCAAAGATACAGATGCAATGAAACGCCGGGACACCTGCACCCGGATGTTTCTAGCAGCAACGTCCACAATAGCCAAACTGTGGAAGGAGCCTCGGTGTCCATCGAAAGATGAATGGATAAAGAAGATGTGGTTTATGTATACAATGGAATATTCCTCAGCCATTAGAAATGACAAATACCCACCATTTGCTTCAACGTGGATGGAACTGGAGGGTATTATGCTGAGTGAAATAAGTCAATAGGAGAAGGACAAACATTATATTGTCTCATTCATTTGGGGAATTAAATAATAGTGAAAGGGAATAGAGGGGAAGGGAGAAGAAATGGGTAGGAAATATCAGTAAGGGAGACAGAACATGGAAGATTCCTAACTCTGGGAAACGAAGTAGGGCTGGTGGAATGGGAGGAGTGTGGGGGGTGTGGGTGACTGGGTGGCGGGCACCGAGGTGGGCACTTGACGGGATGAGCATTGGGTGTTATTCTGTATGCTGGCAATTTGAACACCAATAAAAAATATATTTATTATTAAAAAAAAAAAACCTGTGGATTGCTGCCATTGCATGACAGCATTAGAGCTCACAGGGAAGTATGTGGCAAGGGTAGTGTCTATGGGAAAGAGGGTGCATGCTGACCATCTCTCATCACTACCTCAAGTCCCCAAACTGCCATTCCTCTCTCCTGAACACTCTGGTAGAGAAAATAAGGGATTGTGATAGGAAGTTCAATTCACCACGTGAAAAAATGTACTTAGCTCTTCTAAATAAGCTCTGAGTCAGGGAAGATATCATACTGCAATTACGGATCATTAAACATTAATGACATGGAAATACTACATATAAAAATATGAGAAGCATCCTAAATCATTTTCAGAGGAAAATTCATAGTCTGACATGCTTTTGAAATTAAATAACAGAGAACATGGGTGTTTCAGTGGTTGAGCTTTTGGCTCAGGGCATGATCCCGGGGTCCTGGGATTGAGTCCCACAGTGGACTCCCTGTTTATCCCTCTGCCTGTGTCTCTGTCTCTCTTTCTGTGTCTCTCATGAATGAATAAATAAAATCTTTAAAAAAAACCCAGTTGATAAGCATAACTAAACTAAATATTTAATCCAAGAAGCTAAAAAATTGTAAACAAACAATATAGGTAGAGAGAATGAATGAATTTTTCAATGAATTAGAAACTTTATAATGTAGACTGAATTAGTAAATTCAGAAGCTGGTATATTGAAAAGATTAGTGAATATACAAATATCTGATTAGTTCAGTAAAGGGAAAAGATGCAATTTTTGAAATAAAAAAGAAGTTATAAGAAAATATATTTTAGTATTATAAGAAATTCTATATAGAACTTTGTGCTAATCTTAAAATTTTTGAGGTAATAGATAATTTTTTCCTACTAAAATGTAAATTACAAGAAGTGATTGAAGAATATATAGGAAATTTGAAAAAAAAATAATCAAGAAGTAAGTAAGGGAAAAAGTTACCAAAAACTACCCTCAAAATGACAGGCCCAGATGTTTTAATAGTGAATTTTAACAAGTCTACTATGGGCTGATAATGACCTCTAAATTCTTACAGAGAAGACAACAGGAAGCTGCTGGATTTATTTCTAGAAACTAGTTAATTCTAAAAGGAAAATCTTTCAAAGGTAGCCCAGAAAAACTTCTCAGTATATCTTATAGATAGCCATAAAAATCCTGAATATGTTTGAAAATATAATAGAGATGGGGACCTGGGTGGCTCAGTGGTTGATCATTTGCCTTTGGCTCAGGTCATGATCCCAGGGTCTTGGGATCAAGTATCACATCAGGGTTCCTACAGGGACACTGCTTCTCTCTCTGCTTATGTCTATGCCTCTCTTTTTGTGTTTCTCATGAATAAACAAATAAAACCTTTAAAAATATATATAATACAGAGGAAATTACAGATTAACATGGAAGCAAGTACAAGTTGTTGCAAGAATACAAAGAATGGAAGGGAGGTAAAATAATAATTAGTATTTGAAACTGTAAATGAGTAAACTGAAATAATATATAAGAAGAGAAACACAGATCTTTACCAAAGGATGCAAAAAGAGATTTGAGTAAGTGGAGAGATACATGTTCTTTGATGAGAAAACTCAACATTGCAAATATATAAATTGATCTCTAAATGTAACACAATTCTATCTGGTTCCCCACTGGGAGTTTTAGGGGAATGGGGGCCTGAGAAAATAATTCTAAAGTACAACTAGGTAAAAACCATAATTAAGTATATCCAATTAAAGAGGACAGGGGACAGATTTTTCTCTACTAGAGGGTAGATTATAACACTATAGTGGTTATAAAGGATTGAGATTGAGCCAAATAGGCAAATCAGTGCAACAAAAATAGAAGACTAGAAAGTGATGAAATCATTTTGTTTGATCTCACATGGTATTGGGACAATATTTGGCAAAAAACTAAGTGGATAAAAAAAACTAAAAAATAATTATATATCTCTCCAATACCACAGATCAAAATAAATTTCAGTTAGATCAACTATTAAATTAATAATATAAAATTTCCAGGAAAAAAGATGAATATTAGCATGTACTAAGAATGAGGTAGACTTTCTAGAAAAGACACCAGAAGTAGAAAATGGATAATTGATAGCCCTGACTACCAAAAAATGGAATATTTTTGTAAATACCATACATTAAATTAAAAGCAAATGATACATGACAAAAAGGGCTTTGTGTTTTTTCAACTATGAATGGCTGATAAGCATAAGATGCTCAACTTTGCTAATTATTGAAAATGCAAATGAAAATATAAATAATAAAGAAAGGTTTCCACTCATCAAATTGACATAGGTCATTTAAAGTTTTAGTTTTTAGGATTAGTAAGAACATGGTGAGCAGTCACCATACGGCTTTGGATGAGTGTAAACTGGTTGGTTCTTTTCTGAAGGGCAACATGCCAGCAAGTATCCTAACTCTTAGTACAGACAGTCCAGGGCTCAGAAATTCTATTTTTAGGAATTTATCCTAAGAAAATAATATAAGTATGTGTGCAAGTATTTATCCAAACTGATATGTATATCAGCAATTTTTTACATAGTAGAAATTTACAGTGGCTTAAGTGTATAACAACAGACTTGTTATGCAATATAAATTCCAAACAACAGGTTATTAAATAGTAATTAAAAATTGTCTTGGAGAATTTCTAATGACATGAAATTTGCCCATAGTATTTTATTATATAAAAAACAAGTTTCTAATCAGTAGGTTTTGTGTTTAAATGTATATAATGTATTTGGAACTATATGCACCAAAGAATTATAAGAGATTATGCCTAAATCCTCCTATTTTCCAGCTTTTCTACAAAGAATATGTGCTGTCTCTGGAAAGAATATTATAAAAAATTATAATTGTAGGAAAATAAGAAAGAATATTATGTTTGCTTTTTAAAAAAGAAGAAGCCATCCCTTACCTAACACCATATACAAAAATTAGTCCAAAATGGGTCAGAGATCTGAATGTAAAAGCTAAAACTATAAAACTCTTAGAAAAAAACATAGGGCAAAAGCTTCATGACATTGGATTTGGCAGTGGATATTTTGCCAAAGACAAAATGGATATGATGCCAAAGGCACAAATAACAAAAGGAAAAATCGACAAATTGGACTTCATAAAAATGAAAACCTCTTGTGCATTAAAAGACACTATTGAAAACAAAACAAAACAAAACAAAACAAAAAAGACACTATTGACAGAGTAAAAATGCATCCCACAGAATGTAAGAAAATATTTACAAATTTTTGCAAAATCTGGTAAAGGACTAACATCTCAAATATATGAAGCACTCCTTAAATTCCACAACAAAAACTCCAATTCAAAGATGACCAAATGCACATAAGAGGCACATTTATAATATTCTCCCCAACAACAGCAGATATACATTTTTCTCAAGTGTATATAGACATTTTTCAGAATAGATCATATGCTAGAACACAAAAAAATCTTAACAACTTTAAGAGGATTGAAATCATATCAAGTATCTTTTACAACCACAGTGATGTGAAACTAGAAATCAATTAATAGTAGAAAAATTGGGAAAATCATAAAAGTGTGGAAATTGAAAAACATACTCCTGAACAACCAATAGGCCAAAGAAGAAATTTAAAAAATCAAAAAGTATCTTTAGACAAATAAAAATGAAAATACAAAATAACAAAACTTACAAGATGCAGCAAAAACAGTTCTAAAAGGGACGATTATAGTGATAAATGGCTACAGTACAAAAAAAGCAGAGTCTCACAAAATCTAACTTTACATCTCAAGGAACTAGAAAAGACAGAACAAAGTAAGCCCAAAATTAGCAGAAGAAGGAAATAACAAAGATTAGAACAGAAATAAATGGAGACAATAGAAAAGATAAAAAAAAAAAAAAAGGATCAACAAAATTAAGATCTGGCTTTTGAAAAAAATAAACAAAATTAACAAATAGTTGTACTAACCAAGAAACAAAAGAGAGACTTCAGATAAAAAATTAAAAAGGAAAAAGGAAACATTACAACTCATACCACATAAATACAAAAGATCACAAAAGACTACTATAAAAAATATTATGCCAACAATTTCTGTAATGTAGAAAAAGTGAATAATTTCCTAGAAATACACAACTTACTGAGAGTGAATCATGAAGAAGTAGAATTTCTTTCTTTCTTTTTTTTACCTGTTCATTTATTCATGAGAGATAGATAGGCAGAGACACAGGCAGAGGGAGAAGCAGGCTCCATGCAGGGAGCCCAACATGGGACACAATCCCAGGACTCCAGGATCAGGCCCTGGGCCAAAGGCACTGCTAAACCACTGAGCCACCAGGGCTGCCCAAGAAGTAGAATTTCTAAAGAGACCGATAATGAGTGAAGAGATGAAAGCAGTAATCAACAACCTCCAACAAAGACGGGACCAGATGGTTTCATAAGTAAATTCTACCAAACATTTAAAGGATTAATGCTAATCCTTCCCAAACTCTCCTAAAAAATTGAAGAGGAGGAAATATTTCCAAATTCATTTTATGAAACTGGGATTACCCTCATACCAAAGCCAGATACGGACACTACAAGAAAAGAAAATTATAGACCAATATCTCAGATGAACATAGATGCAAAATTCTCATGAAAGACTAGCAAATCAAATTCAGCAATATTAAAAGGGTAATACACAATAATCAAGTGGGATTTATCCCTGGGTTGCAAGGATGGTTCAACATCTGCAGATCAATCAATTTGATACACAACATTAACAGAATGATGGATGGAAATCATATGATTATCTCAATAGATACAGAAAAAACATTTGACAAAATTCAACATCCTTTCACGATAAAAACTCTCAACAAACTGGAGTTAGAGAGACTCTTCCTCAACACAATGAAAGCCATATATGACAATCCTGTAAGTAACAATATACTCAATGATTAAAAGCTGAAGGATTTTCCTCTAAGATCAGGAAGAAAGCAAGAGTGCCTAACTCTTATCACTTCTATTCAACATAGTACTAGAAGTCCTAGCCAGAGCAATTATGCAAGAAAGAGAAACAAAAACAAAAACAAAAACATTCAAATTGGAAAGGAAGAAGTTAAATTGTCTCTGTTGCAGATGACATGATCTTATATATAGAAAGCCCTAAAGACTCTACCAAAAAAAAAAAAAAAACTGTTAGAACTAATAAATTTAATAAAATTATAGGATGTGAAATTAACATTAAAAAAATCAATCCCATTTATAGTAGCATGAAAAAGAATCAAATACTTAGAAATAAATTTAACCAAGGAGATAAAAGATCTGTATACTAAAAACTAGAAGCTATTGATGGAAGAAGATGCAAATAAATGGAAACATGTCCTGTATTCACAGATTGGAGGAATTAATATTGTTAAAATGGCCATACTACCTCAAATCATCTACATATTCAATGCAATCCTTGTTAAAAATTCAAATGGCATTTTTCAAGAAATAGAAAAACACTATCCTAAAATTTATATGGAACCACAAATGAGCCCAAATAGCCAAAGCAATCTTGAGAAAGAGGAACAAATCTGGAGGCATCATATTTCCTGATTTCAAACAATGTTACAGAGATATTGTAATCAAAACAGTATGGTTCTGTCATACAAATAGACACATAGAGCAATGAAACAGAACAGAGAGCCCAGAAGTAAACCCATGCATGTAGAGTCAAATAATCTTTGACAAAAATGTCAAAAATATACAACGAGGAAAGGATAGGCTCTTCAATAAATGGTGCTGGGGAAACTGGACAACCTCACACAAAAAAATGAAACTGGATCACTATCTTACATCAAGCACAAAAATTAACACAAACCAGATTAGTGACTTGATCCCAAAACCTGAAACCATAAAACTCCTAGAAGAAAACATAAATGTTAAGCTCCCTGACATTGGTTTTGTCTATAATTTTTTAGGATTTAATACCAAAAGCAAAGACAACAAAAGCAAAAATAAACAAATAGGACTACATCAAACTAAAAAACTTCTGCACAGCAAAATAAACAATCAACAAAATGAAAAGGCAATCTATGGAATGGGAGAAAATATTTGTAAACCATATATCTGATAAAGGATTAATATCCAAATTATATAAAGAACTCCTACAACTCAATAGCAAAACTCAAATAATCTGATTAAAAAATGAGCACAGGACCTGAATAGATATTTTTCTAAAGAAGACATACAAATAACTGATAGGCATATGAAAAGGTGTTCAGCATCACTAACCATCAAAGAAACGCAAAGCAAAACCACAGTGAGATATCACATATCTGTTAGGATGGCTCTCATCAGAAAGACATGAAATTATAAATGTTCGTATGGGTGTGGAGAAAGGGGACCCTCATACACTGTTGGTAGGAAGGTAAACTGGTGTGGCCACTGTGGAAAACAGTATGGAGTCTCCTCAAAAATTAAAAATAGGACTACTATATGATTCATGAATCCCACTTCTTGGTAAATCCAAAGGAAATCAAATCAGCTTTGCAAAGAGATATCTGTACTTCCATCTTCACTGCAGTATTATTCCCACTAGGAAAGATTAGGAAACAATCTGAGAGTTGATTAGTGAATGAATGGATAAAGAAGTGTGATACATACATACACACAACGGAATATTATTCAGCCATAAAAAGAAGGAAATTTGTGAAAACATGGATGAACCTGGCTGATACTACGCTAAGCAAAATAAGCCAGACACAGAAAGACAAATACTATATTATTTCATTTATATATTGAATTGAAAAAAATCAAACTCATAGAAGCAGAGAGTAGAAGGGTGATTGCCCTCAGGAAATACTGGGTGGGAGATATGGGAAATTATTGCTCAAAGAGTTATAAGATGAGTAAGTTCTAGGGATCTAACATACAGCTTGATAACTTAATTAATAATCTTGTTTAGTATACCTGAAGTTTGCTAAGAGAGTAGATCTTTTTTTTGTTTTTAAAGATTTTGTTTATTTATGAGAGAGAGAGAGATAGAGAGAGAGGCAGAGACATAGGTAGAAGAAGAAGCAGGCTCCATGCAGGGAGCCCAATATGGGACTCCAACCCAGAACTCCAGGATCATGCCCTGAGCCGAAGGCAGACGCTTAACCGCTGAGCCACCCAGGCATCCCAACGAGAGTGGGTCTTAAGAATTCTCACCACATACTCCTCCCCTCACAAATGGTAACTGTGTGAGGTGATATATATGTTAATTAGCTTGATTCTGGTAATCATTTTACAGTGTATGTATATGTATCTCAAGTCATATATTGTACACCTTGAATACACACAATTTTTGTCAGTTATACCTCAATTTGTCAGATTTATACCAGAAGTACAAATCTTCAAAAGTAAAAATAAATATGTAAAATTATTTTTTTAAATGGGCAAAGGACTTGGATAGACATTTCTCTAAAAAAGATGTACAAATAGTAAGCACACAAAAAGGTGTTCAACATCATTAATTAAAGAAATGCAGATCAGAACCAGGATGAAATACTGCCTTACATTCATTTGGATGACTACTATAAACAAAACAAAACAAAACACAAAGAAACCAGAAAACAGCAAATGCTGGCAAGGATGTGAAGAAGTTGGAATGCTTATGCGTTATTAGTGGAAATGTCAAATAGTGCAGCCACTATGGAAAACGATATGTCAGTTCTCAAAAAATTAAGAATAGAATTGCCACATTACCTGTCAATTCCACTTCTGAGTATATGCCCAAAAGAATTAGAAGCAAGGCTCAATGAGCTATTTGCACACCCAGGGCCAGAGCAGCACTATTCACTATTGTGAATAGCCCAAATGTGGAAGCAATCCAAGTGGTATATACATACAAGGAAATATTATTCAGCCCTAAAAAGGAAGGAATGGATGGCATTCATTTCATCATGGATGCACCTTGAGGACGCCATGCTAAGTGAAATCAGTCAATCACAAAAAGACAAAAAAAGAGTCAGTTACCTAGAGTGGTTGAATTCACAGAGACAGAAAGTAGAATGTGGTTGCCAGGGGGCGGGGAGAGAGAGGAATGGGGAGTTTGTGTTGAATAGATATGGAGTTTCGGTTTTGCAAGATGAAAAGAGTTTTGGAGATGGATAGTGATGATGGGTGTGTGACAGCAGAAGTTCATTTGTATCACTGAACTGTATCCTTAAACATGGCTAAGATGGGAAATTTTATGCGCATTTTACCATAATTTAAAAATCTGTGGAAAGAAGACAAAGGACTATGTTTAACTGGCAAACACTAAGAGTTCTTTTCTGAGTCCAAACCCTGATTCTTTACTTTCCAGCTAGGTGGTCGTGGAAATGCTGCCCCTCTGCCAGGGTTATAAATCAGACAGAGAAAGGTGAACTCACCCTACTGCTTAGGACTGTTGTGTACATAGATACTCCTCACAAACTATGTCAGCACCAGGTAAATGTGAGAGGATATACACTTCTGTGTCTCTAATAAATGAATTAATTAGATCAATTGTGTAAAGTGCTTGGGAATCTGCCTGGCACATAATAAGCACTCACTAAGTGCCAGCTATTATTATTTTATAATCCTTTTTTAAAAGATTTTATTTATTTATTCATGAGAGACACAGAGAGAGAGGCAGAGACACAGGCAGAGGGAGAAGCAGGCTCCATGCAGGGAGCCTGACGTGGGACTCGATCCCGGGTCTCCAGGATCAGGCCTTGGACTGAAGGTGACGCTAAACCACTGAGCCACCTGGGCTTCCTGATATAGGACATAATGAAGCACATACACCTCTAGGACCTCTGAGTTTTCTGCGTCTAAACCCATAGGAAATATGACAGTCAGAACAAGGCTTACTCCAGCCCTACTCAATAATAATTGATTCAGGGTCTCTGTGAAGTCTTCCCTATTACAGTGAGCTCAATAGGTCCCCAAGGACCTGAAAGAGTTAATTAGCTTCCCTAACCATTTTCAGATGCTGGCCACAATTCAGCTAATTTAACAAGAGAATATAATGACTTCAGATTATTTATACTTTCAATTGTTCAAATCAATTGAATGATAAAGTGTGGTACTTAACCAGCACAAGGAAATGTTATCTAACTGTAAGTTGTAAAGCTAAGAGACATGTTAAACTAAAAAACTATAATTTATACAAAAACATAAGTGTTCATTTTGTGGTAGACAACTATTAATCAAAATACCTAACAGAGATCTCATGTTACATGGGATCTAGGAAGGCCAGCGACTCTTCCAGTCCTCTGCCAACCAGGTTTCACGTATCTTGCTCAGATTTGTTTCCTCTACGGCTTTACAGCAAGTTAGATAATTTAATGGAAACCCCATAGGAAGGAATACGAGATGGAAAAATGGGGAGAGAATGGGAGAGAGTGCTAGAGAGAACTAATTTCTAAAAGCACCTGTGAGGCCAACCTGATGGTGAATATATGATTTTACACGGAGTGGGGAGAGGTCTTCCTTACAGTAGTAGAGTGACAGGAACAAATAAAGAGAGAAGTAATGAGAGAGTTAGAAGATCACTATTTTGCAACCATCATAATCATAATTCAGGCAAGAATCTTCAATGGATGCTAACTAGAGAGTGAATGTTTCAGGAGCAACAGAATATTTAAATAGTTTCAAAGCATCGCCTACAAGATAAACTACAAAGTAGAGAATCATCATTTTACAGGGCAAAACTTGGCAGACACTACCCCAATCAAGTGGTCAATGCTGACGTTACTAATAATATGACAAACCTCCCAAGGGGGAATAACTAAGAAAGACAAGGATCACCCTCCCTGGAATTCCTCCCTAAAATGCATTGCCTGAATCTAACCATGAGAAAATACGAGATGAACCCAAATTAAGAAATATTCTACAAAATAAATACACTCTACAAAAACATCAGTGTCATGAAAGACAAAGGAAGGAGGAGGAAATGTTGCAGATGAAAGGAAACTAAAGAGATATGACAACTGAATGTAATGTGTGAGCTTGGACTGGGAAAAACATAGCCTATAGAATATTATTGGGACAATTAGTGAAATTTGAATAAGGTGTATCAATTAAATAATAGTCTTGTGCCAATGTCAGATATGATTTTGATCATTGTACTGTGATTATTTAAATAAATATCCTTCTTCTTAGGTAATGAAATGCACATTGAATTATTAAGGGGAAAAGGTATCACATCTGTAAGGAATTCTTAGATGGTTCAGAAAAAAACTATAATACACATATAATTTGTATTTGTAATATTCAAATATTCATAACGTTCAAGATACAATGTTGAATTATATACATGGAGAGAAAGAGAACTCTAAAGCATGTATATCAAAACTCAAAATGGATTAAAGACCTAAACCTGAGACCTGAAACCATAAAAATCTAGTAGAGAACACAGGCAGTAATTTCTCTGACATTGGCCATAGCACCATTTTTCTAAATACGTCTCCGAAGGTAAAGGAAACAAAAGCAAAATACGCTATTGGGACTACATCAAAATAAAAAAGCTTTTGCACAGCAAAGGAAACCATTAACAAAACAAAAAGACAACCTACTGAATGGGAGATGATCTTTGCAAATGACATATCTGATAAAAGGGTACACAAAATATTAACGATCTCACAGAAGTCAATACCAAAAAAACCCCAAGTAATTCAATTTAAAATGGATCTGAATAGACATTTTTTTGAAGAAGACATACAGATGGCCAACAGTCACATGAAAAGATGCTCAACGTCACTCATCATCAGGAAAATGCAAATCAAAACCTTAGACCAGTTAGAATGGCTAGAATCAAAATAAGTTGATGAGGATGAGTTGGTGTGGTGAGGATGTGAAGAAAGAGAATCCTCATTCACTGTTGGTGGGAATGCAAACTGGTGCAGCTATTGTGAAAAGCAGTATGGAGTTTCCTCAAAAAATTAAAAAGAAATACCATATGATCCAATAATACCACTGCTGGGTATTTAGCCCCCAGAAATGAAAGCACCAATTCAAAAAGATATATGCACTCTATGTTTATTGTAGCATTATTTACAATAGGTAAGATATGGAAGCAGCCTAAGTGTCATCAACAGATGAATGGATAAGGAAAATGTGGAAATATATATATATATATATATATATATATATATATATATATAACATATATATGTAATATATATAAAATACATATATACAATTCACAAAATACAAAGTGAAAAAAGAAAGGTTAGATGTGTTAATGTCTAAGAACCTTGGCAATCCTGAGGGTTTCTGAATTGAAATCTGTTCACAGCTCTCAGCTCTTACAAGTCTAGGGCTTTGCTCCATCCCTACTCATAGGTCCCTACGCTTTCCTCTGCCCTTCAGAGCCATTCCTGGTCTCTCTCCCACGTTTCTTTCCAGTTGTATAATGTAAGATAACTGCAGAGTTCTTGTGAGCTCTTCAGAGGAAGCTCCTAAACAACTTTGCCAACGGAATAAGGAACTCCCAAGAGAAATTAAGCTGCTATCTATTGTATCCCTTCTTTTCATATAATTCATAGTTCTTGCCTAGCAGGTCTTTGGTCTCACAGTTAAATATACCTTAAGCACCCTCCTTAAAACAATGAAACCCAAAACCATCCTGAATTCAAAACTCCTACAGCTTCCATCCTTCCTGCTTCCCTTCATGGCTCAATCTCTAGAGATGCTGTCTATAATCTGCTCTCCCTTCCCTTCCCTCCTACCCACCCTTCACCTGCTGCAAACTACCTTCTGCCTTCACCCCTCTATTGAAGCTAGTCTTCCCAAATTCACCAGCCACCCCCTGATAAGTAAAGCTGACAGGTAGTTGTTGACTCTTATTTCATCTATTGGTAGCATTTGATGACCCTAACCACTTCTTCTAGAAAGACTCTCAAGGCCCCCAGTTCCTGATTCTTGATTACCTTCCAACGACTCTGACTGCTGCTTCTCAGTCTCCACTGCAGGCTCTTCTAACTCTGCTTGTCCCTGGAATGTGGATGATCCTTAGAGTTCTTTCCTGGGCCCACTCTATGTGGGTCTTGCAGTGTAACTTCAGAGCCTCAGGCTCATATTTCCAAATGCCTACTTGACACCCTCACTTGGATGTCTCATCACTTTTTCAAACTCAACATCTTCAAGTCTGAACTTCTCACTTTGGCCAGGGTTCCTTATCTCAGAGAACAGCACCACATGGACCTAGCTGGCAAGCTAGAAGCCTGGTATTCATTCTTGACTCTTCTCTCAATCTGCACACCCATCAGTGAATAATACCTATTAATTTCAGCATTCATCTACATCAGGTCAGCCTACCATTCAGCATCTACTCATATCACTACCACAGCCACAACCTTCTAGCCTCCAACCTGTACTTCACTCCGCATTTAAAATGAACTTTCTAATGCCAAAATATGATGTTGCTTTGCTGCTCAAAACCCTTCAGTGGCATCTTGTCTTCAAACCTAAAGTCCAAACGGCTTAACATGGCTCATGAAATCCTTCATGACAAGGTCATTCTGAGCACTTCCTTCCAGAACTTCTTTTCAGTTCTTTGGATAAGTCAGCTTCCCTCACATTCATGGCTTAGAATGTGCCATGGTTTTCTGCCTGGAACATTCTTTCCTTTTCATCTGGCTAATTCCCATCATCTTCCATCTGGATGTAGAACTAGATGTGTATCAGTAGCAACATGTACTTCCCCTCTCACAGACATATCTTTCTCAACTGTTGCCACTTGTTTCAAAGTCTGCCTCTGCAGACTAAGTTTTATAGCTTCTGTGACTATGTCCACCTTGTTTACCACTGTGTTCCTAACCAAGACCACTTCCTACAGCCAAAAGAAGGTGCTTAGAAAGCTCCCACTTCCATCATATAGGATCTCTGTATTCTTCCAAATTATTATTCATAGAAGTTTTCTCCCTTCCCCTGTCTGAATCTTTGGGGAACATCTTTTTGCTCAGTGGCCCAATCCAATTCTGAAATATCACTCAGTTTCTTTTACAAATATTTATTTTTTTTCTAGATATTACCTCATAACTTTTCTGGCCTTAGACACCATCAATGCAGAATTTTGATTCCACTAATTCAAAATTTGCAAATATGAGACCCAATGACACTTGAGTAAAAATTCACTAATCCATTACTGTGAAGATTCAACTTTTTGCTTATAAGGAAAAAGAAATCTTAAACTTAGAACTATGAAATTGAAGATTCATTTAATACATTTTCCTCTTGAATTTAATGATTAATTATTTTTTACAAAAATAGAGCACTCTTTTTAGTTATGATAGCTCACATTCAAATGTAAGCTATGGTGAAATAAGGTTTTCCATTGCCTTATTTTACTTATTAGAGTAATAAAGTTAATATATTTTTTATTTTCAACTTTGAAAGAACCTTTTCCAAACAAATGAACATTTATTATATATTTTTCTTTCTTTGTTTTAACTGAGAACCAAGCCTCACTTTGAATAGGTGTGGGACCCAGGAAATTTAACAAAATCCCCTACCCCTGGACAAGCAGAGCGGGACTGACTCTATTTTGGGCTGTACCCGCCTTGTGCTGACCTGCTTATTGCTTAGGGCACTGCCCCGCCCTAGTCAATGACCAGGGCCCCCCCAACCGGAAATCCCGCTCAGTGATAGGCCAGTTCAAATGGATCCTTTAGGGTATGTAATTCAATCGGCCACCTGCGAGTATCCGGACCAGCTTGTCTGTGCAACTTTCTGCGTATCCCATTGGCCACGGGCCCCTATAAAGTTGCTAAGCCTCTTAGTCTCGGGGTCCAAGTCCCTGCTCCCCCGCATCGGGTATACTTGGACCCAGGCTTGAGCTTGTAAATAAACCCTCATGTGTTTGCATCGGTGTCGGCTCCTTGGTGGTTTCTCGGATTCGCGATCTTGGGCACAGCATAGGTTACTAAACTGAGCCCCTGTGATTATTAATTGAGAGACAGTATTTTGCAGTATTTTCTTCCATATGTAACTTCGGGCTTATTGTTAGAAAGGCACAGATATTCTTTACTAGGACATTTCCCTTCATTGTGAGCTTCCTGCTAAGTCAATTGTCTGCAGAACAAGATAAAACCTCTCGCCCCGCCACGGACAAACTAATGTGCAGAGTCAGAAAGAGTAACTAAGAAATGTGTCTTCAAACCTTCAAGAACAAATCTTGTCTTCAAACCTTCAAGTACAGGTCCAGGTTCGTGCTTTGTAAAACCTGGATGAACTTTGCAAAGCACGCTAGGTATGCACTTTGTCAGCCTCAAGTGATTTTCTGAACCGCATATCTGACTTTCACAAGGACGTGGTTAATAAAAACAAAATGGCTGCCAAGCATGTTTTAAATGACTCTGACTGGAATGATGGCTACAGGTGACTGTCCAAAGTCTGCTCTTTGGTTCCCAATTCCAAACACTTAATTCCATTAGGCCTCTCAATCTTAAACACATTTTATAGAGATGATGTGAATTATCAATTTAGAATTAAAGACCACATGTAGCTACCAACACAGCTTTAATTCCCAACCCCCCACCAACATGCTCTCAAACGATACTGCTAGGAGAACAAACTGGCAAAACCTTTCGAAAGGCAATATGGCCTGAGGTATCACTTTCCTTAAAATTATTCATATAAGGGATCCCTGGGTGGCTCAGCAGTTTAGCGCCTGCCTTTGGCCCAGGGGTAATCCTGAAGTCCTGAGATCAAGTCCCACGTCAGGCTCCCTGCATGGAGCCTGCTTCTCCCTTTGTCTCTGCCTCTTTCTGTCTCTGTGTCTCTCATGAATAAATGAATAAAATCTTTAAAAAAAGAGTATTCATATAATTTAAATTAGCAATTATACTGAGAAATAATCATAAATGGAGAAGCCTGGGCACATACAAATGTTCAATGAAGGATAGAAGGGTTATTTACAACAGCAGTACCAGAAACAGGGAAATGAACAGGAGGAGAGTAATATTTTGTGTTTGTTTTCTACCACTACATATCATTTTTAGTATTTTACATTTGTTAACACATTTAATCTTCGTAACAAGTCTATGAAGCAGGGTCCTTACTTTTTACTTTTTTTGGATAAGAAAATTGAGGCACAGAGAAGGATTTGCCCAAGCTAGAGCTGAGACCAGACTGGGAAGACAGGTACTCAAACAGTCCAGCTCCAGAACCTACCCTTCAAAGTACTATCATGCTTTTTCATGTTATGTAGTTAAGTATGTTTGCAGTAACATGGAAAAATACTTATCATGTCTAGTTAGAAAAAGAAACACCGGGATCCCTGGGTGGCGCAGCAGTTTAGCGCCTGCCTTTGGCCCAGGGCGCGATCCTGGAGACCCAGGATCGAATCCCACGTCGGGCTCCCGGTGCATGGAGCCTGCTTCTCCCTCTGCCTATGTCTCTGCCTCTCTCTCTCTCTCTCTCTCTGTGTGACTATCATAAATAAATAAAAATTTAAAAAAAATTAAAAAAAAAAAAGAAACACCATCACAAATATGTAAATTAAAATAGGAAAAGAAAAAACCCCAAACCTTTATGCTTGGAAAAAGAGATTGGAAAAAGAGATCACTAACAATACGGTGTTAGTGATGCTGTTTGGGTGGTGGAATGATGGTTTTCCCGTTATTTTGTATTTTTTTAAACTAAGCATAGATTTCTTTTCAGATGGTAAAAACACCACTTATTCCTCTTTAAAGGTCTCATGTGCTTCCCGTTCCACTCACTTTTCCCTGTTCTTGCTGACCTTGAAATATGTGGGTCCATTTACATGTGGATATTATTTTTTTAAGATTTTAAAAGTTTTGCCTAATTTCTACACCCATTGTGGGGCTCAAATTCATAACCTCAACATCAAGAGTTGCACATTCCACCAACTGAGCCATCTGGGTGCCCCTACACATGGATATTTTTTGTGTGTGTGGATATTTTTTGATAAATACAGTACAGTACTATAAATGTATTTTCCTTATGATTTTGTTAACATTTTGTTTTCTCTAAAAAACAAATGATTTTATTGAAAGACTATAGTATGTAATATATATAAAACATAACAAAATATGTATTAATTGACTATGTTATCAGTAAGGCTTCTGGTCAACAGTAGGCTCTTAGTAGTTTAGTTTCAGGAGGAGTCAAAGGTTATATGTGAATTTTCAACTGCATAGGGTAGAGAGGTCAGTGCTCCTGACCCCCATGTTTTCAAGGGTCAACTGTACTTCCTTTCTTCACTTCATACTTTAACTCCAATTTTTTTTTTTTTTTAATCTCCGGGGCCTTTTTTCTCCCACCTTTTATTTCTTATACATTTTTTTCTTTCCTTCTCCTCCGTATTACTCTCTACTCTCTTCCCCATTCCACAAGGCTCATGAGCAGAAAGAGAAAAAGCCCCCCTTGCCTAGCTGCCCTGTAGTCCCCTCCCTCTCTACCCTCCCAATGGGTGTATGTGGGGGCATTATAAGGGATAGTGAGATATTTTCTGAAAGAAAAAAACAATAATTTTTAACATTGTATCTTAAGTTTTTCTAATGGCTTCTAAAATTGTTGACATAAAATTCTTTGATCTGAAGATTTGAGGTGACATGGCTATGACTGATTCTAGACTTCACTGGTTTCCCAGCATTCTTTGTTTTCCACTCCTTTCTCTGCTGTTGGTGAATGACAGACATCTTCTGGTGTCTGTTCCTGGCAGCCTGTCTGTGCTCCCTGTTCTCTTTGGAGTATGATCCTGCCCTCAGACACTCAGTAGTCCTCAGCCCAGCCTCTGGCTCCCAGGAATGCTTCGCTGGCTGGTTTGGTGGGCTCATTTCAAGACCACTTTCTTCATTATAACCTGATTCTCACTGGAGTAGAAGCAGCAATATCCATGCCTTGAGCAGTGGCATGAAGAGTACTCTCTGTTCTCCCAGGTCATCCCTCAGCCCACTGGGGTTCAAGTCAAGAACACCTGCCAACCAGGCTAGACTAGAAGACTGAGTGGGTCAGGTAACAGGGCCCGTCTAGATGATCTTTCCCTGAATTCTAGGCTCCTTATAAAAGTTGGCTACAGATTAAGAAAGATATTAAAGTCATCTAAACCTTTATTCCCAGTTAGCATTTTTGTGGCTGTGCCAGTTTTCTTCTCAAATCTCAGTTCTTAAATATCTGATAGTACTGGTAGTCTTAAAAATATAAGCAGTTCTGGGATACCTGGATGGCTCAGCAGTTGAACGTCTGCCTTTGGCTCAAGGCATGATCCTGGGGTCCTGGGATCGAGTCTGACATCAGGCTCCCTGCAGGGAGCCTGCTTCTCCCTCTGCCTATGTTTCTGCCTCTCTCACTGTGCCTCTCATGAATAAATAAATAAAATCTTTTAAAAATACATATATATATGTGTGTGTGTGTATATGTATACATATATATATTATATATTATATACATATATAAAAATACATATATATGTATACATACATATAATTTCCCACTCATCTTATTGCCAGACCCTCATGCCCAGCCTCACGGAACCTGGTCTCTCCTCAGCCTTGCTTCCTGAAGGATGGTTTCTGTCATGCCCTTCTCGGATAAAAATGTTTTCAGGTTACCTTGATTACTGATCCATCGAGTTCAAATGCTAACTTTAGCATTTCCTCATACACACACAAAGAAAAAGAAAACATCAGTCTTTCCAATTGTTAAAGTAACACATGTTCATTGCAAACAATCAGATAAGATTAGGCCAGAATGTAAAGGCGTGGACAAGAAAGTAGGAAGAACTTAAAATTTTCCCTCCCAGAGTCATTAATCAGTTCGTTTTGTTGCACTTTCAAAGTCCCATGTGGCCCGCCAGGTTTGCCAAGGCTGTTCCTCCTGGACACATCTGCTCAGGTTCCTTTCCTAGAGCTCCACAAGCTCATTCCTACTTCTGGGGCTCTGTTTACGGTGTTCAGTCCTCTGGAATGGCTTCGCTGCCCGCTCCATTCATTCAGTTCATCCCTAACTTTGCAAATCCTTCAAAAGCACGAGCTTGCTGTGTGAACCTTCCAAGCTTTACCAACGTACAGAGTATGTGCTCTGTGCCCCATGATTCAACAATATAACTGTCTCCTTCTGCTGCTACCCCCATCTCCCTTGGATCAGATACTGTCAGGGAACCGGGATTATGCCTTATGCTTTTCTGGAGCCTCATGATATGGTGGGCAATCATAAATATCTGTCTAATGAATGCATATGAAAAAATAAATGGTTAATTGAGTAGCTTCCTTTTAATTTAGTAAAATTTCTGACTCGATTCTTTGGAGATTAAGTTTTTGTAGATTTCACCTATCAGCTTGTGAAAATTTACATAGATATGCTGAAAATACTTTTTTTAAAAGATTTCATTTGTTTATTCATGAGAGACACAGATAGAGCGAGAGGCAGAGACACAGACAAAGGAGAAGCAGGGTCCCTGCAGAGAGCCCGATGCGGGACTTGATCCCGGGACCTCGAGATCACGACCTGAGCCCAGGCAGATGCTCAACCACTGAGCTGCCCAGGTGCCCCCTGGAAATACTTTTTAATCCTACACCCATTCCCAGAGCACCTATGAGGTTTGTGTCTATTAAGCTCTCTCCCTAAGAGAGCTCTTTGGTTGCAGCACAAAATGGATGAGTTGCTGGGAGCATTATTTACTTCCTGCTCACTAAACTGTCCCCCACCTCCCACCCCATCCTGGAATCAGTCCATCAAGTTCACACAATCCACAGTGCCTAGGATGATGACACTTCCATAAATCAGTGCTCACAGTACAGGTTGTTGCTTAAGTGCCCAGGTGATGAATGTCCCTTGGCACTTTCTTGGTGCAAAATATTTTGATATAACAAAGGTTGCAATTTAGTCAGGAGCCATCAGGCTCCATGGCTTTGAGGAACCACGTCCCAGGGCTCCAAGCAAGAGCCCATGTGAGAAAGAAACAGTAAGTGGCAAGCTGGGGTGGAGGTGGTTTTGCCACTCCATAGTCAGTGCCTGTTTTGGAACCAAATCTAAGACGTGTGGAAGTTGAAAAATGCTAACCAATGAGGACTGCAGGTGCACACTCACCTCTCATCACATTTAATCAGAATCACGCTGTCTGTTCCAATCCCCAAAGCTGCAGCTCCCTTCTTGAGAGAAAAGTGACTCTAAAAAAAAAGCATATTTGTAATTAGTTGCACATAAATTCAAGATCCAATCCCTCAGCTGTGTGTTTTTTCCCTCCTTTCATTTCTAATCTCCCTCAAAAGCCTGGATTGCTGAGAGAAGGCATCCTTCAGTTGAGATTTGGGTTGTTTTGTTTTGTTTTTTAACTGTGGTAAAATGTACATAACTTAGGATTTACCACCATCACCATTTAAAAAAAAATTAAAGAGTTTATTGATCTATTCATGAGAGACACAGAGAGAGAGGCAGAGATAGGCAGAGGGAAAAACAGCCTCCCTGGCAGGGAGCCCGATGCAGGACTCGATCCCAGGACCCCGGGATCATGACCTGAGCGAAAGGCAGACGCTCAACCACTGAGCCACCCAGATGTCCCCACCGTAACTATTTTTAAGTTTTAAGTGTCCAGGTTGGTGGCCTTAAGTACATTAACATGGCTGTGCAACCATCACAACCATCCACCTCTGGAACTCTTTTTGTCTCACAAAAGGGAATTTCTGTACCCACTGAACAATAACTCCTCATTCTTCCCTCCCTCGGTCCTGGCAACTGCCATCCTACCTTCTGTCTCTATGGACTTTACTATGTTAGATGCCTCATGTAAGTGGAACCATATGGTATTTGTTCTTTCATGACTGGCTTATTTCACTCAGCACAGTGTCCCTGAGTTCAGCCATGTTGTAGCATGTGTCAGAATTCCTTTCCTTTTTAATGCTGAATCCTATTCATTGTAGGTCAACTCTACATTTCCATCCACCCATCAATGGATACTTGGGTTGCTTCTACCTTTTTGGCCACGGGTGGTGATGGTCCTATGGACAAATATCTCTTTGAGCCCTGCTTTCAATTCTTTTGGGTGTATACCCAGAAATGGAGTTGCTAGGTCATATGGTAATTCTGAATTGCAGCACTATTTTCCATAGCAGCTGCATCATTTTATGTCCCCACCAGCAGTGCACAGTGGTTCCAATTTCTCCACAACCTTGTCAATAGTTATTTTCTGTTTTTTTTCTTGATATTAGTCATTCCAATGGTTGTAGAGTGATACCTTATTATGGTTTCAATTTGTATTTCTCTAATGATTAGTGATGTTGAGTATCTCCTTATGTGCTTATCAGCTCTTCGTATAACATCTTTAAAGAGATGTCTACATGAGTCCTTTGGCCATTTTCGAAGGGGTTGTTTTGTGGTGGTGGTTGTTAAATTTACTTAAGTTTCTGAATGAAGATAACAAAACCCTGGAACTTGTAAGTGGACCTGCTACCCCGATACACAGTAATCCAAGTCAATTTTACGTATAAGGCATAAAAACAAGCCAACTGCCTCTGGGAACTATGTACTGTACCACTTCCAGGCTTCTATTTTTCTACCAAAAGATTACATTCAGTCTCTGTCAAATTTAGTGAAATCGTGTGCACTCAAGCAAGAGAAGAAGTTGGCCTTAAATCCAGGACTCTTCATCCCAGACTTATTGGGGAGCTAGTTCTGGTGCCGACAACTCCTCAGCCTGAGACAGGCCCAAGGAAAAGACATCAGTCACTGGCTGGGGCAGGACGGTGTGCAGAGAGGCCACACTGTCCAGCCACCGCCAGATCTTTGTTTGTGCTTTTGGTTACTGATGGGGGAAGGATTGAGAGTCTCAATGGCTATAATCATGGAGCAATTTGGAGAGCTGAGAGAGGCTAACGTAAGCCCAGCTGTATGGCATCTGCCCAGCAGCCCCTTACTATTAACTACAGATCATTAAGCTGTCCAAAAGGGGGGCTGCTTCCTCAATTTACATCTCCAAAGGACTGCTGACTGGAATTTTAAGTTAGTGTCCCAGAGTGTACACTCCCTGAATGCCCACTTTTGACTCATCTGAATTCTTAAGTCTGCAGCAAAGGAACTACTAACGTGTATTTTTAGGGGGCATGTCTGAGAAGCAAGAGAAATAGCATTTATAACAGTAGCAAATAATGTAAACCAATACATGAGACCCTGAATAGAGGGGTTTATAAGGCCCAATGTAGCCAAGAAGTAATGAGGAGGAGCCATGTACCTCACTTTACAACCTCAGAAAGACAAAGTAGACAACTGTTACCAAAATACCTGGGAACCC
The DNA here is from genome assembly GCF_048164855.1 of Canis lupus baileyi. NCBI lineage: Eukaryota > Metazoa > Chordata > Mammalia > Carnivora > Canidae > Canis > Canis lupus. Next base: position 5,741,187 of record NC_132842.1, read on the forward strand.
GGTGGGAAGCTTAATTGGGTGTGTAAAGCTGCATGACTCCCCCCACAACAACAACAACAAAAAAAACCACTGCGTGCTCAGTGGTTCCCCTGAAGAAGGAGCTCAGGAGAAAATAGCAGGCTGTGACTGCAGGGAGGGCACAGAACAGAGGAGCCAGTTGCCCACTGAGCAAGCACAAGCTTCTCAAATTAGGCCCCTCTGTGAATGTGCTCCTAAGCACTGTTAAAATCAAACACACACGGAGACCAGACTTGAAAATTTCCTGAGCCAGACAAAAACCAGTTTTGTCATACAAGCAAAGCTTAATTTAGCTTATTTTACATGACAAACGAAACTAACGACCTGGGTCACATCTTGCTTATGCCTCTGAAAATCAGAACCAAAACTTAAATTCTTCCCCCAAAATTGATAGGAGGTAACCATTAACCAGTTCTCTTTCATTTAAGAAAATTCTGATGTTGTTACCAATCACTGTGAAAAATAAACAGTCACTGCCTCCACGCAATATAAGGTGCTTTATGACAGTATTCTCAGAGCCTTGTGCTGTGTTTTGGTTTGAGTGCTCCTGACTTGCAAAAGGTCTTTCTTGGTGTGTGTTCAATAAACCTTCACTAACTTCAGCAATTCCTTGGTTTTTACTTGCGTTTTTGTTCTTATTTTTTCAAACCTTTGACAGTACTAAGCTGCCAAATGGCCAATTGGGGCTAAATAAGAGATCTGGTGCACCTGGTCAATGAGAGGACGTGGTCTTGTCTGGTCTTTAATGAGAAAGAATAGTGATTCTCAAATGAGGAGCAATTATCTGGGATAATTGATCACCGTAGCAAATGCCACACACTTAAAGACAAACGCATGCCCAAAAAGAAAGCCTCAAGATGGGGAATGAAGGTGATATGAGGCATGAGAAAGAAGATTAGCAACCCAACACTGAGCCTGTTTACATTTTTGGGAAAGGAGCAGGGAAATCACTAGATGTTATCCACAAATAGCAAGGGACCATGGAGAGCAAAGAGCCTGAGAGCAAAAAAAAGACACTACCTAATGAGGAAGAAACAGTGCAAACAACTTAAATAGCACATAGACAGCACATGGGGAATCATTTTTAATCCCTGGCACTGCGTTTAATGGAACTACTTGTTGATGAACCACGGCAGAGCAGCTTGCTGGAAGCTGAGGAGTCTGGAAACCAGGCATCTGGTTTTCCAGAGGATGCTTGTTCATGAGCAGAGGACAACAGGGACATGTAGCACCAGTCGCCTTCATATCTGAAGGGCTGGGTCAGGGTGAGAAAAAAGGGATAGATGGCTTGGAGTGGCTTCAGAAGGTAAAGCTATGAACAAAAATTGAAAGTTCCAGGGATTCAGATGTGTCCCCAAATCATCAAGGCTTTTGTAATGATTATTCATCAGTAGAATGGCTGGGGAATGAGTTAATGAACATTCCCCCTACCTCCTCCACCCTGATTTTGAAAAAATAATAGATTTGATAGAATCTAGTGCTTATTTAGAACTAAATCATATTTCGATTTGGCTAATAGATGTTAAAATTCATCTGATTTTGATTTTTTACTAAACAAAAAATTCAAGATTGATGGAAGATTAATTTCTCTATCTTCTAAAAAATATCCTAAGTCACCTAGGTATGGGCTACATGATTCAGCTGACATTTAAAATATGTGCAAAAAACCATGGGGTTTTAGAGTTATAAAATAATTATAATTGAAAAATAGGCAGGCTTTCTGGGCTTGAGTAGGATGAGATTATCCAGAGGAAGAATGTATAAGAATGAGAGCCCAGAGGCTGAGGTAGGGGCATGTACTCCTTCATTCCATCAAGCCCTATGACTGGGGTGCGCATCAGCTCCTTCCTTCTGTAATGGGGACAATAAATCTTTCCTGTCTTCAGAGATGGTTGGAGGATAAGGAGAATGGGTGAAAGCTCTGAGACAAACCACTTCAGTCTCTTGAGGTGCTGGTTTCTCTTCCTCTATGGCAATTTAGATAAGCAATTTGGGAAGCTGCATTAACTATTTCAAGCCATTGTTGATCACATCCAGATACTTAACTGAGAATCAGATTCAACTGCCTTGTTGAAGGCAGGGCTGCAGGGAAAGCCTCTGATAAGCCTGGGAGACACAAAGATGATTAAAACAGCCCTCAGCCCCTGACCCCCCCCCCCACCTCCCCTACTTCATCTCCTGCCTCCATCTCTTGCTCTATCTGATGGCACTGGCTGTGAGCTTGTTGACCTTGTTCTTCCCTCTCAGCCTTTGTATTCACTCTTCCATTTCTTGGGAAAATCCTTCCCTCAGATACTTATATGGCTCCCTGCCTTATTTGATGTAGGTCTGTGCTCTATATCACTTCTACAGAGAACTTTTATATCCATCTTGTGAAATGTGAAACAGCCCACCATTGTCCAGTTCTTTCATCAGCATGACACTAGAGTAAATATTTATTTGTTGACTAGATGTCCCCTACTAGAAAATAGGTTGCATGAGGAGAAGGACTTTGTTGTCAGTTGGCTTAGCAAATATTTATTATTAGCAAATATTTTTTGAACTTGACCATATGCTTGGAGAACAAATCCAGAAAACTGTCCACTCTATTGCTATAAATCTCTGGCCACAAATTACAATATTGAGGTGTAGCTTTGGTAACTGGAGCCAGACAATGGTGGGCTAAATAGACCCCAACACCTGTAATCTATGGCTCATTCTAAAAGCAAGTCCTGAGATCTTCAAAGCACCCACCCCAAAATGCCCAGGATGGGGTTCTTTCCAAGCAGGAAGCAGCCATAGGTCCTTCTAGCCAGTTCAGCTGCTTTGGGGAAGAAGCAACTCATAACTTCAAATGAAGAAAGAAAAAGGACACACTATATTGGAAATCTCAACTCTTAACTCTTCCAACACTATGTGAGTTGCTTTATCTTCTAGCCTTAAGATCTGTCAATTGTCCTTGAACTTGCCCCTTTGTGAATGGAGTGAATGAAGTGTGTGTGGAGACACAGAACAGAGGTCAGTGTGGGTCCCTTGCACATCAGGACCCCCACAAACAGATTGTAAAGCTCAGTCTATAAAGGAGCTGAAATCTGCTTCTTTGACCCTTCCCCATGCATTGGACACCCTTCCCCACTCAGTGATTATAGGACCAACAGTCTTCCCCTTGTCCTCCTTCTCCACACTTCTCCCACATGTCCACTGGTTTGCTCCCTATACATCCTGAGATTTGTGGAAAATGATAGCTTTTTCTGCCTTAGACACACCAGTAGTCCTTGTCCTTCATGAAGTGGCCTTAAAAGAGCATTCTGCTTTCTAAAGCATCTGTTACAAAGAAGCTGCTACTCTGTGAGAGCACTTCACTTATTTCTAATTCTAATGATTGGAGGATGTGTGGGGGGATCACAAAACCATGGTCTTTGAGACTCCATGTGATGTGATATCGATCTACACACAAGGCATTTCTGGGAAGCTGCTACCTCATTACTCACAGCTCTACAGTTTAAAGTCACCCATTGTGAGCTTGTGCCCTCAGTAAGAGCTAAAGGAATGGTGTGTCCCAAGATGAAGCTGACATGAAAAGAGATCCAAGGATGACATCTGGTGACAAATGTGAACGTCAGCATGAATTCAGTGTCAGAGATCACTCAGTGTGGTCTCAGGGGTTCTGAGATGAGGGACTGTCTCCTCCAGACCCCAGTCCTCTCCCTGTCCTACAGTACAATATCTGCCTTTTGAGAGCAGGCACTGGATCCGTTCACTTCTCTGCTGTCTCCACAGTGCGTGAGGCAAGGCCTGGTGCAGGGCACACTGAGTGAATGAAGAAGGTATGAGGAGAACATTCCACTGGCTTGCACTTGCACATGGTTGCACTTGCCTTACTGCCTCATGCCTTTGTCTCCTATTGCAATGGAAATACCCCCAAAAGAGGCAACTCTTAGGCTTTACCAATCATTTACAGGGCTTTCAAGCTCTTTCCTGAGAGTAGGTCTTGATGGGATGGAGCAGAAGGAGGAGAAAATAACACCAGGGGCGATGAGAGCCCTAAAATGAGCCGGAGGCAAGAATGTGGAGGCCAAAGGGAAACTGCATTTTGCTCACAATTTCACTTACCAAAGTTCTGTCAGGCTAAGTTTCTGACTAATGGAGAGCATTACAGGAGAGCGGTCTTCTTCCAAGCTGCCTGGGTCACTGTTAGGTTTTTTTTTTTTTTTTTTAATAAACATAAGGACGTCTGTTTTTGGAATTGAAGCCTCTCATAGAGTGCTGTTATCTTTCTAAACAATTATGAGAATCATCTCCCCATGTAAGTGGGCTGAGGCCATAAGGGGCCTCGGCAGAACATGGGTGACTTTACTGGCTCTAAAGAATGGAGTAAATTGTGCTCATTTGCCTAAAAGAGTGTGCTACCTGTTCTGATTATGAAGAACATGTTTCCTAGAGGTAATTATGCCATTTCACTGACACAATTTCTGGAACAGCTTGTTGCATATGAGGAAATAAGAGGAATTTGAAATGAAGCTTGTTTGGGCTTTCAAAGGATTCAGAGGTAGAGATGTGAATTACTGAGCTAAAGTCTTAACTTCCCCCTAAACCTACTTCCAAGAAAGAACCTTAAACTCAACAGATTAAATTCTGCCAAGATTTTCTATTCCTAAAGTTTTGGTGACAGTGATGGGATTCCAGCAAAAAAACAAGAATTAAGCCAAACAATCTTTAAGAGCCCCCCCCCCCCAAATTCTGAGATTTTTGTAATTCCATATTGTGGAGGAAAAGAATCTTGGAACTCTTTACTCAGAGCTTAAATGCTATCTATTGTTTCAACTCAATGATATATTTACTTCTTCTAATGTTCTTCATAGCAATACTATTTGTTTAATTCAGTCTTACTCAAAATTTCAAGAAAAGAATTGGATTTGAACAAGAGAAAATTTTAATAGCTTGCCCTCCTTATCAACAAGGGAAAGTTCTTTTCTGGGTTGGTGGCCAGAAAAGAGATGAGTAGCTTGGTAGGGTGCAACAGAAAGAGATGGTGAGGGTCATTAAGAAAACAAAAAATGATGCTTCCCTTCCTCAATGTTTCTGGCTGGATACTGGAAGAGAGAGCTTCTAAATGTCATTTCCATTCCTATGGCTCTACACATGTCAAGTTTTAAACTCAGTGCTCAGACTAGAAGGAAGGATAATAACTTTACCTTGTTTAATAGATCAGGAAATTATATTAGCACTAGAATAACCAACATGGGTAATATAGGATTTGAGAAGGGATGCTACAAGTGAATTTAGAGCAGCCAGGTAGAGTGGTTGTAGAGGTCTTCCAACTCAGTAGTTGAAAGCAGTGTTGGGATTGTCAGGAAACTGAGATCTGAATCTGCCACTGACTGGCTAGAAATCCTGGGCAAAGCATTTCCCATGGCTGGGACTTGGGTTCCTCATCCAAAAATAAGGTTGTGGGTTTTTTTTTTTTTTTTAAGTTACCTAATATTTTTGTAGAATTTCCTATCTCCCAGAGCTGAAGTAAGTGTTTTATAAGGATCTCATATGATTATCAAGTCCCAGGCCTTGGAAACTCTCAAGGAATGTTGGGAGAGACAATACTTGAAGCAGTTTCTACCATAGCCTTTGGCTTTTCCTCTCTCCACTGGATCCACAAAGCAGCTCTTCCACAACTGTTTCTCCCTGCAGGTCAAGGGACTCAGAAAGAAACCTCCATACAAAGATGGAAATTGTTGGGCCTGGAGAAAGGGCATTTGAGACAGGACTTGGTAATCCTTCTCCAGCTTGTGGAGATCTATTTATGGGGCTGGTGGAGATAAGGTGATTGTAAAACTTGAAAAGACTAAGAGAATATATGGCCTGGCCTGAAACTGGAAGGAACTACACTAAATGATGAATGGAATGGAATGGCCCTGGGGTCTAGAGCCCAGAATTAACTAGAAGTGGGGGTCATGTTACCTCTTAACCCAAAGCTTCATGGGCAGGGCTACTTTTAAGGGCTCAACTGTCCAGAATGGTTTGGATCAAGTGTTCAATGAGACATAGGAGTACTTTAAATGAGCTCTAAAAGTCTCCTCCAGCCAGCCCTATGAGATAATAAGGAAATTTTTTTAGCTTCATATTCACATTAAGAAAAAAGATCTTGGTGGAAATTTTACTTGGGGAGGTAAAAATGTTAAATTAATTTATGAGCTCTGGTGTACAAAATGTTGTTGCTGAATCTTTTGATCTGTTTTCTACATTGGTAGTCAGGGCAGGGACCTCACTGGCCTGGGAGTCAGGAAACCCACTTAATCCTGGCTCTACCTGCAGCCTCTTCATTTAAAATAATGTTGATAATCTCTGCTCTGCCCATTGCACAAGAATGTCATGAAAATAAAATAAGCTAATGTATATTGGAAGTATGTTGGAAACAGTCAAAGGCTTTTCAGGTATCAGGTATTATACATTAGAAAAAGAGTTCAGGGCAGCCCCAGTGGCTCAGCGGTTTAGCTCCACCTTCGGCCTGGGGTGTGATCCTGGAGACCTGGGATCGAGTCCACATCGGGCTCCTTGCATGGAGCCTGCTTCTCCCTCTGCCTGTGTCTCTGACTCTCTCTCTCTCTCTCTCTCTCTCCCTCTATGTCTCTCATGAATAAATTAAATATTTAAAAAAAAGAGTTCATCTGTCAAAAAATAAGGATAGAGTTAGAACCAACTGGTAGTTTAGGAAAAGTTCATAATTCAAATGTTCTTTCATAATTATGTGCATGGGGATCCCTGGGTGGCGCAGCGGTTTAGCGCCTGCCTTTGGCCCAGGGCACTATCCTGGAGACCTGGGATCGAATCCCACGTCGGGCTCCCGGTGCATGGAGCCTGCTTCTCCCTCTGCCTGTGTCTCTGCCTCTCTCTCTCTGTGACTATCATAAATAAATAATACCTTTAAAAAAATAATTATGTGCATGGATAGAGATGTAAGAAGGAGGAAGAAGAATCGAAGTGTTGTTGTAGAGCTGAGTCACCTTTCTTTCACTTAGAAGTCAAAATTAGACTCTAAGTTTGCTATATCAAGAAAAGAAGGCATAGCAAAATTATTCTCAGACCACATGACCTGGGCTTTATGGGGAAGATTAAGTCAATTTCCATGAAGCTTGAGCCAATAAATTCATGAAGAAACCATAGAACATAGGGCAGCTTTCTGGTTGATTGACCTGGTTGTGCAAACAGCATGGAAGCCAAAAGAAAAAGGTGATCAATTTAAGATCATCTGGGCTTTTTGAGATTGAGAATAGAGTAATATTTAACTATTTAGGAGTATTAAGGAGATAGTAATTGGAAAAAATATATCATGGTTTTCTATCCTTGGAGAAGCTAAGAAATGAAAATTATCTCACGATGGGGTATTAGGCTTAACAGGTTGAATAATGCCCTTCCTGCAAAGACATCCACACCCGAATCCTTGAAACCTAAGAATATCACCTTACATGGCAAAAGGGACTTTGCAGATGTGATTAAACTAAGAGTCTTGAGATGGGAGGTTGTCTTGGGTTATCTGGGTGGACCCAATGTCATCACAAGGGTCCTTATAAGGGAAAGAGGTAGAAAAGAGAGTTTGAGCCAAAGAAGGAGATGTAGTGACAGAAGCAGAGGTCAGAAAGGGAGAGAGGGAGGGAGAGAGAAAGAGAGAGAGAGAGAGAGAAAGAATGAGAGAGAAAATGAGAAAGAGAGATTTGAAGATGTTCTACTACTGGTTTTGAAGTTGGAAGGAGGGACCATGAACCAAAGAAGTCAGGTGGCCTTTAGACACTAGAAAAGGCAAGGATATGGATTCTCCCCTCCATCTCCAGAAGGAATACAGCTTTGCCTGACCGATTATAGATTTCTGACCTCCAGAATTATCAGACAATACATTTATATTGGTTTAATCCATTAAGTTTGTGGTAATTTTTTCTAGTAGCAATAGGGAAGTGAAAACACCAGGTAATTTCAGGCTGTGGACTTGTCTGCTAAATTTGACCTCTAGAAGTTGAAGACAGACAAAAAAAAAAGAGAGAGAAAAAAAAAAAACCCAAGCCAAAAAGAAAAGAAAAGAAAAATGGTAAAACATGATTAAAAACAGGATGCTGAGGATCTTCTGTTACCATAAATCACTAGTTTCCTTTGATTCCATGGCTACTGCTACAGCTGTGAACTGTATTCACTGGCTTCCAGTCTGTACTCGCCCTTTGTTTCCTTGTTATGAACACACACACCACACCACACACACCATTTAAAACAGAAAAAGAAAAGTCCCATAGGAGATGTGCCTTGACTCCCGCTCTAATGCCCTGCCTCTCCCCATGCATGTCTCTTTATAGGAGCCCTTCATTCCCCTATAGGCCTCCCATCTCCTCTTTCCCCCACCATCAAATGACTTCTTGATCTTCTTTGAGGCAACTGTTTCCCAGACCCTAGGCTACTTTGAGGCAGAGACTGTGAAGAAAAAAATCTTAGGAATTCCACAGCAGATAATACTTAGGAACACTGGTCAAGAACAGCCTTGGGTTTACTGTGGTGGGAGAATTTAGAACCACGATGCTGCTCAAACAGCTGCAATGTGGGTTCGAGCTTGTGTGTGGCTCTCTCCCTGCACAGGAGAGAAAGCTGGAGGCCTAGCAGACTGAAGCTGTTTAGTTTAATTGATGTGAACAGGCTGGGCTGCTTTTTTAAATGTGTCCTTGGTAGTAGCATTGGAAATGCTGGCATGAAAAAAAAAAAAAAAAAAGGAAATGCTGGCATGGCATTGGAATGGCATTAGCTCCTGGAAAGCCATGAAAAGAATACGAAACACTATGCTGTGGTGTTCAGCTAGGAAGGCCCAGCTCTCAGCGTCCCACCCAGAGAGCAGCCCAGAAGGATGCCAGAACCTGTGATTGGCTGAGACAGAACTGACCCAAAGATCAGCTATGACAGATATGACCTCTAGGCCATTTCTCTACAGTGATAAGACCTCTGGTTAAGTCCGCCAAAGATAAGCATCAAATGGCTCAAGGCACCATTAGGGTAGAATATTTGATCAGAATTTTCATACAGAAGGGATTGTATCAGTAGGATATTCCAGAGTTTTGAGTTATGCAGGCACAGCATCAATTGTCCTAATGAGTTCATAGTCACTCTGGCCCTACATCTCCTCCTTCCCCCAACACCTAACATTAATACATAAAAGTGAAGTGTAAGAATTAGAAGTAAAACATTCTGCTTTCTCTTTGAAGGTTTTCCTAAATTCCAGAGAGAAAGGGGTTCACTCCATTGTACCACTCAGCTGTTCTCTCCCCTCATTCTCTCCCAAGAAGTATCTACCCTCTGAGGATAAAGCATTTGCAAATATGATTCCTTCAACTTGTGCTTTACAGACTATAGTCTTAAACTTGGGAAGAACAGAAACACATACATGCTCAGATGTGAAGGCAATGAGCCTGGGAACCGCAGCCATTCCTTTCTCCTTGACTTCTGGGAACATCTTAAAGCGTGCGATCAGCATGGCATACATGTTAGAAATAGCGCCACCTAAAATAACAACACACAGTTACCTTTTCTAGTCATTATCGACATAATTTCACATGCAAGCAACATCCTTTATTCCCATTGACCTAGAATCCTCCTCAGACACAGGAGAAGGCTGTCTTTATTGGTTATCCTTTGAACTGAATCCTCAAACTCAGACTGAGTCCTCAGGCTAAGAGAGTCTAAGAGAAAGGCTCATTGGGTGCGACCATAGGACACATGCTACCGCTCCACATCCCAAATCTGTCAACTAAGCAGAACTGCAATTAATTCTGCTCTTGCTGGGAGTCCTTTGAAGAAGTTCTTAAGAACTAAGAAATTGTCTTCCCTCTCACCTTGTGAGTGTGGTCATTCTTCATTAGGCCTATGGAAATCCCACTTTTATCCTGATGAAGAACACATTTCTTTTCATTTCAATGCAAGCAATGCCTTGCACTTGCACTAAGACAACTCAGTTGTAGTTACTGGTGTGGACTGTTAATCCACAGTTCTTATAGAATGAGGATAAACATCCAAGCCCATTTCATCATACTCATTTATGAATTTTCCTGAGAATAGTTCTTTCCTCTCAAAGACATCATAGAAATATAATTTTAACAGCTAAACAAAATCTTCTTTCTTTCTTTTTTAAAGATTTATTTATTCATGAGAGACACACACAGAGAGAGACCGAGGCATAGGCAGAGGGAGAAGTGGGCTCCTTGCAGGGAGCCTGACATGGGACTCAATCCTGGGGCCCCAGGATCATGCCCCGAGTGAAAGGCAGATGCTCAACCACTGAGCCACCCAGGTGTCCCCAAAATCTTATTTCATAATGATAGGAAAACACACAACTAAGGGAATTTTAAGTCATTAAGCTACATTAGCAAGTGTAGTTATGTTAATATTAATTTATGAAAATATTATTATCAAGTATTTTGCGTTGAATTGCTTTTCCTATGTAATCCTAAGATTGTCAAGGATTTAGTACCACAATATTTATATCTTATAAGTAAGGTCTCATTTGACAAGCAAAAAAAAGTGAGCTTTTCCCCAAGATTGTTGGAAAGGTTAGGATTTTTGCTATACAAGAAGACAGATTGTTGTGCATACAAATGGATATGCTGGCATGGAAGCTGTGACATCATGTGGCAGAGTGAATGCACTATCCTTTCCCCATAGGGACACACTGGGCTCTCTCATGATGTGAGTGCTTTGAGTTCCCTTCCCTTTGGGTGGCTGAGGAGCAGAGGCCTCTTTCCACCAGGCTGAATGGCTCATGTGGGCCACAACTTTTGCCTCATGAGCAAGGAGGCAGCCTGACACAGAGCAGCCTGTATCCATGTCCTGGATCTGTCATCAGTCAGAATAAGGGCAGTTTCTACCTCTTCTGAACCCCAGAGACATGGGGCAAGCAGAATCCAGGTCAAGCCTGCTCTGAGCAGACCCCTAGTCTAAAAGGCTGAGGGTGTAGGATGCTGCCGGGCAAGAGACTAGCTTTTAAAAGAACTTTCACTCTAGCGTGTGGTTTTTCTACCTTGGCACTTAATGGTATTTGGGGCTGGATAGCTCCTTATGGAGAGGGTTGTCCTGTGTACAGTAGGGTGTTTAGCAGCATCCCTGACTGTTATCCACCAGATGCCAGTAGTACTACATGCCCTACCCCCCACCAAGTTGCGACAATCAAGAACTTCTCCATTCATCGCCAAATGTCCCTTCAGGGGATACAACAGCGCCCACTCCCTCCCGCGGAGAAGCACTGCCCTAGTTGTTCTTGTAAGAGAGTCTGGAGAGAAATGAGGCCAGGAGAAAAAGGGGGAAATGAACACAAAGGAAGTGCGTCACATAGCACAGTTACTCAAGAAGCTTCCAGCTCTGTCCTGCCACTCCTCATTTTACCACTCAATTATTCTCTGTCTAAAGACCAAATAGCCCTGAGAGAGATGAAGAGGATTCTAGGCCACTAGACAGAGCAGACTGCTTTGTGCAACCCAGGTGGGAGGACAAATGCATCTTCCAGAGAAAAGATGCAAAAAGAAGCTCTGAAGCATCAGGAAAATCCTGTTAGATAGACAAAGGTTTGGAACTAAGCCAAGATGTCCCTTTCTTCTCCTTTGGTCCTTCATGACTTGCTGAGAAGTGAGGAATATTCCAGTTCTTTTTGGCTCCCAGGCATAGATGACATCACAGAAACAGATTTCTTCTAGAAGTCCCAGAGAACTTTCCATGAAGCATGAAGCCTCTGGACGGTATAGATGGAGGTGTAAGGTAAACCAAGCTGAGCTACATATTCTAGTCACAGACCCTCACTCTCTGTGTTTAGTCCCAGGGAATAAGGCTTTCAGGTCTGAAGCACATAAGATGTGTGTTTTCCCCTATCCCCACTCCTTAAATGGTAAGGCCCTATACCCCAGGAATAAGGCAGGATACTACCTAGAAAGATATCCCCTAGCAAGTGAAGATGCTATAATCTCTCCTCTATAATGCCTTATAGAAAGCAGAGCAGAAACAGGCTTTTTCTTCTGTCCCCACCCCACTTTGCAATGTCTACATTATTTAGCATGACACCTGGGGCTTCCATCTTGGCGTGAGAGCCTCTTTAGGATCCAAGGAAAGAGCCCCAAGATCAGAGTTAAGTCTTTCTACCCGATCATGTTCTGTCATTGATGAGAGTGTCCATACCTGGCTCAGCAGAACAGTCAAAGAGGATTCTTTCTGTGGATGTATATTTTCTGGGCTAATTGGGTTCCAAGATCAGCTAAATTAGGCCTGGCCCAACCCCCCTTAGCCAAGTTTTCAGGGTCAACAGGAGCAGCTGTTCTCTTCCCACTCCTGGGAACCATTAAAAGAGAGCCCAGGATGCTCAATCACATAGCCAACCTTGTAAGGGGAAGAAGAACAGAGGTAGAAGTGATGTTGATCTCTGAACACCACCTAATTCCTTATGAAAAATACCTTAAGAGCATCAGTTCCGGGCAATGATGACAAAATTCCCTCAACAGGGAATGGTTTTCCAAAGTAAAACTAAGATCCCTACAAAATAAAGGCTAGCTTTAAATTCATCACAGCTGGTGTTTAATGAAAAAGAAGGCTAATTTTCCCTTCCATTTAACTAACATGTTTTCCTTCAGCACCTGAAAAATTGTGTTGTATCTTTAAAAACATAAAATATAATAGCAGATCTGAGCTTGTCAGTAAAGCTGCTTAATTTAAGGCCTATCCTCGAGGCCACTGTTGCTTGCTTATAATTTCTTCTTTCAACCTGTTTATTTTCTCTCTCCCTCATCATCGGCTTGTCTCTATAGGTTTGCTGAAGGGACATCTCCATGTGGCCTTTGTTAGGCCTGACATAATGGCAGGTGTGGCTTTGGCCTCCCCAGCAGGGTCAGTCTCATCATACTGAGCACCCGCCCCATTCTGATGACCCTCTCCTGACACTGATTAGGTGACAGTCTGCACACAAGGTTTATTTTCTATGGGTCAGTGACTCTCTCTCCCTACTGCCTTTCTAACTTCCATTTCTTCTCTGCATCAAACCAAGGTCACACACAGATCCAGAACCAAGGGCAAGGCTTTTTGTGTCAGGTCGATTCTCTTGGCTGGAAGAGGTGTAAATAATGGAACTTAGAATCCAGTGGCTGGTGATAAAAGGCAGGATGGAAAAGACCAAATGGCATGATAAAGAAAAGAAGGAAAGAGAAACCTTTGGAAGAAATCAGCACCCTCTGTTTTGTTTTAAGAAATGGTTTCCCGGGCAGCCCAGGTGGCTCAGCGGTTTATGCCACCTTCGGCCCAGGGTGTGGTCCTGGAGACCTGGGATCGGGTCCCGCGTTGGGCCTCTTGCATGGAGCCTGCTTATCCCTCTGCCTGTGTCTGTGCCTCTCCCTATCTCTCTGTGTCTCTTGTGAATAAATAAATAAAATCTTAAAAAAAAAAAAAAAAGAAATGGTTTCCCAAGTCACTCTCTGCCCTTCTTGAAATTAGTGTAAACCATCTTCTCTGACTATTACTCAAAAGAGACAGAGTACATCAGCTCTATTTTATAGACCTGCCTCATAATGCATCCTGAAACAGAGAATGCTTTATTAAGTGAGGCTACCTTTTCACTAATTGTGGGGAGAGTTTCAGAGAATGAATTCCCTTATGAGGAATCTTTATTCCTTTGTTCCCCATGATCCATACATCTTCTGTGATTGGGTAAATATTATCGCTGTTTATCTTCTTTCTGAACACAAATGACTATTGTTCAAGCATGAGGTAGTTGGCTTGGAAGCATGGTCAATGGTCATGTATTATCACACTTACTCTTTTGATCAACATAACCTATTTAACATAAGCAGAAATACAGACTAGATATTTAATCTCTCCCATGTTCTTAATAAAGCACTGCATATCAGGAGAAAAAACACAAAGAAAGGTTGAAATATATACCAGGAGAAAATATCCCATCGCCAGAGCCTCCCGGCCAGCCAATGATTTCTCTCATTTTCTTTAGTGTGACATATTCCAAGAGCACAAATACTGGAGCAATTTCATAGGTGAACCTGAAACGTAGCAATGGCCACATTTTGTATATGTAACTCAAAGAAATACTTCCTCAAAAAAAAAAAAAAGAAATACTTCCTCATTCCTCATCTATAACTATCGTATAGAACTTTTTTCAAGCCCTACATTCACGTTTTAATTATAGCATTAAGCAGAGAGAAAATAATGTCTTCTTAAAGGTTGCCCATTTTTCTATATTCCTGACATTAAGAGCTTAATGCCCATGGGTCATTTATCATATTGAATAAATAAAGAACATTGCAGAATAATACTATTTAAAAGACATCATCTGGTCCCATTCCCTTTTCACATTATAAATAATTATAAACCCAAAATGCCAAAAACGTTGCCTTTTGTGTTTGAAAAATGTTACATAGCTTTGATTGCATGAAGACTACATCAGGACTATTTTAAGTTAGAGTGAACACTCACATACTTCTGAAGTTTGTTTCATTATGTTAGGGGCTATGTAATTCAAAAGTTAGATGAGAGGTAGAATAAAGACTATGAGATCTCACTAATAACTATCCTGAATTAAAGACACACACACACACTCTTAACTACTTACATGTTTGTGTTTGCTGTTGATGTCAGCCAGTCTGCTGCTAATCCAACCATATCCAGTCCAGTGGAAAGCTGATTGAAATATCTGGGATGCCCTGAATAAAATAGAATACTAGAATCAGGACTGCATCCAGTGAAAAGAAATGCCTCTCAAACACGTGATTTCTTCAGCTAAAGAACCTTAAAGATCCTTCAGTGATAGGAAAATCCATATTCAGAAACCCAACATGTGCATGCATGCAAACAGACACACCAAAAAGGAGCATTTCATCTAACAAGAGAGACTATTTTGGATTTTGGTATTTCTTTTTTTTTTTTTTTTTTTGGATTTTGGTATTTCTTAAAACACACTCTAAAAAACTTCCTCTAAACATTATCCTATAAAACAAAATAACAACTGTGGTTTGCAGTGTGGATGCTACATTATTTCCTAGCATCCTTTCATTACATTTGCAAACTAAAATGCGAATGTAATCCAAAGCTAATCTTGCGTACACTCATGCCTCTAAAAATCCTTTTTTTGTTGTTGTTGAAGCTGTTCAGGGAATCTATCAGTCATATCATGACATCCACCAGGCATGCCAACTTTCATAATGACATCAGTGACAAATGACTGATGGTTGCAAAAGGCAAGACATAAATGAGAAAATAGGACACTCTGTTGAGTGATTTTCCCTGGATTCAAAAGGTGATGATGCCTGAAGAGGGCATGGGCAAATCTAATTCTGGTCAATTCTTTTCTGTCCAAATATTTGATGACAAACAACAGAACTCCTTCATAGTTGTGATTTAAAATAATGCAGGATACAGTCAACATCACTGCCTTGCCAACAGGATACATGAAGATATACTCAATGGGCTGATAAGTCCCATTAGCAAGGCTTATCTAATTAACTTCTAGACTTCTCTAAAACTCTAAAGGAGTTGACATACAAATTCTCCTGAGGCCATTACTTAAAATGTGATTGTAAATATCTCATTAGAATTTCATTCCTTGTCTTGCCCTGTTAAAGCCTATCTCTAAATCTGTGATTTGCTTGGCAGCAAAAATTTTGGAAGATTGTCAATTATGGAAATAGCATCTGATAGAAAGGCATCCACCACTTACTGGACACCTGTCTGAAGCCGGGAGGATGGCGGTCTCTCAGGCCAGCATGGGCAAAACAAGATAAAGGAAGGCAATGGGGATAGCAAGGACAAAAGTCAACACAGAGCTTATCTCCAGGACTGGAGTGCTCTCTTATCAGCCTCAGGCATGTGGCTAGACAATTAGACACGGAGAAAAGATAGGAGCTGGGAAAGGGCACATTTCAAAGAGACTGGGATTTGTGTGGTTCTCTCTCATTCTCCGGCATTGTTTTTGCCTTCCTGTGGCTATGCACAGTACCCTTCTACCTTTTCCCCTCTTTACTACGCCCTCTGATGCTGGCCCTGTCAGTTTGTGCATCCACAGAAAGTGAGAAAGCCCCTTTGCTGCTGCCAAGGCCTGGGTCTGGAGCAGCCCTCCCCTGTCTCTGCCTCATTGACTCCCCATTTCATTAGAGCTCACAGCTGAAATCACAGCCGCTACTCCCTCCTGATGCCTCTTCATTTCTCTTTCCCTAAGCCATTTCTTTAGAGCGAGGAAATTAATAAAGATTAGCAAATCAATCCATTAATCTAGTCTCCCAATTCATATGCATTTTCTGGATGAATCTGGTGTCTATTATCACACACTATTTAACTCTCTGGAAACTCTGGCATGAAAACCTCTGCAAAAAAATTGCAAGAAATTTCAAGGTGTGTGTTGGGCTCCAGGATATCAAAAGGCCAATCCGCCCTGCTGACTGCCTTTGGAAAACTGTGAAACAAGTTTGAGGCTTCAGTGGCTTGACTCCCTTCTCTTATTTTTTTTTTTTAACCTTGGTCTCCCATTGCATCTGAATCTCTCCTACTTCAAAATCCTCATTCACTGGTAGTGATGTGAAAAAACGGAGGGAGACGGTGTGACATGTTAGAACCACATGTCCTCTTGATTTCTGCAGAAGTACGCAGCAGAAATATTCTGTTTGCTCCCTTCCCGGGACACCCCCCCCCCCCCCGCCCCAGTCCCCAGGATGCCAGCGAATCCAGGCAGGGCTCTCGGAGAGAAAGGGTGTGAGAGACCTGCCTTGGAGGCTGCCAGCTGCCCCATCCAGCCGAGCTGGGCATCCAGCCGCCGCCGCCGCCCCCACCGGGCCGGGAATGGGCGGCCAGGCGCAGCCGCGCAGCCGGGGAGCCAGCGAGGAGGAAACGTGAGGTTAGAGCCGCTCGCGCCTCTGGACCGCTCCCCGCAGATTAACAGATGAGCTCGGAAGGATGCGCCGGCTCCTCGAACAACCAGCCCCGGGCAGCTCTGAGCCTCTAACTACAATGCCTGTCACAGGGATGGTAACTACTTTACAGACCCTAAGTAGTACTGGTTGTCAAATACCAGTTATAGCATAAAAACCTGTAAACTTGCCAGTAAAAAATAGGTGACTGGGGTTAATTCTTTGAAATGCTATCTGGGGGTGGAACAGGGAAGATCAGAAGACTATGTATGCTATGAATAATATTGATATTGATGCTGAGAAATCCAACTTAATCATATTTCCCCCTCGACTTTAAATGAAATGCATTAGAGCTACAATTGACAAACAATTTCACAAGCATTATGGCAAAATTTAAGAACTGAATTGCCCCATCTTCTCTTAACACTAAACGAAGCATTGATAGAACTATGACTTTCATGGTCTTGCAATTCCTATGATCTTAACTCTTTAAATTACATGTCAGACATCACCAGCTTTTAAGGATGAAGACGCAAAACATTTTTATAGGTTCTTTTGGTTTGGTAGCATTAAAAATAATAGGTAGCAACCTTCTAGGATCATATTTACATATTAGGTTAGGGGAATGGGTCAAACAAAAATGAATTAAAAGCACTGTTCAGGTTTGCACCCACAGATACATCAAAAGCTGGGAGGAGGAATGTCTTTAATGCCTAGTATATTCATCATGTGGATTCTCTGTGGACATAATTGAGAATGATAGCTAATAAGCCTTTAAAATTCATTTTCCACAGACAGGGTGTGATCAAAATCACCAAGGTAAATTCCTTTCCCTATGTTCCTACTTCTAAATCAAAACCTCACAAAAGTGGATACTAATAATGCAGGAAATCGATTTCCCTAGGCTTCTCTGCATACTTTTCCTCTCTGTTGGTATAACAAATGCAAAAACAAAAGCAAAATGTAACTAAAAGTCATTCTTAAAATGCTTGTTGTTGATTAGAGTAATATGATAATTCATTAACCCAAAGATTTGAAACATAAAAGGATCAAGTTCTATGGTAATTGATATTCATGTGACATTTTTATTTCTAGTGGATCTTTTTTAAGGCTACAAATCAATTTAGGACCACAAGGTATTCTATTCCTCATGAAATTCATTCATACTTATTTTTAATGAGTACACACTTTAATGAAGTGTAGTGCCATCATGCATCAGCATGATTAGAGACAATGCAGGAAAAGAAGGAGTAATCATGACCTGGGGAGATAAATAGCTGACTTTGTGTGGATAAAACGAAAGCTTAGAATGTGCCCGAATAAACGTTACACCTGGGGCTGTAAAATGGATAGAGTGTGAAGAATACTGTGAAATGTGAAAAAAAAGCAATAAATACAAAATATATCTTAAAAATAAGGGTATTTGATTCCCCTCCCCCACTGATTTCCTTTATTTTATATTCAGAATGGCTATGAAACACACACATCCATGTATAACACGGTTGAATTGTTAAGCTAGTTTGTATTGTGTTTTCTTTTGTGTACATTTCTTTAAAAATAGAGAAAACCTCTGGTTCAAATCTGAAGTCCTGGCTATTTGAGACAATGCCAAAATATTATCCCTGGGTTGCAATGATTACATAGGATGGTTTGTCCAATGTCTGACCATTCCTAAGCCAAGGAAATGAACATAATTAGCACTACACTAGTATTTGGGCTTTTGTTTGGATCATGCCTTTTGAGCTTTCATTTCCATATTCCCTTTCTTTTTCCATTTTGGGTCACTTCTACTAGCCTCTGCTGACAAATAGTGGCTTCTACATCAGGGGTTAATCTCTGTGGCCAAATACGTGCAATGTAAAATCTGATGATTTATACTTAATACGGTTATAATGTTTCTGATATCATCAACTTAAGAAGCATGAACATTAACAGTAAAAGGTGCCTTTTCTTTATATCATTCTAATGACTTTTTTAATTGATGAAAATAACTTTGTAAATTTGAAAATACCAGTAACTCCATAGAACAGAAAACATTTTTATATAAAAAAATAAAAATTGTAAAAGGAAAAAAGAGCTTTATTATTTGTGACTGGACAATACCTGTTTTAATTGCATATTTTAGAGTCGTTTGGCAATGCATCAAAATTTCCTCCAAATTTTGTGGTTGGTCTGCCAATTCCCAGTTATACTCTTGAAGGAGCTCATTAGGGTAATGGAAATCAATCACTTTGGTTGATCTATCGAAACTTTTCACAACATACTGAAGCAAAATGTCCATAACATCTTGCAGAAACGCCAACGTGGGCCTTTCTCCATCACAGGCTGGCAGCAGGTCTAAAGAATGGAATCAAAATGCCATTTTAATTTTACTGTGAAAATATCCAGGCAAAATCTTGATTCGACAATTTCTCTTTGGACTGAGAGATTTTGTGCTAAAGAAAAAAAAAATCTGGAAACACAGAGCATTTTCTTTAAAGGGGAGATATTTTTCAAAGATTCAGGAAAAAGAGAAATTGTTTTTCCCCCACCCCAAATTAATTCTTGTATTTCAATCTATAACGTACTGTTTTCTTTCTTTCTTTCTTTCTTCTTTCTTTCTCTTTCTTTCTTTCTTTCTTTCTTTCTTTCTTTCTTTCTTTCAGGAGTGTGCCTCCATTCAACTATTTCACAAGGATCTGTCCTAAATGTTAAAACTCAGTAAATCATCTTAAATGATTATGGAAATACGTCACATCAGAAATGTTTGAGGAATGCCCTTGGGCAAATCGGGCAAAGTGGAGCATGCAATGTTAGGATCTCTGACCCATTACGGTGCTCGCTATTTCCTAAGTCAGTGTGTGTGTGTGTGTGTGTGTGTGTGCGCGAGCGCACGCTCATTTAGGTGCCTGGGTGTGTAAACACAAGAGAGTAAAACCGCGCGCAGGTCTCACGCGAATAGAATAGCGCCCCTGTGAAGCTACAGCTACGAATTACCCTTGCGATCTAGAGCCCTAGGAAGTCTCAGCAATTCTGAACTGGAAACCGAGTCCCACCCGTTCAGTGGCCACCAGGAAGCCGACCTCGAGGTCCAGCGCGCGGGGCCCTCCTCCATCCGCACCCGAGGCCCCTTGGAACGCCTGCGCCCAGCTCTACGCAGAGGCAGGGGTT